>NC_090383.1:74601801-75309897 GCF_036365525.1 Heterodontus francisci
GCCGACGAAGACTGGACAGTTGTTGAACAGATAGTGGTACCACCTAAATATCATCGAGGATTAGTAAGATTAGCACATGACATTCCTTTTTCAGGATATAGGGGAATTTGGGCAGCACAGTGGCGCAGTGGTTAGCACCGCAGCCTCACAGCTCCAGCGACCCAGGTTCGATTCTGGGTACTGCCTGTGACTGTGTGGGTTTCCACCGGGTGCTCCAGTTTCCTCCCACAGCCAAAGACTTTCAGGTTGGTAGGTAAATTGGCCATTGTAAATTGCCCCTAGTGTAGGTAGGTGGTAGGAGAATGGTGGGGACATGGTAGGGAATATGGGATTCATGTAGGATTAGTATAAATGGGTGGTTGTTGGTTGGCACAGACCCGGTGGGCTGAAGGGACTGTTTCAGTGCTGTATCTCTATGACTATGACTAATTTGGAAGACCAAATCACATATAAGCAAACATTATTATTGGCCAGGTCTTACAAAGGATGTGAGACAATTTTGTAGGGCATGCCAGACCTGTCAAATGGTGGGAAAACCACAACCTACCATAAAACCAGGGGATGAGGTATTAGTGTTGTTACCATCACAGGGAGAACCAGTGAAAGCATGGTTCAGTGGCCCATATAGAGTGATCAAGAGAGTGGGTAAGGTAGATTACTTGATTGATACGCCGGATGAAGTACCAGTTTGTCACATTAATTTGTTCAAACCATATTACCGGAGGGAGGAGGATAAGCCAGTACAGGTATGTCAGGTAATCGGGACTGTGGAGAAGGAAAAGGATAGTCAGGATGAGGCATAGGTAGGCCTAGGAAATATTCAGATTGAACCTCCAACTATCCCATTAGCGAATGCAGAATGGCTAGGAAAACTAAACAATAGGCTTTTACACTTAGAGGCAAAACAGAATGAAGTCCTAACCAGGGCTTTCACAATGTTTCAAAAAGCTTATAGGGATAAGCTAGGATGTACAACCTTGGCCACACATGATGTGGGTATAGGGGGAGCCACTCCTTTAGGTCCAGACAGACAGGCCCAAGTGGAAGCAGAGGTACAATGCATGCTGAAGGGCAGCTTAGATGAACCTAGTCAGGACAGCTGGAATTCGCAGATTGTCTTGATGACTAAACCTGGTGGGACGGCTCAAACTTGCATAGACTCTAGAAAAAATCACTGTGATAAAGAAAGCAGACTCCTACCCAAATTCTCATTTAAAGGACTGTATGGACAGAGTGGGCAACACAATGTGTTGGAAGGATACTGTCAAATTCCTTTGACACCCCAGGGTAAGAAAAAAATAAGTTTCTGTTACACCGGACAGGGTTTTCCAGTGTCAAGTGATGCCACATAGGTTAAAGGGTACTTGAGAAACTTCTCAGAGAATAGTGAACCCAGTAGTGGTCAATGCTGCTAGCTGTGCAGCTCACCTGGCTGAGGTGATGGACAATAGGGACACTTGGAAGGAAAACACAAAACAATTGGAAGACTATGCTTGGACATTTAAAATGGGTTAATTGGAACAACCATTTGAAAATTTAACGCTGAAATGTTCTGGTGGAACTTGTTGCTGTAGTCTAAACATTATTTTTTATAGAAATGTGTATATCTGTAAATGCGTGGAAAAAAAAGTTTGCATTTTTTCAATTTGTATTTTTTTTACCCATTGTAATGAAACGCTTTTCAGGAATGGTGTTTCATTCCGCTAGGGGCGGATGTGTCATAGTCCTGTAGTTTTTTTTCTGAGAATATGCAGTTTGCCTTTAAGGCTTGCAAGAGATCAGTATTGCTTTAAGAACCGGCAACCCTTAGGAGTAATAGGAAGGTGCATTTTCATTGCCTCAGAAACAGCCATTTGTAGACTGTGATTCAAAGGGTGCATTCTCGTTACCATAGATATAGCTACTGGGAGTGAGTCTCATGCGATACATTTGTTACAATTCAGATTTGAACTGGCTTTTAGTTGAAGACAGTTTGTTCTAACAGAACACAGACACAGAGGACACAGACAGACAGCTGTGGTGTTTGAAAGAGCTTTTAGCCATTTAAACTGAAAGAATAGGAATTTAGTCTGTTTAATTATTATCTCTCAAAATTCTAAAAAAAAAGTCAAGCCAAAACAGAGATCTCTGATAATTTAAACTGAAGGAAGGGAAGTTAGACTGTGGCAATGTTTTATCTCTCAAAAACTCTGAGGTCATATTGATTCTGTTGAAAGTGTCTGCAAGTCGTTAATTGTTGAAGTTTGCTGGAGAAGGAAAGCAACATTCTGTGAGGACTTCAAGCAACATTGGACTTTAAATTTGCAAGGGCTCTAATTTTTTCTATTATAAATGTTGTTTATATCTTCATAGTGTTTAAGAATTTAGTTCTTCTAATTAAAGAGTTAATTTGTTGGTTTAAAGACACCTGGTTTGGTTAGCCTCATTCGGGGGTTAATAGATAGTACAATTTGGCTGGGTCTTTCTTTAATTTGGAAAGTTTTAAATGATATGTTAGCTGATCTGTGGAGCGACGGGATTGAACTAATGATGCGTTGGTCCCACCACAATCAGAATCGTATATTTTGATTGGTGGCTTTGACTGGAACGGTCGGTCATAACAGTAGATTTTGCTTTTCATTGGGGCCCTGTATTCTTCGTAAACCTTGTTCACTGTGGGAGACTTTTCTCTCTTGGGGTTCATATGTCTTCAGTGGTTTTCAGTTCCATGAGAAAGAGATGGAAGCAGACAGGAGAGGCAGTGGCAAGCTAGCCACGACAGGTCTTTTCAGTCCAGGAGCAAACAGCTTTGATTTCGAATTCTCTGTGGCAAGTTCAAAAAAAACCTGCAACAGTCAGTTAGTCATGTGACTAAACTGGTCTGACCACATCTGTTTGTGTATTCAGCCATCTTAGCATTCCACCTGGAATGCGAGCTCCTCCACCCTCAACGTCTGGTAATCAAAAGTCCATTGCGGCTTGAATGTGTCAGGGCATGGTCTTTTGTTCCTTTTAAGCACTGTCTGTAAATATGCAAGTGTCTTTCCAGTCAAGGGTCTGGTGTTTTTTTTAAAAGAGCAACATCTTTCTTTATACCAGCAGCAGTTTAAAAATCAATGTTCATGTGGCAAAATTAATGTTCCTCATTGTTGGCAGGTGGGGCCCTGCACGACACAGGACTTCACTGTAGGAGTAGCTCAGGGTACTGTCCTAGGGCCAACTATCTTCAACTGCTTCATCAATGACCTTCCCTCCATCATAAGGTCAGAAGTGGGGATAAAAGCAAAATATTGCGGATGCTGGAAATCTGAAATAAAAACAAGAAATGCTGGAACCACTCGGCAGGTCTGGCAGCATCTGTGGAAAGAGAAGCAGAGTTAACGTTTCGGGTCAGTGACCGAAGAAGGGTCACTGACCCGAAACATTAACTCAGAAGTGGGGATGTTCACTGATGATTGCAGTGTTCAGTCCCATTCGCTACTCCTCAGATACTGAAGCTGTCTGTGCCTGTATACAGCAAGTCCCTGGTCTGTACTGAGTGTGAAGAAGGGAATTTGGTAAGTGAGTGAATTTTAAGGGTTAATCTCTCAAGATTAGTTTTTGTTTTGTTTACATCTATCAATTAATTGAAATTCCTGTTTCAGTTAAGAGATAAGTTAGGTTTCTCGCAGTTTTAAACAGGGGTATACTAACACTCTGAGAATAGCTGTAGCAAGTTAATAAGGTAGCTAGCTTAAACTGGTTTCTCAGCTGTAGTAGAGCTCTAGAAGAGCTGACGCAGCATTGTTTTCAGAGTATAAATTCAGGGGATTCTCAATGCTGCTTGTCTGCAGAAGGTGTTAGTTTAGGCAGGCATCAAGATCGGCGCAGGCTTGGAGGGCCGAATGGCCTGTTCCTGTGCTGTACTGTTCTTTGTTCTTTGAGTGCTGCTGGAGGACACAGAGTACAGGAGAAGAAGTTGATTGGTGAGTAACTGGTAAGTTATTTTACTTCTAATTTTGATTAAAAGTTTTTAAAGTTACGGTATGGCAGGTCAGCTTGGCCAAGTGGAATGTACATCCTGCGGTATGTGGGAAGTCATGGACACATCACGTGTCCTAGACGAAGACATCTGCAGGAAGTGTCACTGGCTGCAGAAGCTTCAGCGGCGGCTGGAGTCACTATTGTGCATCTGCGAGGCAGATAGCACGTTTAGGGAGGTGGTCACACCGCAGGTTAGGAGCACGCAGGCAGAGAGGGAATGGTGACCGCCAGGCAGTCAAAGAGAACCAGGCAGACAGTGCAGGAGTCCCCTGAGTCTATCTTGCTTGCTAATCGGTTTTCCATTTTGGATACGGGTGAAAGCGATGGTTCTTCGGGGGAGTGCAACCAGAACAAAGTCTGTGGCACCACGGGTGGCTCAGCTGCACAGGAGGGCAGAAAGAAGAGTGAAAGAGCAATAGTGATATTGGATTCGATAGTCAGGGGACAGGCATTTCTGCAGCAGTAAACATGACTCCAGGATGGTGTGTTGTCTCCCTGGTGCCAGGGTCAAGGATGTCACTGAGCAGCTGCAGGGCATCCTTCTGGGGGAGGGTGAACAGAGTTCGTGGTCCACATTGGTACGAATGACATAGGTAGGAAGAGGGATGAGGTCCTGAAAGCAGATTTTAGGGAGTTAGGAAGGAAATTAAAAAGCAAGACCTCCAAAGCAGTAATCTCAGGATTATTCCCAGTGCCACGTGAAAGTGAGCATAGGAATAGGAGGATTGATCGATTGAACACGTGGTTGGAGAATTGATGTAGGAGGGAGCTCATCAGATTTCTGAGGCATTGGTTCCGGTTCTGGGGCAGGTGGGAACTGTATAAGATGGACAGGCTGCACCTTAACAGGACCAGAACCAATATCCTCACAGGGAGATTTGCTAGTGCTGTTGGGGAGGGTTTAAACTAGCATGTCGGGGGATGAGAACTCGAGGGATAGCTGAAATAGGAAGGGAGTAAAGCTGGTAACAGGAGACAGAAAAGTAGCAAGTGACATTAGAAGGCAGGCGAAACAAAGGCAAGAATCAACTAGGCTTAGAATGCAGAATGTCAAGAAGACGGTTAGGGGCACGCTACCTGAATGCATTCAGCATTCGCAACAAGGTAGATGATTTACAGGCCCAAATAGAGGTAAATGGGCATGATCTAATTGCCATAACAGAAACGTGGCTACAGAGTGACCAAGACTGGGAACTGAATATTCAAGGATATTCAACATTTAAGAAGGACAGAAGAAAAGGAGTTGGTGTTGCGCTGATAATAAGGGATGGGATCAGTACATTAGTAAGGGAGGATCTCAGATCAGAAGAAGAAAATGTGGAATCTGTTTGGGTGGAGCTCAGAAACAGCAAAGGGCAGAAAACATTGGTAGGAGTTGTTTATAGGCCACCAAAGAGTAGTGGTAGTGTAGGGCATGGTATTAATCAGGAGATTAGAGAAGCACATGGCATGGGTAATACAGTAATCATGGGTGATTTCAATCTGTATATAGACTGGGTAAACCTAATGAACTCTGTGGAGGATGAGTTTCTGGAGTGTGTAAGGGATGGTTTTCTCGAGAAGTATGTTGAGAAACTGACTAGAGAACTGGCTATTTTAGATCTAGTATGATGTAATGAGAAAGGGCTAATTAATAATCTTGTTGTAAAAGAACCTTTAGGGATGAGTAACCATAATATGATAGAATTTTACATTATATTTGAAAGTGAGGTAGTTCAATCTGAAGCCAGGGTGTTAAATTTGAATAAACAAAATTATGAAGGTATAAGGGGCAAATTGGCTGAGGTGGATTGGGAAAATACATTAAAGGGTATGACAGTATATAGGCAATGGATAGTCTTTAAAGAAATATTACATAGTTTACAGTAACTATACATTAATTCAAGGCACAAAGGCCCCAAAAGTAAAGGCAGTCAACCGTGGATAACAAAGGAAGTTAAGGATTGTATAAGATTTTTTAAAAGGCCTAGAAAGTTGCCAGAAATAGTAGTAGACCTGAGGATTTTAGAATACAGCAAAGGAGAACCAAGAAGCTGATAAAGAAAGGCAGAATAGAATATGAATGTAAGCTAGCAAAAAATATAAAAATGGACTGTAAAAGCTTCTACAGGTACGTAAAAAGAAAATGTATGGCTAAGACAAATGTGGGTCCATTACAGGCAGAGTCAGGAGAATTTATAATGGGGAATAGAGAAATGGCAGAGAAGCTAAATGATTACTTTATGTCTGTCTTCACTGAGGAAGATAGAAGAAATCTCCCAGAATTAGAGATCCAAGGGGTTAGGGGGACTGAGAAATTGAAGGAAATTAGTATTAGTAAGATGGTTGTGTTGGAGAAATTAATGGGGCTTAAGGTTGATAAATCCCCAGGACCTGATATTCTACATTGCAGAGTATTGAAAGAGGTAGCTATGGAGATAGTGGATGCATTAGTGATCATCTTCCAAAATTCTATAGTTTCTGGAGCAGTTCCTGCAGATTGGAAGGTCGAAAATGCTAGAATCTAATCTAAAGGATGTGATAAATGGACACGGATAATAATGATCTGATTGGGCATAGTCAACATGGATTTATGAATGGGAAATCATGTTTGATGAACCTGTTGGAGTTTTTTGAGGATGTTACTAACAGAATTGATAAAGGGGAGTCGGTGGATGTGGTATACTTGGATTTTCAGAAGGCTTCTAATAAAGAGCCCCACAGGAGACTGGTTAGCAAAATTTAAAGCACACGGGATAGGAGGTGATATACTGGCAGGAATTAAGATTGGTTAACAGGCAGAAAGCAGAGAGTAGGAATAAATGGGTCATTCTCGAATTGGCAGGCTGTGATTAGTGGGGTACCGCAGGGATCAGTGTTTGGGCCGCAGCTGTTCACAATATTTGGATGTGGGGACCAAATGTAATATTTCCAAGTTTACGGATGACACGCGGCATTGAGGGGCCGGTAAAATTCAGCACAGTGAGTGGGCAAGAACATGGCAGATGGAATATAATGTGGAAAAATGTGAGGTTATCCACTTTGGTAGAAGGAATAGATGTGCAGGGTATTTCTTAAATGGTAAGAGATTAGAAAGTGTAGATGTACAAAGGAACCTGGGTGTCCTTGTCAATAAGTCACTGAAAGCACCAAGCAATTAGGAAGGCTAATGGTATGTTAGCCTTTATCACAAGACGATTTGAGTACAAGAGTAGTGAAGTCTTGCTTCAATTGTATAGAACCTTGGTTAGACCACACTTGGAGTACAATGTGCAATTTCGGTCCCCTCACCTTAGGAAGGATATTATTGCCATTGAGGGACTGCAACAAAGATTTACAAGACTTGTTCCTGGGATGGCGGGACAGTCCTATGAAGAGAGACTGGGGAAACTGGGCCTATATTCTCTAGAGTTTCGAAGAATGAGAGGTGATCTCATTGAAACCTACAAAAACTTAAAGGGATAGACAACGTAGATGCAGCTAAGATGTTTCAACTGGTTGGGGAGTCTAGAACCAGGGGACAGAATTTCAAAATAAGGGGAAGCTAGTTAGGACAGAGATGAGGAGAAATTTCTTTACTTGGAGGGTTGTGAATCTTTGGAATTCTCTACCCCAAAGGGTTGTGGAAGCTCTGTCATTGAGTATGTTTAAAGCAGAGATTGACAGATTTCAAAATATCAATGACATAAGTGGATATGAGGATAGTGTGGGAAAAAGGTATTGAAGTGGATGGTCAGCCATGATCATATTGAATGGTGGGGTAGGCTCGATGGGCTGAATGGCCTACTCATGCTCCTATATTCCTAATATTCAGACTTAGGCTGATAAGTGGCAAGTAACATTCACACTGCACAAGTTCCAGGCAAAGACTATCTCCAACAATAGAGAACCTAACCATCTCCATTTGACATTCAACAGCATTAGCATCACTGAATCCCCCACCATCAACATCTTGGGGATTACCATTGTTCAGAAACTTAACTGGATCAGCCACATAAGTACAGTGGCTAAAAGACAGGTCAGAGGCGAGTAACTCATCTCCTGACTCCTCAAAGCATCTAAAAGGCACAAGTCAAGAGTGTGATAGAATACTGTCTACTTGGCTGGATGGGTGCAGCTCCAACAACACTGGAAGCTCCAACCCATCTAGGACAAAGCAGCCCTCTTAATTGGCACTGCATTCATTACCTTCAACATTCATTTCCTCCCCCACCGATGGGCAGCAGTGTGTACCATCCACAAGATGCACTGCAGCAACTCACCAAGGCTCCTTCGACAGCACCTTCCAAACCCGTGAACGCTACCATCTAGAAGAACAAGGGCAGCATGTGCATAGGAACACCACCACCTGCAAGTCCCCTCCAGGTGATGCACCATCCTGACTTGGAACTATTTCACCATTCCTTCACTGTCACTGGGTCAAAATCCACGAACTCCCTCCCTAACAGCACTGTCAGTGTACCTACACCACACGGACGGCAGCAGTTGAAGAAGGCGGCTCACCATCACTTTCTCGAGGGTGG
This sequence comes from Heterodontus francisci, assembly GCF_036365525.1. Classification (NCBI taxonomy): domain Eukaryota; kingdom Metazoa; phylum Chordata; class Chondrichthyes; order Heterodontiformes; family Heterodontidae; genus Heterodontus; species Heterodontus francisci. The sequence goes on from NC_090383.1 coordinate 74,610,306, forward strand.
TTAGGGATGAGCAATACAATAAATGCTGGCTTTGCCAGCAATACTCACATCGCACGAATGAATAAAAAAAGAACATCTATTAGGCCTCTTATCTTTATTGCATTCTTTGTTGAAATAACAGAGAGGGTAGATGAGGGTAGTTTATATGGATTTTCAAAAGGTATTTGATAAAGTACCACATAATAGTCTTGTTCGCAAAACATAAGGCCATGGGATTAAAAGGACTGTGACTGCATGGTTAGGAAATTGACTAAGGGACAGAAAGCCAATAGTAGTGGTGAATGGTTGTTTTTCAGATTGGAGGGAAGTGTACAGTGGAGGTCTCCAGGGTTCGATGTTCGGGCCAATGATCTTTTGATATATATTAATGACATGGACTTGGGTATACAGGGTATATTTTCAAAGTTTGCAGATGTCACAAATCTGGAAAATATAGCAAATAGTGAGAAGGATAATAACAGACTTCAGGAAGATAGTGACAGACTGGTGAAACAGCCAGATGCATGGTAGATAAAATTGGACACAGAAGGGTGAAGTGATTAATTTTAATAGGAATTATGAGGAGAGGCACTGTAAACTAAATGTTACAATTTTAAAGGGAGTGCAGGAACAGAGGGACCTGGGGATGTACATACATAAGGCTTTGAAGGTGGCAATACAAGTTGTGAAAGCTGTAAAAAGGCATATGGGATCACTGACTTTATAAATATGGGCATAGAGTACAAAAACAAGGAAGTTCTGCTAACATCGGTTAGGCACCAGCTAGAGTATTGTGGCCAATTCTGAGCACCATGCTTTAGGAAGGATGTCAAGGACTGAGAGAGAGAGCAAAAGAGATTTACTACAATGGTACCAGAGATGAAAGACTTCAGTTAGATGGAGAAATATCTTTGTTCTCCTTAGAGGAGAAAAGGTTTAGGGGAAATTTAATAGAGGGGTTCAAAATCATGAAGGGTTTTGATAAAGTAAGGAGAAACTGATCTGAGTTACAGAACGGTCAGTAACCAGAGGGCACAGATTTAAGTTAATTGGAAAAAGAAACCGAGGCAACGCAAGGACAAAAAAAAATTATGCAGCGAGTTCTGATGATCTGGAATGCACTGCCTGAAAGCAGCCTCAATAATAACTTTCAAAAGGGAAGGGATAATACTTGAACTGGGGAAAAAAATGCAGAGCGATGGGGAACGACCAGGGAAGTGGAACCAATTGGATAGCTTTTTCAAAGACCTGGCACAGGCATGATGGGCTAAATGGACTCCTGTTCTATATTGTTCTATTACTTTATTACTCCAAAAGCCAAGCCAACCCAGTTTAAAAAGACTGCTTGAAGAGCTTGACAATTCTTCTAGCTGCAGGAGTTTTAATAATATTGGCTATCAATGAGATCAGAAATCTTTCCTTCGGTGTTTGATGTGTAAATATGGTACTCTTAGTTATTTTAGATATGAATGCAGAAGAGTAAACACTAATTGAGTAAAAAACACAAATGATGCACAGAATAAACAGTTATTCTGATATTATTTAAATCACACTGTAGATTTCAAATATTTATTCGTTTCAGAACAATTAAATTCCATTGACTAATATTAATAGAAGCTAGTTAATGGACTTACTGTATTTCAAAGGCATCTCATCAGAAGCTCATGAAGACTTAAAAGATACAAACTAGTTGGTCATTTGCCTCAGTAGTAATTAGTTTGGTCAATGGTATGATTTTGTCAATTTCACATTTATAAAATGCATATGCATAATTATTTGATAAAAACATACCCATTGATATGGTCAAAACAGAGAAATTGGGAGAAACATAAAGTTTATCCCCAAATAAAAGGTAATCTGAATAAATAACATCACAATTTAAATGAAGATTAAGTTGTAATATTAATTTCATTTTTGCTTTTCCACTTAATTTCAATCTTTCATTAATTTATTCTCAGTGCCCAACAATACTAAATCAGATAATTAACGTTTACTCACTGCTAAGAATAAATGCGTATGGTTGAGCATAGGAACAGGAGTAGGTCATTTAGTCGCTCAAGCCTGTTCCACTATTCAATGAGATAATGGCTGCGACCTGACTCCATATACCCACCTTTGCACCATATCACTTAATTCCTTTGATTAACAAAAAAAATCTTTCAATCTCAGATTTAAAATTAATAATTGATCCAGCATCAATTTCCATTTGTGGAAGAGAGTTCCAAACTTCTACCACCCTTTGCATGTAGTAGTGCTTCCTAATTTCACTCCTGAAAGGACTGGCTGTAATCTTTACAACTATGCTCCCTAGTGCTAGACTTCCTAACCAGCAGAAATAGTTTCTCTCTATCCACCCTATCTTTTCAAGATATTGAGGGGAGCACTTCGATCAAATCACCCCTTAACCTTCTAAATTCCAGGGAATTAACCCAAATTTGTGTAATCTCTCCTTGTAATTTAACCCTTGCAGTCCAGGTAGCAGTCTGGTAAATCTATACTGTAGTCTCTCCAAAACCAACATATTCTTCCCAAGGTGTGATGCCCAGAACTGTGCACTGTACTCCAGAGGTGGTCTAATCAGGGCTTTGTATAACTGTAGCATAAATTCTACACCCTTGTATTCTAGTCCTCTAGATATAAAGGCCAATATTTCATGAACCTTTTTGATTATTTTCTGTACCTGTTGATAGCATTGTAATCATCTACATACATGGACCCCAAGTTTCTTTGGACCACCACAGTTTCCAGCTTTTCCCTATTTAGAAAGTATCCTGTTCTATCCTTTTTAGGCGCAAAGTGGATGACCTCATATTTTCCTACATTGAAATTCATTTGCCATTGTTTTGCCCATTCACTTAATCTATTAATATCGCTTCATAATCTTATGCTTCTATCTACATTGCTTACACTGCCACCTATCTTTGGGCCATCAGCAAACTTGGATATGTGGCTTTCTATTCCATTATCTTAGTCATTAATAAATATTGATGAATCGCTGAGGTCCCAACATATCCTGCCAATTAAAGTACCTGCCCATTATTCCTACTCTAGTCTCCTGCCAGTCAGCCAATTTCCTAACCAGGTCAATAACTGCCTTAATTCCATGAGCTTCAACTGTAGCTAACAGTCTCTGATGAGGGACTTTATCAAATGTCTTCCAGAAGTCCATATAAATAACATACATAGACATTCCCCTGTCCACTACTTCAGTCACCTCTTCAAAAAAATTCAAGCAGATCCATCAGACATGACCAAATCCATGCTGGCGCTCTCTGATTAGCGGAAAGTTTTTGAGGCCTTCAGTCACTCTATTCTTAATTGTAGGCTCTAGTAATTTCCGAACAGATGGTAGGCTAACTTTTCTATAACTTCCCATTTTCCCCTCTCACCTTTTTTAAATAATGAAGTGACATGTGCAATGTTACAATCTAAAAAGGAACAGTTCCCAAATTGAGAGAACTTTAGATGATTATAGTTAGGGCATCTACAATGTTCTTACCTACGTCCTTTAAAATCCTGGGATGGAAACCATCCGATCCTGTGGGTTTGTCACTCTCTAGTACTGCTATTTTCTTCATTACTGTTATTTTGAATATGTTAATTTTGGCAAGTCCCTGTCTCTGATTCAATTTTAGCTTCCTTGGGATGTCCAGCATGCTATCCTCTCCCTCTACTGTAAATACTGATACAAAGTAATTATTCAGCATGTCTGCCATTCATTAACAATATCACTTATCAGTTTTCAAAAGGCCCACATTGCTCCTGACCATCCTTTTACCTAATATAATTGTAAAAATTGTGTTGATTTTGATACCCCTAGCAATTTTTTCCATATTTCCTTTTTGTTACTCTGACTAAAAGCCTTTTCACCCTTTGCTGTTCTTTGTCTCACTCTCATTCATCAGGATGCACTATTTTTTGCATTTTTGTATGCTTTAGTTTTATGTTGTCCAATTACTTCTTTAGTCATCCATTTTGTTGGCAAGTAGAGCTCCCACCTCTTAAGGATTTAAATTGGTTCTGTATCACAAATTCTTTTTTGAACACCTCCCACTGATCCTCTGTTGTTTAACAGTCCTGTTTACTGTGGGCAGTCTCTGATCACCCCATTGAAGTCAGCCTTACCTAAATCGAGAATCTTAGTTGCTGTTTCATATTTCTCCCTTTCAAATACTATGTTGAACTCGACCACATGGTATTAGATATATGTTCACACATCTTTAGGCTGCTAACTAAATGTGGCTCATAACTAAATGAAATAAGGTCTACCCTTTTGATGATTCTAGGACATATTGTTGCAGAAAACTATCCTGAACACACTCATGAAATTCACTACCTTTATGATATTAGCTAATGCCCAGTTATTATTAGACGGAAAAATAGATTATACGATTATGGATAATGGCTATTGCTTTATAATAATCGCTATTTAATGTGGGTTATTTTACTATTTTTGCTCTATCCCTTCGGTAACAACACCAAAAGATAAACCTCAATTTCAAATGCAACCAAACAAAAAAAAACAGTTTACAATTGATCGTCCGTTTCTCTGTTAGGGAAATATTTCTGCAAACAGCCGATGAGTTCCCAAGTACCAATATTACAGATAATGAAAGTGCATCACTTACTCTCGATAAGAACCGAGTCTCCCTTTTTGGAACAGGTGGCGTCCTTCACATCTGAAAAGTGTGCTGAGACGCCGGTGAATTGGGCCACCCAATCTGACTTTATTTTTGGATGGCTGGTTGAGTTTTGATGGTCAGTGTGAGAGTGGCGGGAGGACCAGGGTGGGAAGTGTACGCCAGGTCGGGCTCTTGCCGAGGACCTGTTGCCTCCGTTTTACCATCACGAAGATGATTCATTGCTGAAGCCCTCGCTATCCTATTATGATTTGCCGTTGCTATAGAGACTGTCTAAACCGATTTCCACAATAAGCTTTGTCTATAGCGAACCGTGTTACGCACAACCTTGGGTAGAAAGGGACTGGCTGAGGTTGCAGTCATAGTGCGGTGAAGTGCGTAACAATTCAAGGATTAATGCACATTTGGACAAGATTCGTTAAACGGAGGTCATCAATTGTTCCCCAGATCAAAAGGTGAAGAGTTGTAGTTTTCTAGAATCGAGTTGATGATAGGGTTGGATTTTTGTTTCAATATATTGAGTTTTCTTCTGCTTTTAACTGGATTACTATAAATTGTTACGTAAAGCATCAAAAAATAGTAGGTTGATGAAGTCAGAGAGTTTGGAATAATCCTCCTTAACAATTAAAAGAGTTTTTCCATAGTATTATCTGTTCTAAGTACTTGACAATTTCGTTTTCAACAGTTAATTTCCTTTTTCCCACAGGTTCGTTTTCCAATTTTTCCTTATTAATTTGCCTTGCTTTAGTGTCTTTTGTTTTTCTTATTATTCGGATGAAGTGGAGATATTTTGTGCTTTATTATATCCAAAGTATTTCCGAATGCAATATGTTAAATTGAAGGTTGAATTATATGTATTACACATATTAAAGAGTTGTCTAGGGAAAACATTGGGGGGGAAAGTGTAAGATATTCGTTAATGCACTATAAACACTGAAAATCTAAAATAAATGCAGGAAAGACTGTGAAGTGACCAGTCTATCTTCTGCAGTCCACCTGCTTGGTACTGCTATCCCCTGGTTCTGCTTATGTCTGCGTCACCACATTAACTTCAAAGCGATTGCTTCCTCGGCCCTCTAGGCCAGCTCTGGGTCCATCCCTAGTAACACCCCAGCCTCTACATCATGGGTGACCAACCTTTTTGCATGAGTGGCTACATTACAATTTTTGTCCTACACAAGGGGCCAGTGAGCAAATTTCAGAAAGATAAGGGCATTAGAAATAAGGGCATACTGGATAAAAAAAATTTCTAACCTTTTTTTTCCAACAGTTCCTCTCTTTGCCCACCATGCACCAGGAGCAGAAATACACTGCCGGTGGGCATGGTCCCGCACTCTGAATCGCACATCACCTCCCTCTGCCAGCACCGTCCCAGTCTGTGCGTGCACACCCCCCGCCCACTGTCTCTGCATGCTCACTCCAGTCCCCCCCGCCACTGTCTCTGCATGCTCACCCCCCACTGTCTCTGCGTGCTCACCCCCCACTGTCTCTGTGTGCTCACCCCAACCCCCCACCACCATCTCTGTGTGCTCACCCCCCACCCCACTGTCTTTGTGTTCACCCCCCCCCCCACTGTCTCTGTGTGCTCACCCCACCCCCCCACCACCATCTCTGTGTGCTCACCCCCCGCCCACTGTCTCTGCATGCTCACCCCACCCCCCACCACCATCTCAGTGTGCTCACCTCCCCCCCCCCCCCACTGTCTCTGTGTGCTCACCTCCCCCCCCCCACTGTCTCTATGTGCTCACCCCCCGCTGTCTCTGTGTGCTCACCTCCCCCCCCCACTGTCTCAATGTGCTCACCCCCCCCCCCACTGTCTCTGTGTGCTCACCCAACCCCCCACTCTCAGTGCTCATCCCCCCCCCCCCCACTGTCTCAGTGTGCTCACCAACCCCCACTGTCTCAGTGTACTCACCTCCCCCCCACTGTCTCTATGTGCTCACCTCCCCCCCCCCCCACTGTCTCTGTGTGCTCACCCCCCCCCACTCTCTCTGTGTGCTCACCACCCCCCCCCCCCCCACCACCACTGTCTCAGTGTGCTCATATTAAAGAGAACAATAGAATAATACTTCAGGTTTAACTTTTCATCAGAACTCAAAACAAACACAAAGCCATGCATTCACTTACTGAAAGAACAGTTGGAGCATGAAAGCATTCTTTCATTGCCTTGTCAGGTCAACAGTTGCTCTTTAGTATGTCCCGCAAAAAGCCTTCAAAATCGGTATGTTTTGCTACGTATTGAATAATGTGGCTGTACATTAAGGCATCATGATTACATAGAATTTTACAGCATGGAAACATTCGGCCCAACAGGTCTATGCCAGTGTTTAAGTTCCACATAAGCCTCCTTCTATCTGCATAAGGAAAGAATGTGCGAATTAGTCATGGAGCTGCTCAGGTATAGCAGCCTGTTCATGCAGGTGAACTAACTGGAATAACCAGTGAACTAAGAGCAAATCCTACTCTGGCATGATTTTCCTAAAGGACTATCCGGAAAATTACAAATAAAAAGCCACAGCTGCAATTGTCCTATCTTATTGGAAATCATTTCTGAAGAAAAACAGTATCATATTCTGAGTTTTAACTTCCAAACATCCCTAAAATTCAATATGCGATACAACTAATGGAATAAACTCCCTTAATGTTTCTAATTCTGTACTGCTGAACTGAGTCATGCGTGCATTCATTTTGGTTAGAGTCACTAAAATTTAAGAAAAGCAAATTGTTACATTGCAGTTTAAGATAGAATATTTATCTGTTCAACAGCTCATAGGATGGTGAAAACCCATTCCGTCATAAGCGAAAGTAATATCAAGTGTAATATAATGACCCAAGTAATGCACAATATTCAAACAGATGATTGTACAGAGAAAAGGAAATGGGATGTGAAAATGTCAATATGAAATAATGTTGGATTGGAAACTCCATTAATTTAACAGAATTCTATTTTACACAGAGAACCAGAATCATCCGCCTTCAGGGGATGGAATGGTATTAGGATATCTCAGGAGCCATGGTTGGGGATGGGTGGGTGGAGAATGGGGTGGGTGTGGAGACTGCCATTTATTGCTGACCTGGGAGCAGCAGTAGCAACGTGGTGAATGGGAGTGCTGCTGAGAGAGAAGCAGCCAGTGAAGGGTGAGCGAAAGCTGGGGACCTTACTATGGGTCAATAGTGAAAGATTGTTTCAACTGGAGGATGAATGGAGAACAAAGAGATGGAGACTGAGGATTCTCACTGGAAGAACCAAGGAGAAGGGAGGAGGAAGGTGCTAGAACTGAGAGCTGTTAGATCAAGGGATGCTTTGTTACAATGGCTAAAGAGACTAAAATACCATTTAAAATGGAATAAGATAAATATTTGAAAAGGAGGAACATAAAAGGATCTGGGGGGAATAGGGTTACAGGAGAGAGTGCTAGCATCGTCACAGGCACTGGGGGATGAAAGGCCTCTTCTCTCTACTGTGATTTGTACCATTCTATGAAAGCACTCCTTCATTGAATCCAAGTTCAGGAGTAGTTTAGAATGGTTGGTGCTGAGCTGAGTTTAGGACAATGTGCCCTGAGGGAACACTGACCCTACTGTCCTTTGTGCGATCTCTAGGTGTGGTTTGAGATGCCCAGCGGTCGTGAAAGGTGCTATATAAATGCAAGTCTTTCTTTTTATATGGCACCTTTCATGACCTCAGGATGTTCTAAAGCACTTTACAGCCAATGTAATACTTTTGAAGTGTACTCACTGTTGTAATGTAGAAAAAGTGGCAGCCAATTTGTACACAGCTTGTTCCCACAAACAACAATGTGATAATGGCTGGATAATTTGTTTTAGTGAAGTTGATTGAGGGACAAATATTGGCCAAACTACTGAAGATAACTCACCCATTCATTGATAAAGTAGTGCTGTGGGATCTTTTATGTCCACCTGAGTGAGCAAATGGATCCTTGGTTTAACATCTCATTTGAAAGACAGCATCTCCAACTGTACAGCACTCCCTCAGCAGTGTACTGGAGTGTCAGCCTAGAAATTTGTGCTCAAGTCTCTGAAGTAAGAATTTAAACCCACAACCTACTGGCTCAGAGGTGAGAGTGCCACCAACAGAGCCACGGCTAAGGGGAATTGTGAGGGGAATTGGAGTGTTACCAGTGTTACTATTTCTTGTCAGTTCAATTTCAGTTAGTTAATAAAAGTTACTGGTGGAATAAAAATCCGTCACTCCTCTGGTTTCCTCTCTGTGAATCACTACCCCACCTTTGGTTTTCTCTCCTCCCTGGCCTTGGTTTCACTTCTTTGCCTGATTGTGGGTAGCCTCCAGAGTCTTAGAATATTTTGCACAACAACTGTTAAGCAAAGATACTCAAATACAGGGAACTGAATCTTTATAAGGCAAATGCAATAACATTTGTAGGCATCGCATGAGCAGATGTCACATGCTCAGAACATCACATGAACAAACCTCCAAGAACATCACCCAATAGAGTTGGCAACCCTATCAACAGCAGACTGTGGTGCTTAGAATCTTGAGGCCTGTGGATTTAAAGCCACTTGATATGATCAGCCAGCCATCTGTAGTCAGCACTGAATACAAAAAAGTTAATGAATAACATTTATGTGAATAAGTTAGTATTAGTGTCGAAGGACCATTACAAGGTTACACCTAGACACAAAGGATTACTAATATCATAGGAACCTGGCAATTTCTAATTAAATCTTATATTTTGTAATTGATTTTTCTGACATACAAATAGCCAATATGCTTGATATGGGCTGAAGGTAGCTTATCCAACCGACTCCATTATTCCTTCATCATGTCTCTTTTTTTGAACAAGTTTGTAATTGTACTTGAGGAAGTTCACAGTGAACTAGTTCAAATTTCCACTTATATTTAATTATCTAACACATTTGAGTAAAAAAAAACTGCAGGATTGTGATCTTACAGGTGTTCCATGTTCTCTGTTCTTAATATAGATCTGTACCCCAACAGTTTAATATTTAATATTCACTTACAAAGAGGTCTGGGTGCAAAACTATATATTCTGAGCCAATGAGACAGGGATCAGGTGCTGGCACTTGGGGATCAGTGATGCTGGTGAGATCCCAATAATACAATCTTAAATTTCTATATTTTTGACATAGAAAACATTACATATAGTTAAGCATTTCAGTAGCTTTATGATCTAATTGATGTATCATAGGTTCTGGTTAAAAAAGGAAAAATTCAGTTCTGAAAATTAGGCAGTAGTTCATGACAGGAGAGGCCTATGGTCCTTGTGGGGCCTGGAGAAACTCTTCCAATATGCCTCATGCTGACTATGGTCTCTTGGAACTCATTTTGTTGGATTCAGAAGTCAGAGAGGAATTTTCCAGGATCTTTTTTTTCCCCAAATTGGTCCAGGGTTTTTAAATGAGATATTTTGCCTATCCCAGTAGATTACATGGTTATTGGTGGATAGGAGCATTGGAGTCATGATGCTTAATTGTAACTGGATGGGACACCCTTAAAGGATCAGTTGGTCTTTTTCTGTCTGTCATTTTCATTTGTTTGAGGGCACTAAGGGCCACTAAACCCTGAACTGCAGAACAGAGCTGCAAGCAATTCAACGACTTGACCAGGGATATCAAGGTAACACATTGATGCCTACCCTGAGCATTAGTGCACTCTTCACTCTCTTAAAGAAACACTCACACAAGCAACCCTTCCCACCACATTCTTCCAATACCCTATCCTCCACTGTGGCTTCACAATTCCCTTAACACACAAGAAGTATCTTGTAGCATCCAGAAACATCTACCTCCATTTTAACAAACACATACCTCCACATCTATTACTTTGATGGGCCTACTCCTGCTCCAATTTCCTTTGGTCCTATTTTCACTTCTCCTGGAGAATACAGAGTAGAATCTCAAAATTTGCAGATGACTGGAATACAGAGTAGAATTTCAATATTTGCCATTGACACCAAACTTGGAGGTGCAGCAAACAGTGAGGATGATATGAACAGCCTGCAACAGGCAATAGGTAGGTTAGCGGAGTTGGCAGACAGGTGGCAGATGGAATTTAATACTGACAAGTATGAGATGATGCATTTTGGCAGAGGGAATAGGGAGAGGCAATATATACTTAATTGCACAGTTCTAACGAGTGTGCAGGAACAGAGGGACCTGGGGTGCACGTGCATAGATCTTTGAAGGTGCCAGGACATATTGAGAGAGTGGTTAGGAAAGCATATGGGATCTTGGGCTTCATAAATAGAGGCATTGAGTACAAAAGCAGGGAAGTTATACTGAACCTTTATAAAGCTCTGGTAAGGCCCCAGCTGGCGTATTGCATCCAGTTCTGATCACCACACATCAGGAATGATGTGGATCCAGAGGAGATTTACCAGAATGGTTCCAAGGATGAGGTTTTTAATTACAAGGTTAGGTTGGAAAAGCTGAGTTTGTTCTCCTTAGAACAAGGAGATTGAGGGGAGATTTAATAGGAAGTGTACAAGATTATGACAGGCTTAGTAGATAGGCTAGACAAGGAAAAACTGTTCCCATTAACTAATGGTACAAGGACTAGGGGACACAGATTGAAAGTTTTGGGCAAACGATGCAGGGAGAATATGAGGAAACACTTTTTTACGGTAATGGCCTGGAACCCGCTGCCCACAAGGGTGTGGAAACGGAGACAATCAATGACTTCAAGAGGAAATTGGATGGCCACCTGAAGGAAACTGACTTGCAGGGCTACGGGGATTGAACAGGGGGACTGGGATTGACAGGATTGCTCCATGGAGAGCTGGCATGAACTCAACCTAGTGAACCTTCTCTGAACTGCTTCCAGTGGAAGTATATCCCTTCTTAAATAAGGAGACCAAAACTGTACTCGTACTCTAGGTATGGTCTCACCAACACCCTGTACAGTTGTAGCAAGACTTCCCTACTTTTATACTCCACCCCCTTTGCAATAAAGGCCAAAATTCCATTTGCCTTATTAACTACTTGCTGTACCTGCATGCTAACCTTTTGTGATTCATGTACAAGGACACCCAGATCTCTCTATTCCGCAGCATCTGTAGTCTCTCTCCATTTAAATAAAATTTTGCTTTTCTATTCTTCCTACCAAAGTGGATAGCCTCACAATTTCCCACATTATACTCCATCTGCTAAATTTTTGCCCACTCACTTAACCTATCTATATCCCTTTGCAGACTCTTTGGCCGGAATTTTACCAACATTAAACGTGTCTCTTCGGAGGTGTCCGGATGGTAAAATGAAGCGCGATGACGTCGGGCCATGTCCCCGGCGTCATTATGCGCAGACGTCATTTTACCAATGTTGGAAGTCGGGTGTGAGCGAGTCTGCGCTTGCCGCCCGACTACAAGTAATTGAAAGGTCATTGAGGTCGTTTACAAAGCAATTGACTACAATTTTACGTCTGAGGTCTGATTTAACGTCCGTAAATCGGCTCGTGGGGCGTGTCGGCCATCCGGCAGGTACATAAGGGCGGCAGGCATTGATTCAGGAGGGAGTTGGAAGTACAATTTTCAGTTTTACTCTGAACTAATTCTAATGCCAATTGTATATCCTGACAAGGTGTGTGACTTGTAACTAGTGCTAAAGGATTCATCTGAGTGTTCTGCACTGCTGATGGGGACCCATCAACTTTGATTTATGTGGTGAAAGGAAGGGGATCTCATGAGCCAGTCCTAACTGCTGGAAGCTAATACCTGTGGTCAGAGCATCTGGTAAGTAGTACAGCAATGGGAATTGTTCAGTGAGGAGGTGGATCATCAGATGAGGAGGACCTTGCCCCTATGAGGGACAGAAGGACAAATGGGCAGGAGAACGTGCAACAAGCTGACCCAGTGCACCATCGTGATGTGGGAGGGAGAGCAGGTGGCAGAGTCGCCCGTTAGCGAACACATGTCAGGATATGTGCCTACCCACCAGGAGGGGCATACCGGCCACGTCTGAGCTACCTGCAGCTGTCAGATCGCCAGTGCAGAAGAAGACTGCGGCTGTCACGGGAGACTGTCACATCTCTTTGTGAGATGTTGGCACTGGATGTTTCCTCAAACTGTATCGGAGGCCATCCAATGCCGGTCGCTCGAAAGGTTACAGTATCTCTTAACTTCTGTGCGTCTGGCTCATTCCAAGTCTCAGCAGCAGACTTGTGGGGAGTCTCACAAGCAGCAGCGCACCACTGCATCAAGGTTGTGACTGATGCATTGTTACCCTGAGATTTGTCATGATGCCTTCATTCTACGAAACTCCCATGTACCTGCACTTTTCAGGCCTCCAGACAGAATGGAGGGATGGATATTTGGCGACAGGGGTTATCCTCTGAAGACATGGCTCATGACATCAGTGAGGAATCCAAGGGGTCATGCGGAGGAACGATACAATGGGAGCCATGCAGACACCACAGTGACCATCGAACAAACTATAGGCCTACTTAAGATGAGGCTCAGGTGTCTTGACCGCTCAGGTGCAGCACTGCAGTACGCACCTTCAAGGATTTCAAGAATAATTGTTGTCTGCTGTGCCTTGCATAACCTGGCGACTGAAAATGGAGAGGCACTGGGGGAGGATCAATGTCAGTGCGATGTGTCATCAGATGACGATGATGTTTCTGATGATGAAGCTGGACACCACTGACTTGATGGTCATGGAGAGGAAGCTGAATTTAATTTGGATCTAAGTGCTCGAGAGACAAGGGTATCTTTAAGAGGCAGACGTTTCCATTGAGAATCTGTAAATTTTCGCACAATTGGGATTACCGTATGACAAGACTAATTGTGAGGGTCTGAAAGGACAAGTTCACTCACCTTCACGGGGAGAGAGAATGCAACGATACAATCCTTCACATCATGTGGAACGCCACCCAGGTGTGAGACCTCACATGTTGAACTACTTTTGTTGAGCAACGATGTTGGAATTGACTTCAGGAAAGCCATGACGAAATCTCAGAGAACCCGATTTATTACAATATTTTATAACACATTCAAATAAAAAACCTTTCAATTCACCCTGTGAACCATTAGTGATGTTAAAGTGATTTCTTAAATCTTTTCTGAGTGCTCTTTCGGGTGCATGATCCCTCGCCACCAGACACACCAGAGGCAGGTGGCTGAACTGTTTGCTGCCCTGCTTGTGATGACTTTGGCGGACGTCCTCTGCTTGCTCGCGGCCATGAGGGCCCCGGCATCTCAAGGTTCTCCTGAGAAATCTCATGAGTACCCTGTAACACTCTTGGATTTCGCAGAGGGAGCAAGGAGCTGGAGGATGCATCAGAGTTGCCCTGAGAGGAGCTCCCATATGCGATCTGCTGCCCCTGTGCCCTCATGAGGCTCGGACGATCCTCAATGGTGACATCAGAGGGATGAGCGGCCTCAACCTGGCACCAGCGCATCAGATTCTGCTCTCTGGTGCTCTGGTCCAGGGAGGCCACAATCGATCTGACATCAGGAAGTGCATCCAGAACTGGCCCTTCCATTGCAGCCACCAATCTGTCAATGGAGGAAGCCAGATGTTCAATTGCCTGAGAGGGAGCAGAACTCATTATCTGGATGGATGTAGCCAGAGTTTGATTAATTGCGCGATTTGTCTCAGGCAGCTCCGCCAGATTTTCAAGGACTGCTTGCTGTACCTGCAACATCTCCTGCCAAATGGATGTTCTCAAAGGCATGTCATCAGCTTGCTGCTCTGCACTGACCTGGCCTCCCACACTCCTCCGACTGTGTGAGGCATCGGCCGATTCTGCCTCCGGTGGCTGGCCTGGCACCTGTGCTGTGCTGACACCTGGATGTGAAATCGAATGCACGGACACGCAAATCCCAACCGAGGTGTCTGTATCTGCGCTGGTGCTTGGTGCGTCGCGAGGATGTGACGGTGCGCCCTCTGAGGCGCCCTCCTCAACCTCAGAGGTGTATGGTGGTACAACTGAGACGCTTCCTGTTCCATGCAGTCGGTCACCTGCTGGGAAAATCATATTGATCAGTTTGATCAGAAAGCCAGAGTGGAGAACATGTATTTGAGTCCATTATGGTCACATCAGTGTGATGGGACTTTTGAGGGCCAAATTATGTTCATTAGTAAATCATGACAACATTGGCCCATCAACCTCCCCCACCCTGCCCCCTCCCCCCCGAAATGCACTAATACACCACTTTCTGGATCACTCACGATCATGGCCTTGTCCGCCGGCCTCGCCATCTGCTACGGCTTGTCCTCCTTCCTCCCCTGCTATCATCAATGCGTCCTCCTCCATTCTACTGAGGAATGCTGGACAGGCCATGCCACCACCTGTCCGGGACCTCTCTCTGGCGTTATGTGCCCTCTTTTCCTAATGAAAGAAAAAAATTAGGTCAAACATTTTTGTGCGCATTTCACGCAATCACCCAAATGGGTTGATGTGGCTTTTAACTGCTGTGCCATTGCTGAGCGTGCCCTCATCAATCCCTCCTTAACGTTCATCTCACATATGCCCATCTTGTATCCCAATGCAAGGAGGCAGCCAGGCAATGATCACACAGGGGTTCCACTTTGCATCATGAATACAAATACACCCTCCCTTGACAAAATTTGTGGATGGCCCCAGAGCGAAGCAGGTCATTGAGGCGCTTGCGGCACTGTATCCATGTGTGCCGAACGACGCCACGGCTGCTGACCTCCTCTGCGACCTCCAGCCAGGCCCTCTTTGTCACTGTCGACGGTCGCCTTCTACCATCTGGGTTGAAGAGGATATCAGGCCTCTCCTCAACCGCCTGAAGGAGGACCTGTAGTGAAGCATCCGAAAAACGGACTACTCCTGGTGTTGGACATTGAAGTCCCCCACCCAGAATACATTCTGCGCCCTTGCTACCCTCAGGGCTTCTTCCAATTGTCCTTACTGCTCCTTGGCTTATGTTGAAGAGAACTCCGAAGGCTGTCTGAAAGGAGAAAGAAACTTGACGCAGAAAAGTTGAAGGCAGTGGTGACCTTCATTGCCACAGATAGAGTTGCGCTGGGAGAGGAGCATGAGTTGAGATCTTCGTACATCAGGTCACAGGGATGCCCTATAGCAGCTTCTGAGAAGTTAACTCTTCTCATGCAAAACTCCTCAAAAAGGTCCTCATAGGTCTGTAAAATATTTGAGGGTTAATGTCTGGTTGGCTACTTTCTTCTGTTTCTCCTTACCTCCAAACTATGCTGCTCTTCCTTCTCCCTAGCAATAATGGTCCAGGTGAAAAGCTATATGTGCTTCTGATTTGCTCATTTGTGAGGGATTCAGTGGTCCAAAAAAGTATCATGCATTCAAAATCAAGTGCAGCTATCTGTAACAACAAATCCAAAGGACTTAGAAAAATTCAGGCACACTTTAAATTCAGATGATCCGTTGCTTTCAGAAAATGGTTGTGCATATTACAAAGAATTTTCAGTACAGAAACAGGCCATTCAGTCCAACAAGTCCATGTGGGTGTTTGTGCTGTACACGAGCCTCTTCCCACCCTTCTTCATCTAATCCCATCAACATATCTTTCTTTTCCTTTCTCCCTCATGTGCTATCTAGCTTTCCCTTAAATGCATCTATGCTAATCGCCTCGACTACTTCTTGTGGTAGCAAGTTCCACATTCTAACCACTTGCTGGGGAAAGAAGTTTCTCCTTAATTTCCGATTGGTTTTATTAATGACTATCTTATATTTATGGTCCCTAGTTCTGTCTCACCTGCAAGTGGAAACTGCTCTACATATACCCTATAAAACCCTTTCATAATCGCAAAAACCTCTATCAGGCCATCCCTTAGTCTGCTTTTTTTCTAGGGAAATGAGCCCTTGCCTGTTTAGTCTTTCCTGATGGATTATACCTATCAGTTTTGGTACCATTGTACCAAGCCTTTTTTGCACCTTCTCCAGTCCTTTATATAGTATGAAAACCAGAACTGTTCATAGCACTTCATTGTTCTATACAAGTTTAAGATAACTTCTCTGCTTTTCAATTCTATTCATCTAGAAATGAACCCCAGAGTGTTCTTTTTTTAATGGCTATGTGTTACTACTTTGAGTGATTTGTGGATCTGTAGCCCGAGATCTCTCTGTTCCTCTACCATTTATTAGACTCTATTTTCCATGGAGTATGTAGCCCTTTTTCTTCTGACCAAAATATACCACCTCACATTTATCTATTCTGAAGTTCATTTGACAATTACACATCTATTCGGCAGGTTAGTTAACATCTTCCTATATTTTATCATGGTATTCCTCTGTATTATCTATACCACTACCATCACCACCTCCACCCCCAATTTGGGGCCATCCACAAATTTTGAAATCGCACTTCCAATTCCTGAGTCCAAATCATTTATGTAAATAGTGACAACAGTCATCCCAGATCCGATTCTAGTGGAACGCCACTTCCCACTATTTGCCAATCTAAGTAACTACCTTTAACCCCTACTTTGTTTTCTGTTTTGTAGCCAGCTTGTTATCCATACTGCTACTTGACCCCTGACTCCACTTGATCTGACCTTAGTCATGAATCTACTATGTGGTACCTTAACAAAGGCATTTTGAAAATCTAAGTATATTACATCTATTGCTTAAATCAATCCACTTAAATCATTTTGCTTCTTCATATGGAGATGTGTAATATGAGGAAAACAATTGCTGCCTGCAACACGAAGTGCATTACCCTTATCAACCCTTTCTGTCACTTCTTCAAAGTATGCAATAAGACTGGTCCAACATGACCTTCCATTTTAGAATCCAAGCTGGCTACTCTGTTATATTTTCAGTTTCTAAATTTTTTTTTCTATTACATTATCTTCCCTGCCACCAATGTTAAGTTGATTTGTCTGTAGTTCCCTGGAGTTGTTCTATCTCCCTTTTATATATATAAAATATAGGAATCACATTATCTGTCCACCACTCCTCTGGCACTATTCCCTTTTCTACGAACTGTTTATATATATTCAATAGTATCTCTACCCATCTCCCTACCTTCTCTTAATGTACATGGATGCAATCCATCCAGATCTGGGGTTTTATCCTCTCTAATTCTGATAAATTTATCAATTAACCCCCCCCCCCCCCCCCACAATCTTAAAAGTCTTATCCTTATTGATCTCTTCTTCTACTGTGATGTCCACCATGTTAAACTCCCTGGTAAATATCCCCACAATGTAATTATTTAATATTATTACCATTTTGCCATCATTACCTTTGAGATTATCATGTGCATCCTTTAGTGAGCCTATCCCTATCCTAATTTTTCTTTTATTTATATGTCTGTAGAATATTTTACTATTTCTTTTCAAATTTGATATTTTAATTTTTTCATTTCTCTTTGCCATATTAATTGTTTTGTTGATTTCTTTCCTAAGCTTTTCATATTCCCTTTTGTCATCCTCTCCTTTATTGTCTATGTACTTAGTGGATGCCTTTCTCTTTTGTTTCAATTTTGCCCCTATTTCTTTATTCAACCATGGAGTGTCATTACTGGCTAGTGTGTTCTTGTTTTAAATGCATAATGGTTCATTATATTAAAGTTCATGAAGTATCTCAGTTCCTAACGGTCTAACACATAATAACAGTCCTTAAATGCATAACACTTTTTTCTCTATATATACATATACAAAACACATAAAATTACTTTTTGTAGACATCACTAGATTTCCCATCGCAGTCACCTCTCCTCACCACCCCACCCCTAACACTGATGGTATATATTTCTCCTGGACTCTATTAATCATGATTTTAAATGTTTTCCACTGCTGTTCTATTTCTGTTTTCCAGTAACATTTTCCAATTTACTTAACCTAAATCCAATTTCATTCTCTTAAAATCAGCCTTTTTCCAATTTATTACTTTGGTCTTTATCTTAATCTTAAACCTTGTTATGTTGTGATCACTGTTGCCTAGATGTTCCCTTATCTTACTTCTCTTATCTGTTCATTTCTCATTACAAGATCTAACAATGCTTCCTCTCTTCTTGGGCTTTTTACATACTTGGTAAGGAAAGGAGTTCTACACACATTGTAAAAACTGTAACCCTTTTGCTACTTCTCCTTGCCAGTTTATTTGAGGCTCGTTAAAATATCCCATGATAACTATTCTATGTCCTTTGTTCATTTCAGATGTTTGATTATATATTTCTTCCTCCACTTCCTTTCCAATATTAGGTGGCCTGCGGTATACCCCATTAGCATGATCGATCCTGTCCTGTCTTTTATTTCAATCCATATGGATTCTTTTCTAACCTTGTTAGTTATGTCCCTTTTTTCTACTACCATTATGTTATCCCTAATTAGTACAGTTAATCCCTCCCCTCAACTTTCTCTCATCCTTTCTGATTATGTTATAATCTACAATATTGCAAAGGAGAATAGGAGAGTATTTTGTATGTTTTTTTAAGATTTTGTACTTTCCCACTGTCATCGTGGGTGACAACTCAGTGTTTGCAGTCTGTTAGTAAAGACTGAGGAACATAGGAGATGGGGCTGGAAATATATCCATATTCTCTCGGCAACCCAACTGGCAGGCTTCTGCTATTTCCAGCCCATATTCTCTGGTATGAACAAACTAAAAGATATTTACACCAAAAATCTGCAAAATGAAGATGAATGGCATATTTTATTTAAATTAAAACATTTCATGGGTTTTTATTGATAGAATTGAGTGGAGACTATGGATATACTATTACCTCTCCCATCATTTGCATTTACTGAACTACAGTATTCCTAAAATTCAAATGATTTTCCACTGCAAGTACTTTTATAATATTTATCAATCTGATGTCAAGCAGTTTTCCATATACAATATATTCTAGTTACTTATTTTGGGCTTATTTTTCCTGTTTTCAGTTCAACTTTATGTGTTTTGTGCTGTTACTATTAAGGTTGCAACAATATGGTAAAAAAAAATTCTCAATAAAAAGACAATGGCAAAAGAGAAACGATTATTTCCATCAAGAGCTGTTATCACATTAATACTGTGAAGCATTTCCCACAGTAGTCCATGAAGGACGAACAATACTGTCAGTCATCATCCCATATTAATCAGAGTGAGTGCACCATCTGCAGTTTAATGATAACTGACTTGATGGACTAAATTAAGTTGGATGAAGAACTGTATGAAAGCTCTCAACAGCAACACTTGGTGTCAATCAAACAGCCAGCTCAACTCTGGAAATCAGCAGTAGCATTTTGACCAAATCAAGCCTTACATTTTCTTTTTTTTACAAGATAAATCTGTGAAGCGACAAGTTGTGAAAAGAGAGCATTCTTACTGGCCGATTCATTTCAGATAAAAAATACAAACTAGAATTAGCAGAACAAATGGAGACAGTAAAATCAAAAACATATCCATGCTTTCATTTCCCTGGATGGTACTTATTTACCCACAAAAGAAACTAATAAACAGGGTCTTAAATTTCCATCTTCACTGCCTGGGCAGGAATCTGGCAGCAAGGATTGCCTGCCTATTTTGGAACCTGCCTGATTTTTATTACATTAAAATTAATGGTACAGTAGCATAGTGGTATTTTACTGGACTAGTAATCCACAGGCCTGGACTAATGATCCGGAAACATGAGGTCAAATTCCCCGCCCCCCCATGGCATTAGGGAATGAAATTTGATTAATTAAATAAAATCTGGAACAAAATAAACTACTATCAATAATGGTGATCATGAAACTACGATATTGTTGTAAAAACCTATCTGGTTCACTCATGGTCTTTAGGGAAGGAAGTTTGCCATCCTTACCTGGTCTGGCTTATATGTGACTCTAGACCCACATTGGTTGACTCTTAGCTGCCCTCTGAAATGGCCTAGCAAGCCACCTAGATGTGTTCAAGAAAGTGGCACACCACCACCTTCTCAAGGGAAATAAATGCTAGCCTTACCAGTGACGCCCACATCCTGTAAATGAATGAAAAAGAAAATCAGCATGTTCTACAATAGGTGACCAATAAGGGGTGAGGGTGAAAAGCTACCTCATGTTTTCATAGCTTTGACAAATGGATCAGGAATGGGGTGGATGTGAAATTGCACCCAAAAGAGAAGTCACCTCCCTGAGTCTTCTAGCATAGACTGGGCAGAGCAGTCAATGGGCTATTTGCCATCTCTCTCAAGGCCAACACATCCACACAAATCCACCATGACTTCAGTGGAACTAGAAAGTAGGCAATGCCAGGCTGCCCCCATAACAGCAAGTGTGCCACAGACAGAAGCAGGCCCATTAGGGGGAAATACTTACGCAAATGAAGAGCCACATCAATCCCAGGAGCATGTGCCATAAACATAGGCTTCATAGTGACTTCACATGCTCCAATAACAAGGATTCAAATACAAATAAGCACCAGAATAGTTAGTCACACACAGCACATACCAACTCATAGGAAGGAGAAGCACCATGGTAACAGCCACTAGACTCACAAACACTTAATTATTTCCTTAATAAATGCTTTGGGAATAGCAGTTGCTGAGTTTCATTGCAGAGACTGAGATCTAAAATGTGCACAGAGAAATTGGGGTCAATTTTAATCTTTACCACCTGGGCAGAATTTGCCAGAAAGGATAGCCCACCTGTTATAGAACCTGCCTGATTTCACTCCATTTATTCTTGCTGTGCCAGATTATTGCCCACGTGGTTAGGACAAAAATATTTTGCTGTGGGAAGGGTGAATGAGGATGGGCCAAGGAATGTTAGGGATTATCATTTATTACATGGGGCAGGGAAGCTGGGGACTGATTTTCATCCCTGGTTTGGGGCAGGAATGAGGTGGTAATGCAGGAACAATAGCAATTCACTACTTACCACTGCCAATCCACCTCCAGCTATTACCATTGGTCCTGGAAATGAATGGCCACTTCACTAAGGTATTCAATATGAGGTCAATTACCTCAATGCAATTTGCAGTTATCAGTGAGCATTAACGCTCCTCCTACCCCAAATCTTCCCACCCACTGCTCGTCCCACCACGATTCTTCCCGCCCCCAACCCCACTCCGCTATCCCCTCGGATTGCCGCCCTTTAAGGTGTCAAAATGCTCGACTCCCACCCATTTATTTCATGGTGTTTGGGAGTGGAGGCAATGGTTCTTGTGTCCAGAAAATTTCATCCTAAATTAGGATTTGCTGAATCCTGCTGGCAGCTGGCAAATAGCCTGGCAGAGTGATCTCCTCTGCTTCTTCTGCTCCTGCGCCTCCACCTGCAGTTGCTTTTCGTGGCCTTCTCCTGCAGCTCCTCCAGATGGGTGCCTCTTTCTATATATAAAATGTAGCAAACACAATGATCACTTTAGCTGGCCACTTTACAACACCCCTAACTTCTCCAGACACCAGAAGCACTACATGCTAATCATATTCTTATTGATACCCCTATGGGTAGCATGGGCTTCATCTGTGCCAACCTTCTGTAAGTGTCTGCTACAGAGGTCTGATGAGACAAGGCAACAGTGGCTATCTTTTGTCCTCCAGGATCCAGTGCTTGCCTGTCTGTGGAATGGAAGAATGGCAAAAAATATTAGTATCATAACTACTGTGTAAATTTGGCAGTGACTTGCATGATGTGGTGTGAAAGGGCATACATAAGCTTCACACTGATGTGGTAGCAGTCCTTTTAGTTCATGTAGGAGGCATTCCTTTTGTCTGGAGCATATAGAGCAATACAATTGAATTTCCTCAACCATTTAGTGTACTGCCACTATAATTCCAGCTAGAGTCTGGCAGAAAAGCTCAGAAGAATGCCAGGACCCAGATATGCCAGATCATAAACTCGTTTGGGACTTCCTACTAGTCTTTGTTAGGAATGGAGTTTACAAGGCAAGCCATGTCAGAGGGGACAGGGCTGGATGTGATGAGTTTAGATTGCTAATGCTCGGGTCCAAAAGGGATTCTATCCAGGAGCCTATTTTCATATCGTTTATAATCTCTCAACGTAGAACAGACCAGGTTTCTTCAATCTTATCTCATAATTCAGACTCCCAAGACTAGAGATAACCCTTGTTACTCTTCTTTCACTGCTTCCAACACTTCAATATTTCCTTTCTGTCTTGGTGACCAGAACATGACACCATTACCAGACCATTATGAATTCCTCTGACTTTTATTCTACTGTTTTGACTATTTAGTTCAACATTAAATTGGCTAATTGATTGCTACTTTGCATTGGTTGAGCATTAGTTCCACAATGACTCCTAGATCATTTTCAAATTTGTCCTTAGCTATTACAATATTATTCATGGAATGTATGTATTGCCAGTATGCATAACCTCACATTTATCTGTATTAAATTTATTTATCCATTGTTTTGCCTCTCCTATCCACCTTTCTTCTCCTCTCTTCTGAAAGCACTGAGTCTTGATGGAGTACAGATTTTTTTTAATAATTTGAATTGTATATAATTTTGATAATATGGATGATGGGCATCTTTGAATATCAGTAAGATTATTATCGGGATTCTTTAAAATCAAAATAATTTCATTCACGTAAGCACCTTTTTACTTTTCATTCTGTTAATTAATGACTGTGCGGGGGAGTTGAAATAACAAGCATCGTGAGTTGCCAATTATATCTACTGATATCAATTTAACTCCCTCAGGCTCAGTAACTTCTCCCATCCAGAGCCCTGATGTCAGCAGTACTTACTGATAAACAAAATTAGACTTTGTTTTATCTTCAGAGGTAGGGGAGAGTTTCTACAGAGTTGACCCAATCTCCCAATGTAATTTACAGCAGAAGATCAGAGGAATCTCTGAAGAGACAGAATAAAAGCAGATTTATAAATATTTACAATAACAACAACTTGCAGTTTCAGAGTGCATTTAACATAATAAAACATCTGAAGGTGCTTCACTGGAGCCTTATCAAACAAAATTTGACACCAAGATATATGAGATAATACTAGTACAGGTGACCAAAAGCTTGGTCAAAGACGTAGATTTCAAGAAGCATCTTGATGGAGGAAAAAGAGGTGGAGAAGTTTAGGGAGGGAATTCCAAAGTTTGGGGCCAAGGCAGCAGAAGGTATAGCCAACACTAGTAGAACGATTAAAATTGAGGATGCAAAACAGACCAGAATTGGAGGAGCGCAGAGCTCTCAGAGGATTCAGGGCAGGAGGAAACAAAGCAATGGATGAGGGTTTCAGCAGCAGATGAGCTGAGAACATAAGAAAAACATGAGTAAGCCATGTGGCCCCTCAAGCTTGCTCCGCCATTCAATAAGATCATGGCTGATTTGATCGTGGCTTCAAGTCCACTCTCCTGCCTGTCCCCACCCCCGTCCCACCATAACCCTCAATTCCCTTGTAGATCAAAAATCAGTCTAACTCAGCCTTGAATATATTCAGTGACCCAGCCTCCACTCTCTCTGAGCGAGAGAATTCCAAAGATTAACGACCCTCAGAGAAGAAATTCCACCTCATCTCCATCTTAAATGGGAGACCCCTTATTCTGAAACCATGCCCCCTAGTTCTAGATTCCCTCACAAGGTGGAATCTCAGCATCTACCCTATCAAGCCCCTCAGAGCCTTAGATGTCTCAATAATAGGAACGTAGGAAGATAGGAACAGGAGTAGGTCATTCAGCCCCTCGAGCCTGCCCCACCATTCAATGAGATCATGGCTGATCCGCGGCCAAACTCCATATGCCTGCCTTTGGCCCATATTAAATCTTTGCTTAACAATAATCTATCTATCTCAGATTTAAAATTAACAACTGTTTCAGCTTCAACTGCTGTTTGTGGGGGAGAGTTCCAAACCTCTACCACCCTTTGCATGATGAAGTGCTTCCTAACATCTCTCTTGAATGGTTTGGTCCTAATTTCTAGACTATGCCCCCAAGTTTTAGAATCTCCAACCAGTGGAAATAGTTTATCTTTATCTAGCCTATCTTTTCCTGTTAATATCTTGAAGACTTCGATCAGATCACCCCTTAGCCTTCTAAATTCTAGCGAAAACAGGCCTAATTTAGTTTAGTTTAGTTTAGAGATACAGCACTGAAACAGGCCCTTCGGCCCACCGAGTCTGTGCCGACCATCAACCACCCATTTATACTAATGCTACACTAATTCCATATTCCTACCACATCCCCACCTGTCCCTATATTTCCCTACCACCTACCTATACTAGGGGCAATTTACAATGGCCAATTTACCTATCAACCTGCAAGTCTTTGGCTGTGGGAGGAAACCGGAGCACCCGGAGGAAACCCACGCAGACACAGGGAGAACTTGCAAACTCCACACAGGCAGCACCCAGAATTGAACCCGGGTCGCTGGAGCTGTGAGGCTGTGGTGCTAACCACTGCGCCACTGTGCCGCCCGTAATCTCTCCTCGTAACTTAACCCCTGTAGTCCAGGTATCATTCTTGTAAACCTACGTTGCACTCCCTCCAAGGCCAATATATCTTTCCTAAGGTGTGGTGCCCAGAACTGCTCACAGTACTCCAAGTGGGTTCTAACCAGGGTTTTGTACAGCTGCAGCATAACCTCTATGTCTTTATACTCCAATCCTCTCGATATAAAGGCTAGCATTCCATTAGCCTTTTGATTATTTTCTGCACTTGCTCGTGGCATTTTAAAGATCTATGCACCTGAACCCCCAAGTCTCTTTGGACATCCACTGTACTTAACCTCTTCCCATTTAGAAAGTACCCTGCACTATCCTTTTTTGGTCCAAAATGGATAATCTCACACTTGCCCACATTGAAATACATCTGCCACAGTTTTGCCCACTCACCTAGTCTGTCAATATCTCTTTGCAATTTTATGCTATCATCTAGACTGTCTACAATGCCGCCTAACTTTGTATCATCAGCAAATTTGGATATATGACTTACTATGCCATCATCCAAGTCGTTAATGAATAATGTGAATAATTGAGGCCCCAACACAGATCCCTGTGGGACACCACTAGTCACATCCTATCAATCAGAGTACTTACCCATTATCCCCACTTTCTGTCGCCTACCACTCAACCAACTTCCTAACCACGTCAATAATTTGTCAATGTCCTAACCACGTCAATAAGATCACCTTTCATTATTCTAAGCTCCAATGAGTAAAGGCCCAACCTGCTCAAGCATTCACCATAGGACAGCCGCTTCATCCCAGGAAACAACCTAGTGAACCTGCTCTGAACTGCCTCCAATGCAAGTATATCCCTCCTTAAATAAAGAGTCCAAAACTGTACATAGTACTCGAGGTGTGGTTTCACCAATGCCCTGTACAGTTGTAGCAAGACTTCCCTATTTTTCTACAACGTCCACTTTGCAATAACGGCCAACATTCCATTTGTCTTCCTAATAACGTCTTGTACCTTCATGCTAACTTTTTGTGATTCATGTACAAGGACATCTAGATCTCTTGTACCACAGCATTCTGTAGTCTCTCCCCATTTAAAAAACATTTTGCTTTTCTATTCTTCCTAACAAGGTGGATAACCTCACATTTTCCCACATGATACTCCATCTACCAAATTTTTGCCCACTCACTTAAACTATCTATATCCTTTTGCAGTCTCTCTGTGTGGTCCTCACAACTTGCTTTCCCACCTATCTTTGTATCGTCAGCGAATTTGGCTACAATACACTCTGCCCCTTCATCCAAGTCATTAATATAGATTGTAAATAGCTGAAGCCCCAGCACCGATCCCTGTGGCACTCCAGTAGTTACAGTTTGCCAACCTGAAAATCACCCATTTATCCCAACTCTCTGTTTCCTGTTAGTTAGTCAGTCCTCTATTCATGTTGTCATGCAGGCCTCCACCAGCCAAGAATGAGGCATATTAATTTCGCCACATGGATATTAAATTCCAAATTGTTGCTGGGAAGAACAGAAGACATGTCACAAGGGATTACCAGGCCCCTGGCTGGAAAGACATCTTTGCATATTAACAGACAGTGCTTAGAACAAAGAAACTATCCCCTGCTCCTATACAATCCACAAACAGACGTGATCAAACCAGTTAGTCACATGACTAACCTGCTTGGCAGTCTGGGTTTTTTCTGAATTGTACAGTTTGAACAGAGAGTCTGCAGAAAGCTGTTTGCTCCTGGATTTGAAAAGACCTCTCCTGGCTGGCTCGCCACAGCCTCTCCTGTCTGTTCCCATCTCTTTCTTATGGAACTCCAAAAACCCACTGAAGACACATGAACTCCAAGAGAGAAAAGTCTCCTACAGTGAACAAGGTTTAAGAAGAATACTGGGCCCCAACAAAAAGCAAGATCTACCTACAATCAAGGACGCTACAGTGAGCTCAAAGAACCACAACAGCTCTTCAGATATTGCCTCAAACTGTTCTACTTTATTTTTCTTCTGCTCTTTTCTGTCTCTATTTGCTTGTGTGTATCGTGCATGCATGCTAGCATGGGTGCTTCCTGTATCCATAGGCATCAACCGGATTAGAGTTAAGTTTAAGCTTAATAAATTTCAACTTTTCTTCTTTAAACCAAAGAAAACCTGTTTGTGCTGGTTTCTTTGCCTTATAACTGGAAAGCGGTGAACAAGGTATCACCAAGGTGGAGCTAAAAATAAAACCCTGTTACAGTAAGACTAGGTGAAGGCTGAAAGGGAACCCTAGACCTCGTTCTCACCTGGTTGTAGCAATGCTAATATATTACCCCCAACACCATGATCTTTTATCTTATGTAGTACTCTTTTATGTGGCACCATATCGAATGCCTTTTGGAAATCCAAGTACACTACATTTACTAGTTCCCCTTTATCCTCCCGGCTTGTTACATCCTCAAAGAACACACCCATGCTCTGGGGGGAGGGGGAGGGGTGCGATGGTGTAGTGATAATGTCACTGAATTAGTAATCCAGAGGCCCAGGCAATGCCCTGGGGACACGGGTTCAAATCCCACCATGGTAGCTGGTGGAATTTAAATTCAATTAATTAAAAATCTGGAATTGAAAGCTAGTCTCAGTAATGGTGCCATTAATCTATCATTGATTGTCATAAAAACCCATCTGGTTCACTAATGTCCTTCAGGGAAGGAAACCTGCCAGTGTGGCCTATAGGTAACTCCAGACACACAGCAATGTGGTTGATTCTTAACTGCTCTCTGAAATGACTGAACAAGGCACTCAGTTGTCAAGGGCAATTAGGGATGGGAAACAACTGCTGGCTTTGCCAGTGATGCCTGCATCCCATGAAATAATTTTTAAAGATTGTCAAACATGATTTCCCTTTCATCAAACCATGTTGATTGTGCTTGATTGCATTATGATTTTCTAAACGTCCTGCTGCTACTTCCTTAATAATGGATTCCAGTATTTTCCAATGACAGATGTTAAGCTAACTGGCCTATAGTTTCCTGCTTTCTGTCTCCCTCCTTTCTTGAATAGGGGCATCACATTTGAGATTTTCCAATCTGCTGGAATTTTTCCAGAATCTAGGGAATTTTGGAAGATTACAACCAATGCATCCACTGTCTCTGCAGACACTTCTTTTAACACCCTAGGATGCAGGCCATAAGGTGCAGGGAACTTGTCAGCCTTTAGTCCCGTTAGTTTTCCTAGTACTTTTTCTCTAGTGATAGTGATTGTTTTAAGTTCCTCACTCCCTTTTGCGACCTGATTTTCTACTATTACTGGGATACTTTTAACGTCTTCTACCATGAAGACGGATACAAAATATTTGTTCAA
The DNA here is from genome assembly GCF_036365525.1 of Heterodontus francisci. Taxonomy (NCBI): domain Eukaryota; kingdom Metazoa; phylum Chordata; class Chondrichthyes; order Heterodontiformes; family Heterodontidae; genus Heterodontus; species Heterodontus francisci. The sequence goes on from NC_090383.1 coordinate 74,638,540, forward strand.
AGTCTTGGCGATTTCCTTGTTTCCCATTATTAATTCTCCAGTGTCATCCTCTAAGGGACCAACTTTTATTTTAATTACTCTCTTCCTTTTTATCCACTTATAAAAGTCATGCAGTCTGTTTTTATATTTCTTGCTAGTTTACTCATATATTCTAATTTCTCCCTTTTTTTTTAGTCATCCTTTGCTGGTTTCTAACATTTTCCCAATCTTCTGGCCTAATACTAATCTTCACAGAAATGTACACCTTTTCTTTCCATTTGATACCATCCTTAACTTCCTTAGTTAGCCACGGATGGTGCATCCTTCTCAGCGAGTCTTTCTCAATGGACTATGTCTTTGTTGTTAGTTGTGAAATATCTCCTTCAATGTCTGCCACCACTTTTCTACCATCTTACCTTTTAACCTATTTTCCCAGTCCACTTTAGCCAACTCTATCTTCGTACTTTTGTGATTGCTTTTATTTAAGTTTAAGATACTAGTTTCAGATCCAAGTTTCTCACCATCACACTGAAGGTGAAATTCTACCATGTTATAATCACTCTTCCCAAGAGGATCCCTTACCATGGGATCATTAATTAATCCTGTCTCATTATTTCCTATCCTTTTGAAATGTCAAATACCCTAGAATATTGAGTTCCCAGCCTTGGTCACCTTGCAACCAATGTACCCATTAATTTTTATTTGCGCCATCAATTCACCTATCTTGTCATGAATACTGCATGCATTCAAATAAAGAGCCTTTAATTCTGCCTTTTTACCATTTTTCCCTACTTGGACCCTATTTGCTGGTGCACTCATGTTTATATGCTCTGTTCCTTCCTGTCACACTCTGGTTATCATTATCCATATCGCTACCCTGCCCTATTGCCTTGTCCTTTCTGTTAAACATTCTAAACTTCCCCCCACCTGAACCCACCACCCCCACTGTCTACAGCCCTAGTTATTAAATTCACCAGGACACTGGTCCCAGCTCAGTTCAAGTGAAGCCCGTTCTAACGGAACAGCTCCCTCCTTCCCCTGTGCCAGTGCCTTATGAATTGAAACCCATTTCTCCCACACCAATCTTTGAACCACGCGTTCAACTCTCTGATCTTATTTACCCTATGCTAATTTGTTTGTGGCTCAAGCAGTAATGCAGAGATTATTATCTTTGTGTTCCCTAGCTGCTCATGCTCCCTTTCTTTAGTCCTACATATGTCATTGGTGCCTACATGGTCCACGAAAACTGGATCCTTCCCCTCCCATTCCAAGTTCCTGTCGAGCCCTAAGTCCTTAACCCTGTCCTGGACACTTTGTTCCAGGAGGCAGTCACATCCCTTAGCTAAATACTTCAGATTTGGTCCATGGTCAGGGACAGGAGGGTGTAAATCTGGAATTTAAAGCTAGTCTAATGATGGCCATGAAACCATTGTCGATTGTTGCAAAAACCCATCTGGTTCACTAATGTCCTTTAGGGAAGGAAATCTGCTATCCTTACCTGGTCTGGCCTACATGTGACTCCAGATCCACAGCAATGTGGTTGATTCTTACATGCCCTTGAAATGGCCTAGCAAGCCACTCAGTTCAAGGGCAATTAGGGATGGGCAATAAATGCTGGCCTGGCCTGCGACGCCCACATCCCATGAAATAATTTTTTAAAAACTGGACTGTCCCCTACTACTACTACATTCCTTTTTATTCTCCCAGCTTGAATGGCCCCTGCACCACAGTGATGTGGTCAGTTTGCTCATCTTCCCAGCAGTCCCTGCTCCCATCTACACAAGCTGTAGAGAACCCTGTACCTGTTGGACAAGTGTAAGAGTTGAGGCTCCTCCAGTGCTACCTACTGGATCTCCATACCTGTCTCACTCATAGTTACACCCTCCTGTCCCTGACCATGGACCAAATCTGAAGTATTTAGCTAAGGGATGTGACTGCCTCCTGGAACAAAGCGTCCAGGTAACTTTCTCCCTTCCTGATGTATCAAAGTGTCCGAAGCTCTGAGCCAAAGTTCCTTGGGCTGCAGACATTTACTGCAGATATGGTTACTGTGGATCACACAGGTATCCACTGGCTCCCACATGCTACAGCTGCAGCACATCATCTGCCCTGCCATCTCTATTGTGTTTTATTTAATTAATTAGGGTTTCAAGTTTTGAAATGTCACTCAACAATTATTTGTACCTGTATTTAAATAGTTTAACTTGTTAAGCTAGAAATTTAATACATACTTATATCTCCTCAGTACTGAGGCAGGGGTGGTAACCTGTTTGGAGTGGTTCGAACATGAAGTTCCAGGAAAGATGGGTACAGATTTGGATCAACAGTTAGATAAATGAAGTGATGTATGATGATACACAGTTTGTGTGGTGTGATAAGAGTATAAAATGTGATACAGGATGTGGTCTGTTATAGGATGCCCTATGGTGTGATGTGCCCAATTCCAAGGCAGTCCAAGTGAGCTATACTGTGGTTCCAGGGTGCAGTGTGGAACAGTACAGGGGACTTGAACATATATGCGGCCATGGAGGGTGGGAATGGTGGCAGGGTGGCGGGGGTGGGTGGCAGAGAATTGCAATACTGGCATCGTGACGTTGGTTCTGGATTTTGTCAGTGGTGGGAAAGCACAATGGCAGCACTCTTGATGCAACATGATGGGAACCTATTTTAATTTGCTGAGCTGCTGATTTAAATACAGTTAAATATCATTATAAGCAATTTAAAGATTTATGGCCAATTCTGTGAATGGCCAGAGGCACTAATGTGCCTCTGGTTTTATCACCAGTGAAACCTGGCGGCACAAAGACGAGAGGGCATAGTGACGTGACAGGCAGGCAGCCTTTAGCACTGCTGCAAAGGGAAAGAGGGTTTGGAGGCCATTGTGGGAGCGCATTGCTGCAAGCTCTGCAAAGGGGTCCAGGGTAGTGGGGACTTTGTAAGGGGGTGAAATATGCGTTTGGGGGGGCTGGGGGTGGGGGAATCAGTATAGGGTAGGCAAACTGATGTGTGATAGGTCTGTGAGGTCACACAGCTGGAGCACAGGGTAGGCCATCTTCACGTTTGGGATCTGTGGTCCAGAGCGCCTACCCTGACAGAATTGGCACATCCTCAGGTACCAAGGCAGGAGGGCAGACGGGTAGAGCTATGCATGAAGGAGGCAAGAGCAACCTCACAATGACTTGTTTGCAGCCATCCTGATGTCCATTCTCAGTCAAATAAAGTCTCACTTAATGCCTGAGCTCTGTCATGACCTTTCCATTTGCATTCCCTGTCTTGCAAGCTGATGCAATGTGTGCTAATGCCCTTGAGAAAGCATATGTTAACGAAGGCTCTCATCACAATGGTATGTTAATGAGGGCTGTGGTCACATTGGCATAGCCCTAAGGGGGAAGGGTGAGATCTACATCTCACAATTAAGGCATAATGGCATATGGTTTTCAGACAATGGTTGGTTGGTGTCCTTCCAGCTACGAAAAATGATGGACACACAGCAAAAAATCCATTTAGGTGGGGTGTCTTCTCTTGGTGCACCTTTGTTGATGCCTGTAAAGGTCAATCCTTGAGAGGCAGGTTCTGCCACAAGTGCTGCATGTGAAGCTGCCAAGTGATGCTGTGAGTTGTTGTTTTTGATGTTGGCACCTGTTGCCAAGCTGCTGTAGCAACTGATCGTCATGGTAGTGCACACCAGTCCACATGATGTGTTGCCGTTTCCCTCATTCGTCAGCTATGAGGGAAGTGCAATAGTTGACATTTAGGGCCCTCATGTAATGCTTGAAAGCATCCTCGAAGTGGAGCTTTGGGTGCACCACTGGTCGTCTGGCCCCAGCTACCTCACTATACAGAAGGGTATGCAACCGTCTTCCATCCTGCAGACATGCCCAATCCACCAAAGCCACCTTGTTTGATTAGTGCCAACATACTTGGGAGCTCTGCGTCTGAGAGAACTGCTGCATTTGTGATTTTGTCCTGCCAGGATATACCCATAATGCAGCGAAGATGGAAGTTATTGAGCTTCTTTTCCTGGTAGCTGTAAGTTGCCCATGTTTCACAGCCATATAGCAAGGTTCTGAGAACACAGGCCTTATAAATCATCAGCTTGGTCCTAAGGTTCAGCTTGGGTTATCCCATGTGTGTTTCGCAAGTTGGCCAAAGGTGGTAACTGCTTTCCCTATGTGTGTATCGAGCTCTGCATCAAGGGACAGATTGTCTGTCACCGTGGACCCAAGATAGCAGAATTTGCTAACCACTTCCAGTGGGGTGTTATTTAGTGAGATCATTATGATCAATTAGTGTGATCAATGAAGCCTAAAGATTTGAACAAAGTATCTTTTTTTATTTAACACAAAACATATATTCTACACTCGTGAAATCCAAAGTGTTGCTATGTGCTCTTTTTAATTTGTTTGTGGGTGCTCCTACATGGTATGGTCCCAATGGCAGCACTTGGGCTGGAGTAAGCTGTTAATCAGGCTGCCCCTTGGCCTGTGATGAATTTGCCGGGCATCTTCTGACTGCCTGAGGCCTGGAAGGCCATGGCTGCCTGGGAGTGTCCTGGACTGGTGTCCTGCAGCTGCTGGAGTTGGGCTCACTGGCAGGGGGGCAGAGGGCAGGGATAGGCACCAACATGTTGCACCACAGACATCTGACAAAATGATTGACTCAGTCACAGACATGGGAGCAATTAATCTGTATTTAATGTGTATAGCCATCCGAATGCCATCAAAACACAGTCTGATTTAAAATGCATTTCTCCCTCTTTAGTGAGATACCTGGCATTGTTTATGCTTGCACAAGTGGTCAATGTCTGCCCACACACTTGATGCAGTGACGCAGAGAATCTGGATAGATATCCATCTGTCAGGAGTGATATTGATCTCTTTCTCTCCCCTCTCACTCACGCTCTCCCTCTCTGTGTCAATCCCTATCCCCTCTCTACATCCATCTCTCTCCCCTCTCTCTTCTCTCTGCATCCATCTCTCTCCCCTCTCTCTCCTCTCTGTGTCCGTCTTTCTCCCCTCTCTCTTCTCTCTGCATCCATCTCTCTCCCCTCTCTCTCCTCTCTGTGTCCATCTCTCTCCCCTCTCTCCCCTCTCTCTCCTCTCTGCATCCATCTCTCTCCCCTTTTTCTCCACCCTCTGTGCCCATCCCTCTCCCCCTCTTTCTACCTCCCCCTTCTCTCTCTCCCATCTCTCTCTCCCCTCTTTCACCCTCTCCCCCCTCTCTCTCAGCCCCCCTCTCTCTCACCCCACTCTCTCTCTCACTCCATCTCTCTCTCACCCCATCTCTCTCCCCACTCTCTATCTCTCCCTGCTCTCTATCTCTCCCTGCTCTCTCTCTCCCCTCCCTCTCTCCCCCCTCCTCCCTGTCTCTCCCCTCATCTCTCCCTCTGTCCCCATCTCTCTCCCCTCATCTCTCTCTCCCTATCTCTCTCTCCCCTCTCTCTCCCCCCCCTCCCCACTCCCCGTTCTCCCCCTCTCTCTCTCTACCCCTCTCTGTCCCTCTCTCTCCCTCCCCCCTCTCCCCCTCTCTCTCTCCCCCCTCTCTCTTCCCCATCTCTACCCTTCTCACTCCCCCCCACTCTCTCCCTGCCTCACTGTCCCTATCTCTCTCTCCCCTTCTCTCTCTCACACCCTCCCTCTCTCTCTCTCTCCCCCTCCCCCTCTCACCCCCTCTCCCCTTCTGTCCCCCTCTCTCTCCCCCGCCCTCTCTCTCTCTCTCCCTCTCTCTCTCACCTCCCTCCCCCTCTCTCTCTGTCCCTCTCTCTCCCCACTCCTCTCTTTTGCCCCTCTCTCTCTCGCTCCCCTCTCTCTCTCTCCGACCCCCCGCCCTCCCCTCCCACACTTTCTCTGACTGTTGTCGAGAGCGGGAACTCTCAGCTTTGTGGTTGGTCAGTATTTTTTTAATTCGCAGCCATCAGTTTGACAGCTGACGGATGCTTAGCGCAGAGACAGTGGTTTCTGAACTTCAGAGAAGTTCATGATGTGCGGGTGGGCTTTTAAAAAAAAAAATCGGAACCTGCCAGGAAACCATGAACTTGTCCGAAGTTCAGAAATTGCTGTTCTGCTCCCAGAACCTGTCAGCTGTCAAAGTGACGGCTGCGAATTTTTAACGTCGGACTGGTCTGGGAGAAGAAGCCAATGTAAAATTTCTCATCTCTTAAATTACCAGTCATGGACCTCAAAGTTTTTGCCGACCCCTGGCTGAGGAGCCGGGTGCCACACTCGGAGTGCCCTGAGAGCTCCCAGATATGCTGTCAGCCTCTCCTCCTCCCTTTGAAGGCTCTCTTGAGCCTCCCTGCTCACCAGAGAAGGACCAGGAGCTACAGTATCATCTGGGCTCCTGTTCCGTCTCTCAGTTTGCCACTGCTGCAAAGAGCTCATGACCATGGCGATAGTGTGCATATTAGCACAGATCTGGCTTTCCATGAGGGTCGCCAACCTCTCGATGGAGGAAGCCATGCACTCATAAGCCTGACATGGCAGCTGTCATAGCATGGATGGACTCCTCCATCAACTGCTCATGGCTGCACATGGCCTCTCTGCCAGATTTTGCCCCATCCCTCTCTGCATTCCCTGTGCTGCTGACACCAAAGGCTCATCATCATCCTGGGGCTTAGCATGGGCCTGACAATCAGAATCCTCGGCTGTCTCAGCCTCTGCCAGTTGCTTGCGCGGTGCTCTCACCAGCTTGTGACCCTAATTTGAGAGCTGAGCGGTTACCCACCAAGGTGAACATATCTGTGCAGGTTGAGGTTGCAAGAGAGTCATGGAATGGTGCATCCTCCTCCTCAGAGGTAGATGGCTGTCCCTGAGTGGTTGCAGACCCCTGCAGATGACTACCTGCATGAGAGAACACAGATATATGTGGGTCGGGCAGTACAGTTCTGATGCATATCAATTGTTATGTGGGTCTCCAACAAGATGCACATGCCAATGGCAGAGAATCCTGACTGTCTTGCACAGGGATTCCAATCTCCCCATCAGTTATTGAGCAGCTGCCCTGGGTGCCCGCCAGCTCCAAGGCCTCTTCCTCAGCAGGGGTAAGTGGACATATATCTGGGTCTCCTCTGCCTGTCCAGGACGTAGAGAGAGATACAGCACTGAAACAGGCCCTTCGGCCCACCGAGTCTGTGCCGACCAACAACCACCCAATTATACTAATCCTACATTAATCCCATATTCCCTACCACATCCCCACCTTCCCTCAATTCTCCTACCACCGACCTACCTACACTAAGGGCAATTTACAATGGCCAATTTACCTATCAACCTGCAAGTCTTTGGCTGTGGGAGGAAACCGGAGCACCTGGCGAAAACCCACAGAGTCACAGGGAGAACTTGCAAACTCTGCACAGGCAGTACCCAGAATTGAACCCAGGTCGCTGGAGCTGTGAGGCTGTGGTGCTAACCACTGCGCCACCGTGCTCCCTCCTATTATGGGCCCTCCTGTCCTGCAAGAGGAAGGATAGAGATGGTAGAGAATGGCACAAAGATCAACATGACAGTTCAGTTCTTTTCATCCCCTCAACCCCTACTGGGGAATCTGATGTCACTCATGCCGACACTCGCTGTCATGGGAGTTCGGGGGGGGTGCGATATGAAGGAAGTTGACCTGTGGCTGAGAGACATCCATACATCTGTCAGGAAGAGACAGAACCGTAGCCACCCAGCCAACACCGCAGCGCTGCTACCCTCCCCATGTCGCGCAACTTCCCACGTAGTCACATACAATCCTCTAGAAGGCAACTAGAATGGAGCACTCACCTTGGAAGAATGCAGTAGGTCACTGACCCTTTTCCCACACTGGACCCAGTTGCAATGGGTGACCCCACAGCTGCCGACCTCCTCTGAGACCCAGGCTTGTTTTGTCAGGCGGGAGGACATCCTCTTGCCATCATGGGAAAAGAGAACCTCCCAACTTTCCCTTGCAGCCCAGAGGAGAATCTGCAGGCAGGCATCACTGAACCATGGGGCCATCATGTGTCTTTGCCAGGACATTGTCTTCTGCCCTTCTCAGGGGCTGGAGGTGTAAAGGATCCAGACGGACTAAGTTGTTGGCTGCATCAAGCTGACAATGTATCCAGGATAGGAGTGAATGCAGGGCTGGCAGGCCTTTAAATATGGCGCCAGCACCTGCTCTCTGAGTCATCTGAGGCTGTAATCAATGACTCGCCTCCCGCCCCAGCCATGTGATGGGGGCGGGGGGGGGGGGTGGAGGTCCGCGCCTCACCTATGCAAAAAGGGCTCCCATGTGGTGGATGGGAACGGTGCCATTTACCAGGCGCTCATTAAATTTAGCCCATAGTCTAGGTTGCTGCTTTGGTGCAGTACTGAGGGAGTGCTGTTTTATCAGCAGAGCTATCTTTCAGGTAGATGTTAAACCAAGTTTATTTAAAAGGTCCCATTTTGCATTATGACGAAGAGCAATGAGTGATCATATTATTCCATTAACCAGAATCAGCAAAAACTGGTCATTCTTTTGCTGTGTTTGAGACTTTACTTTGTGCAAATTGATTGTTGTATTTGTTTACATATAAACAGTTACTGCACTTCAAATTAGCTATGAAGTGCTTTGAATTGTCCTGAGTATGTGATAAACTGCTTTTTAAATGGAAGTTTATTCTTTATTTGGTGATAAATTAAGTCTTTCAAAAACACACATTCTAAGGGAAGATATCGTATACTTCACATGTAGTTTCATATGCGTGGGAATTAAATTATTTTAACTGTATTTAAAGAGATCAAATATTATAGTGTTGAAAATACATAAACTATTAATGCTAATAAATATTAGTAACACAATTTTCTTTCAATACACAATTATTTGCTGAAAAATCAAATAGTAAATAGGCTTTCAGCATGATTACTAAAGTTATTAGGTATAGTTGACATCTGTGGATCCGATTAGTTTAATAATTTACAAAGATCAGATGTACTGGGTGCGATCAGTAACGTCAGCTGCTTGCTTTGATTCTTGTGGGATTCTGAAAAAGCAATTACCAAATGAATCAATGTAGAATCGCAGCCACTATTGGGTAGACAGCTACTTAACACACTACATTACATAGCAGCAAGGTTGCAAGCTGGATTAAGAAATGCAATGTAATTAATTGAGGGACTAGGTCACAACCCATCCATTTTAATCAATTGACTAATGGATTGTGCTAGCCCTTTCCATACCAAATTATGGTGAATAAATACATCTTTAAATGCATGGTCCATGTATTTGCAAATGCAAGTAACTTGAACATTATATGTTCTGCACATTATGAGAGACATCACATAATTTAAAAGGGAACTGAATAAGTATTTGAAAGGGAAATTTGTAAAAGGACACAGGGAAAGGGCAGGAAATGGGATTACAGGAGATATCGCCTGTTGAAGAACTAGCATTAACACAGGTATGATGGGCTGAATGGCATCCTGCGCTCTAATTTATGGTTTGACAGCTTCTGCAGTAAATGTGGATTCACCGCAAATGTTCAAACAAAAGCCAGACAAATTCTTAACTGTGTCTGACATTACAGTGTACAGAGGTAAGTGAGATTTTGGGGGATGTGTCTACTGGTCACTGTGGTTTTCTGGTCCGTCTTCAGGGTTGAAGAAGTGTCATGGAGATGGGGAGGTGGGGGTCAGAATACCGTGGTCATGGGGATCAGCATCTACAGCAGACCCAGGAGCAGCAGTAGCAATATGTTGAATGGGAGTGGTGCTGAGAAAGAAGCAGCAGTGAAGGGGTGAGTGAAAGTTGGGGACCTTACCATGGGTAAACAGTGAAAGATTGTTTCAACTGGAGGGTGAGTAGAGAACAAGGAGATAGAGACTGAGGATTCTCACTGGAAGAAGCAAGGGGAAGGTGAAGGAAGGTTCTTGAACTGATGGCTAATAGATCATGGGATGCTTCATTACAAATGGTTATTGAAGTAGAAACTAATGCATCATTTAAAAGGAAATGGGATAAATGCTTGAAAAAGAGGAATATGAAAGGATCAGTGGGAGTGAGGTTACAGACAAGAGCCAGCAATGGTACTAGGGGATGAATGGCCACCTCCTGTACTATGATCTGTATTATTCTATGACAGCACTCCTTTATTCAGTCTGAACCCAAGTGTAATTTAGAATTGTTGGTGCTGAGCTGAGTTTAAAGATAATGTGCTCTGTGGGAACACTGACCCAACCTTTGAGCGATGTCTAGATTTGGTTCAGTTCAATCTGTGCTGGCTGGTTTTGACATGTGAAGCCAAGTATAGATTATCTTTAACTTTAGTTCCCATTTTAGAGTGCCACCTTTATAATTTGAGATCAAACAAGGTCCAAAGAGATGAACAGAGTAACAGGAGCTGTTTAAAGTGGCGAGCCTGACTGCTCCTTATCCAATAGGCGCGGGGGCTTCTGGCAGTAGTTGCAGAGTGAATATCAGTGTTTTTTAGGTTTAATACCAGTTACAGGTAAGATATAAGGGTGTTACACCCATTACTGCCAGTTACATATGGACCATCAGTGAGTTATTTTTATTAGTGTTTGTTATAAGGAGAATCTGAGTGTTAACAGTATTACTATTAGTTGTCATACAACTTCAGTGAGTTACTATTCAAACTTCCTCCCACCTCTGGTCCCCCCTTAAAATCCCTCAGATCTTCCCAGTCCTCAGTTTCCCTTCTTCGCCTGTTTGTGGGTGGCCTCTTAGAACAAAGAACAAAGAACAGTACAGCACAGGAACAGGCCATTCGGCCCTCCAAGCCTGCGCCGATCTTGATGCCTGCCTAAACTAACACCTTCTGCACTTCCGGGGCCCATATCCATCTATTCCCTTCCTATTCATATATTTGTCAAGATGTCTCTTAAACGTCGCTATCGTATCTGCTTCCACCACCTCCCCTGGCAGCAAGTTCCAGGCACTGACCACCCTCTGAGTAAATAACTTGCCTCGCACATCCCCTCTAAACTTTGCCCCTCGCACCTTAAACCTATGTCCCCTAGTAACTGACTCTTCCACCCTGGGAAAAAACTTCTGACTATCCACTCTGTCCATGCCACTCATAACTTTGTAAACCTCTATCATGTCGCCCCTCCGCCTCCGTCGTTCCAGTGAAAACAATCCGAGTTTTTCCAACCTCTCCTCATAGCTAATGCCCTCCAGACCAGGCAACATCCTGGTAAACCTCCTCTGTACCCTCTCCAAAGCCTCCACGTCCTTCTGGTAGTGTGGCGACCAGAATTGCATGCAATATTCTAAGTGTGGCCTAACTAAGGTTCAGCACAGCTGCAACATGACTTGCCAATTTTTATACTCTGTGCCCCGACCAATGAAGGCAAGCATGCCGTATGCCTTCTTGACTACCTTATCCACCTGCGTTGCCACTTTCAGTGACCTGTGGACCTGTACGCCCAGATCTCTCTGCCTGTCAATACTCCTAAGGGTTCTGCCATTTACTGTATACCTCCCACCTGCATTAGACCTTCCAAAATGCATAACCTCACATTTGTCCGGATTAAACTCCATCTGCCATTTCTCCACCCAAGTCTCCAACCGATCTGTATGCTCTGACAATCCTCATCATTATCCGCAACTCCACCAACCTTTGTGTCGTCCGCAAACTTACTCATCAGACCAGCTACATTTTCCTCCAAATCATTTATATATTCTACAAACAGCAAAGGTCCCAGCACTGATCCCTGCGGAACACCACTAGTCACATCCCTCCATTCAGAAAAACACCCATCCACTGTTACCCTCTGTCTTCTGTGACTGAGCCAGTTCTGTATCCATCTTGCCAGCTCACCTCTGATCCAGTGTGACTTCACCTTTTGCACCAGTCTGCCATGCGGGACCTTGTCAAAGGCTTTACTAAAGTCCATATAGACAACATCCACCGCCCTTCCCTCATCAATCATCTTCGTCACTTCCTCAAAAAACTCAATCAAATTAGTAAGACACGACCTCCCCTTCACAAAACCATGCTGTCTCTCGCTAATAGGTTCGTTTGTTTCCAAATGGGAGTAAATCCTGTCACGAAGAATCCTCTCTAATAGTTTCCCTACCACTGACGTAAGGCTCACCGGCCTATAATTTCCTGGATTATCCTTCCCACCCTTCTTAAACAAAGGAACAACATTGGCTATTCTCCAGTCCTCTGGGACCTCACCTGTAGCCAATGAGGATGCAAAGATTTCTGTCAAGGCCCCAGCAATTTCTTCCCTTGCCTCCCTCAGTATTCTAGGGTAGATCCCATCAGGCCCTGGAGACTTATCTATCTACCTTAATGCTTTGCAAGACACCCAACACCTCCTCCTTTTTGATAATGAGATGACTGAGACTATCTGCACTCCCTTCCCTAGGCTCATCATCCACCAAGTCCTTCTCCTTGGTGAATACGGATGCAAAGTACTCATTTAACACCTCACCCATTTCCTCTGGCTCCACGCATAGATTCCCATCTCTGTCCTTGAGTGGGCCAACCCTTTCCCTGATTACCCTCTTGCTCTTTATATCTGTATAAAAAGCCTTGGGATTTTCCTTAATCCTGTTTGCCAATGACTTTTCATGACCCCTTTTAGCCCTCCTAACTCCTTGCTTAAGTTCCTTCCTACTGTCTTTATATTCCTCAAGTGCTTCATCTGTTCCTAGCCTTCCAACCCTTACAAATGCTTCTTTTTTCTTTTTGACTAGGCTCACAATAGTTCTAGTAACTTCTCGCATAACAGTTGTTGAAGCAAAAATATTCAATTAATGAGAACCATTGTAGATATCATGTAAACAAACATCCAGGAATGTAAAGTATGAAGAACTTTTTCCCGAATTTGTGTCATAGGCAAGTTGGAGGAACAAGCTCTTGGACCCAAGTTCAACCTCAAAATGCAAACAAAGGAAAGACAAATCCCCTTTCTCTCTGTTGATTGCTGAGAGTCCAGAAAATAAGCCTGGTCTCTGTTCAAATTCCCAGTGTAAACACACCACAATACTTCTTTCCAGTTTGGTACAACTAACACTGATTCAGCAAGCCCACTTGGATGATCCATAAATGTAAAAAATATAGACAGTGAAAGAACTGACTGGGATCAAGATATGGTAGCAATATGCACAGTGCATAACAGGCCAGAATTTCATTGAGGCCTTTGCTCAATCAGAGCCCCACGAAGAAAGTATATCTGATGTTCTTATGCTGTCTATTATTAATATTGGTCATATTAGTTGTGTTTTAAACAAAAAATATAGTTTATTTAATACTAATTGTAAAACAAAGCAAAGAAAGATGCAGGGCCATTGTGAGGGAGTTGGGAAGTGAGTTAGTTTTGGATTGCTCTAGCAAAGAGCAAGCACAGACAGATCAGCCAAATGGCCTCCTCCTATAGTTTAAACTTCTATGGCTATATGGTTCACGATCACTGAATGTGAACATGTGAGCCAATGACAAATCTCATGCCATGAAAATTCTCATGAGAGTTAGTTTGATATTTTGAAGGCTGTTAGAATAATACTCTCCCTCTGGATAAGTGCACTCCCCAGTGTGATAATGAGGCAGAGGGCCAGAAAGGTCCCAATTTCAATTTCCCCATCTGTGTTGAGTTAGCTAATCTCAGTTGACATCGCAGCCCAATTGTGGCAACTATTCAGTGACGCTGGGCTTGGAAGAGGCAAAAACAATGCTTCCAACCAGTGTTGGTAATCCTAAGAATAGTGAATGTGGAACCCACACTGGGGTCGAGGTCTGGGATGCTACTTGGATCCCAATAGAAATGTTACACTTGTTCTTGGCCCCCTTATAAAGAAGGGAGCTGGGCATCACAATAGGCCGGATTTTATTCCAGCGAGGGGTCCCTTCAGCGGGCCAGAAGCAGGGGGAGAACACACCTCAGCCCATTGGACCCCCGTTACTATTTAATGGTGGGCAGCCAATTAACTGCCTGCTGTTGGGGACACCATCCCTTTAAGGGATTAGCGCATGCCTCCAGAGCTGCTAGCCAATCAGACAGCTGGCAGCCCTGCAGTACTGGCAATGGCACTGGGAGCAGTGGCCACTGTCGGTACTGTAGGAGACTCTGCAGTACCAAGGATTGGAGGACACCCCAGGAGGCATAAGTGGGGTCATGGTCATTGGGGCCATACAGACATGCCCTGGCGACAGGGTGGGGAGTCTTCCCGGGATTGGTGTGACGTCCATCGCCACCGGGTGGGGCCTTCCATGGGACCTGGATTGCCCCCAAAGGAGGGGCCTCACCCTGATCCTGCTAGGAATCCACCAGGTCTCACCTGGCGGTGGCTCCCCACGGCAGCGGGCTCCTCTGCCTTCAATAAAATTGAAGTGGAGGCAGGAAGAGGCCCTTAAGTGGCCATTAATTGGCCACTTAGGGCCCTCAATTGGCCTGGGATGGGAAGGCCATCCTCAGCCTTCCCCACCCTGGACAAAATGGCAGGGGGCCTGGGCAACATTTGGAATGGCATCCCCTGCCATTTTATTTGCCCCATCCCCTCTGCCCTCCACCAGGGGCAGCACAAAACTCTGTCCAATGTTTCTAAGGGGGAGCCCAGAACCCTATTTTGCAAAAGGATTAACTGTCCAAGCTAAAAGTAATTAATAACCTGGCAATGTCCCTGCCTTTGGTGCCTTTACACTAAAATTTACTTGTGCCTAGAAAATTTCAGAAGCCATTATTACTCAATGTAAATGGCATTCAGAATAATATTAAAATAACTTTTCTTGACCTTGCTGCCTAATTGCCGACATCATACATTGCTGCTGAATTATAAGAGCACAGTTTACACAGATTTTCACGTAGCTTCATATTTCAATACATTTTCCTGATTTCTCTTATTGATGCAGGATTGATAATTGGAAATAGAATTTTAAATATCCTGTGATAAAACTATTAAATTACCTTAAGACATCAGCAACTTAAAAGGAATACACAAAGGTACCATAGGCTCTCACTTAATATCTCTCTTCTACTTGAAGACTGAAGACAGAAGCGAATCTCTCCAGTCCTTTCCCTTATCATTTTACATCTAAACTGAAAAAATCCAAGGAGTGCAAACCAGTATAAACCAATCTCTTTTACTGGTTATAAATAGTAAGCAGTGGGCACAAATTGCATTCCGTGTAAGAGCTTAGAAAATAAAAATTCCTCAATACCATCCTGTCCTCTCCTGAAGGCACTGCCCTTTGCTACGATAGGGATCCATGGCAGCCCTCTAGTATTGCACCATTCTTCATGCGAGCCTGGACAATGGGTTTTGGGAAGTTATCAAACTATAAAGGGAATCACAGCTGAGTCTGATTCTGTCCTCATTCTGTCGGGTAAATTTTCTTTGCATGATAGTGTAAAACAGGTGAGAGGCAGCCCGTTTTACATCTCTTGATTTTTTTTTATCAATTGACTTTAATAGTAATAAAAATTGGGAGAGACATAAAACTGGCTGCCTATTCACTAACATCCATTTTACACCTTTGAACAAAGTAATCCTATCTCCAGAAAAGCACACTTTCCAGCAGGGGTCACTGGAAAGTGGTTAAGAGTAGGAACCCTGGATATTTTTCGCTAAGACACTAACTTCAATCGCAGCACCCTGAATGATGCTCCCGGTGAGATCAGAAAACTCAGCACAAACCATGCATTGAACCTGTGATCTTCTGGTCCCTATCACCTGGTTAACACCATATTATTTGGTACATTAACCACTAAGCCATCAAAAGAATTTTGTTTTATTAAATTAAATGAAAAAAAGAAATTGCCAATCTCTGCAACGTTCGGAGCAATAATGATCTTAACTGAGTTGTAAATATGAGATCGATGTTTCTGATGAGGATTCACCAACCTGAAATGTTAACTCTGTTTCTCTTTCCACAGATGCTAACAGAGCTGCTGAGTATTTCCAGCATTTTCTGTTATTATTTAATACTGAGTGTCTGGTGCAAATGATGGCAGTTTTAAACTTCCTAAAGCTCAGTCCCTTTTTTGTGTGTGCTGTAACTTCACATGCTCCTGTACTCAGTGTGACAGATTGTAGTCATAATAGCTGGATGGTGCATCAGTTCAACTCTTGTGATTTGAGACTAAGCTCAACTTGCTGCCACTCCCAGACAGAGCATGGCTGCTCACACCTGTCGAATGCCCATCCTGTGCCATGTGGGGACTCCAGGACCCTACCCATGTCCTGGACAACTACATGTGCAGAAAGTGCCACCAAATGCAAAAACGAGCATTGAATCTTGGAACTCAAAGAGCAGCTGGTGTCACTGAGCTGCATTCACGAGGATGAGAGATACGTGGATAACACACTTAAGGAGATAGTCACCCCGCAGCTTAAGACAGCACAGACAGAGAGGGACTGGGTGCTGCCAGCCAGACAAGAAGGACAAGACAGGTTGTGCAGGAGTCCCCAGAGGGCATCCCACTTTCTAACCAGTATTCAGTTCCGATTACCAATGGGAGCAAGGGTTCCTCTGGAGAGTGCAGTGAGAGTCATGACCAGAGCACCATGGGTGGCTCAGCTGTCCAGGGAAGGAGGATAAAAGACAGCAGAGCAATAGTGGTAGGATATTCAACAGTTAGGGAAACAGACAGGCATTTCTGTGGTTGCAGGTATGAATCAGGATGGTATGTTACCTCCCTGGTGCAAGGGTTATGGATATCACCAAGTGGCTACAGAGCATTCTGGAGGGTGAGAGTGCACAGCCAGAGGTTGTGGTCTACATTGGTACCAACAATATTGGTAGAAAAAGGGATGAGGTCCTCAGGCGTATAGAAATAGGAGTATACACCAGATGATTGCGTGGTTGGAGAGATGGTGCAGGAAGGTGGGCTTCAGATTTTTGGGGCATTGGGACCAGTTCTGGGGAAGGTAGGACCTGTACAAGCCAGACCTGAACAGGACCGGGACGAATGTCCTTGCAGGAAGGTTTGTTAGTACTGTTGGGGATGATTGAAACTAGATTGGCAGAGGGATGGGAACCTGAGCGCAGTTTCAGACAGAACAAATTCAGAGCAGGGAACGGGACGCAGAAAATTGGCGAGTGACTCTGAAAGACAGAAGAAGCAAAGGTTAAAAAGTGTCCAACACAGGAACTTGGCAGTGTTAAAAGGTATTTAGTAAAAGAGTACAGCAAATAAAGCCAATGAGCTAAGGGCGCAGATAGACACACGGCAGCATGATATCATTGCTATAACAGAAACTTGGCTTAAAGAGGGGGTCATGCTAGGATTCCAAGAATGAGGCGTATTAATTTTGTCATGAACATTGTTTTTAACCCGTTGCTGGAGCGAGGAAAGGACTTGTTAAACAGATCAGCCGTGGCTGGAAAAGATATTTGCATATTAACAAACAGTGCTTGGAAGGACAAAGGACCATTCCTTGACACATTCAACCCACAATGGACCTTGATCATCAGGTATTTTGTGTAAGAGGAGCATTCCAGAGACTGCTAAGGTGATACAATCCAGGACTGGTTGCTTAACTGGCTGTTACAGGGTTTTTTTTTGAACTAGCCATGGAGAGTTTGAATTCGGAAAGACTGTTTGCTCCTGGACTGAGAAGATCTCTCCTGTCTGCTCCCATCTCTTTCTCTCAAGCCTCTGAATCCACTGATGACACATGAACCCCAAGAGAGAAAAGTCTCCTACAATGAACAAGGTTTAAGAAGAATACTGGGCCCCAACAAAAAGCAAGATCTACCTACAATCAAGGACTACAGTGAGCTTGAAGAACCGTAACAAAAACTCTTCAAATATTGTCTCAAACATTTCCCCTTTATTTTTCTTCTGCTGTTTTCTGTCTCTATTTGCATGTGTGTATCACGTATGCATGCTACCGTGGGCGCATCCTGTATCCGTAGGCGTCAAGCAAATTAGAGTTTAAGTTCAAGTTTAATAAATTTCAACTTTTCTTCTTTAACCCTAAGAAAACCTGTTTGTGTTGGCTTCTTTGCCTTATAATTGGAAAGCAGTAAACAAGGATTCACCAAGGGGGAGCTAAAAACACGGTGTGTTTAAATTTAAACCCTGTTACGGTAAGACCAGGTGAAGGCTGAGAGGGACCCCTAGACACCTTCCTCACCTGGTCATAATAGAGGGGCAAGATTAGCAACTCAACATCCCTGGATATAGAATTTTCAGGCAGGATAGAGAGGGGGATGGAAAAGGAGGAGGTGTAGCATTATTGGTTAAAGAATCAATTACAGCTGTGAGGAGGGATGATAAGCTAAATGAATCATCCAATGAGCCCATATGGGTTGAGCTCAGAAATAAAAAAGGGGCAGCCACACTACTAGGTGTGTACTATAGACCCCCAAATAGTGAGAGGGAGATAGAAGAACAAATATGTGGGCAAATTTCTGAGTGTAAAAACTATAGGGCAATAATAGTTGGGGATTTCAACCACCCCAATATCAACTGGGATACAAACAGTGTGAAGGGCACAGAAGGCACAAACTTCTTGAACTGCATTCAGGAGAACTTTTTTAGCCAGCAGGTAACATACCCAATGAGAAGGGGTACAATTCTAGATTTAGTCTTAGGAAATGAAGCTAGGCAAGTGGGTGAAGTAGCAGTGGGTGACCATTCTGGAGATAGTGACCATAATACAGTTAGATCTGGCATTATTATGGAAAAGAACAAAGATAGAATAGGAGTGAAAGTTCTAAACTGGTGGAAGGCAAATTTTACAAAGCTGAGAGGTGATCTGGCGAAGGTGAACTGGATATAGCTACTTGAAGGAAAATCAGTGGCAAACCAATGGGAGGCATTCAAAAGTGAGATTCTACAGCCACAGTGTAGACATGTCCCCACAAAGAAAAAGGGTGGTGCTGCCAAATCTAGAGCCCCCTGGTTATCTAGAAGCATACAGGTTAAGATAAAGCAGAAAAAGCTCATGACAGTCACAAAAAACTTAATACCTCAGAAAGCCTCGAAGAGTATAGAAAGTGAAGGGGTGAAGTTAAAAAAAAAGGAAATTAGGAAAGCAAAGAGAGGACATGGCAGGTGAAATCAAGAAAACCCAAAGATGTATAATCAGTACATTAAGAGCAAGAGGATAATTAAGGAAATGGAAAGGCCTTTCAGAGGTGTACAAGCTAACTTATGTGTGGATCATAAGATGTGGGCAGTGTAGAAGAAAAAAATTGTGGCCGATGCAGCTAAATAAATACACACACATATATATATATATATATATATATATATAAGATGAAAGTATAGCCACATATTGTTACAAAATGGAGTATTTACCCAACGCATTGTGGGACAAGTTAGTTAGCTGGCAACCTTGAGCATGGTACTGCTTAGCACAGACAATTAGCCTGACCAAGGAGGGCCCTCATATCAGTGTATAAGACAGCTGCTTTGTGTAACTGCAGACTGCATGAAGCAATCAGGAATGCAAGCTTGATAAAGGTAGAAGGATTCATTGTGAAGACTCAAGGATAGTTGATAAGGGGGTCTGGGAAACATCACAAGATGATCGGGGGCTTGCATGAGCTGATCACGTAGCCACATGATACCTAATGAGTAATCTAATTGGTAATATGTGTAATGTATGTAATCAATAACCGTTATGATTGGATCATGTCCAGCCAGGATGGGCTGAGTAACTGTTTGAAAAATGTATAAGTGTGCATGATTTTCCTTTGTTCGGTGGAGAGGCATCTGGACAGCCCAGTGACCTGCTCCCCGCTGGCATAACTAAATAAACTGTTTGACATTGGAGCAGACCTGAGTGTCGAGTGATTCTTCTAGATTCATTCCCGCTAACAATTGGCGTAGTCGGCAGGATCAGGTGTAAGTCAGCTCTTCTGTAACCCCGAAGGGGCCAAGGGGGAGTTGGCTGGAGCCTGATCCCGAACTTGAGAACAGGATTCGGCGGTTGTCAATGCCATCAGGAATACCGGGTGAGTATCTTTAAAGCTTATCCCGGGGCCGGGTGGTGTTTCGCGACCGACGAATGCCAAGTTTGTGAGCAGGATCTGACCAATGGTCAAACGGTGGTAGGTAGTTCGTTAAGAGACGTAGGCACTGTCAAGAAGGGTTTGGAATATATGTATGCGTATATATATCATAAGCCTGTTGTATGAAATACGGACAGACTTGTGACCCGACAGTAGGCCAGGAGACGGTCTACTACAAGTTGCGCTAGGTTAAAAGCGGACCTCTGAGAGTAGATTCTAACGGTTCTAATCCTACCCAAGTACGGCCAGTGAAAAGATAGAGCTCAAGTGGGGACCGGAGGGGTCCATTACCTGCCAACTGGCAGAGAAACAAAAAGAAAAAAAAGCTTTCACTAAGTTTATGGCAGAGTGACACAAAGGACTATGTTTTAGAGTAAAAACAAGTTACTGTGTCTTTGATTCGAATGTGTGATTGTTGGAAGTGTCCACGAATGAATTGAATGTCTGGGATGTACAGCTTGTGTTCTGTACAGCTTGTGTTCTGTAGAACTGACTGTCGTTAACTCTTTGTTGTCTGGCTTTAATGTTGAAAGCTTGAGTCTATTAAGTTGTTTGGAATTGAATGAGTGTGAAAAGTGATTGTTGAGTGTGTTTATTTCGATTTAAGATTGTGCACCCAGGAATGGGATATAAAATTGAATTATATTTTAAGTTAAAATTTTATTTTGATTTTAAAAGTTGGTTTTGCAACTGTGAAAAGGCAATGAACAATTTTCTAAGAGATAAGCTTCAGCATTGAAGGTCTGAAGATGTTTGGCAGAAATCCAATTTGAAGTTTACAACTCCTGCTTTAATTGGAGTTCCAGTTTAAAATCTGTTCTAGTTTTTTGGAGTTTAAATTAAAGACATGTTTTACTGACTGTTTTAAGTAGCAAATGTCAGGAATTGGATATTGGTTTTAAGGGAGAGAAGGATAAACAAAGGAGATAATGGGAAAGATTAAAGTTTGTGTAAGGAGCTGGTGTTAAGTCTTTTGTTGTAAGAATGTTAAATAACTTTTTCTTTAGTTTTTGGTTTTATTACAGTCATTTGAAAAGGCGCCTGAAGAACAAGAAAAATGACGTAATTTACCTATCTTTTTTTTAAAAAGCACGTGCTATTCTGTTCTGTGTGTAGTTAATAAGTATTATAAGTTAATAAGTCTGAATTAAATTAATACTGTTAAGGTTAATTGACCTGTTAAATTGAAAAAAAACCTGGAAATGTCATTTGCAACCACAATGAACTTTCAAGTTTAGCATGTCGAGTTTTGGGGGAGTCTTAAGTTCCGGACATAGGACTCACTCATATAACATCGGCAGTTTTGATTTTCAAATATTTATTGCAGTAAATTGGAATTTGGAATCATCTTAGTTTTATAAAAAATCCTTGGATTAGAAACCTCTTACAAAAGATGCTAAAAGTTTGGAAACAATTGGAGTTTAATCTAAAATGCTGTCTTTCCTGATGGAGATGGTTTCCTTTGAAGTTGATAATGTTACGAAAGATTTTGTTGTTTGAAAATCCTAAGGATACCAAAAACCATTTAAAATGGAGTTTAGTTTTTTTCGATAAAAAAAAGGGTTACGTAAAGCGATGCAGCGGAGAATGCTTTGCTCCGCCCCCTTGGAGACAAGCAAGAAATTAACCTTGCTGCAATTATCTTTATCAATGAGACAAAGTGCTTGAGAAGGAGAAATTGTTGCAAGCACTTCTGTCTTTACTAAAAAAAATGCAATATCACCAAGTCTGAGCGTAAGAAATTGGAATCGATAAACAAAATTAAATTGATATGAGTGGTTAATTAAAGCATTCAAAGGGAAATTTACTGTTATTTGAATTTGGAATAATCTGAGATGTCAAAAATCCAGTTTAATTTGACAAGTTATTTAAGGAATTAAAATGTCATCAAAGGTTAAAAAAAGCACAATCAATATACACTAATGTCTGGAATCAAACGGAAATGTTTGATTTCTGTTTTAAGGAATTATGAAGGCAGTGGCGCAGTGGTTAGCACCGCAGCCTCACAGCTCCAGGGACCCGGGTTCGATTCTGGGTACTACCTGTGTGGAGTTTGCAAGTTCTCCCTGTGTCTGCGTGGGTTTTCTCCGGGTGCTCCGGTTTCCTCCCACAAGCCAAAAGACTTGCAGGTTGATAGGTAAATTGGCTATTATAAATTGTCACTAGTATAGGTAGGTGGTAGGGAAATATAGGGACAGGTGGGGATGTTTGGTAGGAATATGGGATTAGTGTAGGATTAGTATAAATGGGTGGTTGATGTTCGGCACAGACTCGGTGGGCCGAAGGGCCTGTTTCAGTGCTGTATCTCTAATCTAAATCTAAAATCTAATTGTAAAGGTTATCCAGGGCTCAAAATGAAATAGAATTATAATTAATGGGAATTGGCAATCAGATCTGGCTGATGCAAGCGCTAATAAAGGAATTCTGGCGATAAACAAATAGTGAAATGAACAGCTAATTTCCAAGAATATAAATTAACTCCTGGATTCCCCAGGCCATGTTCGGTCCCCGCAGGTAGACATGTATCCCTCGTTAGGGGATACTCACAACATGGACAAGTACTAACACATGGTGACCACCAGGGCAGTGTTTTTAAATTACAGATATAACCACTAGTGGAGAATGGGAAAGAACCGGACTGCAGTGGCTGTGGGGCCTGATGCTAATATCCGGAGAGGAAGAACAAAGACCCGGTAATGGATGCACAACGGATTAATGAAAGGAGTATTAATATGGACTATATGAATATGGGGCATTGCACAACATGTTGGATGGGAAGTGTATAATGGCGAGTAAACCTACTTGACTGCATGGCTTACGGTGAATCCGGGCAAAGATGCAGTATGTATACAGTGTTCCACAGATGACCGCGCTAACTGCGTGACCAGACAGAAAGGGGAAGGGGTAACTGAGAGCTGTGTCTTTGGAATTGTTTGTGCCCCTCCCATTGGGCAACAGATGATAAGGAAAGTTGAAAGGAACATGGATGTGTGTGGGTACATCGAGCCCAGGGGAAGCGTTGTATGATAATGTAAAACATGAAATTGTGCCAGTGTTGATCAATGTCTCAGGTATCCGGATGCCAGAGTATTGTTCAGAACAGGCTAAGAATATGTATAGTATGTTAGCCACTGTAATAGTGCGACAAGCTGCTGACGTCACAGGGGCCACAAGGATAAGGGGGCGTAACCCATTTCATAGATACAAGAGGAAAAAAGTATTAAATGATGAGTTAACAGGGATCAATACTGGGACTTCTTTAATCAATTCTTTACATACACAAGTGGTAAACGAGAATGTGGAACGACTCTGGAGGGTTATAAGGGAGCTCATAATTCAAGCTGAGGGGGCCCAATCAAACAGGTCTGGGGCAGAGAACAATGGAAATACAATTAGATGGAATAGCGATG
The DNA here is from genome assembly GCF_036365525.1 of Heterodontus francisci. Taxonomy (NCBI): domain Eukaryota; kingdom Metazoa; phylum Chordata; class Chondrichthyes; order Heterodontiformes; family Heterodontidae; genus Heterodontus; species Heterodontus francisci. The sequence continues at coordinate 74,661,865 of NC_090383.1, forward strand.
CTGGAGGCCCATGCCAGGACTTTTAATCACTTTGGATGCCGTACCCGGCAGGGACAATTGTGCCACACTTATGGGCTGTGGATGGTGGAACAAATGAGACACAACTTCGATCAGCTCCAAAGGGGGGAGGTACCAGATTGGATCGACAGGGCAATACCTCCCTCCGATATTATCTGACAGAGATTTTGCAAGGTCGGGGTACCAGGGAAATGGGAAGTACTGCGTGTCCACCACCGAAACATCATACTGCTATGGAAGTTGATGCTGTCCCATACCATACCCAGACTTCTGTTTTACCCCTCAACAACCAGTCACTATAGGACTAGCCTGGATAGTTTATATCCAACAGCGGGGGCTGGAAACCATTAATGCAACTGATCAGCTCCACGATCACCTCCAGCATTATAAAGAGTCAGAGCAAGCCCCAATCCCACACATAGATGAGAAATTGAGCGGATTACGGCACAAAGTAGGTCACTCAGTGAAACTTTACCATCACTTAAAAAGAAAGTTAAAGGTTCTCAAGGAAAATAATGAACAAGAACTTCAAAGTACAAGCTGGCGGGGAAGAGTTTGGTATTGGGGGATGAACGTCAATATTCACCCTTGAATCAGGATAATATCACACGTGTTGGTGGTAGTGCAATTGGTACCGGCTCCCACTGGGGTAATATTGGCTTGTAGATCATGCGGACAATATACTAAGCGAAAGAAAGCAAAGGCTTTGGTAAAGGAACAACACAGGAGGTTAACCTCAAAGGGACACGATAATTTGGTTCATATTGATTTGATTTAAGTGACCGGGATTCCTGAAATCACGTGACTGGCCAGCACGTAGAGGCAGGGAATACCGGACAGGGTTAAAATGGGGATAATAAAGTAGGTATGTCGGTTAACAGGACTAGGGGAGTCCTTTACCGAAAGGGGGTATTGTAGAAGGAAATAATTGTGGCCGATGCAGCTGAATAAATACACACATATATATATATATAAGATGAAAGTATAGCCACATATTGTTACAAAATGGAATATTTACCCAAGGCATTGTGGGACAAGTTAGTTAGCTTGCAGCCTTGAGCATGGTACTGCTTAGCACAGACAATTAGCCTGACCAGTGTATAAGACAGCTGCTTTGTGTAACTGCAGACTGCACGAAGCAATCAGGAATGCAAGCTTGATAAAGGTAGAAGGATTCATTGTGAAGACTCAAGGATAGTTGATAAGGGGGTCTGGGAAACATCACAAGATGATCAGGGGGCTTGCATGAGCTGACCACGTAGCCACATGATGCCTAATGAGTAATCTAATTGGTAATATGTGTAATGTATGTAATCAATAACCGTTATGATTGGATCATGTCCAGACAGGATGGGCTGAGTAACTGTTTGAAAAATGTATAAGTATGCATGATTTTCCTTTGTTCGGTGGAGAGGCATCTGGACAGCCCAGTGACCTGCTCCCCGCTGGCGTAACTAAATAAACTGTTTGACATTGGAGCAGACCTGAGTGTCGAGTGATTCTTCTAGATTCATTCCCGCTAACAGGCAGGATTCTTAATGCATACTGTCATGCTGACCCCCACCTGCCAAGAATGAGGCATATTAATTTTGTCATATGAACATTGATTTTAAACTGTTGCTGGAGTGAAGAAATGACTTGTTTGAAGACACTGGGCTGGAAGGACATTTGCATACTAAGACACGCTGCCTGTGGAGACAAAGGACTATTCTCTGCTCCAATTAACCCAAATGGATTTTGATCACCAGACATTGAAGGTGTAAGGAAACGCATTTGAGGGCCTGCTAAGACAATATGATCCACAACCACTCAAGTGGTTAGGCCAGTTAATCACATGACTGAACTGCTAGCCAACTTAGGTTTTTATTTTGTGCCACACAGAAAAGATAGAAGGCAATTTTGCAACTGAAGCTGGAACAAGCAAGTCTCTCGCCTGACTGTCTCTCTCTCTCGCTTTCTCCCAAGCCACCGGACCAACGGAAGACACGTAAACCTCAAGAGAGAAGACTCCGACATCGAAACAAGTTGAAGCATCAACTGGGCCCCAACAAACAGCAGGATTTACCGGCAACCAAAGGCTCCACATTGAACTTAAAGGACAGTAAATACCTAACAGATATTGCTTCAAACTGTTTCCCTTTGTTCTTTCTACTTTCTCTGTCTCTAGCCGTGTGTGTGCTTATCGCATATGCATGCTAGCTTGGTCGCGTCGCATATTTGTAGTCGTTAACTGGATTAGAGTTTAAGATTAATTAACTTCTACCTTTCTTGTTTAAATCTAATGAAACCTGTCTGCTTTCTTTGCCTTACAATTGGAGCAGTGAACAAGGATTCACTGAGGGGAAACTAAAAACATGGCGCATTAAAATTAAACCCTGTTACAGTTAAACCAAGCAAAGGCTGAGAGGGAACCCCTAGACCCCTTCTCACCTGGTCGTAATAGAACTTTTTCTCTGTCTTCACAAAGGAGAGGGATAATGCAGACACTTGTAGTTAAAGAGGAGGAGTCTGCAATATTAGATGCAATAAGCATAATGAGAGAGGAAGTACTAGAGGGTCAGACATCCTTGAAAGTGGATAAACCACAATAGCCAGATGGACTGCATCCCAGGCTGTTAAAGGAAGCCAGGGAGGAAATAGCGGATGCTCTGAGGATCATTTTCAAATCCTCACTAGATACAAGCAAGGTACCAGAGGATTGGAGGTCTGCAAACGTTGTACCATTGTTTAAAAAGGGTGCGAGGGATAGGCCAAATAATTACAGGCCAGTTTGTCTGACCTTGGTGGTGGGAAAATTATTAGAATCAATTCTGGGAGATAGGATAAACTGTCCCTTAGAAAAGCATGGATTAATCACAGACAGTCAGTATGGATTTGTTAAGGGAAGGTCGTGTCTTACCAACTTAATTGAATTTTTTGATGAAATAACAAGGAGGATCGATGAGGGTAGTGCAGTGGATGTTGTCTACATGGATTCTATTCAGGCATTTGACAAGGTCCCACATGGAAGACTAGTCATAAAAGTAAAAGCCCATGGGATACAGGGGAATGTGGCATGCTTGATCCAAAATTGGCTCAGTGACAGGAAACAAAGGGTAATGGTCATCGGATGTTTTTGCGAATGAAAAGCAGTTTCCAGTGGTGTTCCACAGGACTCAGTGTTGAATCCCTTGCTGTTTGTGGTATATATTAATGATTTGGACTTAACTGTGGGCGGCATGATTGGAAAATTTGCAGATGACACAAAAAATGGTCGTGTAGTTAACAGCTGTTCAATGGTTTGGTTGAGTGGGCGGAAAAGTGGCAAATGGAATTCAATCTGGAGAAGTGTGAGGTAATGCATTTGGGGAGGGCAAACAAAGCAACGGAATACACAATAAACGGGAAGATATTGAGAGGGGTAGAGGAAGTGACAGATCTTGGAGTGCATGTCCACATGTTCCTGAAGATAGCAGGACAGGTAGATAAAGTGGTGAAGAAGGCATATGGAATACTTTCCTTTATTGGCTGAGGTATAGAATACAAAAGTAGGGATGTAATGCTGAAACTGTATAAAATGCTGGTTCGGCCACAGCTGGAGTATTGCTTACAGTGCTGGTCACCATGTTACAGGAAGGGCATAATTGCTCTGGAGAGAGTACAGAGGAGATTTACAAGAATGTTGCCAGGGCTGGAAAATTGCAGCTATGAGGAAAGATTGGATCGGGTAGGTGTTTTCCTTCGAACAGAAGAGGCTGAGGGGTGACTTAACTAGGTATACAAAATTATGAGGGGCCTTGATGGAGTTGACAGGAAGAACCTGTCTCCCTGAGTGGAGAGGTCAACTACCAGGAGGCACAGATATAAGGTGATTGGTAGAAGAATTAGAGGGGACATGAGGAAAAAAAAATTTCACCCAGAGGGTGGTGGGTGTCTGGAATTCACTGCCTGGATCAGTGGTGGAGACAGAAACCCTCAACTCACTTAAAAAGTACCTGGACCTGCACTTGAAGTGCTGTAACCTGCAAGATAATGGACCAGGTGCTAGAAGGTGGAATTAGAATGGGCGGCTAGTTTTTTCAGCCAGCGCAGACACGATGGGCGGAATGGCCTCTTTCTGTGCTGTAACTTTTCTATGATTCTATGGTTCTATGGAGAAACGGGAGACTTTAGAAGGGAAGAGGATGTTAATCTAAGAAATGGAGGAGATAAGTGAGAACATTAGACTAAAAGTCCTGCATTTAATGGGAGGGAAGAAAAATAATCTTATACACTATGGATGTAGATGGAGGGGGTAATCAAAAGAGGGGAAGCGAAAAGGAAAAGTAAACTAATAAATTCACATGCATTAGCCTGGTTGAAAAGTGAGACATTACCCATCAATAGCATTTATATGTAAGGTATACATCATACTTTCCTTTTTTAAATTCTCTCTTCTCTTTGGCCTCCTTATCTCGAGAGACAATGGATAAGCGCCTGGAGGTGGTCAGTGGTTTGTGAAGCAGCGCCTGGAGTGGCTATAAAGGCCAATTCTGGAGTGACAGGCTCTTCCACAGATGCTGCAGAGAAATTTGTTTGTCGGGGCTGTTACACAGTTGGCTCTCCCCTTGCGCCTCTGTCTTTTTTCCTGCCAACTATTAAGTCTCTTCGACTCGCCACACTTTAGCCCCGTCTTTATGGCTGCCCGCCAGCTCTGGCGAACGCTGGCAACTGACTCCCACGATTTGTGATCAATGTCACAGGATTTCATGTCACGTTTGCAGACGTCTTTAAAGCGGAGACATGGACGGCCGATAGGTCTGATACCAGTGGCAAGCTCGCTGTACAATGTGTCTTTGGGGATCCTGCCATCTTCCATGCGGCTCACATGGCCAAGCCATCTCAAGCGCCGCTGACTCAGTAGTGTGTATAAGCTGGGGATGTTGGCCGCCTCGAGGACTTCTGTGTTGGAGATACGGTCCTGCCACCTGATGCCAAGGATTCTCCGGAGGCAGCGAAGATGGAATGAATTGAGACGTCGCTCTTGGCTGACATACATTGTCCAGGCCTCACTGCCATAGAGCAAGGTACTGAGGACATAGTCCTGATACACTCGGACTTTTGTGTTCCGTGTCAGTGCACCATTTTCCCACACTCTCTTTCCCATGCGCTTGTTGATTTCCGCATCTAGAGACAGGTTACCGGTGATAGTTGAGCCTAGGTAGGTGAACTCTTGAACCACTTCCAGAGCATGGTCGCCAATATTGATGGACGGAGCATTTCTGACGTCCTGCCCCATGATGTTCATTTTCTTGAGGCTGATGGTTAGGCCAAATTCATTGCAGGCAGCCGCAAACCTGTCGATGAGACTCTGCAGGCACTCTTCAGTGTGAGATGTTAAAGCAGCATCGTCAGCAAAGAGGAGTTCCCTGATGAGGACTTTCCGTACTTTGGACTTCGCTCTTAGACGGGCAAGGTTGAACAACCTGCCCCCTGATCTTGTGTGGAGGAAAATTCCTTCTTCAGAGGACTTGAACGCATGTGAAAGCAGCAGGGAGAAGAAAATCCCAAAAAGTGTGGGTGCGAGAACACAGCCCTGTTTCACGCCACTCAGGATAGGAAAGGGCTCTGATGAGGAGCCACCATGTTGAATTGTGCCTTTCATATTGTCATGGAATGAGGTGATGATACTTAGTAGCTTTGGTGGGCATCCAATCTTTTCTAGTAGTCTGAAGAGACCACGTCTGCTGACGAGATCAAAGGCTTTGGTGAGATCAATGAAAGCAACGTAGAGGGGCATCTGTTGTTCACGGCATTTCTCCTGTATCTGACGAAGGGAGAACAGCATGTCAACAGTCGATCTCTCTGCACGAAAGCCACAATGTGCCTTAGGGTAGACGCGATCGGCCAGCTTCTGGAGCCTGTTTAGAGCGACTCGAGCAAAGACTTTCCCCACTATGCTGAGCAGGGAGATTCCACGGTAGTTGTTGCAGTCACCGCGGTCACCTTTGTTTTTATAGAGGGTGATGATATTGGCATCGCGCATGTCCTGGGGTACTGCTCCCTCGTCCCAGCACAGGCATAGCAGTTCATGTAGTGCTGAGAGTATAGCAGGCTTGGCACTCTTGATTATTTCAGGGGTAATGCTGTCCTTCCCAGGGGCTTTACCGCTGGCTAGAGAAACAATGGCATCACTGAGTTCCAATTTGGTTGGCTGTATGTCCAGCTCATCCATGACTGGTAGAGGCTGGGCTGCATTGAGGGCAGTCTCAGTGACAACATTCTCCCTGGAGTACAGTTCTTGGTAGTGCTCAACCCAGCGGTCCATTTGTTTGCGTTGGTCAGTGATTATGTCCCCTGATTTAGATTTGAGGGGGACGATCTTCTTGATGGTTGGCCCAAGAGCTCTCTTAATGCCATCATACATTCCTCTAATGTTTCCGGTTTCTGAGGCCAGCTGAATATGACTGCATAGGTGTTGCCAGTAGTCGTTTGCGCAGCGCCTAGCTGTTCTTTGTGCAGTGCTTCTGGCTGCTTTAAGTGCTGCGAATGTTAAATTGCTGGGGGCTTTCTTGTAGTTCAACAGTGCAATGCCCTTAGCGGCTATGACAGGTTCCAGCTCTTCATTATGAAATTGAAACCAGTCTGCATTTCTCTTTGCACTTTTGCCGTAGGTGGTCAAAGCTGACTCATAGATGGCGTCTCTGATGTGGGCCCACTTGGTAGATGATGAGGTGTCAACAGCATAGCTGTGATTTCACTAAACGCACCTGGTTAAATGAAGTGTGAAATCTAACAGGGTGAATAATGGGTCTCTGACCTGAACCCATCCTGTTTTGCCTCTGTGAAGGCTTAGGTCAAAATTTTATGTCGGACAATGTAAAAGATGGATCGGCTTTGCAGCTGAAAGTGCTTGAAATTGCATAGCATCAAAAATGAAATTTGCTGAGTGGATGAAACAATTTGTTAAACCATAGGGTCCTCCCACCACCACCAACACCCACTCCCCCCAGCACCCTGCCACCCCGACCAACACCCACTCCCCCCCAGCACCCTCCCACCCCAACCAACACCCACTCCCCCCAGCACCCTGCCACCCCCACCAACAGCCACTCCACCCAGCGCCCTGCCATCCCCACCAACAGCCACCCCACCCAGCACCCTGCCACCCCCAACAGCCACCCCACCCAGCACCCTGCCACCCCCACCAACACCCACTCCCCCCAGCACCCTGCCACCCCCGCCAACAGCCACCCCACCCAGCACCCTGCCACCCCCCACCAACAGCCACCCCACCCAGCGCCCTGCCACCCCCCCACCAATTCCCACCTTTCCCAGTGCCCTACCAAACCCCCCCACCAACAACCACCCCTCCCAACGCCCTGCCTCCCCTCCTCCACCACCTCGCCCACCCCAGGAAATAAATCCTGTGATTTCTATCCTCACCAGCCCCTTCACAAAATTTCTAAATCTGCCACTGTTGAAAAACATATTTTTGTGAATTTCCCATTCTATTCCCCTGCAGTACAAGTAATAAAACATTGGGTGTAGCTGGAGTTTAAATTATGACAAGGCCATTTTCCACTGCACTTTGAACATAACTACTTGTTTTAACACACCATTGACTGATATTCAGGGTTGTTTATGAGGTTGCACCATCATTGAGGCTGTGTCAGTTTGTTTGAAGTTGTTGATCAGCTTTTTCTCGTTTACTGAATTGGGACGACTGTAACTATGCTTACCTCGATGGAAACTTTATCTCACGACCATTAAAAATCACCTATCCTAAATTACTCATGATAAATTGCTTGAATTGAGACATTTAACTGATCCCATATTCAAATTGCATGGTTTCAATCTCTAAATGTATAATCTTCAATTTTAAAGACTAATTCATACGGACCACCATATGTCTGTTTTGCTGATCAACGTTGAAACTCAAGTAACCAAGTTCCTCATCAATTAAACCCATAGTGTCTTCTGGTGAAGCAATTTAATTGAACAGATGAAATCCAGATAATTTTGGTAACATTTTGATACAAGGATAGACATACAAATGTTTAATGTGCTTGTGCTGCTTTTATATAGATATTAACCCAGTTGAATACTTTCATAAAAATAGCACACAAGTGCTTCATGGGGCTGATTTTTATCCACCCTCTTGGCAGAACTTTTGCATTCAAGATCAAAGCACAGAGGCGCAGTGGTTAGCACCGCAGCCTCACAGCTCCAGGGACCCGGGTTCGATTCTGGGTACTGCCTGTGCGGAGTTTGCAAGTTCTCCCTGTGTCTGCGTGGGTTTTCTCCGGGTGCTCCGGTTTCCTCCCACATCCAAAGACTTGCAGGTGATAGGTAAATTGGCTGTTATAAATTGCCCCTAGTGTAGGTCGGTGATAGGGAATATGGGATTACTGTAGGGTTAGTAAAAATGGGTGGTTGTTGGTCGGCACAGACTCGGTGGGCCGAAGGGCCTGTTTCAGTGCTGTATCTCTAAATAAAAACTAAAATGAATAAAACTTACCCCCAAACCAGTCACAGGGAAAGCTGCCTGTAAAGGCGCCTAAAGGTGTCAGCAACACAACCAAATCATTTTAGACGAGGTCTGAGCCTCCCGTCTGGGACGTGCCTCGCAGTCAAACCGTCACCTTCCAGCCAAAACTGGTATGTCTACCTCCTTGTGTATATCTACAGGTTAAGTTAGAAAGCCCGGTGGAACTATTCATTTTCACATGTAAGGGCCATTTTTAAGTTGACAGCCTTTGAGGGACTGTGCCAGCTTCTTTGATGCATTTTTGCTGTTTTATAAAACAGCATGTGTGCTACTGTAGTGCATGTGCATTGATGAGCGAGATTTCTGCTATCTCAATATCTGAATGCTGCACTACTGTTAATTTTTCTTCCACACCCTATATTCCTAATGGACTAAAGGCTTCAACCCAACCCACATTGGTTCCCACTAACATGTGGTGCTGGCACACTGACCCTCACAGACCGGTTTTTTTTTCTCTCAGCCTAAGTGTGTTGCGCCTAAAACCAGAATCAAAAATCAGTATCAAAAACTCATCAACGTCTCCTGAGTGTCTATTTATTTTGGCACATAAGCATGAAATAATGAGCACTTTATAGATGCAGGCAATAATTTAGAATAATAATTTAGAACTAAATTATCGTTAAGTGTATTTCAGTTTCCCCTCAACTCAACTCATCAATTTGAGGGACAGCTCCGGAGCGCACATACCAACAACTGTAATGCAAATTCTCCCTGCAAACCAGCAGCGTCATAATTAGAATAAATGGGGATTGAATTAGCCCCTCAGCAAGTGTCCACTTTAATTGAGTGTTTCCATTTACTGTTGTGTAGTATATCAGCCTTACAAATAAGCGGATTTACGTATTTTCTTTATTAGCATGTTGTGCAAGCAGCGAGAAAGCTTTAAAGGATAATTGCTGTGAGGCTGTATTCCCAGTGTGTAGTCTGTTTCAACTGTTGATATTAATCACTGGAAAATGAAGACCACAACAAATTGAGCATGTTGTCCTCCACGCCTTATTCTTCAATCCAGCTTCCTGTCGAGCAACGTTTCACAGCAGGAGATCAACTTCATAAAATTTACTTCTTCAATTTCAAAACAAAGTATTCCCTTATTCAGCAAGTTGTGCAATCAGTATCTTTTGACAAACATCAGCAGCACAGTATTTGCTGTTATGGCGAAAGACCCACGAGATCTTCACATTACGTAAAACTCCTGACAACTGCAAATTAAGTGGCAAGTACACAACTAATTGGAAAAAGGGCAATGCGCATAAAATAAAATTAATTGCATTCATGAAGAATAATATTGGTTTTGAGCGGTCCCAGTGAATCGACAGGCTGAAATGGGCCAGTGAATCGACAGGCTGTTTGACTCTTCCTGAAAAGGCGCTCCTCATTCACTCTGACCTGTTGATGCGACCGTCCATTAACTTTATTCCACCTCCATTAATTTTAACATCATTCTATTTCACAATGTGCCGTCAGTTTTAGAATTTTCCAGCACTAAGCTATAAATATTTTGCTAAGAATTATTTTCTCGTCAGTATTTCGTAGATCATGTTCACTCGTATATACGTGAATTTCCAAGGTGAGATAATGATGGGTAGTGCATGTCTGAGCAAGTTTTGTAAGGTCTGCTGTCGGCTTAATTAACTTTTACATTTCACGATTAGTAAAGCTTTGGTGTTACTTTCTTTTCTGAGTCAACAATCTCTCAAGAGATACCTTCCCATTTTTGAAAGGGGAAAAAAGGGAAGAATCTGTAATTAATGTATAGAAGGGTTCAATTTGCAGCACATCAATCAGCAACGAGAAAATCCACTCGCAAACATTTTTGCTTTTAATTTTGAATGGTAGAATGGTTACAGCACAGAAGGGGGGCCATTCGGCCCATCATGTCTGTGCCAGCTCTCTGCAAGAGCGACCTAGTCCCACTCCCCCTCCTTTTCCCCTAGCCCTGCAAATTTTTCTCTTCAGATAATTATCCAGTTTTCTTTTGAAGGCCTTGATTGAATCTGCCGCCACCACACTCTCAGGCAGTGCATTCCAGATCCTAACCACTCGCTGCATACAAAAGATTTTCTTTATGAATTCAGTGTTCTCTGGTTCGGGACCTTTCCGCCAATGGGAACAGTTTCTTCCCATCTACTCTGTTCAGACCCCAAATGATTTTTCTCCCTTTTCTAAAGGCAGTGACTCAGTCTGGACTGCGGTTCCATTGGTAGTCATTCAAGTGTCAGTTCCTCATATGTGATCCTGAATGACAAAGGAGTAATTTTACAAATTTGCATTCCTGGCACAATAGTTTTGTCCACTGGCAGCATATATCAGGAATTTGGGAGAAGAGCCTCCACATGGGGAGCATGTGCCTGGGAGCAAAGATTTGTAAAATCAGGCCTTGAGGACCAATTTTTTTTTTCAAAACACCGTGAAGAACATATTTTTCATTCCAATTTCCAACCAAAAAGACGTGGAGCATGCATTTTAGAAACACAATTATATTTCTGTCCTGCCTAACACAGAAATGAGTAATGTGATATATAATTTCAATGCCAGTGTGATGCTAGGTAGAGAGGCCATACGTCCCAAAGACTGGCGAATCGTATCCAACATGTCCCTTCCGCTGTTCGCACCATGCAAGGTACAGGCCGTACCCAACTAGCCCGTGCTTGCAAAACTCAAAACACAGCATCCAACATTGGATGTGATTCCGCAATTGGACAACATTTGCTAAATAGTCCACAGTGTGCTAAGAATTACACTGACAGCCAATTTAAGATTGTCAGTCGGGCTCACAGTGTGGCGCATTGGCACGTACTGAAAGCTACATATATTAATACACAGGGCCCTGTTCTTTGCAGACAGAAAGAACATCTACAAACATTGCGCCTATTTCAGCTGAACAAAATAAGTTACAGCCATTCGCTGGTTCATTCCTCAAGGCATTGCCTTGAGCAGAGTCAAGCTGCCTGGTTTAAATTTCAAACAAAGCTTGGCAGTTAACTGTCAGTCACTGTAAACTGGTGCATTATCCATGGCAACGCCTCCAGCAATCAGAGTTCACTTGCCAACCAATCAGCACTCTCTTCTCATTGCAGTGTAAGTTGTTGTTTTTCCTTACATTGGTTATTCTTGCATATTGTCCTGATGAGTGCAAGACAAAAAGCTTCGACAACATGTCTCTATTTTCAGCACTTTTCAATTATATTTTCATTGCAATTAATACATCAGCCAACACATCTGCAATAATTATCAATTAAAACGTCTCAAGCAAGTAAAAGAGCAGCAAACCAGTATAATGGTCCAAAAAATTCAATCAGACAGTTGTGCAGCACATGATATTTATGGATAATGAGTCAATAAAGACGGAAAAACCCTGATTTATTGACCAAGTCCTGCATGTACTGGTAACCTCTATAATGAAGCATTGTGATAAGATTTTGGATTGGGGAAGGGGCCACTAAATATGCCACAGAGACAAGGGGCAGAATTTTATTGTAATAGACCTGCTCGCAGTGGGGGACCAGCAGTGGATCGGGAACCCATTTGTTTAAACAGCAGGCTTTTCTGTGCCTGTTTTACTCAGCCACAGCATCGTGCTTCTGGGTTTCCCAATGTCACACTCATGGGAAGTGCAACAATGGAAATGCAAAATAAATCGAAAAGTTATTGAAAAAAAATCTAAAAAGACTGGCACTCTAGCCTTCAGAAAAAATGGAGGGCAGTCACATGACACATACCTTCTCCTGTACTGAAATACATGTCTGCTAGAACTGAAACTCATTAACCCCGTCTACATTGAAATTAAACATCACACATGAATGTGAGCTCTCCACAAAGGGAATTAAAACAAAGGCATTAGCAGATGCTACGTCTTCAGCTACAATCAGTGCAATAAGGTGTGAACATTCCTCATCCTATCAAAATGGACTGAGATCAGAAGCCATTGTATAGCCCTCAGGAACCGAAAACCTAAAATCACATGGTGAAACTAACACTTTATGAATTTACCTTTAAAGGTAACCTTTTTGGAGAAAAAAAGAGTTATCAGTTATAAAGACATCAGCGATCAGTCTGAGATCTCCAGCAAGAAAGAGAACATCAAAAGCCATTTTTAATTCAAGCACAAAGCTGAGAGAGAGAGAGAGATCAATTCCAGCTAAGACAGTTGAACCCTGCTGAGACAAGTTGGCAACCAACTGCAGCAGAAAAATAAGAGAGTGCCTTTGGAACAACTGTTCCACCTGTGAAAATTGAACTAAAAAATACCAACACTGGCTTTGAATGGAAGTATTGTCTGCTACGAGACCTAAGCAACCCAGCAAGGGCAAGGCAACCAGCAAACAGGCCTGCAACTTTAAAACATACCTTCCAAGAGGATCCTGCAGGTTTTTCCTGAAAACAGCAGACTATTACACCTTGAATTCTTAACGCCTCTTACCCTTTACCTTCTATCTATCTGTTCTTGAGTGTGCATGAGAGAGTGGATGCATGTGTGGGTGGTGTTGTGAATATTTCAGTGATTATTGTTCAATGAATATTTAATCTTCTGTTTAAACTCACAAGAAAACCTGTCACTGTCTGTTTATTTGGCCAACAAAACACAGGGGCTTAAAAACTAATTTAAAACAAAACACTGTCTGTGGACAGTTGGGAGGTGACCAGTGGAAAGCAGCCATGCCATTTCCTACCTATCCATAACAAATTGTGTGCTCAAAGCCAGGATTTTTGAAACATCAGGTAAACAAGAAATTTGGAAATGGGAGGAAAATTGACCTCTAAAACTGTGGAAAATTAAACAGGTTTTCTTGCATTCGACTTTTCTTCTCTATAGTGCTAGAAACAAAAGATATGGCCGCATTTAATGCTAAGGAGTTTGTAGAGCAGGGAGATGTAAACTATGATAAATTAAATCAATTAAATATTAAAGATTTAAAAGCCCAGGTGGGTATCACTTTCAAGCAAAAGGAAATAGTGAAGAATTTAGCTAACTATTTTAATCTTGTCCTGAACTAGAAGAAGCAAGCATAAAATCTGAGTCTGAAAAGGTAGCTTTAACTAGACTTCACTTAGAAGTGCAAAGCATGGAATTGAGTTTCAGAAGGAAAAAGAGGGGAGTTTCAACTTCAAAAGGAAAGAGAGTTCCAGTTGAAAAGAGAGGAAATACAATTGTAGAGGTGAAGAGAGGAAAGGGAGAGAATGGCGAAAAAGGTTGAGTTAGAAAGGCTGCAAGCACAAGATGAGAATGCCTCCAGCAAGTCAAACAGTATCCCCAATTCAAAGCAAAATTTGACATTATAAGACACTCAAGACTAGTGCCAAAATTTAATGAGGAGGTGTCAAATCTTCCTTGATCTCCTTTGAGAAAAAAGCTACTAAACTAAAATGGTCAGAAGAACATTGGACTATCCTCCTGCAAGGCAAATTGGTTGCTAGGACTCGCAAAGCTTTTTCTCTGTTGTCAGAAGAGATTTCTTCTGACTACAAACAAACTAAAATGGCAATTCTCAATGCATGTGAGTTGGTACCTGAAGCCTATCGACAGAAATTTAAAAACATGAGGAAAAGACCTGCCCAGACTTTTATTGAATTTGTAGAAATTAAACATATGACTTTTAATCGCTGGATAAGATCTCGAAAGTTAGACTCCTCAAAATAGAATCCCAATTAACATAGGAACCCATATTGAGCAGCAACGAATTACAAGGGTGACAGAAGCTGCTGCCATGGCAGATGGCAATGAGCTTACTCATAAACCCTGTTTGCAGGGAATATCCTTCCATAATAATAATTCCCAGAGGTTCAGAAAGGACAGAAAATGGGAAAGCAATAAGAAATGGAGTGCTTGTGACAGGGAAACATAAGGTAAACATGCAAGAATTTCTCCATCAGCGAGGAAGGAAAATGCAGAGAACAGGAATGTTTTCCGTAGACCTGTGTGTTCCCATTGCAGTAAAACAAGCCATTTGAAAGCTGCCTGCTGGAAGATCAAGGGAAAGACAATTAATTTTGTAGGAGTGCAAAAGGCTAGCCAAGAAAAAGATGCATAAGCAGCTAACCAGGCAGAAGTAGAGAAAATTCCTGAAGCCTATCAGGATTTTGTGTTAAAGGGAAAGGTACCCATACCCCTCTAAAGAGATAAGCAAGCCCATTGTCCTACAAGACACAGAGGCCACTCAATCCCTCATGCTGGGTATAGAAATTATCTTCACATCAGACAGCTCGCTAAAAGCAAAGGTTCTGGTGAAAATAATTGAGGGAGGATACATGTCTGTACCGGGTCCACTTGCAGTACGACCTAGTTTCTGGACCAGTTACTGTAGAAATTGTCCTTCATCCACCTGTGGTGGGGATAGGGTCATAGAGAGATACAGCACCGAAACAGGCCCTTCAGCCCACGCCTACCATCAACCACCCATTTATACTAATCCTACATTAATCCCATTTTCCCTTTCACATCCCCACCTTCCCTCAATTCTCCTACCACCTACCTACACTAGGGGTAATTTTTTTACAATGGCCAATTTACCTATCAACCCACAAGTCTCTGGCATGTGGGAGGAAACCCACGCGGTCACAGGGAGAACTTGCAAACTCCGCACAGGCAATACCCAGAACTGAACCCGGGTCGCTGGAGCTGTGAGGCTGCGGTGCTAACCACCGTGCCACCCCTTGCTACTTGGCAATGATTTGGCTGGGGTAAGGTGGTAGCAGCCCAGTGGTCTTAGACCAGTCAAATTAGGCAAGGGAGACAGAACAAATACAGGACGAAGTGCCCGGAATCTTTCCTGCCTGTGTAGTAATCAGGTCCATAGCCAAGCAGGCTCCCCCAGAGAGAGCTGAACCAGTAGATCAGTCAGATGACCCAGAGGTCTGGCTGGCTGAAATATTTTTTGGAGATTTAGGGGAGGTGTACAGTATACCCTCCTTAATTAAAGCCCAGCAGACAGAGTCTGATAGAAAAAAAGGATAGCACAGACAGCCTATTCTGATGCAGAAGCAGAGACATTGCATGAGTGTTACTATATTAAAAATGAAATCCTAATGAGGAAGTGGAGACGCCTGCAGCGACCTGCAGAGGAGGAGTGGGCAGTAACTCACCAAATTGTACCTCCCCCTAAACATCACAGAGAGATTCCGCGAATTGCGCATGAAATCCCTATGACTGGGCACGTGGGTATCAGAAAGACCCAGGCCGGGATTAGCCAACACTTTCACTGGCCACAAATCCACAAAGATGTGGTTAAATTTTGTCAGACCTGCCAGGTTGTTGGGAAACCACAACCTGCAATCAAACCTGCTCCACTGATCCCCATTCCTGTTTTCGAGGAACCTTTCAGTAGAGTTCTAATCGATTGCATGGGACCCCTACCCAAAACCAGGACAGGTTATCAATACCTATTAATCTTCATGGATATGGCCATCCGATCTCCAGAAGCCATACCCTTGAGGAATATTACTGCCAAAGCTGTAGTCAAGAGGTTAACCCAGTTTTTCACCAGATATGGACTCCCCAGAGAAATACATTCCAATCAGGGAACCAATTTCATGTCACAAATGTTCCAGGAAGTCATACAAAGTCCTGGTATTGACCAGCTGAAATCTTAAGCAAATCATCCTTTTTTAAAATTTTATTCATTCATGGGATGTGGGCGTCACTGGCCAGGCCAGCATTTATTGCCCATCCCTAATTGCTCTTGAGAAGGTGGTGGTGAGCTGCCTTCTTGAACCGCTGCAGTCTATTTGGGGTAGGTATACCCACAGTGCTGTTAGGAAGGGAGTTCCAGGATTTTGACCCAGCGACAGTGAAGGAATGGCGATACAGTTCCAAGTCAGGATGGTGTGTGACTTGGAGGGGATCTTGCAGGTGGTGATGTTCCCATGTATTTGCTTCCCTTGTCCTTCTAGTTCGTAGAGGTCGTGGGTTTGGAAGTTGCTGTCTAAGGAGCCTTGGTGCATTTCTGCAGTGCATCTTGTGGATGGTACACACTGCTGCCACAGTGCGTCGGTGGTGGAGGGAGTGAATGTTTGTAGATGGGGTGCCAGTCAAGCGGGCTGCTTTGTCCTGGATGGTGTCGAGCTTTTTGAGTGTTGTTGGAGCTGCACCCATCCAGGAAAGTGGAGAGTATTCCATCAAACTCCTGACTTGTGCCTTGTAGATGGTGGACAGGCATTGGGGAGTCAGGAGGTGAGTTACTCGCCTCAGGATTCCTAGCCTCTGTCCTGCTTTTGTAGCCACGGTATTTATATGGCTACTCCAGTTCAGTTTCTGGTCAATGGTAGCCCCTAGGATGTTGATAGTGGGTGATTCAGCGATGGTAATGCCATTGAATGTCAAGGGGAAATAGTTAGATTCTCTCTTGTTGGAGATGGTCATTGCCTGGCACTTGTGTGGCGCGAATGTTACTTGTCACTTATCAGCCCAAGCCTAGATATTGTCCAGAATCACAAGGGGCCCTGGGATGGTACCATCAGCCCCTAAAAACTATGCTCTGAGCATATTGTTGTGAATACCCCTACGACTGGGACGAAGCAGTAATTTTCTTGCTGTTTGCTACCAGGGATTCTCCAATGAATCCACAGGTTTTAACCCCTTCGAATTGAATTTTGGACATAAGGTGAGAGGCCCCTAAAATTGATCAAAGGAAAGTTCCTGGATCAAAATTATGTGTCCACCTTCCAGAAAAGACTTTTCCAAGCCTGTGTGGTAGCAAAGGAACATCTCAAAACCTCTCAGGAAAAATGAAAAGGCAGGCAGATACGAAAGCTGCAGGCCGTGAGTTTAAAACAGGAGACCAAGTTCTTGTAAAATAAAAGAAAAATACTGCAGATGCTGGAAATCTGGAATAAAACCAAAAAGTGCTGGAAATACTCAGCAGGTCTGGCAGCATCCGCGGAGAGAGAAGCAAAGTTAATGTTTCAGGTCAGTAACCTTTCATCAGAACTGGCAATGGTTAGAAATGTAATAGGTTTTAAGCAAATAAAGTGGGGGTGGGGCAAAAGAGAACAAATGAGAAGGTGTTAATAGGACAGAGGGTCACAGAGAATAACTGACAAGGACATTTCTAACCCTTGCCAGTTCTGATGAAAGGTCACTGACCTGAAATGTTAACTTTGCTTCTGTCTGCACAGATGCTGCCAGACCTGCTGAGTATTTCCTGCACTTTTTGGTTTTTAGACCAAGTTCTGGTGCTGTTACCCTTGCAGGGCAAACCTCTAAAAGCAGGTTTAGTGGCCCAAATAGCATAGGAAAAAGAGTGAACGATGTAAAATACTTAATTAATACACCAGATAGCAGGAAAAAACAAAGACTGTGCCATGTTAACATGGTAAAAAGATACCACAGACACGAACCAGACAGGACAGTAAAAGTAGTCGAGGAACAGAGCAATGTTGAGGACAACCTGGATGAGGAAGAAAACCCCGAAAATTCTTAAATTGAACCCCCACTGCCAAATTGGAAAAGACTAAAATTCTAAGGAGATTAGACACAATGCTGAACTATCTCTCTGAACAGCAAAGACAGGACCTAACCACATTATTAAAGGAGTTCAAGGAAGTCTGCAGGGACAAACCAGGTTGCACCCCCTTGACAGTATACGATGTGGATGTAGGAGAGACCCCACCAATGAAACAGAACCCCTGTAGATTGAACCCTGATAAGCGAGCTCAGGTCCGCAAGGAAGTCCAGTACATGCTGGAAAATGATTTAATCGAACCCAGCCAAAGTAGCTGGAGCTCTCCAATAGTACTAGTTACCAAACCCAATGGCTCATTCAGACTCTGCATTGATTACTGCAAGGTCAATGCAGTTACAAGAACCAACTCATATCCAATCCCCCGTATCGAAGACTGCATCGACCAAGTATGAAATTCCACCTATGTCAATAAAATTGAATTATTAAAAAGATACTGGCAAGTTCCAATGACCCGACAGACAAAGGAAATCTCTGCCTTTGTCACCCCCAATGGCTTATTTCAGTGCGAAGTAATGCCATTCAGTTTGTAAAATGCTCCAGCCATGTTCCAAAGATTAATGAACCAGGTGGTAGCCAGTTTAAACAACTTTTTGTTTACCTCAATGACTTGTTAGTTTTCAGCAACACCTGGGAGGACTGTTTAAATCATTTAAGGGAACTCTTCAAGGGTCTACAGAAGGCACACCCAGGGGGAGAATTTTATGCTCTCCCCTGTAGCGGGTTTGAAGGCAGGGAGAGCATAAAATTGGGTGGGCTGATGACAGTTTCACCATCCCGCCGCCGCCGAAATTTAGTCCGGGTCAGGAGGCCTGTGAACAGTCTTCCCACCCTGCCGCTAAATGAGGCCCTTAACTGGGTAATTAAACTCCAGTTAAGGGCCTCTTCCTGCCACAGCCACACTTACCTGTCGGCCAGGTTGTCCTGTCGCCGCATGGGAAGCACGGCACGATAAACCTTGCAGGCTGCTTCCTGGCTCCTGGGACGGCGGGTGAGGTAGTCCCTCGTTCAAAGGCACTTAGTGCCTGAACGAGGGACCCGGCATTGGGAAAGGGGGGCCCGCTGGGGACTACCCCACTGCCTTTGCTACCTCCTCAGGCCTCCTGCCCCTCCCACATACCCCATAACCCCTACCCTGTAAGACCCCTCCCGCACTGATCTACCTAAGGACAGTCATCTCCAGCAGCAGCCATCACCTCCACAGTGGCGCTGCAGCTGCTGGCCTCTGATTGGCTGGCATCTCTCCAAGGGCAGGATTTCCAGCGACGGGGTCCTAAATCCCATGGAAGACCCTCCACTGTCCACTTACGAGCCCGATTGGCACTAAATATGGCAGGCCTTCCAGAAAAGAGGTGACACGAGGATCTCAGCGTCAGTTTCGCCCAACGATGAGACCCCTGCTGCCAGTATAGAATTCTCCCCAGCAGCCAACTTGGCAAAAAGCAAATTCGCCAAAGTAACTTGTTTAGGCCACATTGTAGGCCAATGTTGAGTGTTGCCAAAGGCAGCAAAAGTGCAAGCTTTGGTAGATATCCCCATTCCAAAAACCAAAAGGGAAATCACGTGTTTCCTGGGAATGTGTAGGTTCTACTGTAAATTTGTTCCCAAATTCAGCATCTTAGCTGCTCCCTTAACAGATCTGCTAAATAAAAATGCAGAGTGGTGTGGTCAGAGCAGTGCCAGCTAGCATTCAAAAAGTTGAAGGCAATCTTAACAAACGACCCAGTATTGGAAGCTCCAAATTTTAATAAACCTTTTAAGATGGCTATTACTACCATTGATGTTGCAGTAGGTGCCAGTTCACTCCAAAATGATGATTCAGGCTTTGAGAAAAAAAATTATTATTTTTTCAAAAAATGTAAACAGACATCAAAAGAAATATTCTACCATAGAAAAAGAAGCATTAGGGCTCCTCCTAGCTCTTCAACATTTCGAAGTCTACACGAATAATGGACAGAAAGAGATTCAAATTTGCACAGACCACAACCCACCCACATTCTTGGAAAAATTCAAAGTTAAAAATGCCAGGCTTTTTTGATGGAGTTTACTTCTCCAACTATTTAACCTGAAAATTATACACAGAGCATGAGGAAATAATGTCCTAACCACTGCACTGTCCAGAATGTGAAAAACACTGTATCAACAAAAAGCTTGCATCAGAATCAGGCCTGATGAATGTATGTAGTGGTGTAACCCTATTATCTTCTTCCTTTCTTTCTAAACTACAAGAAACAAACAACAGAAAATGAAATCCAAGGCATTTCATTTTTTTTCCCGTTTTTCGGGGAGGTGTCATGCTCACAGGAACTTTAGTGATGAAAATACAAAATAAACAAAAGAGTAATAAAAAAAAGAGAACAATTTAAAAAGACTAGTACATTTGCCTTCAACAAAATGGAGGACAAAGTCACATGACTCATACCTTCCCCTGCACTGAAATACACATTCATTTCTGCTAGAATTGAAACTCATTAACCCTGTCTGCATTGAAATTAAACAGCTCATCAAAAGTGAATGTGAGCTATCCACAAAGGGAGTTGAAACAAAGGCATTAGCAATGCTCCATTTCTACAATCACTACAATAAGGTGAGAACACCCCTCATCTTACCAAAATCAAAGTGATTCTTGAAGCGGCCTAAGACCTTGGTGGCGGCGGGTGCGCTCTCCTCCTCCCCCCGCCCGCCTGCTCACTCTCTCCCCTTCTCGCTCTCCCCCGCCCACTCACCCCCACACCCGCTCTCCCCCCCGCCCGCTCCATCTCTCCCCCGCCCACTCGATCTCTCCCCCAACCCGCTCAATCTCTCCCTCCCCGCCCGCTTGCTTGCTCCCCCGCCCGCTCAATCTCTCCAGTCATTGTGTGTTGCCTTTGTGTGATTATTTGAGCAGCGCCATCTTTAGTCCTGGCAGCTGCCTGAACGTCGCAGACTGTGACATTTTAGTGGCACCGGTGCATTTGCGCACGTGCCAGTGCAGCGCCACCTAGTGGTTGCATGGTCAGCAAACGCAGCCTATCAAAATGGGCTGAGATCAGAAGTTATTGTATAGTCCCTCAGGAAGTGAAAGCCTAAAGTCACATGGGCGAAAGTAACACTTTATGAATTTACCTTTAAATGTAACCTTTTTGGAGAACAAAGAGAGTCATCAGTCATCAAGACATCGGTGATCAGTCTGAGATCTCCAGCCTGTCAGAGCAGGGGAACGAGCAGCCTGCTGTAGCTCTGCTGAAGTCACAGGGGTTGTATCACATGGGAGTAATAGGAAACAGATGAGAAAGACTTAATAGTTGCACAAGAGGATTCATTTGGCTGTGTATAGCAGCGTTCATGGTCTTATGCTTATATTTATCTAAATGAAGCAAACACTATATTTGAACTCTTCATTCTCCTACCATTTACTTCTTTGCATCCTGAATTCCAAATGGACAGTATCCGTCAGGTGAATGGTACGACCAGGTTGCAAGACGAGGAAAGGCTGTGAATGTAATGATTGGATTTTTGACTATGGGAATGATCTGTGTTGAGGTGGGGGAAAGGTGGCCACAGGGTTTATGATTACACTGCCATATGGCCTCACACACTTAGATTAGCTGAAGTATGCCTGTATGAGGCCGTCACAGGCTTGATGGCAGTGAGGTGAGCAGCTGCAGGCACCCTGGCTACATCTGGTTCCTCCTCCTCTTCCTCCCCCTCGGAGGAGGATGTCAAGTGATCTGCAGCTCCAATCCTCTCTGCAGCGTGATGTTGTGCAAGGCACAGCAGACCATAACCATTGTGGAGACCGTTACTGGTGCTTACTGAAGGGTGCCCCCAGATCTGTCCAGGCACCTGAATCACATTGTAAGCAACCCAATGGTTTGCTTGATGATCGTCCTTGTGCTCGTGTGACTTTTGCTTTACCTTTCCTCTGCACCAGTGGTCAGGTCCTCACAGGAGTCATCAGCCAGGTCCTCAGAGGGTAACCCTTTTCTCCAATGGGCCACATGTTCATACTGTGTGGAGATGTGAAAACCTGTGGGAGATGTGACTGTTGCAGAATGAAGGCATCTCAACAGTTTCCAGGTTATCTTACATGGACATGCATGATAACCTTCCAGTGCTCACAGACAAGCTGAACATTGAGGAATGGAATCCCTTCCGATTGATAAGTACTCCAGGCTGCTCTGAGGCCTCCTTGATTACCACATGTCAAAGACTCCCTGTACTGTGGGAATCCAACCACTGCAGCAAATCCAAGAGCACTCCATGTCTGAGTGGCCTCATCAGTGTCAAAGTGGACATAAGTGGTGGCTTTGGCGAACAAGGCATCAGTCACCTGGAAATACATTTGTGGACAGTAGATTGTGAAATCCTGCCTATGTCACCAGCAGGAGCCATAGGCGAAAAAACTTGGTGCTGTGGTGACCTTGATGGCCGCTGGCAATACGTATCCACCTAGCCGTCTTTGAAGGAGGTTTTGTTCCAGGAGGTTGCAGATGTCAGCAATGACCTGCCATGAAAGCCTGAGCCTCCTGAGGCACTGGTGATCCCTCATGTTGAGGAAGCTGATCCTCTGCCTGTATGCCCCGTGTTGGGGGTATAGCCTCTTTTGAGCTGGAGCTCTGTGTCCATCCCCTCTGTCCTGTGGAGCAGTATGTGTCTGCATAGAAGTCATGTTGCTGCTGCTGGTACTGCTGCTGTTGGTGTGGCTCTTAGTGCTGGTGTGGTTGCTCTTGTTGTTCCGAATCAGAGGTCCAAGCTGCATAAGTTACTCCCGTGCCCCTGTGAAGGCTGACAGTAGGGAAGATCAGATCAAGGTGAGTAAAGTCCAAGGTAGCTGAAATGACTTCCACAAAGTTGGAAATCACCTGTGAAGCAGTGAAAGCTGGCTTTCTGAATGAGTGCTGTGAGCACAAGCCTTTCACATAGGGAGGCCAGCAGCTATGAAGTTTCACTATTTAAAGGCTTTCAAGCCGGTCAGTTTCTTGATCAATGACTCTGTGCTATACCCTTGCCTTGTTGAGCCTGGCAAGTTCCACATAGCTTGGAAAACCTGTGTGCTGGCTGTTAACACCAGACTCCTGAGTTAAAGCTACAATTAATTGCTTGTTTCACATTTAAATCTCTAACCCGACAACTCCATGGGGATATCCCACTCACCTGGGAACATGCTGCGGATAAAACCTAGAAGTGGGTGGGATTATGTCGGGTTTCTGAGCTGCCGGCATTTTTCAGCCATTTAATATCCCTGCCCGCACCCGAACCTGCCCCCTACCCCCGGCCAGTTTAAATTAGTTCCAAGAAATGTGTCAATTAGTTGTTGAGAGAATGTGTCAGCTACCTGGAAGACCTGATAAGAGGTTCAGAAAATGCTATATCTCATAGGGGTTTACATACCATGAAGTTTTTGAAATGGGAGGGCATTGATAAAACTGTGAACAATACATATGAGACCCTAGGGTTTATAGAGTAGGGCATAGAATAGAAAATCAGAGGTAATGCTAAAATTATTCAAATCATTGCTTAGAATCCTTTAAAAAAATTGTGTCCAGCTTTTAATGCCCTTAGAGGGATGTTAAAGTTATGGGCTTAGAAATTCAGTGGTACCATGCCCATGTTTCAGGTGCATAATGGGCATCTAAGCATCCAAATGGTGGACACTTAGAAAGAGACTCTGCTCTGCCTGCCAAATTAGATCGGGTTGCTCTGTAGTCACCCAGGGAAATGCCAGAAGTATTAAAATCGCTAATTAAAATATTTAAATAATTATCCTGTGATTGTTGTAAGACCTTTCTTATATTGGGCTGCACTAGTGCTTGACATGCCATGGCTGCCTTTGGAGCTGGAGGACAAAGGGGAGCAACAAGGAAGACAGGAGAGAACAGGAGAAAGTGGGAGGAGAGGAAGAAGAAGGACAATGCATAGGAGGCCATACCCACAGCAGGTCTTCAAGGAGCACTTCTTCAATATGAACTACACTGAGGAGCAATGTATGAGGTGCCTTCCTTCACAAAGGAGGTTGTCACCGAGCTATGTCACCTGTTGCAGCCACGACTCGTGCTTAGAACCAAGGCATGGACAGCACTTCCTGTAACTGTCAAAGTCACCATAACACAACTTTTATGTAACAGGCTCCTTCCAGGCTGCAGTAGGTGACATCAGCGACATCCACTGTATCAAAGTGAGCACTGAGATTCTCTACACCAAGTGGAGCATCAGGCATCTGGCATCTTCATCCATCGAAAGGGATTCACCCCTTCAACAGTTCTCTGACAGTAGTCATGGCTCATTCATCCTTTGTCAGTCCTCGGTGCCACCTGGCTACTGGGTGACAAGGGCTATCCCCTTCAAATTTGGCTGCTGTCAAGAATCCAGGCACAACTGACGAGCTGGCATACAACAAGAATCAATCTTCTACCAGTAACATCATCAAGCAGACAATCAGAGTGCTCAAGCAACACTTCTGCTGCCTGAATACCTTGACATTGTTTGGCCTGAAGCATAAAACGTCACAGTCCAGTGAAAATGTTAATGTCACCCAAAATCATTCACACCCAACTGAATACCTCTGCGTCCCGACTTCTGATCATATCTGGCATGCCTGCTATGCAGATATGTTGATGGAGGAGTCTGGGATGTTGGCTGATAGATATGATTTAGTGAGTATGACTATATCAGCCTGTCTCCCAATTTGAACACCTGCCCCAAGATATTAGTGGCGGAGGACTTTGCAAGATCGACTAGGTTGAGACTGCCTTAGTCTTAATCTGATTATGATGCCTGGATTTTTGGCAATAAACCTTTTAAATTTTCTTATTATTATTCAGGTTTGTACTGATTGTTTACAACTCCGTGCTTTACTAATCCACTTCAGAGGGATTAAAAGTCAATCACATAGTGTGGGGCTGGAGATATATGTAGGTCAGTCCAGGTAAAGGTGACAGGCTCCTTCTTTGAAGGACATAAGTGAGCCAGTTGGGTTTTTATGACTATCCAGAAGCCTTCATGATTATTTTTGACCTACATTGAATTCAATTTCACAACTTGACATGGTTGGATTTTAAGCTTGTGACTTCCAGTTTTCTAGTCCAGTACCATAACCACAAAGCTACCACACCCATATTAATACAATGTCTTTGGCATTCTCCAGAATCGTTTTGTAATGTAAGAGAGTTTTATATTTGCAAAATAAAGTTGACGGACAGACTTCAGAAACTCACTTCGAATGGTCAGAGCCTGCAACAGTTGACATAGAAAAATTGAATGGGAAATGTTGACAGAGCCATCTGGGGCAGTAGCACTTAATTGAAATGGGCAAACAACAATTTTTGTCCCAATCTCCAGGATCCTACTCCCTCACATTGCTGCCTGACCCTGTCCTTCAATATTGCAAAATTCCAGCAACCCCCCAATACTGATAAACCTTATCCTTCCAGTGGTGCTAAACTTCTCCCCAGTCCTCCTCAACTCCAGAATACCCCTCCCTAGAGCATTCAATCATTGCATATTCTGGAATCCCTGTCAGTGCTCAAAAACATTTTGGCTGCTCTCTCCATGTTTCTGGACCTCTGTCCACCCACAGTGCCCCCTTCTGGTGCTCCTTTCCTGAATGCTAATAAATCAGTGTTCCTGATAATACTACTTGGGTGTAACAACCCTGCTTTTCTAAAACCTCCAACTTAATGTGAGCAGAAACACATAAGATCTGCCAGTAATACATTAAAAGCCTTGTGTAAAGCATGTACTTCCTGCAAGCATCAGACTTACTTCCTGTCATACTTCAGCAGTCACATTTCAAATATCACACTTTGTTAATTAACTCATTGTGTAATCTTAAGGAAATGATTCAAAATGTATTCGTAGATTTAAAAACCCAAAGTAAAACAGGAGTAAATCAGAATGGAAGAGGTACAAAATATATCAATCAAAAAGTACAGAAAGCTGCTAGAGAAACGATTGGCCTATTAATATATTGTGCGTTACATGATACTACATTATATAACACAGCATTAAACAATTATAGGTCATTATATTTTTGTTCCATGGAGGAGTAAAATAGCTGGGTTCAAAACACTGATGCCTAGCAACTAACTGGTTTTAATTGGGTGAACCATTCTTCATAGGACCCTTTCTTTACCTGCAGATGATTGAAAGTGGTGTCAGTGCATGTGCCAATAAATATCTGTCGTTATTGTCTAGTTATTTAACCATGCCTGCCACACTAAAGTCAGCAATTAAATAGGCACTGTGTAGTTTAATTTGTTTGAGTTAGCAATCACCTAACAGTTACGCATCAGTATAACAAGTAGATGAGTACAATGTATTCAACACTATTTGTCTTAGTACACAGGGGCTTTATTTTTTAAATGCCTACTTATGAAGCTGATTTCTTTCCACTTTCCTTCTGGGGAAATGCATCAATTACTTCCAGATCAGTGACACTGGCCGAAACCCAGAGCAGCATTCTTTCCTTTCACCCTTCTTCCTCTGTGCACCAACACCATATAATTCATATATGCCTCTCACACATTTCTTGCAATGATCCAGTGATGTGAATAGAAATATGACCCAGAATTTCCTCAAGATTTTGAACATACAGTGGTGCAATGGCAATGGAGGATTCAGTATAGCAGCAGAGACTGAGGGAAAACCTGTTTCTGCCAAGTTTCCATCCCTTTTCAGGCCAATGAAATTTCTGCTTCACATGGGCCATATCCTCCTCACATCTCTGCAGCAATGTTGATATTTAAATTGGATGACAATGATGGATGATGTTGTAATTGCTTGTCCCTATCATACTGCCTTCTTTACACTTGGTGACACTGAGAACCAGGTAAATGAAGCATTGTGTATTGAAACTGGCACAACTGCTACACCTTTGCCCATATCTCAGCTACTTTTAAAAAAAAATTTTATCGTGTAATTACTGAGATGGACTTTAAACTAACAGAGTGAGGGGCTGTTTGCCTGAACATTTACCAACAACGTGCCAACCCCCACACCACACCCACAGTAACGGATATTGTTGAGCATCATGGGTTTGCCTGTGAAAATTCCTCTGTGTTATGGCCACGTGGTGTGACATGGATGGTTCTCACTGTTAAACTCCCCACCTGACAGCAGCAAGTATATTTGTATTAAGAGTTTAGCCTCTTGGTGTTGTATTTTTCAAATAAACGGACAGTGACAGGTATTCATGTAGGTTTTAAAATACAGAAAGTCAATTGTATATTGATCAACTAATGGCCTTTAGGGAAGGAAATCTGCTGTCCTTACTTGGTCTGGCCTACATGTGATTCCAGACCCACAGCAATGTGGTTGACTCTGTGTGAAATGCCCTCTGAAATGGCCGAGCAAGCCACTCAGTTGTATCTAACCACTACGAAGTCAATAAAGAATGAAACTGTACGGACCACCCGGCATCGACCTAGGCACCGGAAATGACAACGGCAAACCCAGCCCTGTCAATCCTGCAAAGTCCTCCTTACTAACATCTGGGGGCTTGTGCCAAAGTTGGGAGAGCTGTCCCACAGACTAGTCAAGCAACAGCCTGACATAGTCATACTCACGGAATCATACCTTACAGACAACGTCCCAGAGACCACCATCACAATCCCCATGTATGTCCTATCCCACCGGCAGGACAGATCCAGCAGAGGGGTTGGCACAGTAGTATGCAGTAGGGAGGGAGTCACCCTGGGAGTCCTCAACATCGACTGCGGACCCCATGAAGTCTCATGGCATCAGGTCAAACATGGGCAAGGAAACCTCCTGCTGATTACCACCTACTGCCCTCTCACAGTTGATGAATCAGTACTCCTCCATGTTGAACACCACTTGGAGGAAGCACTGAGGATGGCAAGGGCACAGAATGTACTCTGGGTGGGGGACTTCAATGTCCATCACCAAGAGTGGCTCGGTAGCATCACTACTGACCGAGCTGGCCGAGTCCTAAAGGACATAGCTGCTAGACTGGGTATGCAGCAGGTGGTGAGGGAACCAACAAGAGGGAAAAACATACTTGACCTCGTCCTCACCAATCTGCCTGCCACAGATGCATCTGTCCATGGCAGTATTGGTAGGAGCGACCATCGCACAGTCCTTGTGGAGACAAAGTCCCGCCTTCACATTGAGGATACCCTCCATCGTGCTGTGTGGCACTACCACCGTGCTAAATGGGATACATTTCGAACAGATCTAGAAATGCAAAACTAGGCATCCATGAGGCACAGTGGCGCAGTGGTTAGCACTGCAGCCTCACAGCTCCAGGGACCCGGGGTCAATTCTGGGTACTGCTTGTGCGGAGTTTGCAAGTTCTCCCTGTGTCTGCGTGGGTTTTTGCCAGGTGCTCCGGTTTCCTCCCACAGCCAAAGACTTGCATGTTGATAGATAAATTGGCCATTGTAAATTGCCCCTAGTATAGGTAGGTGGTAGGGAATATGGGATTACTGCAGTGTTAGTATAAACGGGTGGTTGTTGGTCAGCACAGACTCGGTGGGCCGAAGGGCCTGTTTCAGTGCTGTATCTCTAAATAAATAAATAAACAAGTGCCAGGCAATGACCATCTCCAACAAGAGAGAATCTAACCATCTCCCCTTGACATTCAATGGCATTACCATCGCTGAATGTCCCACTATCAACATCCTGGTTGATTACCATTGACCAGAAACTGAACTGGAGTAGCCATATAAATACCATGGCTACAAGAGAAGGTCAGAGGCTAGGAATCCTGTGGCGAGTAACTCACCTCCTGATTCCCCAAAACCTGTCCACCATCTACAAGGCACAAGTCAGGAGTGTGATGGAATACTCTCCACTTGCCTGGATGGGTGCAGCTCCAACAACATTTAAAAAGCTTGCCACCATCCTGGACAAAGCAGCCCGCTTGATTGGCACCCCATCTACAAACATTCACTCCTTCCATCACTGACACACAGTGGCAGCAGTGTGTACCATCTGCAAGATGCACTGCAGCAACGCACCAAGGCTCCTTAGACAGCACCTTGCAAGCCCATGACCTCTACCACGTAGAAGGACAAAGGCAGCAAATGCATGGGAACACTACCACCTGCAAGTTCCCCTTCAAGTCACACATCATCCTGACTTGGAACTATATCGCCGTTTCTTCACTGTCGCTGGGTCAATATCCTGGAACTCCCTTCTGCACTGTGGTTGTCCGTACACCACATGGACTGCAGCGGTTCAAGAAGGCAGCTCACCATCACCTTCTCAAGGGCAATTAGGAATAATCAATAAATGCTGGCCTAGCCAGCGACACCCATATTCCATGAATGAATAAAAAAAATATATCTGCCTTATCCCAAAATTGTCACAATTGCTCACGTGCACGCACATACACATAAGAAGAAACAGATAGAGAAGGGAAAATTTTAGTGGGGGGGGTGCGGGGAAAGGTTATGATAAACCTGTTGAATTCTCTTGAGACTCAAGTTCTGGATGGTTTCAGGTCTGAAATAATTTCAGATTTCTCTCTTGATTGATGGTTCTCTCAATGATGGTGGGTCACTTCCAGCTCTCTCTGCTGTGTAATATAGATGTCAGATTTTTCAGCAGGGCATGTGCTTTCTGGCTTGCTGGAATGCCAGCTGCTACAAGTAGCTTCACCGTTAGGGGCAGTCTATCTCTAGCTCCCTAGCTGTCTTTTTAAAGGTAAAATTGTGTCACTTCTCACTTGCTGTTCGGAGACATTCTGATTTCATCACCATGATGATCTCACAATGGCCCAGGATGTGGCTTCTTCACACCTCCTTTGTTTTAGAAGAAGACATTCAATTCTGCAATGTTTTTAGGATAGCTGTGAGATGGGTTTCATTAACACCTTTTGGCTTTGAAGATTTGTCCTTTGTCAGACTGTTTGAATACACAAAAGGCGAACCCCCTTTTTCTTTGGTGGCCATTTTGGACCATTGTTCACTTTGAAAAATAAAGTTTCATTTTTAATGACCAAGTCTGTTTTTTCATAACTCATCAGTGTTAATCCATGAATGTTGTATCATCACAGTTCTGATAGGCGTGACATCCCTCCCAAAAGGGAAAAAATTAAATTCCTTGGATTTTATTTTTATGGTTTTTTGTGTTTAGAAAGAGGGAAAAAGAAGCAGTAAGAGAGTTTAGGGGCACACCACTTTACACATTCATTTCATTCACTCCTCAGTCTTCCAGCCTATGTTTTTATTTCATCATCCTTCCTTTGGATGAGGTACCATCAAAAAATTGCATTTCTTTTGGTTACGGGTTGTCAAATGGGGTTGTAGTTTCTCTCACACTAGTTAGGAATGTTAATCTCCAGGACCATGTGATTGTCGGTGAAACATGTACTATGTAAATTTCTGTTACTGCCTGTGGCAAGATTCTCTGTTTGCACAAGCTTTGACTACTGCTTCCACAATACATGGTGTTAACCATTCATGTTCTGGCACATTGATAGTTCTTATTTGTAGGGTGATAGTGCCTGATACATTGTTCTTTACCCCCAGTGACACATCTAGGATTTCTTCCTACCCCTTTTTCTTGCTCAGCTCTGATTCTATGTTGTTGGTTAGTTTTGATTAGTTTTGGATTTGGAACCTGAGTGTGTGATTCTTCAGTATGCTGATCTCCCTTTTAGTTCTTTTGTGATTTTCACAAGTGTGGTTCATTTTAGGGTATGCTACCATCCTTTTTCCTTTTACTTCAGAGATAGGTGTTTCCCTAATCTGTCCCATGTCCTCTGAGACACTACTGCTCGCATGTGGTTGTCCGGCTTCCATTGCACTCCCCTGTGGCACTTCAACTAGTTTAGGCATCTCCCTCACTCTTGGCTTTCCTGTTTGTGAACTTTCCTCATCCCTATTTAAATCTTTAAAGGAGGTTTCAGCTAACCATATCTTGGTTGCTTTGCTGTCAGTTTTTTCGGCTTTTACCTTAGCTTCTTTAAATTTTTTGGCCCTATCTGGGCCCTTTTAAATTCTTCTGGCTCTGTTGCCCCCTGTGGGATTTTTGGCACTCAGCCCTCTGCGGTTGTACAGAGCTTTGTTTTCTCCGCTCAGTTCCTCCAGTCTCCATGGATTGCTTTGAACCTCTGGGTACAATACTGTGCTTCCTGCCAAGTGTCACACCAACATGTTATGTTGAATGATAATTAATTTTTTTAGTCCACCAACTGGAGATCTGAATTTATATTTTTTTAAAGAAATTAAAAAAGGAACAGATCAAAGGTGACTTTGCTAGCAGCTTAACATGACCAGCTAATTTTCAACACAGGATTCTACATAGCAAGGCCTGTGAGGTTGGAGATGAAGAGTCTGTCCCATCTCAGCAAGAACCAAGACCTGGAAAATTTAACGGAACTGCCTGTTCCCATCAGCAAGGCATCAAGACTATTATTTGAACAATAGGGCCTTGTTTGTGAGAAAGAAATCCCCATGCATGAGCTGTTTTAGTTACAAGAAGAAATACACTGCTAACTACCATGCTTGAATCACTGGGTGGCTGTCATATGACAATTCCCCTGCATCTGTGTTTTAAGCTGTGTTTCTCTGCAGCAGGCTGAGAAGCAACTGGAGTCTTTCAAGTGTGGGTTCCTCCTCTCTCTCTCTCTCTCTCTCCATTCCAGTTTCGAACCCTGCCTGCTGATTGACCACCTCTGCAAACATCGGCTACAACCAAAATCCCTTGGAGGAAATCATCCACATCGCTGTCTCCAAGAGACCCACCGAATCAGACATCTATCTCTTCAAACCAGAAGCCTCAGGACCACCGAATTCAGCTGGATGCCAGCCGAATCACCAAACTCCACAGACTGTATACCCCTTTTTTTATGCACTCTAACGCGACCAATCTACACTTGTCCAGTCTATAACCTATTTGTGTGTGTGTGAACCTAGAACCATAGAAGCATAGAAAAATTACAGCACAGAAGAAGGCCATTCAGCCTGTCGTGTCCGTGCCGGCTGAAAAGATACTAGCCGTCCAATCTAGTCCCACCTTCCAACACTTGGTCCATAGCCTTGCTGGTTACAGCACTTCAGGTGCATGTCCAGGTACCTTTTAAAAGAATTGAGGGTTTCTGTCTCCGCCACCATTCCTGGCAGTCAATTCCAGACACCCACCATCCTCTAGGTGAAAAAGTTTTTCCTCATGTCCCCTCTAATCCTTCTATCAATCACATTAAATCAGTGCCCCTTGGTAATTGACCTCTCTGCTAGGGGAAACAGGTCCTTCCTGTCTACTCTATCTAGGCCCCTCATAATTTTGTACACCTCTGTTAAGTCACCCCTCAGCCTCCTCTGTTCCAAGGAAAACAACCCTAGCCGATCCAATCTTTCCTCATAGCTGCAACTTTCGAGCCCTGGCAACATTCTTGTAAATTCCCTGGCCCTGAGCCAATTCTGGATCCAACCTGCCACATTCCCTTGTATCCCATGGGCTTTCATTTTACTGACCAGTCTGCCTTGTGGGACCTTGTCAAATGCCTTACTAACCTCCATGTAGACCACATCCACTGCACTACCCTCATCAATCTTTCTTGTTACTTCCTCAGAAAACTCAATTAAGTTAGCAAGACATGACCTTCCCTTAACAAATCCATGCTGACTATCCCTGATTAATCCATGTCTTTCTAAGTGGCCGTTTATCCTGTCCTTCGGAATAGATTCTAACAATTTACCCACCTCTGAGGTCAGACTGACCGGCCGATAATTATTTGGCCTATCCCTCGCACCCTTTTTAAACAATGGTACAATGTTTGCAGACCTCCAATCCTCTGGTACCTCTCCTGTGACTAGTGAGAATTTGAAGATGATCCTCAGCGCATCCGTTATTTCCTCCCTGGCTTCCTTTAACAACCTGGGCTGCAATCCATCTGGCCCTGGTGATATATCCACTTTCAAGGATGTCAGACCCTCTACTATTTCCTCTCTCATCATGCTTATTGTATCTAATATTTCACACTCCTCTTTAACTACAATGTCGACATCAACCCTCTCCTTTGTGAAGATAGAGACAAAAAACTCATTAAGAACCCTGCCCACATCTTCTGCATCCACACATATGTTCCCTTGTATCTCTCTGATAGGCCCTACCCTTTCCTTAGTTATCCTCTTGCTCTTAATGTACTGATAAAACATCTTTGGGCTTTCCTTGATTTTACCTGCCAATAAATTTTCATGTCCTCTCTTTTCTTTTCTAATTTCCTTTTTTAACTTCACCCCTGCACTTTCTACACTCCTCTCGGCTTTCTAAAGTATTAAGATTTTTGTGATCATCATAAGCTTTCTTTTTCTGCTTTAACTTACCCTGTAAGATTCTAAATAACCAGGTTCTCTAGATTTGGCTGTACCACCCTTTATCTTTGTGCGGATATGCCTACACTGTATCTCGCTTTTGAATGCCTCCCACTGGTTTGCCACTGATTTTCCTTCAAGTAGCTATATCCAGTCCACCTTCGCTGGGTCGCCTCTCAATTTCTTAAAATTTGCCTTCCTCAATTTAGAACTTTTACTTCGGTTTTATCTTTGTCCTTTTCCATGATTATGCTAAAAGTTATTGTATTATGGTCACTATCTCCAAAATGGTCACCCACTGTTACTTCCTGCACTTGCCCAGCTTCATTACTCGCACACACCCACACATACAAAAAGAAACAGATAGAGAAGGGAAAGAGGAAGGTGGATTTTAATGGGGGGGGAAAAGTTACGGTAAACCTGTTGAACTCTCTGGAGACTCAAGTTCTAGATGGTTGAAGGCCTGAAATAATTTCAGATTTCTCTCTTAATTGAAGGTTCTGTTGAAGATGGTGGGTCACTTCCAGCTCTCTCTGCTGTGTAATGTAGATGTCAAATTTTTCAGCAGGGCATGTGCTTTCTGGCTTGCTGGAATGCCAGCTGTTACAAGTAGCTTCACCTTCAGAGTCAGTGTCTCTCTCTGGCTGTCTTTTTTTAAGGTAAAATTGTGACACTTCTCACTTGCTGTTCGGAGACATTCTGGTTTCTTCTCCATGGTGATTGCATAATGGCCCAGGATGTGGCTTCTTCGCACCTCCTTTGGTTTAAAAGAAGACATTCAATTCTGCATTTTTTTAGGATAGGTGCAAGATGGGTTTCATTAACACCTTTTGGCTTTGAAGATTTGTCCTTTGTCAGACTGTTTGAATACACAAAAGGCGAATCCCCTTTTTCTTTGGTGGCCATTTTGGACCATTGTTCACTTTGAACAATTAAGGTTCATTTTCTAAAGACTAAATCCGTTTTTTCATAACTCTTCAGAGTTAATCTGTGACTGTCGTATCATTGCACTGCCAATGTGCGTGACATCTGTATATGATGTTGGCGGAAGAGGAGGAGAACCAAAAGGAATAGAGGATATTATGGCAGTAGCAAAGAAGGATGAGGCTAGATCACAAGTACCTCCACACAAATCTATATCTACAGGTGATCTTATGAAGGTATGAGTGAGGAGCTATGTTTTGTAGACATTGACTTACAAGAAAAGCCCAAATGATCCATGCCAGTTTCTACATACAAATCTGCAGGCCCAATCAAGTACTTGAATTACCATGCTAGTAGCTGCCAATCAGAATACTGCTTTCAACTTTTATGTCACTAGTTCATTCCAGGCCCCAAGGTGCCTTTCTATCTGCATTTGCCAAGCCACTGCAGATGCCCACAGTATTTCAGATTTTCAGGACCTATGATTTTTACTCTTCCAATTTTTTTCCTGTCATCTCTTGAAGTTGATGGTATGTGCTGCAGTACGATTCTACTGCTGGCAGCTGATCTCTGATACCATGTCGAATTCCCCATTCTTCATTGGTGAGCCTAGTCAGTCAGTATTGCCACACTATTTAACTGAAAGAGTATTATAGTGGAGCTCTTTCCCATCCTCTCACAATGTCTGCATAAGTACACTTCATATCGGGGCAACTGTGTTAGACTGACGGTGATCAACAACAACTTGCATTTATATAGTGCCTTTAACGTAGAAAAATGCCACAAAATGTTTCACAGGGATGTAATAAAAAAAATTAGAAGCAGGAACCCCGTTGGCTTTTCCTTTTACTGGATCACAGGTACTGAGGCAAATTATAGAACCCCTACTGCCATCGCAGCTGAAAGTAGCTAACTCAGCACAGAACAATGAACAATCTGGCACCCTCCTGAGCCATACAGAGCAATTCTACATGGGGGAATGTCTTCGCCAAATAAGGGAGTTCCTTTTAATCTCCATATACTACATATTTAATTCATGGTACCAAAAATAACTACGGTACACACATAATAGAGAAAATGGACAGGTTTACAAGTAACCTACAGAACAGGACTCTGAGGCCATTAATCTGTTATTACTTTCCTTGAAAGTTTCAATTCCTTAAACTTAGTCTTTTCTCTGGTCCACAACAATGATTAAGTGTCCTTGAATTCTCCCAGCCTGTTTACTATTATTTTTCATCATCAGCACTCAGCATGACAGTTGTTACGACCAGATGAGAAAGGTGTCTTGGGGTCTTTTACTGTCTTCACCTGGTCTTATTGTACAGGGTTTAATTTTTAAACACACTGTGTTTTGAGCTCCCCCTTGGTGAATCCTTGTTCACCACTTTCCAATTATAAGGCAAAGAAATGAGCACAAACAGGCTTTCTTAGGTTTAAAGAAGAAAAGTGAAATTTATTAAACTTACTTAAACTCTAATTCGGTTAACGCCTACGGATATACGACACATCCACGCTAGCATGCACACGTGATACATACATGCAAATAGGGACAGAAAAGAGAAGAAAAATAGAGAGCTTGAGGCAGTCTCTGAAGGGCGTTTCTTATTACTGTTTGTGTTTCCAGCTCGCCATAGAGTCTTTGATTGTAGACAGCTCTTACTTTTTGTTGAGGCACAGTATTTTTCTTAAACCTTGTTCATGTAGGAGACTTTTCTCTCTTTGAGTTCACATGTCTTCAATGGGTCTTCCGTTCCATGAGAAAGAGATGGGAGCAGACAGGAGAGAGGTGTTCTCAGTCCAACAGCAAACAGCTTTCTGCCTTTCTTTCTCTCAGCAAGTTCAAATTCAAACAACCAGTTAGTCATGTGACTAAACTGGCCTGACCAGGTCTTCCAGACTGGGTCCTTTGGTCCAACACTGTCTGCCAGCATGCAAATGTCCTTCCAGTCAGGGGCTTAGCAATTCCTTGTGATAGGTCCTCTTTTCTTCCCAGCCACAATTTTAAGTTTTAATGTTCATGTGGCGAAATAATGTGTGCTGCAGTCTTGACAGGTGGGGGCCTGCATGACACAGTACATGAATTAACCTGTCCCGCACAGTGAGATAAGCCGCTGATTAGTTTGAGTTCCCAAATAGCAGCTTCTAACTTGTTGGTCATATGTGATTTCAGAGATCTGCAATTGCCGAAATTTAAGCTCAAAAGTAAGAAAACTATCAAATTGCTACCTTCTAACAAGTCTTGACTCATTTGAGTCCACACTGTAATAACAGCAGGAGTCTATGGGGGTGGATTTCCTCAAGGTTTCTCCTGCTCCATAACTTAAGCGGACATGGGCAAAAACCCATTTATGCATGTAAATTTCAGGTCCAAATGAGCTGGCTTCCTAGTTACAATGGGCCAGAATTTGCGAGCAAAGTAGCGGTGAGTATAATGTGCATGCTGTTATAAAAGCAATTTGTGGTGAGGAAGAGCTCCCCCGTGAGTTGTGAATCACAAGAAGCTTCTGGACAATTTGCACCGCTCCATCGTTAGCTCTGCGGAAACAGCAGCTCGTCATCAACCTCCCTGTGAGTTTCAGGAAATTGCGCATTAACTAATAATTACACTCGCCGCAAAAAGTTAGGGTTGGTACTTAACAGCATCGATAACTTTTTAATGATGATATTGATGTTCCTGTAATGCCACTCAACCTTTCCACCCAGAAAGTGAACAATGAAACTGTGAAGTCTCATTACCTTTGGAAGTGAATTGCTAGAGATTTTCAAAAAATGAACATTTTAATTAATTTTTTCTTACTTTTCCTTTGTGTCTCTTTTTTCCCCACTCTTTCATACCTGATTTGACTCTAATTCGCCCAATTCCCTTCTCCTTTGCTCCTCTGTTTCTCTATTATTAATTCTAATTGATTAAGGAGATAGACTACCGGATCGAGCGTTCACTTCGGTCCCAAAGCTCCTATTGCCCTCACCGCGCTTTATCAGCGTGTACTTCCAGAAACTTAGAGGGTAGAATATATTCAATTGGAGGGTGAGGGAAGAAGTGTAACTAACGGGACACGCCGTGAGATACTCCATTCTAGCAAAATTTGGAACATTTATATATTTTGTGTAGTCAGAGTGTTATATTAGTTACCTACAATACTAGAATTAACACTGCGTTGTTCCTGTTACAGTATTTATATTATGTTTTAAATATATTTTTGGTGAATTTTGCGCAGATCGAGGGGGCGATCTTAATACTGGCAAATGGATATTTTCCTAATATTTCTGTAATTTTCAATTTTTCCAATTAATGCATCAACTACAAATTCCAGGGGTTCGTATCCTAACTTTTGAAAGACAATGTCAGCTACTCAAAGGAAAACATTATTATATAAAATGCTTTAATTATACAACAGAATTTATATGCGAGCTAATATGCAAATAAAGTTAATACAGAAATCTAATGATCTCATGGACACTTGCAAAACCTCTACATAATTTTCACTCAGTGTCAGTACCGATTATTCCCAAGTCAGGTAAGAAGTAACTTACATTTATCACATCGCCACGATGGTCCCAAAGCACTTTTGTAATCGAATAATTACTTTTGAAATGTAAATCCTGTTCTTACGTGGACAAATGTTGCAGCAAGAGCCCACAAACATGACCAGTGAATCTGGTTTTTGGTGGTGTTGTTTGAAGGATAAAAGTTGGTCAGGGTACCAGGCAAACACCCTGCTCTTCTTCACGTCGTATCCTGGGATCTTTTAAATTTACCTGAATATTCATAAATGGTCTTTGTTTAGCATCCCCTCGAAATGATAGGACATTTGACAATGCCGCCCTCCCTCAGTACTGCACGCAAGTGTCAACCTAGATTATGTACTCAAGTCCTGGACTGTGGCTTGAACTATAACTTTGAGTTTGAGGTGAAAGTGCTATCAACTAAGCCAAACTGACACTTAAGTCAAAATAGGGTAAAACTACGTCTGCTGTACCTCACAACCTCACTGTTCTATGCCATGGCTGGAGTTTTTTGATGGGCTATATTAATCTCAAATTCCCCACCTCATTTTCTCTTCTTCCCAGCAAGGCATCTCTCCTGTAACCAAAATAGTAGTGACCTGATCTCAGTTCCTGCTTATACTATCACTTTCTAAAGATGACATGAAAAGATAACAAAACTTCCTATTTATACTTTATTATTTCCTCTACACTAACAGCCATTATCAAAATGTAATTGAATTCAGATTGGCATAGTTTGAATTCTAATCTTCAGAGTTAAATAAAGTATCCCTGGTTTG
Source organism: Heterodontus francisci (assembly GCF_036365525.1). Lineage (NCBI taxonomy): Eukaryota > Metazoa > Chordata > Chondrichthyes > Heterodontiformes > Heterodontidae > Heterodontus > Heterodontus francisci. The sequence continues at coordinate 74,700,323 of NC_090383.1, forward strand.
ATATATGTAAAACATATTCATATTAAAATGAAGATCCATGATACAGGCTCTGCTTTTTGTTCTGTACTTCACATTTCCCCTTTATTCTTCCCCTTATAAAGACTTAAGGATCCCTTCATTCCTATGTGAGACACATTTGGAGTGCAGTCTGCAAGCCTGCTATTTTCCTTTACAATTACATCACGCACTTCAGTACACAGTAAATTTAAACACAACCTGCATGGGGTTTGTGTGTGATTTTGACAGCAGTGAAAAACGTATTAATACCAAAGTCAGGATTTAAAGCCCCTGTTGAGACTGCTCATCTGAATCAAATCAGACAGCACTAAGTGAAGCTTTGCATAGACACCACTTAGACATAAATTACTGGAAAATCAGGTATAGTACATGCTTTCAAATGTATGTTCTTTTGACCCTACATGGATTTGCATTAATTCTCTACTTGTACTGTTTTGTTTATATGGAAGAGGTCCCTGTTTAGTTTGAATATGAAATTACACACTTCCATGGAAACATAATGAAAAACTGTCCTAGCAAAGCAATTTCGCTGTATGATAATTCAAGAAATAACATGCTAGCTACTATTGAGCCTGTTGTCATGGGAAAATTCCCTGACAGGTTGGCATTTTATTAAACAACTAATGAAAAGGATATTGAACTCTTCATCTGATATTACACTAAATGTCATTGATTTTAATACCAGTTTCTAGCCATTTTATCTACCAGTTAATAAAGTAATATTTTGAAGTATATTGAGACAGTTTCCATGATGAATTTTATGTTTTTCATGATAGCCAACATGGTGGAAGGTTCAAAAGCTGGAATGAATTTCACAAAAATGAGACTGTTCATATGCATGCAGTGACATCTTCCTATACAATAATATTTGCATTTGCCTGCATTTGCATATCAGCAAGTGAAGTAACATTATTTCTATTGAAAAGCTTCCCAAGTGAAATCTAACAGAAAAAAGCTATTATTATTATCACACTTACAGATTTGTTTCCAGTGTGAATTATATTCAAAACCAGATAATTTTTCTACACGGAATTATATTCAGATAATATTTGGTGTTATAATAACTCATTTTGATTATTGGTGCTCAAAAAGCTGTTCTCATAAGAGTTTACATTTTTACTTCTGCACAAGTGTGGCTCATCATGTGTTAAAATGTGATTGTTAGGATAACCGCATTATGGTTAGAATATCCTATGGATGGGTGTTTAAGAAGTAGGAGGTGCAGTATGCATGCCATCTAAGGTGTAAGTAGATAACAGCCCTGATCTTAGTTTTGCAAAGCACTGGGAACGGGTTGCGGGTAATTTCTGATTGTGCACAGGAAACCCAGAAGCAGGTGCAACGCATCTGTCAGTATTTTATTTAAACTTAGTCACCTCATTATAATTTTACTTCTGGTTTCCCATCCAATCAACAGCAGTAGGCATGATGTGGACCCACATGATGTGATCATAACTCCAGTATTTAAAGGGACACTCCAAATAGGCAACTTGAAGAAATTTGGAGTTGGGAAGAAAAAAGAGGTAACAGATAGAATGGAGCCAACACAGGCAAAGGCTGCACTTCCCTGGATGCACTTCTGGAGGCTGCGAGGAGTCAGTGTTACGACCGACCATTCCAAAGTCCCTAATCAAAATATATGATTCTGATTGTGGTGGGAGAAATGCACTGTTAATTCAATCTCGTCCCTCCACAGATCGCCTTTCCAAATTAAAGAAAGACCCAGCCAAATTGTACCATCTATTAACCCCCAAATGAGGCAAACCAAACCAGGTGTCTTTAAATCAACAAATTAACTGCTTAATTAGAAAAACTAAGTGCTTAAACACTACTAAGATATAAACAAGATTCAAAATAGAAAAAAATTAGAGTCCTTGCAGATTTACGCTCCTGCCGGATATGGAACAGTCCAAGGTTGGTTGACGTCCTCGCAGCCGTCCAATGGGGAAAAAGGTTCTTCAACAGTGGAACAGTCCATAGTCTAATCCAGAAGTGGAAATTGTTGCTTTCTTTCTCCAGCGATGAATTTCTACAATTAACAACTTGCAAACACTTTTTAATGAATCAATTTGGCTTTAGAATTTTTGAAGGATAAAAGACTGTCACAGTCTAACCTCCCTTCCTTTAGTTTAAATTATCAGAGATCTCAGTTTTGGCTTGACATTTTAGAATTTGAGCGAGAATGATAAATAAACAGACTAAATTCTCTTCCTTCAGTTTAAATGGTCTGAGAGCACTCCTTCCAGGTGCTAACACACAGCTGTCTGTCTGTGTCCTCTGTTAGAACAGGCTGTTTTTCCACTATAAGCCAGTTCAAAATTAAATTGCAACAAATGTATCTCTCGATGCTCAGTCCAAGTGTCTGTATCCAAGGCAACCAGGATGCACCCTTTGAAGCTGGTTGGTTTCCTCTCTATATGGTTGTGTCCAACGGCAGCCACAATCCACCTTCTCAGTAACTGCTGAGGCCTACTTGTTCTTAACGCAGCACTGATCCTTTGCTGTCTTCAAGACACACCACATATTTCTTGGAGAGAGAAAAAAAGACAGGATCATAACAGTCAGAGAGAGATACTCCTCGACCAATGGGAGGAAGAAGCCTGCAGGGGGACCACAAAGGCATGGTTGGAGGTAGTGGAGAGGTCAGAAGCTGGAGCACGCTCTTGGATTCAGTGCAGAAAGCCCTTTAATGGCCTAAGCAGGTCAGGGAAGGTGAGTACAGTTGCTCCCCTCTATTTGGCCTATCTACATATTGAGTCAGGAAACCTTCCTGGACACACCTGACAAAATTTGCTCCATCCAAACTATTTGCACTAAGGAGGTTCCAATCAATATTAGGGAAGTTGAAGTCACCCATGACAACAACCCTGTTACTTCTGCACCTTTCCAAAATCTGCCTCCCAATCTGTTCCTCCGTGTCTCTGTTGCTATTGGGGGGGTCTATAGAAAACTCCCAATAAAGTGACTGCTCCTTTCCTGTTTCTGACTTCCACCCATACAAACCCTCCTCGACAACCTCCCTTTCTGCAGCTGTGATACTATCCCTGATTAGCAATACCACTCCCCCACCTCTTTTACCTCCTTCCCTATTCCTTTTGAAACATCTAAACCCCGGAACATCCAACATCCATTCCTGCCCCTGTGATATCCAAGTCTCCGTAATGGCCACAACATCGTAGCTCCAAGTACTGATCCATGCTCTAAGTTCATCACCCTTATTCCTGACACTTCTTGCATTAAAATAGACACATTTCAACCTATCATACTGGCTGCAACTTTGCCCTGTCAACTGTCTAACCTTCCTCACAGACTCTCTGCACTCTGTATCTGCCTGTTCAACAGCTACCCCATCCACTGATCCGTAGCTACGGTTCCCATCCCCCAGCACAAAACAACAGTGAGAGGGAGGGGATCCTCAAAACATCTCTCAACTGGCAAGTTCAGAGGAGGAGGCACTGGAGATCAGTGGAGTTTCAGCATCCCTGGCTCTTGGGGATGGAGAGATGGAGCGCTCCCAGCTACCTGGTAACATAATTAAATAAAAGCCACCCACATGTTACATGGCACTCAATCATGTTGACTTGGTTTCAGCAGCAAGTGAAATACCATCTTCGTAATGCTAAGTTGCAACATATTCTTACCTTGCCAGGACTAATTCATGGGGGAGAGATTTGTGTGTGTAATGCTGCTAGAAGCAGACTTACACCAATTCATTGGGGTAGACAGCATACAAATATATGAACATATGAATTAGGAGCAGGAGTCGGCTATTTAGCCCCTTGAGCCTGGTCCACCATTTGATAAGATCATGGCTGATCTGATTGTGGCTTCAACACTACTTTCCTGTCTGCCCCCTTGTCTCCCTTGTCAATCAAGAATCTATCTAACTCAGCCTTAAAAATATTCAATGACCCTGCCTCCTTTGCTCTCTGGGGAAAAGAATTCTACAGTCTAACTACCCTCTTGAGAGAAATAAATTCTCCTTATCTCCATCTTAAATGGGAGACCCCGTATTTTTAAACTATGTCCCCTGGTTCTAGTCTCTCATAAGGGGAAACATCTTCTCAGCATCCACCTTGTCAAGTCCCCTCAGGATCTTATATGTTTCAATATGATCACCTCTCATTCTTCTAAACTCTAATGGATATAGGCCCAACCTTTCCTCATAAGATAACCCCTTCATCCCAGGAATCACTCAAGTGAACCTTCCAACGCAATTATATCCTTTCTTGGGGCGGCACAGTGGCACAGTGGTTAGCACTGCAGCCTCACAGCTCCAGCGACCCGGGTTCAATTCTGGGGACTGCCTGTGTGGAGTTTGCAAGTTCTCTCTGTGTCTGCGTGGGTTTCCTCCGGGTGCTCCGGTTTCCTCCCACAAGCCAAAAGACTTGCAGGTTGGTAGGTAAATTGGCCATTATAAATTGCCCCTAGTATAGGTAGGTGGTAGGGAAATATAGGGACAGGTGGGGATGTGGTAGGAATATGGGATTAGTGTAGGATTAGTATAAATGGGTGGTTGATGGTCGGCACAGACTCGGTGGGCCGAAGGGCCTGTTTCAGTGCTGTATCTCTAAACTAAACTAAACTTACGTAAGGAGACCAAAATTGTACACAGTACTCCAGATGTGGTCTTACCAACACTCTTTACAACTTTTGGTTGCTACCTGCACGGTGTTCTGCCTGCCCATGGGGAATCGATGTAAGTCTGCGGAGCACCGCTAGAAGCAGCACTATATGAACAAATTTCTCCCTCCATGTCTTTTATCTCCACAAGGCTTTCATGTGTTCAGCAGAACTCAATGGACATCACTAATGATGATTCCGCAAAGGAGCTGAGTCCTTCTGAGGGTGCACCATCACAGGACTATTGCAGACCATGCACCAGTTAAGATATTCACATATGTGGGAACAGTAACGCAGATAGTTGTGTTTTCACCTGGCGACACACACCACACAAGTGAGCAAGAGCAGATGGTGGAGACAGGGACAGTAGTGGACAGTCTGCAGCGGAGGATGCAGCCCTCTCCAAGCTCTGCTCAGCTGGACACAGATGCTGCGCTTTGAGGTTCATTGATGAAAAGGAGAATTTTTAAGCAGCAGCAGACAATGTGCGATGCACTGACAGGCCTTCAATGTGAAATCATCATGATTGCAGAAAGCTTGGAGGAATCCATCTCAGCCATGAGGAGGTGATGCTGCAGACACTGAGATTATGTCTTTTCAATGGATAAAGTGGCCAACACCATAGATGTCATATGCTCCGATCAAATCAACTTGCAGGCTCTGGATGCCAACATATCTGATACGTTAAATAGATTGACAGATTCCTTAGTCTTGGCATTATAAGACTGCAATGATCTGTGCCAAAGTGTTCACCAGCACAGTGGTAGCAATGAAATATAGCTGGGCCATGAGAAGGATGATGGCAAAAGGGGATGGAAGTGGGAACTCCACTCAAAGCACTTTGACTTATCACCCACAGCCCACCTCCCAGTCATATCCAACATGCTGCCTTATCTCCTGATGGCTGAGTCTGTCCCTGCTCTGGTGCAGGTGAAGCAGTCTTTAGCAGGGTCCTCACTGACTCCAAAACCCACACGATGTTGGCCAACAGCATCTCAGCAGTCAGAGCAAGCATGTGAGTAGCCTGCCTCTACCTCTGCTGGAGCCAGATAGGTTGCATCACGTAAGAGTAACAGCAAAAGAAAGAGTAAGCCTTCATAGTTGCTCAAGGGTATGCACATAGATGTCTGAGAAAATTTTATTTTGATAAGTTTTTGTTCTTTATTTCACTCACATCCAAATTATTCTCTTTCACAACTTTCTCATCTTGTTCATTCTTGGGTGCTGTGTGGTAAATTCTGTTTGTAGTATATATAAATGATTTGGAGGAAAATGTAGCTGGTCTGATTAGTAAGTTTGCGGACGACTCAAAGGTTGCTGGAGTTGCGGATAATGATGAAGATTGTCAGATGATACAGCAGGATATAGATCGGTTGGAGACTTGGGCGGAGAAATGGTAGATGGAGTTTAATCCGGACAAATGTGTGGTAATGCATTTTGGAAGGTCTAATGCAGATGGGAGGTATACAGTAAATGGCAGAACCCTTAGGAGTATTGACAGGCAGAGAGATCTGGGCGTACAGGTCCACAGGTCACTGAAAGTGGCAACGCAGGTGGATAAGGTAGTCAAGAAGGCATACGGCATGCTTGCCTTCATCGGTCAGGGGACAGAGTATAAAAATTGGCAAGTCATGTTGCAGCTGTACAGAACCTTAGTTCGGCCACACTTAGAATATTGCGTGCAATTCTGGTCGCCACACTACCAGAAGGACGTGGAGGCTTTGGAAAGGGTACAGAGGAGGTTTACCAGGATATTGCCTGGTCTGGAGGGCATTAGCTATGAGGAGAGGTTGGAAAAACTCGGATTGTTTTCACTGGAACGACGGAGGTGGAGGGGCGACATGATAGAGGTTTACAAAGTTATGAGCGGCATGGACAGAGTGGATAGTCAGAAGCTTTTTCCCAGGGTGGAAGAGTCAGTTACTAGGGGACATAGGTTTAAGGTGCGAGGGGCAAAGTTTAGAGGGGATATGCGAGGCAAGTTTTTTACACAGAGGGTGGTGAGTGCCTGGAATTGGCTGCCAGGGGAGGTGGTGGAAGCAGATACAATAGCGACGTTTAAGAGACATCTTGACAAATATATGAATAGGAAGGGAATAGAGGGATACGGACCCCGGAAGTGCAGAAGGTGTTAGTTTCGGCAGGCATCAAGATCGGCGCAGGCTTGGAGGGCCGAATGGCCTGTTCCTGTGCTGTACTGTTCTTTGTTCTTTGTTCTAAGTTGTTTGATAATGAATGCAAAGACATGAATTGGTAGGGACTAATGGGGGATGTTGAAGTGGATATAAATTGATGCCACACTACTATGTATCAGTGCCACTGGGAGAGTAGTGGGGACAAGGGGAAGAATGGCCAATGTATTTTCTGTTGACATGGGTGCACTGGTATAACTTAAGTAAACCTGCATTGATCTGGTATCCTGGGCTGCAATATAAGCACTAGGGGTCCTCCTGCTCTTCTTCTCCCTCCTCTCCCTCTGAATTATCCAAGGAGGATCTGAGCTGTTTGTCTCTGCAGGTCCAAGTCTCGCTTTTGTGCAAAGTGTACAGAGCACAGCAAACCATGACCATTCTGGAGACATTGGCTGGTACCTACCGAAGGGTACCTCCGGATGTCTGAAGGCACTTGAAGTGCATCTTCAGCATGCCGATGGCCTGTTCAATCACACATTTGGTGGCAATATGGAATTCACTGTAGTGCTGTTGGGCTTCAGTGGCCAGGTGTCATGAACCAAGTTTACATTGGGTATCCCTTGACAACCAGTAGCCATCCATTATGTTGGCTTCCATGTCCAAAGAGATCAGGGATCTTGGACTACTGCAGGATGAAAACATCATGGCAGCTGCCTGGGAATCTTGTGCTCAACTACATAAACATCTTATTGTGGTTGCGCACCAGCTGCACATTGATGGAGTAGAAAGCATTGTGGTTGCCGAATACTCCTGGTTGTTCTGGGAGTGCCCGAATTGCCACATATGTGCAGTCAATGGCATCCTGCACCTCTGAGAAGCCAGCGAGAGTCACAAGGTTGAGCACCCACTCATTCTGACTGGCATCATCAGTGGCAACTCGGTTACCTGTCTTGTGCATTTGTGGGTAGCCGACTGGGAGATCCTGCATATGGCTGCAACAGAGCCCTAGAAGGATCACGAAGCAAAAACATTGAGGATGGTGGTGACCTTGACAGCCATTGGTAGCACGTTGTCACGAGGTCTAACAGGCAGAAAGTCTTCAAGAAGGCTGCAGATGTCTGTCACCACCTGATGTGACATCCTGACCCTTCTTAGACATGTCAAGGAAACCAAGTCTCTGCCTGTAGACTCTGTTTCGTGGGTAGTGCCTCTTGTGAGCTGCACCTCTCACCTCTGTAGTCAGCTCTCTGCTGGTCCTCTGTCTGCTGGTCACCTCTCTGCTAGTCATTTCTCTGCCAGTCATCTCTCTCCTGCTCCTCTCTCTTTGCTGGATGCCCCTCTGCTGTGCAGCTACAGGTCTGTGAGCAGCAGGCTGCTGTGAATGCAGTTGCTAGTCATTTTGGTCTTTATCTGAGATCAAATCTAAGGCAGCATAAGCAACACCCATCCTAATGTGGTACAGCAAACTGCCAAAATGTAGAAAGTAATTGTACAAAATAACACCTCAGCTGAATTACTGTGAACAAACCCTTTCCCACTTGCAGCTATGGGTAGTGAATATTTATTGGCATATTTCCCTGAGATTAATTCAGCGCCCGCAAGTGCCGCTGTATACTCGCCTTGGTTTCACTGGCAAGTTTCAGGAAGCCGAGGAAGCCCATGGACCTGACGCTAAACTGAAAAGTATGTCAATATTGATCTAATTGAGCAATTAGCATTTGGAAATTGGCAATTTGCAACTCCAGAGGGGGTTGCATGCACACAACCTAACGCACTCCACAAATAGGAAAGTCAGCAGGTTGGAGGCAGCTTCCCAATGTGCTATCAAATTCTCCAGTTTTAAACCCCCTCCCCCGCACCCAAACTCACGCACTAATCTATAAAATTCAGCGCAATGATTCAAATGATGGTGAGATTTAACCAACTTAATGAGGAAAGGAAAAAGCTGGAGGAAGGAACCAGTAGCGTTAGCTGTTGTGGACACTGATTTTTTTTTTATTTTATTGATACAGCAATGAAACAGGCCCTTCGGCCCACCGAGTCTGTGCCGACCAACAACCACCCATTTATACTAACCCTACTGTAATCCCATATTCCCTACCACCTACCTACACGAGGGGCAATTTACAACAGCCAATTTACCTATCACCTGCAAGTCTTTGGCTGTGGGAGGAAACCAGAGCACCCGGCGAAAACCCACGCGGTCACAGGGAGAACTTGCAAACTCCGCATAGGCAGTACCCAGAATCAAACCCAGGTCCCTGGAGCTGTGAGGCTGCGGTGCTAACCACTGTGTCACTGTGCTGTCCTGATGGCAATGAGTAGGTGCAAAGACAGGGTACATACTTCTTTAACCCCAAGTGCATGTAGAGCAACAGCAAGTCATCTGCATTGTCACTCATTATACAGATGTATAGGGAGTTTGGATAGTATGAGCTGAATAGGACTGGTACAGGTTCAGCACACTGGCCGTACATGGGAGACAACATGGAGGCAATTGAAGCACCCTGACCTTATAGCTCAATCGGGACTCACTGGTTCATGTCACCCGGAGAATACATTATTAGCTGATTAGGGAAACTCAATGCAGCAAGATAATGATTTAACAACACACTGGAGTATAAAATGAGCAATATCAGAGCAGCCACCTGTTGTATAACTTTGAATTTATTAGAAATGAAAATCAGGAAAGATGCATAATGGGCAGCCATTCCACTATCAAAATTAGCCCCACATTGTTTACAAAGGTAGCCTTGTATGTTTTGCCTGCTCAAGGGAAAGAGCACAGAGTGGAGGTTACATAATTACAAATTAGCTGGGTGGAAGGCAAGCTGGGGCATCACAGCTTCAGCTAGGCAGCAGGAGGGTCAGCCAGTACCAATCTCTGTCAATGGACTAAACTTGCGGTGCAAGACTGTTTATCTGAAGGGCAAATACAGACAATGCAATGCCAACTGGATAACTGCACAGTGCTGGAGACTGCAATAAGTGTGAAGTGCAGGAGGTGTGTCAGATGCAGAGGAAGCACATCTTTCAGAAAAGGGCTCTATTTTATTTTTATTTTTTATTTAGAGATACAGCACTGAAACAGGCCCTTTGGCCCACCGAGTCTGTGCCAACCAACAACCACCCATTTATACTAACCCTACAGTAATCCCATATTCCCTATCACCTCCCTACACTAGGGGCAATTTACAACGGCCAATTTACCTATCACCTGCAAGTCTTTTGGATGTGGGAGGAAACTGGAGTACCCGGCGAAAACCCACGCAGACACAGGGAGAACTTGCAAACTCCGCACAGGCAGTACCCAGAATCGAACCCAGGTCCCTGGAGCTGTGAGGCTGCAGTGCTAACCACTGCGCCACTGTGCTGCCCTACATGGAAAGCTGGAACTGGAAAGACTTGTTGGCACTGAGATGGGCCGTTTACCCAAGCAAGACACTGTTATTGCAGTTCTTGCCAATTCTGTGCGTGCAGTGCTAATGAGCACTAATACAAAAGCAAGCTGAATTTTGAAAGCAAACAAAGCCTCTATAAGGGAACCAGATAGGAAAGGAGAGTGGGAGGACAAGAAAAGAAGCTGCTTGAGGGAGAAGAGGCACTAGCCTCGCCACATGCCTTTGAGGATCACAAATGGAATTGGGGAGAGTGGATGGAGGATTAAGGATCAGATGAGTGACAGCAGAGCAAGGAGGAAGAGAGGAAACAGTAACTGAGCAGGCAGTTCAAAGGGAAAGATAAGGAAGGTGATGGGAGTGAGCTGCTGGTAGGAACAAGAATGGGCAATGGGAAAGTGAAAGAGTGGAGATGCGATGGCTGGGGAGTAAGTTCAAGTGATTGGGAAGGGAATGGGAAGAGAACCACTGAGGGCCACATTTGCCTCAAAACGCCTACCCCAAATATAGCCTGCAGCATTGGTGACTTTTTCCACACCATTTTATGCCACAGCACCCACCCTGTCTCATCTGAAAGAAAAGTAAAAGTCACAGAGAAACAGTACACAACAAAGACAGCAGAATAAATGACTTAGGAGGGGAGAAACAGATGCAGAAGAGTAGAGACAGAGAAAAATAACAATACAAGGGCCTTGAAATTCCTCTGACTTTCTGCCATAAATTTGCCAGTTTCCGCCTTTGCTTCCAATGAAGTTACAGTTGTACTGCAGAAGCAGGTTTGAGGAAATTCAAGGCCAATGACAGCAGAAATGGGTAAAAGAGAAAGACTATATTCCCTGACTTATTGGGGATAATGTTAAAACCCCCACGACTAATAGGAGAGGGTTGGGGTGGGGGTTAAAATGGTAAATATGTGAAACCGGACCCCAATCCTCCACAAATGCACCTATTTCTCATTTAACTGTGGAGGGTTTGGGGTCATTCGAGTAATCTGTTGTGGGGTGGGGGGGGGGGTCTGCAATTACTGTAATTATATTTAAATGAGGCTCTTTTCCTCAGATTTTGGAACCGTTTTGAAATCAACAGCTGTAGGCCGAGTTTCCCAGGGCTCGGGATCTCCAGTTTCTAAATGGAGGCGGGAGCTGCTGGCTGCAACAGCTGCATGCTTTTTGGAGTGCTGCTTGTAGGCCAAGAGAAGCAGGAGTACTTCCACTGGCCCTCAAGCAAACCTGCTGCTGCAATTTGTCTCCTTCCCCATGTTTAGAACTCCTCCATGATCTTCAGATTCCTCAGAATCTAACGAGACCCTACCATGTCCTGATCTTCCCTCCCTTCTCACAGCTGAGCTCCAAGTCCGCCGCCCATTAACCATGCCCCAATCGTTTCCAATTGCTGAGGAATATCCCCAGTGACCTGGTTGCAGCTTTCTACCATTGGCTCTCACGGCTGGCAGCCAGTCAGCCTGTCACTCTGGCTAACTGCTGGGCAGGAATTGGAGTAAAAAAAAATGTTAATTAGGTCCTGTCATTAAATTTCAAAACCTCAGAATTGCTGGCATTTCCTGGTTTCCCAGCTGCAAACACGTGCCCTCTCTGCCTTCCCATTAAAACAGGGTAATTGTGTACAATACAACAGGAAATTAAACAACATCTTAATAAATTTGCACATGTTGACTGGACAGAACAGGAGTTATGATCCAAGTGGTCCACTTAATGTTCATTTTTCACCCTGCAGCTATATTAACCTTGCTGTTTTCTTGGGCTGCTTGGGAGTCTTGTAAATATATGCAAATCTGAATGACTGCATGCACATCAAATTTTTAGTCAGTCATTGTCCATGGCTGGATCAATGACAGCCTGCGCTGATAAGTCTTCCTAGGCAGCATGTGTACTTTTTTTATTCTTTCATGGGATGTGGACGTCGCTGACTAGGCCAACGTTTATTGCCCATCCATAATTGTCCTTGAGAAGGTTGTGGTGAGCTGCCTTCTTGAACCGCTGCAGTCCTTGGGGTGTAGGTACACCCATAGTGATATTAGGAAGGGAGTTCCATGATTTTGACCGACCGACAGTGAAGGAACGGTGATATCGTTCCAGGTCAGGATGGTGTGTGACGTAGAGGGGAACTTGCAGATAGTGATGTTCCCATGCATCTGCAGCCCTTGCCCTTCCAGGTAGCAGAGATCACAGATTTGGAAGGTGCTGTTGAAGGAGCCTTGGTGAGTTGCTGCAGTGCATCTTGTAGATGGTATACACTGCTACCACTGTTCATGGGTGATGGAGGGAGTGAATGTTGAAGGTGATGGATGGAGTGCCAATTAAGCGGGCTGCTTTGTCCTGGTTGATGACAAGCTTTCTGAGTGTTGTTGGAGCTCCACCCATCCAGGCAAGTGGAGAGTATTCCATCACGCTCCTGATTTGTGCCTTGTAGATGGTGGAGAGGCTTTGGGGAGTCAGGAAGTGAGCTAATCGCTGCAGAATTCCCAGCATCTGACCTGCTCTTGTAGCCACAGTACTTATATGGCTGCTCCAGTTCAGTTTCTGGTCAATGGTAACCCCCAGGATGTTGATAGTGGGGGATTCAGCGATGGTAATGCCATTGAATGTCAAAGGGAGATGGTTAGATTCTCTCTTGTTGGAGATGGTCATTGTCTGGCACTTGTATGGCGCAAATGTAACTTGCCACTTATCAGCCCAAGCCTGAATGTTGTCCAGATCTTGCTGCATATGGACACAGACTGCTTCAGTATCTGAGGAGTCGCGAAAGGTGAGCCTTGTGCAAATCATCAGCAAACATACCCATCTCTGACCTTGTGATAGAGGGAAGATCATTGATGAAGCAGCTGAAGATGGTTGGGCCTAGGACGTTACCCTGAGGAACTCCTGTAGTGATGTCCTGGGACTGAGATGATTGACCTCCAACAACCACAACCGTCTTCCTTTGTGCTAGGTATGACTCCAACCAGTGGAGAGTTTTCCCCCTGATTCCCATTGACTCCAGTTTTGCTAGGGCTCCTTGATGCCAGACTCGGTCAAATGCTGCCTTGATGTCAAGGGCAGTCACTCTCACCTCACCTCTTGAGTTCAGCTCTTTTGCCCATGTTTGGACCAAGGCTGTAATGAGGTCAGGAGTTGAGTGGCCCCAAACTGAGTGTCAGTGTGCAGGGTATTGGTGAGTAAGTGCTGCTTGATAGCACTGTCGATGACACCTTCCATCACTTTGCTGATGATTGAGAGTAGCCTGATGGGTGGTAATTGACCCTGTTGGATTTGTCCTGCTCTTTGTGTACAGAACATACCTGGGCAATTTTCCACATTGTCGGGTAGATGCCAGTGTTGTAGCTGTACTGGAGCAGCTTGGCAAGGGGCGCAGCTAGTTCTGGAGCGCAGGTCTTCAGTACTATTGCCAGAATGTTGCCTTCTTCTTCCAATAGTTTAAATGATTGTCCTAAAATGAAGAAATTATGTCAGCTGCCTGGGAAGTGGGCATTGTCCTGCAGGACCCTATGTTGATGGTCACTAACCATCTATATATTGATGAAGGGAAGGTCCTTGCAGTTCACAAGGTTCATCCTGCTGCTAGCTCTGGCAGACAATGCATCAATGACCTGATTGATGCATCAGTGTTGCGCAGATTGATTGGTGTTGCTGTTGTTCCCTGTGAAATGAAGCATAAAAGTTCAGAGCTGTAACCACCTTGACTGCATTAGCTGTGTCATCCTCATAATGGAGGTTGGCTACAGTCAGATTCCAGCAGATGGTGTAACTATGTCACTTGGTGAAGTAAAGCCTGCGAAGGCAGTTTTCAAAGGCATAGTGAGAAATATTAGAAATTAATTTGCTTTTTGGAGCTGAAATTGCTGTTCCATGATCTCATTATGAGTCAGAAACTTTTGAAGCTGATTCTAAGCAAACTGGAAAATGTAGGCAACATAGAATAGAACATGTGGGATAATTGCACACTTCAATTTGCAGCTCAATTTTCTTCTCAGTTCAGAGAATATCATCTCGTATATGTCATGTTCGGTAGATAGAAATCAGACACGACAGTTTCAGTTCAATAAAGACTGTCACATTATTTATGACATAAAAGTGGTCTCTTAAATTTTGAAGAACGCCCATCAAAAATAATAGAGTATGGGGTTGTGTCGAGTCAAACAATATTTGCATTTATATTGTACCTTTCACAACCTCAGGACATCACAAAATGCTTTACAGCCAATTAAGTATTTTTAACTGTTATTAGTGAAATGTGGCAGCTAATTTGCACACAGCAAGGTCCCAAAAACAGCAATGTGATAATGACCGGATAATTTATTTTATAGATGTTTGTTTAATATTAGCTAGAGCACTGGGGAGAACTCCCCTACTCTCAGATCTTTGACAGGTCCTCAGCTTAACATTTATATTTCATCCCAAAGCTGGCATCTCTGACAGTGCACCATTCCTACAGTTCTGCAATGGAGTGTTAGGCTAGTTGTGCCCAAGTCTCTGGAGTGGGACTTGAACCCACAATCTTGTGATTCAGGGTGCTACCACTGAGCCACGGTTGGCACCCATATGCCATAAAAGGGGTGTTCTGACAACCTGAAACGTTAGCGCTGTTTTTCTCTTCACAGATGCTGTCTGACCTGCAGAGTATTTTCAGAATTTTCTGTTCTTATTTCAGATTTCCAGTGCCTGCAGTGTTTTGTTTTTGCCATAAAAGGGATAATTTCTGACCCTGGAATGTTTAGGATGTAGCGACTGCCTGAGTACATCATCCAACAGCACTTGAGACAACACTCTTTCTGCCAAGTAAGTACCTAATGATGGAAATGGGTAAATGCACATCTCAGTGTAGCATTAAACAATACAGCAAGTAACCCACTAAGGCTCCTTAGACAGCGACTTCCAAACCCGTGATCTCTACCACCTGGAAGGACAAATGCAGCAGTTGCATGGGAACACCACCACCTGCAAGTTCCCCTCAAAGCCACACACGAACATACGAACATAGGAATTAAGAGCAGCAGTAGGCCACTCGGCCCCTCAAGCCTGCTCCGCCATTCAATAAGTTCATGGCTGAACTGATTACTCCACATTTCCACCTACCCCCAATAACCTTCCACGCCCTTGCTTATCAAGGATCTATCTACCTTTGCTTTAAAAATATTCAAAGACTCTGCTTCCACCACCTTTTGAGGAAGAGAATTCCAAAGACTCATGATCATCTGAGAGAAAAAAGTTTTCCTCATCTGTGTCTGAAATGGGCGACCCCTTATTTTTAAACAGTGACCCCTAGTTTGAGATTCTCCCACAAGGGGCAACATCCTTTTCACATCCAACCTGTCAAGACCCCTCAGGATTCAATCAAGTCACCTCTTACTCTTCTAAATTCCAGTGGATACAAGCCTAGCCTGTCCAATCTTTCCTTGTAAGACAGGCCACCCATTCCAGGTATTAGTCTAGAAAACTTTCTCTGTACTGCCTCCAAGGCATTTACATCCTTCCTTAAATAAGGAGACCAGTACCGTACACAGTACTCCAGATGTGGTCTCACCAATGCCCTGTATAACTGAAGCATAACCTCCCTACTTTTGTATTCAATTCCCCTTGCAATAAACGAAAACATTCTGTTAGCTTTCCTGCATACTAACCTTTTGTGATTTACGCACTAGGACACCCAGATCCCTCTGCATCTCAGAGCTCTGCAATCTCTCACCATTTAGATAATATGCTTTTTTATTCTTCCTGCCAAAGTGGACAATTTCACACTTTCCCACATTATACTCCATTTGCCAGGTCTTTGCCTACCCTCTTAACCTATCTATATCCCTTTGTAGCCTCCTTATGTGCTCTTCACAAGTTGCTTTCCTACCTGTCTTTGTGTCATCAGCAAATTTAGCAACCATACCTTTGGTCCCTTCATCTAGGTCATTTATATAATTTGTAAAAAGTTATCCACCATCCTGACTTGGAATTATATCGCCTTTCCTTCACTGTTGCTGGGTCAAAATCCTGGAACTCCCTTCCTAACAGCACTGTGGGTGTACCTACCCCACATGGACTGCAGCGGTTCAAGATGGCGGTTCACCACCACCAAGGGTAATTAGGGATGGGCAATAAATGTTGGCTTAGCCAGTGACACCCATATCCCATGAATGAATAAAAATACAAACTAGAAAATTCCCAGATTCAGTTAAATTAGTTGATCTTAGTAAGGCCATTGCAATTGGCATCAATATCCCTGAGTCAGCCAGGGGTCAAATTCATGGTTGCAATTCAGTGACCTGTGCTAGAAATTGTTCATGTATGACCCCTAGTTCTGAACTCTGCAGCCAGGAGAAACAGCCTCTCAGCATCTACACTGTCAAGCCCACTAATTTATACATTTCAATGAAATCACCTCTCATTCTACTAAACTTAAAAGAATACAGGCCCATTCTAGTCAATCTCACCTCATAGGACAACCCTCTCATCTCTGGAATCAATCTAATGAACCTTTGTTGCACCCCCTCTATGGTAAGTATATCCTTCCTTAGGTAAGGAAACAAAGATTGCACACAGTACTCCCAGTGTGGTCTGCACCAAAGTAATTACAGCAGGACATCCTTACTCTTATACTCCAACACCCTCACAATAAATGGATATTACCAGCCCTCTGGGCATGGGCTGAGAGGCAGCAGGGGGCCTGTAAAATGGCGAGGGAAGGTGGGGTGTGGAGTGCTCATCATCGTCCCGCCACCATGCCATTTTACTAGTGGCGGGGAAGGTGGTGGATGGCCCTCCCGCTCAGAGACCAATTGAGCCACTTAAGTGGCTAATTAAGGACCTCTTCCCACCACTGCTGGCATTTTTCCAGTGGTAGGTGGGTCCCCTGCAGAAATTCCCTCCCCCCACTACCCTCAACAACCCCCCACTCCCTCGCTTGGGCCTGCCTGACTGGCCCGGCACCCCCAGTCCCCACTTACCTGTATGGGAGGGCGGCCTGTTGCCATGGTGTCCTCTCTTCCCGGCGCAGTCCCAGCAACATCCACCACTACCAGTGACGCTGCTGAAACAGCTGATTTGCCGGCCCTCCGATTGGCTCACAAACAGCTGAGGCGGTGTGCCCCAGTTTTTGGATCCGTCGTCGGGGCCCCCGCTGCGTCGATAAAATTTCGGCCACCATTTCTCTTCCTAATAGCTCTTTGCAACTGCATGTTAACTTTCTGTGATTCGTGTGCAAGATCACCTAATTCCCTCTGAACAGCAGCATTTACTAGTCTCTAAGCTTTCAAAAATGTTCTGCTTTTTTATGCTTCCTACCAAAATGGATAATTTCACATTTCTCCACATTATACTACATGTGCCACCTTCTTACCCATTCACATAACAGGCATATATCCTTTTGTAGCTCTTCGCGTCTTACTTACAACTTACTTTCCCACCTGGCTTTGTATTGGCAGCAAACTTGGATACAATACAATCAGCCCCTTATCTAAGCCTTTGATATAGATTGTAAATAGCTGAGGCCCAAGCACGGATCTTTCTGACAACCTGTCAACCTGAAAATGACCTATTTATCCTACTCTGTTTTCTGTCCATTAATTAATTCTGAATCCATGCTAAGACTTACCTCAATCCCATGAGCTCTAATCTTGTATAACAATCTCTTGTGAGGCACATTATTGAATGCCTTCTGAAAATCCAAATATACTACATCCACAGGTTCCCCCTTATCTGAAACAAAAACAAGAAATGCTGGAATCACTCAGCAGGTCTGGCAGCATCTGTGGAAAGAGAAGCAGAGTTAACGTTTCGGGTCAGTGACCCTTCTTCGGAACTGACAAATATTAGAAAAGTCACAGATTATAAACAAGTGAGGTGGGGGTGGGGCAAGAGATAACGAAGGAGAAGGTGCAGATTGGACCAGGCCACATAGCTGACCAAAAGGTCACGGAGCAAAGGCAAACAATATGTTAATGGTGTGTTGAAAGACAAAGCATTAGTACAGATTAGATGTGAATACACAGTGTATTCACACCTAATCTGTACTAATGCTTTGTCTTTCAACACACTATTAACATATTGTTTGCCTTTGCTCCGTGACCTTTTGGTCAGCTATGTGGCCTGGTCCAATCTGCACCTTCTCCTTTGTTATCTTTTGCCCCACCCCCACCTCACTTGTTTATAATCTGTGACTTTTCTAATATTTGTCAGTTCCGAAGAAGGGTCACTGACCCGAAACGTTAACTCTGCTTCTCTTTCCACAGATGCTGCCAGACCTGCTGAGTGATTCCAGCATTTCTTGTTTTTGTTTCAGATTTCCAGCATCCACAGTATTTTGCTTTTATTCCCCCTTATCTGCCCTGGCAGTTACACCCTCAAAAATTTCAATAGGTTTGTCAAACACAATTTCCCTTTTATGAAACATTGTGGGCTCTGCCTAATCATGTTATAATTTTTATGTGCCCTGTTACCACGTCCCTAATAATAAATTCTTGCAATTTCCCTACTACTGATGTCAGGCTAATTGGCCTATAGTTCCCTGTTTTCTCTCTTCTTCCAATCTTGAACAGTGGGGTTATATTTGCTACTTTGAATCCATAGAAGGTAGCAAAATATTTTTGTATATGATGCTTGAGGAACTGGCCATAATCTTCTAATCCTCCTTAGATGCAGGGGTGCTGCCAGAGGACTAGAGAATTGTAAATGTTACACATTTGTTCAAAAAAAGGTTGTAATCATAAAACCAGCAACTACAGGCCAATCAGTTTAACCTCAGTGGTGGTAAAGATTTTAGAAACGATAATCCAGGATAAAATTAACAGCCACTTGGACAAGTGTGGATTAATTAAGGAAAGCCAGTATGGATTTGTTAAAGGCTAATCATGTTTAATTAACTTGATTGAGTTTTGATGTGGTAACAGAGAGGGGTGATGATGAGTTTTGATGTGGTGACAGAGAGGGGTGATGATGGTGTTGCAGCTGATGTGGTGTACGTGGACTTCCAAAAATCGTTTGATAAAGTGTCACATAATAGGCTTGCCAGCAAGGTTGAAGCTCATGGAATACAAGGGACAGTGACAGCATGGATGCAAAGTTGGCTAAGGGATAGAAACAGACAGTAGTGGTGAACAGTTGTTTTTCGGACTGGAAGAAGGTATACAGTGGGGTTCCCCAGGGATCGGTACCAGGACTACTACTTTTCTTGATAGACTTGGGCGTACAGGGCACAATTTCAAAATCTGTGGATGACAGAAAACTTGGAAGTATTGTGAACTGTGAGGAGAATAATGATAGACTTAAAGATGATATGGATAGGCAGATGAAACTTAATGCAGAGAAGTGTGAAGTGATACATTTTGGTAGGAAGAATGAGAAAAGGAAATACAAAATAAATGGTGCAATTCTAAAGGGGGTGCAGGAACAGGGAGATCTGGGGGTATATTTACACCGTTGAAAGTGGCAAGGCAGGTTGAGAAAGTGGTTAAAAAGCATTTGGGATCCTGGGTTATATAAATAGAGGCCTACAAAAGCAAAGAAGTTATCATGAACCTTTAAAAAATGCTGGTTCGGCCTCAACTGGAATATTTTGTCTAATTCTGGGCACCACTCATTAGGAAGGATGTGAAGGCTTTAGAGTGGGGGCAGAAAAGAATTACAAAAATTATTCCAGGACTTCAGATATGTGGATAGATTGGAGAAGCTGGGACTATTCTCCTCAGTGAAGAGAAGGTTGAAAACAGATTTGATAGAGGTGTTCAAAATTATGAGGGGTCTAGACAGAGTAGATAGAGATAAACTGTTCCCATTGGCGAAAGGGTTGAGAACCAGAAGAAAGCGATATAAGGTGAATGGCAAAAGAACCAATGGCGACAAGAGGAAAAACCTTTTTACGCAGCGAGTGGTTAGTATCTGAAATGTATTGTTTGAATCTGCCTCTACCACACTCTCAATCATAACTTTCAAAAGGGAATTCGATAAGCCTCTGAAGAGAAAAAAAAATGCAAGACTATGGGGACTAGTTGATTTGCTCTTGCAGAGAGCCAACATGGACATGATGGGCTGAAAGGCCTCCTTCTGTGCTGTTACCATTCTATGTTTCTATAATATTTATTCATGATTAGATTTTAGCATTGCTACAAAAACAAAGCAAGTGAATTTGGAAGAATTGATTCTTCACAATATGTTAATTCATCCTCAATTGGATTGGATAGGATACTATAAGTTAGAGAATACAATCATTTTTATTTGTCTCTATTGTCTCTTTGTTTTGTTGATTCTGTGTTCTCTCTCTTTATGGTTTTCTTTTTTTTATTCATTTCATGGGATGTGGGCGTCACTGGCAAGGCCAGAATTTATTGCCCATCCCTAATTGCCTTTGAGAAGGTGGTGGTGAGCTGCCTTCTTGAACCACTGCAGTCCATCTTAATCTTTTTCTGTTTCTATCTGTCTTTTTCTGTTCTTTCCTTTTGGGTGGATGGCATAGCAGGTAAAGTAGCCACCAATAACTGCAGATTGTAGTTTGGCTTGTGCTGCAGGATAACTATAGTCCTCAGTCGCATTCTTTCCCAAATCATTTGTGCTTTCCCCCAACTGTTTGTGTTGCCTATTCCACTTTCTCACTATCCATTTGCCATCCTACAACCTCCCTCACTCCCATCACTACCCCTATTTCTTTCTTTTTGAATGGCCCATTAAATCCCTATAGCCTTCCATCCCCTTTGCTCTGCTGTTACTCACCTCACCCCTAAGTTTCCATCCACTCTCCCAGTTGCTTCCCTGAAGGTTGGGTACTGAAAACTAAGAGGCTCCCACATGTTCAACTGTTTCCCCACCCCCGCCCCCACTTCCTAAACTCCCATATATTTGTTTCCCCCAAGAGGGCTCTGTTTGCTTTTAAAAAGGAAACTACCTTAGAATGAAGATAAAAACTGTCCCTTTTGTATGTATTTCTTATTCTCTCTCCATTGTCCTCTCCCTCGGGTCTCAAAGGTGTTATTAGCTAGAATCTTTGTCACACAGTTGTGCACTATTAACATTGATCTTCTAACTGTCAGGTGGAGAAGTAGTTGGCCTCAAAATGTAATTGAAATATCATTAAATGGAAAAGCAATCTCTCTCTCGCTCTCTTTTTCTCTCATTTTCTAAAGTGTATAGACCGAGCACAAAGGGTACAATAGCTGTGTGATCCGATTAATGTCATTTTTTTCTCTCATTCTCACACACACAGTCACCCAAGGACCCTTAGCCTCTGTAATTTTTTTAAAAGCATTCAATATAAATTTACACTCAGCAAAGATTTTGAAATTTGTCCTTTTGTTTTCGAAATTATTTGAATAAAAGCTACTCAACAGAAAACATGAAAAGATACAGAAAGCTTTCCATCATTATCTGGTAATGATGCATCCTGTGAAATTAGCGAATACTTTAATGAACATATCAGAACACACAAAGCACAATTCATAATAAGTTGAATCATATCACTATGAAATACATATTTTTTATTTTCATTTTATTTAACTGCTTATTTTAGATGTTAGAAAGTTCAGTTAGTGGGAAAATGTGATAACTAAAAGAAAATTCAGGAAACATTTTGAGCAATATATAGGTACCCAGAGACCAGGTTGTGTAATTTCAGGGTACTTAATGTGCACTCCTTGTACCAAATTTTAGGTATATATTTGATAATTCTCTTGTGCTTTAACACTATCACATCCTATTTTCTTTTCCTGTTAAATAGCTTTTTGTTCCTAAATTTGTTTCTTGACTGCTGAGAAAGTATATTATGAAAGAGCATATTAGTATTTACTGCTTAGAAACTCAGTTTCTCTTTGACTACTGGACTACTGTGTTGCATCACAGACTGCTAGAAGGTTACATTGGTCAATCTGAATCACTATGGTTCAATCTTTAGATTCTGGGCTGGGCTCTTGATCCCACCAGCACTTGTCAAGCATCAGAGTGAATTGGACTCCCACTGTCAATGGGAATACAATCATTCTTCCCACTGATCTATTCTAGCACCCTAACCTTCATTACTTCTGTTTATTTTCTTTTTGATCAACTCCATAAAAATGATAAAAAGGGAGGAGGATGTGGGCCTGCACCTTCAATAAGCTTCCTTTCTCCAATAACAGCAAAATTATAGTCGTTCCTGTAGCTGCAATTTCTGCTTCTGCTTCTGCCTCCTGATTCCTTCAGCAGACCCTTCTAGGGGCGTCAGCCTGCACCAAGGGTGTGAACAGACTTTGCTAATAATCTGGTTCACAGAAGCACAGTTCAGGATGAGTGACCCTCCCCTGCAAAACTGCAACAATCACTTTAGCAGATTGGGTCATCTGTACGATGAATCGGATGCCAGCTGAACCACAAAAGCTTTGAAGGTTCTTTGTGAGTTTGAGAAGGGAGCACAGTGAATCACTGATAACAGTTGATGAAGAGAGTGGCTGAAGAAGAGCTTGTTACTGCTAGTTGAGGCACCCCAAGTCAATTTGTGTCTTGCATCTGCCAAGATCACCTAGCATGAACTGAAGAGCATATCAGTTGTCTCACTGGCTGGGATAATAGTCTTGACTGAGTTGCAAAATCTACCATCCACCTAGCCAATATCACTAAGCAAGAGTAGTCTGCTCTGCCAAATACCATGAAGCAGCACACAACATAAGGGGAAATCTAAAGCACGCCGCTCGCAAGCAGAGTAGAATATCTCTCAGTAACGTTCTTACTGATGATATTGAGGCATTCGAGTATGAGCTGAATTTGAACCCAATTTTGCAAACCCAAACAGAAGTCCATTATTGAATTAGCCAGAAATGGGTCAATTACACTAACGAAATTCAACCTGGCTCTTACTCTCACCTACTCTTCAACAATAGGTCAGTTCTTCTCAAAGCAGCACTGCAGTACAAACTTTTGTTACTTTTATTTAAATCAATTCCAAATGGAATTATGTCAAAAGATCACAAAATAGTACAGATACCAGCAAAGATTAGTCCAGTTGCTCCCTGGTTCTTTACAAAGAAACAAGTCATCAATCAGCCATGTTAAAGAGATAAAGCATTGTGCTGGCCCTGTAGTGACAGCTTTCATGTATTCTAACCTTATGGGACTGAATGCATAATCAATCTTGTGAAATTAGCAAACCTTGTCCAACATGCTTGCTACAAACAAGCAATTTTTGCCACAGGCTTAGCATAATGCCAATCAAATTCCATTCTAAAATCTCATTACCGCTGCACTAGGACACTCATCTCCCACAGCTGCTCAATATATGTCGGTCACCTAATACTTTCCAAATGTCCTGATATGTACTGTGCTAACGGTAAGTTGAGAAATTTGGGGAAATAAGATTCAGAAGAACCCTCAGAATATTCTAGGAAAAACATTTTTAATGTTGAAAACTAATCTCATAATCCAATTTGCTGGGTATTCATAAATGGTTTTCTGTTAAGAGATGACTGCACGAACTTGGCCCATCATCTTCATGTGAAACCACTTATTGATTGTCATTACAGAAGGATATAACCATCAACTGGAAACAGAAAGGTTGATGGTGCTGTTGCTAGGTTTCTCTGTCCAACTGCCCAGCAGGTAACCAGAAAGCACCAGTTAAATTAATCTTTATCGTATATAAACCTCAAAAGTTTTAATTTAGTTCAGTTGTCTCCAGTTGAATATTGTGTATTTAGTGATTGTAAATTCTCCGTATAGTTCAGTTAATAAATTCAGTTTCCAGTGTGGAACTGAGACCAAAGGATTTGGCAGATTTCAATATTGGATGGAAAAAAATGGTGATTTCAACATACATACAACTTATAGGTGATGAAATACTATTGGTTAGTTAGTAATTTTAATCATTGCAGCAATAGAGACACTGGGCTGAATTTTACCAGCTCACTGGAAACGATTTGGCTGGTGGGAGGTCTCGTAAGATGGCACTGGAAGGTGTCGGGAGGGAAACCCAACGTCTTCACGCTGTCACAGAATATTCCCAGAAGTGGGAATGGCAGTGGCACGGCTGCCCACTGACTGGAGCTGGGTGGCCAATTAATTCAATTAAGTGGCCAATTAACAGCCATTTTACACAAGGCTGGGATTTTACTGGCATCAGCATTGCCCCCCACCGCATGGGGAGACTGCCAAGTAAACCGTGGCGGCCTCCCAACAGCTTCCCAGGTAGAGAAGGCCTTCCTTTCTGGCCACTCCATGGCCCATGGAGGAGCCCTCCAGCGGCAACGGCCACCCCCACCGCACCAATGCCACTGCTGGAGGGTTCACCCCACTGATTGACGGGGCCTGCCTGCCTGACCCTGGCACATTGAGAAAGTTTCTTATCCACCCTCCGAGGGCACCTCAACATGGAGGTGTTCTCTCCTACTTCCTGCAGCCTCAGCAGCGGCCACCTCTATGCTGCCGAGGCTGCCGAGCTGCCAGCAGCTCTGAGAGGCAGGCCGCCGTCCTCAACTGGACCACCCCATGGTCCCACCGCCCACAGGTCTTCCTATCTTGTGGTAAATTTCAGCCCACTGTTAGGATTCAAACACAAACAATTGCTTCCACAAATTAAAACAAAGTGCCGGAAATACTCAGCAAGTCTGGCAGCATCTGTGGAGAGAGAAACAGAGTTAACGGCTGGAGTTTTACGCTACCTCAGTGAGCTGAATGGTGGCGGGGGTGGCGTAAAATTGAGTGGAAGGCTCCGGGAGGCCTTCCCGACCCACTGCCACTTCTGCCCCATTTTACGTGGGCTGGGGGGACGAGAAACGGGCCGCCTACCCCAGGCCAATCAAGGCCCTTAAGTAGCCACTTAACGGCCACTTAAGGGCCTTCAGCCGCCTCCAAGGGGATTTTACCCATGGCAGGCGGGCATCTGGGAGAGGTAAAAAGCCGCCCAGTGAAAGCTGGAGGCCTCGAAGCGCCCTGGAGTGGGCCCTGACATACGGGCACAGGATGCTCGATTGAGGGCCGCCTCCGCTTCCCCAACCACCCCCAGGACCCGAGACGCCCCCACTTCCCCGTACACGACCACCCTTGCCTCGCCGGGGCATGACCAATCACCCCGGCGAGACAACCCTAACTTACCTTAGTTCTGGCTTCATGACTGCTGCAGTCCCAGCAGTGGCCACCACTCCCGGTGGCACTGCTGGGACTAAGAGCTGCCGGCCCAATGATTGGCCGGCAGCTCAATGAGGCGGGACTTCCTCCTTCAAGCTGGTAGAAACCCCACCTCGGAACAATTAGAGCCCGTGGACCTGTAAAATGCGGGACGGATTCCCAGGCCTGGCGGAAGCAGGTTAGCCACCGACTTTTACGTCGGTGGCCAGCTCCCAAACGCCCGACGTAAAATCCAGCCCAACGTTTCAGGTCTGTGATCTTTCATCAGAACGGTTCCAACAGACAATTGCTTCCACAGATAAGCCCATAATTGTTACAAACTGCATCATCTCCTATGCACAAGGTAACCTGGATGGTAGTGTGCTGAATAAATCTGTCAATATGTACACCAAAAATTATACATATTATCCTTTAAGCTCCTGATCTCTCCAAAGGACAGTTAACTGGCAATCCATACATCAAGTTAAAATCTATGCGTGTGAATTTCATCTCCTTAGTGCCACCTCCAGCAGCGCTATTGAGGCCAAGCGCCTTTTTGCCACCAGCCGCTTCCGCCACAGCCCACACGGTGCTCCATCATGAAAAGGCGCTCCCGCGAGCGTTCCCTACCTTCCCCCAAAAGTTCTGAATTGGCGCTAACCTGACACCACACAGCCCTAGCAGCTAATGTGATGCACCTTTTCCATGCAAGTCCAGGCAACTAATTCGACATCACTTATCAAAGGTCAGGCATTCTGCTGAAAGATGGGCACTGAACCAGGGCTATTTAAAGGGCCACTCAACCAGTTGCAGGTGCAATACTTCAGTTCAGTCCGCAAACATGACCCCCAAGCTCTGGGTCATCTGTCATTTTGATTCTCCCCTCCATTTTGACCCTAACCTTTCTGTCCTCAGACGCCTACACTGTTCCAGTGAAGCTCAATGTAAGCTTGAGGAGCTGCACCTCATCTTTCAATTAGACACTTTACAGCCTTCTGAGCTTAACTCTGAATGCAACATGGTCAGATCATAACCTATGCCTCTTTTTTGTTTTTGTACAGCAGCTGTTGGTGATGTTATGGACAGGTGGGAAATGGCGTGGCTGGTTTCCATTGGTCATCTCCCAACTGATCACAGGTAGTGTTTTGTCTAAATTATTGTTTCAGCTCCTGTGTTTTGTTGGTCAAATAAAGAGATGATGACAGGTTTTCTTGTGAGTTTAAAATGGAAGATTAAATAATTATTAAACAATAAACACCCAAAATGTTCACAACGCCACCCAAGCACACATTTACTCTCTCATGCACACTCAAGAAAAGATAGATAGAAGGTAAAGGGTAAGCGACATTAAGAGTTCAAGGTGTAAAGTCTGCTGTTTTCAGGAAAACCTGTAGGATCCTCTTTGAAGGTAAGTTTTAAAGTTGCAGGTCTGTTTGCTGGCCGTCTTGCCCTTGCTGGGTTGCTGAAGTCTCCTGGCAGACAACACTTCAGTTTTAAGATGGTGCTTGTATCTTTTTGTTCAATTTTCACAGGTGTAAGGAACTCTTTTATTTCACTGCTGCAGTTGTTTGCCAACTTGTCTCAGCAGATTTCAAATATCTTAGCTGGATTTGATCTCTCTCTCTCAGCCTTGTGCTGGAATTAAAGATGGCTTTCAATGTTCTGTCTGTGGCTGGAGATCCCAGACTGACCTTGATGATTGATGTTCCGATGTTGAATGACTGATGACTCCCTTTTGTTACAACCAGGTGAGAAAGGTGTCCAGGGGTCTGTTACTATCTTCATCAGGTCTTATTGTAACAGGGTTTAATTTTAAACACATTGTATTTTGAACTCCCCTTTTTGTGAATCTTTGTTCACAGTTTTCCAATTATAAGACAAAGAAACCAATTCACGTAGGCTTCCTGAGGTTTAAAGAAGAAATATGAAATTTTATTAAAACTTAAACTTAAACTCTAATATGGTTCACGCCTAAAGATATACAATGCGCCCATGCTGGCATGCACATGTGATATACACATGCAGACAGAAACGGAAAAGGGAAGAGGAAAATATAGTAGAGCGGGGTTTGAGGCAATATCTTGTTACAGTGCTTCAAACTCACTGTAGTCCTTTTGTAAATAGTCTTGTTTTTCATTGGGGCCCAGTAGTCTTCTTAAAACCTTGTTCACATAGTAAACTTTTCTCTCTTTGAGTTTCACGTGTTTTCACAAGATTCAGTTCCATGTGAAGGAGATGGAAGCAGGCAGGAGAGAGGTCTTCTTGCTTCAGTTCCAGGAGAGATCGATACTCCACACAGCTTTGTCTGTGTTCAAATCCTTTGTTGGAAGTTCAAATTCAAAAAACTCCAGCCAGATAGTCATGCGACTAAAATTGGTTTGACCACGTCTTCTGTGTATTGGAAAAGCAATGACTGGGTCCCTTTTGTTCCAACACTGCTAGTTACTATACAAAAATGTCTTTCCAGTCAGGGACTTACAATTTTAAGTTTTAATGTTCATGTGGCGAAATAATGGGTGCCTCAGTGTTGGTAGATGGGGAGTTTGCCTGACACTTTGTTCACCAAAAAGGCTACCTTTAAAGGTAAATTCATACAGTGTTAGTTTCGCCCATGTGACTTTAGGTTTCATGTTCCTGATGGGCTGTACAATAGCTTCCGATGGTAGCCCATTTTGATATGATGAGGGCTGTTCACATTCTATTGTGGCAAGTGTAGCTGGAGACGTAGAGTTTGTAAGTATCTTTGTTTCAGCTCATTTTATGGATAGCTCACATCCATGTGTGATGAGCTGTCTCATTTCAATGCAAACGGGGTGGATGAGTTTTAGTTCTTAACAGACATGGATGTTTATTTTGGTGCGGTAGATGGTATTTGTCATGTGACTGTGTCCTCCATCTTGTTGAAGGCAAAAATACATCAATCTTTTTTAAATAGTTCTAATTTTTTATAACTCTTCAGTTTATTTTTATATTTTCATCGCTGCACTTCTCGTAAGCATGACAGTGATGATTCTGCTTTTTCCATTTACTCCTCCTCTAGACCAATCTTTTGTTTCTTTACTTGTCCTATCACCATCTCACTTTTGCCTTGCACCATTATCACTTTTGCCATCTAGTCTCTCCTTCCCTTCTCCACCCTTTCAGAGACCTTCCCTTTTGTTCTGTCCTCCCCTTCCTCCTTTCCCTGCTTCTGTATTTGCCAAAACCTATTACACCTCTAACTTTTTCCAGTTGTGTCATCGACCTGAAACACGAGGGGGAATTTTCCCAGGCCTTTGGAGGTGGGTTTGGAGGCGGGGGCGGGCAGGAAAACTGGAAAAATTTCCGTCGGACCAGTTTGTCAGTATGTTCCCAACTTTATCCGTCTTTCCTAGAAGGTGGTTGGTGGAGAAGTCAGGAACTCCCGCGACTGAGGGGGGAACAGAATTGAAGTCATTAAGGAGGCAATTAAGAGGGGATTTCCCAGTGGAATACCTCTTTCCCAACTGGGGATCAGTCCCACACTGTGTCTCCAACCCAGCAGGTTGGAGAAGGCAAGTGCACAGCAGGAGGGACTGCCTCAATGAAACTGACAAGCTGAGAAGGCTTTGATCAGTTATGCTGTATAGCTGCAAATATGGCCAGGCTGAGAGGCTGCCTTGAAAATCTATCATTCTGTCAGAGAGTGCTATCACTGCTTGGCAGGTGAGTGTCAACTGCCTGGAAAGCCTTTCACCCGACCAGCACTTCACCCACTCTCACTTCTCTGATGTCAGCCTTCAAAACTGCACAGGAGCAGCTAATGAAGCTCCACCGTCCCCATCTGCTGATGGTCTTGGGCGAGGGGCTTTCACTAGCAGAAGCATCAGCTGCCTTCTCCACAGCCATATGCCCCACCACAG
Source organism: Heterodontus francisci (assembly GCF_036365525.1). Lineage (NCBI taxonomy): Eukaryota > Metazoa > Chordata > Chondrichthyes > Heterodontiformes > Heterodontidae > Heterodontus > Heterodontus francisci. The sequence continues at coordinate 74,729,437 of NC_090383.1, forward strand.
GGCAGAGGGGATGGCCATCAAGATTTAGGTGGAAGGAGGCGAGATCCCCAACAGTGTGTCTACATGTAGAGGACCAGTTGTCCTGATCTCTGTGAGCACCAGTGCCTCAGGAGGCTCAGGCTCACAGCAGATCGCTACTGATGCTTTCATCCCAGTGGTGCAAGACCGTCTTCCCGTTGGACCAGGCGGGCACGCATTGCCAGTGGCTGACAAAGTGCCTGTCAATGGAGGCCCACCGCTCCCTGCCCCATCTCCCACAACCCTGTATCTCTGAATCTTGCCTATTTGTGTGATCTCTTCTCCTGCAAGGGAAGAACGCAGGGAGGTGGGAATGTTAGGGATGGCTTGTGTTCAGAGGAATGAAGGACAACATTTGTGTATGGTGACTGTGAGGCATCGGTGGGAGAGGGTATTAAGCTGAGAGCAAGTGTGAGTATTGGCTATCCAGATGAGGATGTGAGGTGCCTGCAGAGAGAGAAATGAGTGGAGTTGCAAGGTTTGTTGACATGAGGGGTGCTGTGCAGGAGAACGCTATGCATGTCAGAGTGTGGGGCTTGGCACCGAACTGTGTTATGCCACTCACCTCTCATGCCTTCCTGATGTCATGAATCCTCCTGGTACACTGTTTCCAAATTAGAGGGGTCACACTAATGCTGCTCACTTCCACCCATGCCCACCTGTCTGGTTGAAGAAGGTGTCCTCTTCCACCTGCCCTTAGGAAAGTTCACCTTGCTGCAGCCCCTTAGCTCCCTCAGGGAGACCTCCTGGTGAAAGTGGGAGACCTGTGGGCCAACCTTCCCAGCTCTCCTCTCCATTATTGTAGGTGCTGCAGCCTAAGAAATCCTGATAAGTTCCTGGTAAGTTTTCCTGAAATATGCCATGGTACCTTTAATCAGAAATCCTTCCTGTGACAAAATGGCCACCTCATCCCACCCGCCCTCCCTAATTGGTCAGGAGGCCTGGAGGCGGGTTCTTAGTTGGTTTGCTCTGGCAAACTTACTCTGGTGATTGGGTTCGCGACCCGCAAATGGTTCTGATATCCGAAAGAAACGAAGGCGGTGAGATTCCGTCCATTAATTCTGTTTCTCTCTCCACAGAGACTGATGGACCTGCTGAGTACTTTCAGCATTTTCTGCTTTTATTTCATATTTCCAGTATCCGCAGTATTTAGTTTTTGTACTTGTTATCGACGTGCTTAGGCAGGGGTCTGCAACCTGCAGTTCTGGAGCTGCAGCCGGCTCATTAAGCAATCCTGTACGGCTCCTGACCTTGACTGATCAATTGAACCCATTTTTTCTCTATCAATTTTTCGAAAATAGTTATCTAACTGTGTTTCCAATTTAAAAAGAATATCAGATATCTAAAAATCTCCTTGGCGATGAATATTTTAACAGATAACAGCTAAAATTTGTGAAATGTTTAATCACAAAAATATGAAATTCTATTGAAAACATGCTTGGATCAAATGTCATAAGTTATAGTTGCACTGTTTGCTAAGCAAAATTATGTCATGTGCCATCATATTCATGGCTTACGTATTGCTCACGAGCCGATTACGTGAGTCGCTGGCAAACATAAACGTATGCATCAAATAAGGAATTAACTGTGACCCTTGCTTTGAGGGTGTTTTGCTACAATGACATTTAATCTATTTCAGAAAACAGAAGTTTGCGACATGCATCAGTAGTGCAGAATATTAAGGCTGACAGACATTTTTTAAACTGATTAGTGTTAAGAGTTTAATTTGAAAAAAATTGGCATAATTAGAGGGTTTGAAATGGTTACAAAGAAGAGAAAAATTGAAGATGAAAATCAAGAATTTCAAAATGAATGGACTGATTCATTTGCATTCCTCCCAAGTGCGATTGGCCTCTTTGAGTGTCTCATTTGCAACAAGAAGTTCACCAACAAAAAAAAAATCAAATCTTGGGAGGCATCTTACTAAAAAGCACAGTGCCTTTGCTGAAAAGTATCCAGTGCAACTATTAAGCTATTGAATTTTTGACTAAATTATAAAAAAGGTTCCTCTTGTTATTAAGGTGGCTGACTCATATATGCCAGGGTGTAGTCCCAATCTGTTAGAACACAATGGACCAGCTGTTGGAGTGTGTAGGATATATGTTTTTTCATTCTAAAAGGCAATGCTCTGGACTGAATCCAAAAACCAGTGGGGTCAGGTCGGGTCAGAAGTCAAAATGCAAAAAATCTAGAACAGGAATTGAATTCACCTACTTCTGGTTCTAACCAGAGGTGGGACGAGGGCGGCTGACCAACCTGCTTACAGGAACCTGGTTGGTTATTTACATATTATAATGAGGCTGCTTGCCTTCATTTTAACAGCCATTCTATTTATAAACCACAGTAAATCAGGTCTCCAGGGTTTCGGGAAACTCGACAGCTTAAAGGAGTTAAGAGAGGCTGAATCCACTAGGTAACTGCCTATGCAGTTGGCTTTTGGGTCAGGTGGAGCTTCCTCCAAGCCCAAAAAGCTACACAGTAAAACCTCCACACCACCCCCCAACAATCTGTCTACTCGCCACCACCCCCCCTCGCACCCCCCGCCCCCCACACAACCACCCTGGGACCTTCATGACCACCATTTGAATCCTCCCAAGCACCACCATGGGACCCCACATAATCAGGACCCCTCAAGCACTATGGGAAAGGCCCCCACTGCCGTTCCTCCCCACTCCAACAATTGGGACACCTGAACCACCATGGGAAGCCCCCCATGATCTGGACCACACCCATGATCCAGACACCCTGGCAATCCAAACATCCACTGTGATCCAGAACCCAAATCCCTTGTGATGCAGACAACTCCTTTACCCCCATGAGCTCTCTCACTCCCCAAAACAACTCCCTGCTCTCACAGGCTTTGGCCTTGTGAAGCAGGCTTCCTGCCTGAAAGGCCTCCAGCCTGTCATTCAGGCTGTGTGTGGGCAGAAACCCCAGAGAAAAAATAAGCAGTCCTGCAGTTAGATTCTGCATGACATTCATGAAACCTATTCCTTCGGGTTTCCTGAGCTTGTAAAAACCCTTCCCACACAGAATTTACCTCCAGGCTAAAATCCAGGCCTTTCATATTGCCCTGATTGTATGATGATAACAGGGCTCTACATTAAATGATGTCTGTCTATGACGTTTTGTCAAGTTTAGACCTGTCAGATGTTTGGCACTCTTTAGTTTCTCGAGGATCTCCTCTATGCAAGTCCAATTGAGTGAACATTCCTAGCAATATATCAGCCATATGATATTCCTCCAAGGACTTCTGAGCTACCATATTTGGATAACAAGATGCAGAGTATACTATGTGTGATAGGTACTTTTTCTACAACTGACTCCTGTCAGGCCTGGAACTTGTGATTCTGTGCCCACTGTTTTGAAAGGTTCATTAATAATGGGTTGGGAATGTAATGGAACTTTGTTGCAGTCTCCTTACCCAGTTTATCAACACATTGGCATGAGGTTATATTGTGTCTTTTGAGATGGTAGACTAAGGATAGAGCAGTAGCAACAAACCTTTTGTACAGTTTACCCCTTACTATCCTGTGAGAGGGATATCACAGGCCACAAAAGTAAATCTTCTCAATATTCCTGTGGCACAACGATCTTCCCATTTCTGATCCTCAACAAGTTTGAATTTGTAATGTCAGATCTGAAGTCCTCAGATCTCATAACTATTCCATCCTGCTGTTTCAAACTGTGTGTCTTTGGGTTGATCTTCTTGCATGTGTCCCAATGCAGGATAAGTCTGCTGAGCCTCTGTTAATTCTTTCTTTAAAATTTGAAATTAAACTACATGGAATGAAATTAATCCCAGCAGCTTTATGAGCTAAATAATCTGTATCCCCACCTACAGAACATACTGCCGATATGTGGATCTGTCAGTTCAAGAGTATGAAGGTCCTGCATCTCATTCTCATTGGCCTTGAATACATATTGTTCTCTCCATTTGCATCTACATTATTCTTTCTCTTTTTTTATCACTCTTTCTCTTCATTGTGTTGTTCTTCCTCTTCTGTATAAGAGCATAGAACCAGGAGTAGACCATTCAGCCCCTCAAGCCTGTTCCGCCACTCTATTAGATTATGGCTGATCTGTATCTTATCTACCCACCTTAGTTCTGTAACCCTTAATACACTTGCTGAGCAAAAATTTCTCACAGTTTCAAAAGTTCCAATTGTCCTTGCCTCAACAGCTTTCTGGGGCGAGAGTTCCAGAATTCTACTGCCCTTTGTGTGAAGAAATGCTTCCTGACATCACCCCTGAATGGCCTGTCTCTAATTTGAAGGTTATACCCCTTGTTCTGGACTCTCCCACCACAGGACATAGATCTTCTCCATCTACCCTAACAAATCCTTTCAGTATCTTAAATAATTTGAGTAGATCTCCTCTTAGTCTTCTATAATTCACAAGCCTACTCTGTGCAATTTGTCTTCATAATCCAACACTTTTCGCCCGAATATCATTCTGGTCAATCTACACTGCACCCCCTCCAAAGTCAATGTTTCCTTCCTGTGGTACAGTGCCTAGAACTGAATGTATTACTGCAGATGGGGACGAACCAGAGCTCTGTACAGCTGTAAGAAAACTTCCACCCCTTTGTATTCCAGCCCTCTTGTGATAAAGGTCAACATTCCATTAGCCTTTTTGATTATTTTTTTGTACCTGTCCACTAGCTTTTACAGTTTTTTGTGTACTCTTAAATCTGTCGGCTCATCCACAGCTCCTACCTTCTCACCATTTAGAAAATACTCGGATCTATCTTTCTTGGGTCCAAAGTGGATAACATCGTACGTTCCCACATTGAACTTGATCTGCCAGTTTTATCCATTCACATAATCTATGAATATCGCTTTGCAACTTTCTGCTCCCATTTACACTATTTACTGCATTACATAACTTAGTGTCATCAGCAAACTTAGATATGCAGCTTTCTATTGCTTCATCCAAGTTATTTATATTGTGAAAAGCTGTGGCCCTAGTTCAGGTCCTTGGCAAACACCATTAGTCATATCCTGCCAATTTAAGGACACACCCATTATCCCTACTCTCTGTCTCCTACCTCCTAACAAATTGTCCATCGAAACCAATCGGTTGCTTCCAATTCCATGCACTCTAAGTTTTGTTAAGTCAATTGTGTGGAATCTTGTGAATGCCCTCTGGGAGTACATATAAATAACATCCATTGACACTCCCTTATATACCATGTTGGTTGCCTCCTCAAAAAGTCAACTAGGTTCATTAAGCAAGACTTACTGTTTACAAACCCTTTCCCTTTCTTTCTGATCAGCTCATATTTGACCAAATTTTCAGTCAGTCATTTATAACAGACTTTAGTAACTTCCCCAAAAGACTAAGAGTCCTATAATTTCCTGGTTTATCTCCCTTACCCTTCTTAATTGGTGCAGTGACATTGGTAATTTTCCAATCCAAGAGGACAGTTACTGAATCGAGAAAGTTTTGGAAGATCGTGACTAATGCATCAACAATTTCCTCACTTCTTTTAATACCCTGAAATTTATCTATCTTTAATCTCATTACTTTCTCCATCACTATGTTTTTACTGGTAATGACCTGGAACTCACTGCCCATGAGGGTGGTGGAAGTAGAAACAATGATTTCAAAGGGAAGTTGGATGGGCACTTGAAGGAAATAAACTTGCAGGGCTACGGAGATCAAGCGGGGCAGTGGGACTCATTGGATTGCTCTGTGGAGAGCCGGCATGGACTCGATGGGCCAAATGGCCTCCTGTGCCATATATGACTCTATATTGAATCCGGTTAGTTCCTCCCTTGATTATTTTTAGTTTTCCTTATATCTCTGGTACATTATCCTCACCTTCTGCTGTGAAGATCGATACAAAGTAGCTTTTTAGTAAATCTATTTCCTGATTTCCAATTACAATATCATCTGTGTCTATCACTAAGTAGCTTTCATTACTCTTAGCATCCTCTTTCTCTTAATATATTTGTAAAAACCTTAAGTGTTGTCCTTGATAACTCTCTCAAGCTTTTTCTCGTATTCCCTTTTTTTGCAGATCTTACCACTTTCTTTGTATTCCTTTGTTGCTCAGAGGATCGCTACTGTTCTTTGCCAGGATATAAGCCCTTCCTTTTAGTTTTATGCTACCTCTCATTTCCCCTGTTAACTAAGGTTGTTTAATTGCACAAGTAGAGCTTTTGCCCTTTAGGAGTATGTACGGGTCTTGTACACCTCCCACTGTTTTTCCTTAGTTTTATCAGGTAATAGTCCAGCCCAGTTTATTGTGGTCAATTTCTGCCTCATCCCTCCAAAGGCAATCCTACCCTAAATTTAAAATCTTTGTTTATGACTCACCCTTCCCCTCTGAACCTAATATCCAATTCTATCATATTATGTCACTGATACGAAGTGTTCCCTTACTGTTAGATTATTGACTAATTCAGATTCGCTACTCATTCTTAAATCTAAGATGGCCTGTTCTCTTGTTTCAAGAACACATTGTCCAAGAAAAATGACCTAAATACACTCTTAACATTTGCTGCCTTTGGAACTCAAACTGTTCTATTTCTCCCAGTCTATGTAAAAATGAAGGTCTCATAACTAGTCTGTTTTTCAAACAAGCTTCTCTGATCTCTGCATTTATGCATTCCACTACTTTATCAGTACTACTGATCTACAGTACTACGGAGGTCTATAAACAGCACCCACCAAAGTCTTGCAAACTTTTCCTTTCCTCAGTTTTACCTACAGCGTTCCTATTGCCTGCTCACTCTTATTGAACCTTTACTGATTCCCCTCTTTCTAATACTGTAATAATGTCCCTTATCATATTGATTAAGGATCCTGTGCTTTTCCAATTTCCCTGTCCTTTCTAATGACCCTATAACCTGGAATATTTATCTCCAAGTCATGCAAGGTTTGTAATCAGGTCTCTCTGATGCCACTATGCCATACCCTGTTAGCTGAATTTGCGCTTGCAATTAACCTGTTTATTTCGTATGCTACATATATTAGAGTATAGAACTTTTAATTGGGCAATAGACCCTATTCTGCCTTTATGCCCTAATGTTGATTATAATTTATATTCCAGGTAAAATTTTCGTGGATTTTAAAATATCTAATCATTCAAATCTAAAAAAGGAAATCACTAATATGCAAACTGAATCAATGACACAACGTTGTTAAAGTTGGAATTATTCCTCTCTCTAGCCTATAACAAACTGAAGTTGCAACATTATATCAATAAACTTAGTATAGATATCTGAATTCTAGTTAATTGCTGGGTACTATGACTGGACTTAAAAGATCAGCCACCAAACCAAAATTAGACAAAATACAGAAAATGCCAGTCAGGCAACATCTGTGGGAAACAAACAGAGTTAACATTTCAGATCGCTGACCTTTTGTCAGAACTGTTCAGCGAACCACAGAGAAACACCATAGATGGCTAAAAACAATTGTTTACTCCATTTCTCCAGGTTTCCGACAATGTTTCATTAATACTATGATGAGTCTGCAGAGCAATACAGCAATTGAGAACCAGATGCTCCAAAGTTCCTGGGATGCTGTTCTGCTGTCAGAATGTACTTTCATCTTCCCGTGTATTTTGTTTATGATATTCAATAGTGTTAACCTAAATAAAAGTTACATTTTCAAGAGAACCATATATTATTCCATGATGAAATCACAGGGAATTTCTGAAGTAGAAATAAATACGAGTTTTTGTTTTGTCATGAAAACTGGTTTTGACATTGGTCCCTTGACACATAATCAGCTGCTTTCAAGTTTTGTTTTCAGTTCCTGTGATCACAGGATCATTACATGAGTATAGGGAGTTTGCTGACACACTTACACAACTTATTACTCCTTTATTTCTGATAATGAAAGCTCGGTTTCTCTGCAGTTTTCTTTTTGTGTGATGCACAAAGTAAGTTACTTTAGAGATTTTTTTTAGGTAACAAGGAAATGTGAAAAAGATCAATCACTTTAAAGAAAACCTGGTAAAACTCCATTATATCTTGAGGAATTATTTGGGACAAATTGGAAACAATTAGAAATCAAAAATTGAAGTCAAAGGCCAAATTTTCATGTGAGCTCATAATGGTGTGGCATTTTCACCACATAGTAGAGTATGACTTTCAAAAATACAACAGGTTTTTCTGCTAAAGAGCTGATGGTACATTTAATCAAATAGAAGGCCTTGAACAAACTTTGACCTGTCAATGTCGATAGATCAACCTTCAAAAGGGACAGATCTGTTTACCAACAACACAACAATCATTAAGTCTGCTGTAAATTTCACAATTCTTTCTTTAAGCAGTTTCAAACATGAAGCGCACCCCTTGAACAGTTAGAAACTATGGCCTAGAAATTTGGCCGCACAGGAACTGTACTTTGGGCACTAAAAGGCCTCCTAAGTCTTCCTGGTGGGAAGAAAATGCAGGCATACTTCCGGTCAGAAGTGCACACATGTCATCTTGCAAAAGGTAGACGTTCTGGCAGCAGAAGCACGTTGGGAACATTTTAACTACAGAATAATGTTTGTAAATTAGGGCTCTGCGTGTCTTGCAGGACCCAGTTCTGATTTTGGAATGCAATAACTGCTACACTTGCCATGTGCTGAACTCGCCAATGGGTTGTGGGCAGAAGATTAGCGCTGCCAGAGATACTCGCCACCACATTATTGGGCAGCTTGGCTGGCCTGTGGGCTGGAATAAGATGGATCTAAGACCATCCATTCTTTGGGGGTGTGGTGGCGGGAAAACCTCCCAGCCCCACAAAAATAAATTAAAATTTACCTACTGTGCTCCTCTTCAGCTGGACTACTAGCTGCTACTGTACAGAATGTGTGCACCATATGCTCTGGTCAATACTGTCCTAACATGGCAATTGAGGTCAGAAGACCCTAATTTTCAGATTATAGGCACTTACCATCTGACTCAAGAGGACACCCCAGCCACCCAGTATGTCGGTTTTGGGGAAGATAGGGACAGCAAAAGCATCGGTGGGAATGAGGCAATAAGTCACACTATGAGGTTACCTCACCTGAAACAAGCTAACTCAGCACAGACTGGAAATTGAACCTGCCTGGCTCACTTAATTACTGAATAAAGTTACAGAACCATCAGGAAAATTTGTTAGGCAATAAAGTTAATCCGTTGCAATTAGTCAATTTTCAGCAACTCTGTAAAGGACTTGTCACTATTATAGTTTCCTAAAATATTTATTGCAAAGGGATGGTTAAGTATTTTTCAAACAGCTGGGTTATATAACATGTAAAGATGCAAGCTTTAGGGTGTCAGCTATGGCTCAGTTGATAGCTCTCTCACCTCTAAATCAAAAATGTTGTGGGTTCAAGTCCAACTTTAGCATAAAAATCAAGGCTGATGTTCCAGTGCAGCAGTAAAGGGGTGCTGCACTATCTGAAATTGCTATCTGTGGTTCTATGTTTCTCCATAGGGTATGCAGTTGAAGTACCCCCAAAGACTGTAATCAACTGATAAGAGCTTGCCCTTTGACTTGCTGTAGAAATCCTGAAAAAGTTACACCTTGTTCAATGAGGTGTAGCTAGGTTTTGAATGGCGCACTAGATTCATAATTAATGCTAAAAACCTCCCTGCCCCTGAAAAACTAACTTTATATTTGTGGAATGTCGACTTTCTCCGTTATGATAAAACTTGATGTTTTTTTTTAAGTTTCTACCTTAATCCCATGTGTATGTTTCTGTCGTTTATTGCACTCTCTATAAAATGTAATTAAAAGTGAAGGACAATTAATGCATCCACTTCCTGGTTTGCAGTCTGTGAGAATGCTTCAATGTGATTGGATGCTTCCCTTACTTGATGGCATTACTATTCTTGGACAGCTGATGATCCATTTGCTTTGGTGCCATATTTAAAATAACATTGGGAAAGGGGAAATTCACAGCACAGAGATGGCTAGATCTTTGTGCACAGCTTTCTTCAAGGTCAGTGGCGAGTGCTGTCACTTCGCCACTGACTGCAAAATCCAGGCTAATGTTTGATGAAATAAAGTTCAATGACTTCTTGTGTTTAATTGCAAAGTGACAGATACAATCTCCACTTAAACATCTATGAACCTATACCCCATGGGAGGGTATTTCTTAAAGCCTGGGACCCATCATGAGTATTCAAGCTGTTTAACCAACTTAGCAGCAGAAATAACCAATATGTCTAGAGTCCTCAGACATTACGTCATTATAAATTTGTAATCATAAGATCATAAGAAATAGGAGCAGGAGTAGGCTAATCGGCCCCTTGAGCCTGCTCCACCATTCAATAAGATCTTGGCTGATCTGATTTTGGCCTTAACTCCACTTTCCTGTCTACCCCACATAACCCTTGACTCCCTTGTAGTTCAAAACTCTGTCTAACTCAGCCTTGAATATATTCAATGACCCAGCCTCCACTGCTCTCTGGGAAAGAGAATTCCAAAGATTAATGACCCTCTGAGAGAAGAAATTCCACCTCATCTCCATTTTAAATGGGAGACCCCTTTTTTTAAACTGTGCTCCCTAGTTCCAGATTCCCCCATGAAGAGAAACATCTTCTCAGCATCTATCCTGTCAAGCCCCTCAGAACCTATATGGTTCAATAAAATCACCTCTCATTCTTCTAAACTCCAATGAGTATGGGCCCAGCCTCTGAACTTTTCTCAACCTTTCTTCATAAGACAACCCCATCATCCTAGGAATCAGCCGACTGAACCTTCTTTGAACTGCTTCCAATGCAAGTATATCCCTCCTTAAATAAGGAGATCAAAAAGGTACACAGTACTCTAGGTGCAATCTATACAGCTGTAGCTACTTGAATACTCCACCCCCTTTGCAATAAAGGCCAACGTTCCATTTGCCTTCTTATTTACTTGCAGTACCTGCATGCCAGCTTGTTGTGATTCTTGTATAAGGGCACCCAAATCCCTCTGTAACTGCAGCATTCTTCAGTCTCTCTCCATTTAAATAATAATCGCCATATCAAGCATCATTTCCTGACGGAGGAGATGCTCAGACTATTTTTTCTGTTATTGTGTTTGAACTGCTATGGAACTATTTCCAACAACAGTGTTTCTGTACTATGCGCCATTTTACAAGTTGCTAAATTTATTTTATTTACACTGCAAAATGGGGATTTAGCAACAATGGGACAATCTTACACATGTGCACTTATTACGGTCACCTTTGACGCCTTGCCATTCTGACTAGGACTTTCCTCAATGTCAATCGAAGATCTGTACAGGTTACCGATGGTAAAAGTGTACTCCTTCTTTACAGATAGCTAAGCTGTTAGCCTCTAGAGGGTAGTATCAAGGTGGCAGGTATTTTGAGACACTAGGAAATATTAACACGCAAAGGACCACAGAACCATAGAATCATAGCAGTTTACAGCCACAAAAGGAGTGCATTCAGTTCATCACATTTAGATCAACTCTTTGCTAGAGCAATCTAAAACTAATTCTACTGCCCATTCTCTGCCCACAACCTTGTATGTTTTCATGATTCAAATATTTACCCAATTTTCCCTTAAAAGTTGGAATGCTCTGTTTCATCCATTTCCTGTGCCATTGTATTCCATACACCATCAATCCTGTATGTAAAGAATTTCTCCAAATATTTCTCCTCACTCTCAGTGTCAATTTTAAATTAATGACTCCCGCATTACTAACTGCGCAAAGAGAGGATATAGTCTTTACTTATTTGCTCTATCTAAAGTCTCCATAATTAAAAATAACTATTAATTCTCCTCTCAGCCTTCCCTGTTCCAGTGAAAATAACTGCAATATTTCTTGTTCCTGCTCAAAACTTTAGTTTCCCATCCATGGCATTAACCTGGTGAATGTATGTTGGATGTTCTTTCAGGCTTTAATATTCTCCCTACAGTGTCTTATACAAATTCATCATTACTTCTTTACTCCTGTACTCTATATCTAAAAAGCCTAAAATTCTATAGTCCTTTTTCATGGCTTTATCTATGTGCATTCAAACTTTCTGGAAAATTTGTATTTGAACTGCAACCACACCATTCTGTGTTTTTTCCATTAAGTGTATACTCCCATTCCTTGTTGCTTTCTCTTAGAAACTCACTTATCAACATCAAATTGCACCATCCATCTTTCTGCTAACCTATGTCATCTTGAAGTCTTTTACAGTCCTCACTGTTTGTCAAAGCTCCTTTGGATCAACAGCAAATTTCAAGCTATATTCCACAGTCCAAGTCATCTATATATAACGGTCTGGATTTTGCTGTCAGCGGCGATGGAACAGTGCCTGCCGTTTGCCTCACTGGCAGCTGCCCACAAAGTCTTTGCTGGCTTTCAGTGCAGAGTTGCTCAAATCCAGCATCTGATCCAGTGCAGCACCATGTATAGGGCATTTGTGGTGTCTGTGAGTAGGGCAAGGATCAGCGAGGCTCTTCAACCAATCAAATTAAAGAATCCTCACTGAGCCAGGCAGTGTCTAAACCAGAAAGTATAAAGCAGGAAATATTAGTTAGATTTAAAGCATGAACAGAAAGAATAAGGATTGGGAAAGACATGTGATTAAGAAGGAAAGATAGAGTCAGGAAAGTTTAAAAAAAAGTAAAACTCCAACACTAATTAATTTTTGAAGGAATGGGACCCAACCCTTGTGAAATTAAATTTTCAGGGTCAGGGAGGTTATTTAGTAGTAATTAGCACTTATCACATCATTAAAAATTCACTTACACCTGAATGAACCAGTCCAAACATTGTGGCTGGATTTTGCAGCAGTAATGACAGCAAAACTGTCAGCATTCGCCATCATTACTCTCCTGAAACTGGCAGCAGCTTCGGGAGTCTGCATATGTGCAGAATAATGTGGAAATCCAGAGGTTGTTGGCAATCAATGGGAAATATAAACATCGATGAGTACTTCCACTCTTCTGCTGTTAGTCTCACTGTAAAAATCCCTGAAAAAGTTACACCTTGTTGAATGAGGTGCAGCTGGGTTTTCAACGATGTACTAACTTCATAATTACTGCTGAACACCCTCACTGGCCCTGAAAAGCTAATTTTATATTTGAGGAATACCAAATTTCTCGATTATGGTAAAAAAAATCCACGTTTTTAAAGTAATTTTTTAAAGTTTTTTTATTTTAGCTTCTATCTTGATCCAATTAAAATTATTTATTTCGCTTTCTGGAAATTTAAATTAAAAGTGAAGGATGTTAAGTGCTTTTAACTTCCTGCTTTGCCATGTATGAATACTTCAATGTGATTGGCTGCTTACCAGCTTGCTGATATCACTGCTGCTGCATACCAAAAGATCCCCTTGACTTGGCGCCACATTTAAACTCTGTCGGGAAAGGGGAAGTGCACGCCATAGAGATCGTTAGGTGTTTGTGGGAAGCTTTCTTTGAGGTCAGCGATGAGAGCTGTTGCTTCGCTGCTGCACAAAATCTAGCTCTTTATGGTGTCTTTAATGGGACCAAGTGGGCAAGTACCCCAAGTTCACACCATTGCATATCATTCAATGCCAGATCTATCAGTGAGGACTGTTAAGTACACCCTGTGGAGAAGCAGGGTAATTCTCACAGCAACCTCGGAATTTTTGCATTTAAATGTGTATTTGTGGACAATGAGAGTTAATGTTTGATTTTTGTTTGTAATATCGATGAGTGCTGATAGCCCAACTATTACTCTCCATCCAAAATCTGGGCCAACAAAAACAAAGGAGACCCACCACTGACGCCTAGGGTACACTATTTCCAACTCTCCTCTAGTCTAAGCAACACACGTTCTTCCTAGATCTTTGCTTCATGTCCATTGACCAACTTTCTATTACATTCCTCTGATACCATGCACCTGAATTGTTCTAACAAGCATTTTATGACACATCTTACCAAAACCTTCTGAAGATCTATATCCACTACTTCCTGTTTATTCATCCGATCAGACTTCTCTTGAAAAACTCTATTAGAGTTGACAATTACGACTTGCATTTAATGAATCTGTGCTGAATGCCCTTGATTAACCAATGTATTTTTAAATGCTTGCTCGTTTTGTTTCAAAATGTGCATTTTAAGAGTTTGCCTTCATCAGACATTAGGCTAACTGGTCTATGGTCACTTGGCGTATCCTTCTCTCAGAATGATGTTACATCGGCTACTATGAAACAATTTAAGAAAGTTGAGAACAACTACTTCCATTTATATAGTATGTTCAATGTGGAAAACATCTCAACACTCTTCGCAGAGGAGAGACTAAGTGCCTCTGATGGCACTAGTGCAAAACAATTTATACCTCCAGGTTGCTTTTGAAAGTACTGTTGCCATCAACAGTAATCCAGTAAGTCAAAGTGAACATTAGAGACATATGAAAGCAGCACAACTAGACTCCTTTTATGATTTCTGCTACCAGGAAGTATTTTTCCTGTCAGTAGGTTGGATTAGATCCTGCACAGCATGTGAGTATTAGGACCATGTACATGTGCTCCATGGTGAGTAATTCAGTACACCAGCAGATCATGCTATTATTTATCATTATTATATCTTACTCAGTAGGCATAAATGGGTCATTTTTTGGTTGGCAAGATGTAGCAAGTGGTGTGCCACGCGGATCAATTTATATAAATGACTTGGATGAAGGGATGAAGGTATGGTTGCTAAATTTGCTGATGACACAAAGATAGGTAGGAAACTAAATTGTGAAGAGGACATAAGGAGGCTACAAAGAGATATAGATAGGTTAAGTCAGTAGACAAAGACCTGGAAAATGGAGTATAATGTGGGAAAATGTGCAATTGTCCATTTTGGAAAGACGAATAAAAAAGAAGCATATCATCTAAATGGTGAGAGATTGCAGAGCTCTGAGACGCAGAGGGATCTGGGTGTCCTAATCTATGAATCGCAAAAGGTTAGTATGCAGGTTCAGCAAGTAACTAGGAAAACTAATAGAATGTTATTGTTTATTGCGAGGGGAATTGAATACAAAATTAAGGATGTTATGCTTCAGTTATGCAGGGCATTGGTGAGATCACATCTGGAGTACTGTGTACAGTATTGGTCTCCTTATTTAAGGAAGTATGTAAATGTGTTGCTAAATTTGCTGATGACACCAAGATAGGTAGGAAGTAAGTTGTGAAGAGGACATAAGGAGGCTACAAATGGATATAGATAGGTTAGCCGTTCAGAGAAGGTTTACTAAACTAATACCTGGAATGGTCAGGGTGTCTTATGAGGAAAGGTTGGACAGGCTAGGCTTGTATCCGCTGGAATTTAGGAGAATAAGAGGCGACTTGATTGAAACATTTAAGATCCTGAGGGGTCTTGACAGGGTGTGTGTGGTAAGGATGTTTCCCCTTGTGGGAGAATCTAGAACTAGTGTTCACTGTTTAAAAATAAATGGTCACCCATTTAATACAGAGATGAGGAGAAATTTCTTCTCTCTGAGGGTTGTGAATCTTTGGAACTCTCTTCCTCAAAAGGCAGTGGAAGCAGAGTCTTTCTACATTTTTAAGACAGAGATAGATAGATTCTTGATAAGCATGGGGCTGAAAGGTTATTGGGGGTAGGCGGTAATGTGGAGTTGAGGTTACAATCAGATTAGCCATGATCTTATTGAATGGCAGAGCAGGTTCGAGGGGCCAAGTGGCCTACTCCTGCTTCTAATTCGTATGTTGATATGTATGTTCGTATATCCGATAATAGAAGCATCTTAACAGAGAAACCATATGACAAACAACCTTTATTCGACTCTTCCTATTAAACAGCTATATGACTGTATGATAATTGCAATCGATTATTTTGTGCTTACATGTGTTATTCAAGATGTTGAGATCAAGATTTTATTCAAATGACATTGAATTTCTGGTACTGTAAAAAATTGTTATTGAACTTAATCATCCTAAAATTATTAGATTCTCTCTACTTTGCAATGGGCGGCTTGCAAGATAATTGCTCAATCATCACTAAAGACCTATTCTATTTCCTGCTAGTTTCTATATCAGTTGTTGCCTTATATTGCTGGTGGGGACAACCCATAGCACAATCAAGATCTGCTAAAAATGCAACAGCTGATATCATAACTTACTTTACATCTCAATTTTACAAGTCTAATTTTGCCTGCCTTATAACGCAAAGGCAGAATTGTTAACAATTTATAGTGTTTATCATTTTACCTTTTAGTTTATAATTTTATCCTGTCCCAGTGATATGATTTACCATATACAAAATGCATGGAAAGTACAAATATTAAGAATATTTGGGCATTTGGCATATCCAGACCAAACACCTAACAAGTTCCAATCATGAGGCGTAAAGGAAAATCTATCTAGTCAATAAATATGAATTATTGATTATTGGATATTAATAAGTATTTTGAGCGTTAGAATTCACAGGTGGTAATTAATAAAAGCAGAAAATCCATTATGATTTTCTTTGAAATAATAATAACCATTAAGTTTTCAGAAGCATTTTGTGCATTGAAGTCTTGTTTAGCACTAGGTCAGTCTGCTCTGCTAGGTCACTTATCCTGTAGATCTGAATTCTAATCACTTATTCTAGCTCATAAACATTTACAAATCATTTACCTTGCAGTACAAGGTATCCATGCCAGTAAAAGTCACAATCACTTTCATAGACTTTCAAAAGAGAAGTACATGTACCTTATATATAAGGGTGTAACAAATTGTATTCTTGCATTTTTGTCAAGAAACATAATTACTGTTTGCAATGTAATAAGTATTTTTTGAATTTGGAGGAGGGATTATTGACCCAATACAGAAGATTGACGAACTTTGCAATCATATCTCCCCTAGGATGAAATGTTCAGCCAGATAAAATTCGATACATGATAGCGAAATTGCATACAATTGCTGGAAGTCCAAATGTAACCTTTAGCATCATTTAATACAATTCTTTTGCTGAATTAACTGTTTAAACTCCCTAATCATGGAATATTACAGAAAAGAAGAAAGACATTAAGCCTGTTGTGCCTGTACCAACTCTCTAAAGAGCAAATCCAGGGACTCCCAGTCCCTTCCCTTCCTCCATAACCTTTTAATTATTTTCAAATATCCATCCATTTCCCTTTTAAAAGCTATTATGAATTCTGCTTCCATCCCTGTTTCTGGTTGGGATTTCCATGTCACAAGAGTACAAGATAATTATCATCAGGAAGGCCATCTGGCCCATCCAGGGATATCCTAACATCTTTCCATTATAATATTCAGTTTTTCCTTAAATGATTCCAAGGTATTTGTCTCCACTACTTTATCTTGGAGCTCAATCCACAGGTTGATCACTCTTTGTGTGAAGAATTTCCCAATATCAGTCCTAAAATTACCTTTTATTAGTTTGAACGTATGTCCCCCTTGTTCTATTTCCAGTTTAATTTAAAATATTATGGAATAACTTTTTCTAAACTCTTTAAAACTTTGTACACCTTAATAAGAATACCTCTTAGTTGTATTTATTCTAGACTGAAAAGCCCAGATCACCAGCCGTTCCTCATAACTCAAACCACAGACATCTGGGTTTAGCCTTGTGGCTCTTCTCTGCGTTGCCTCTTGTGCTTGAATGTCTCTCTTGTTTCTTGGTGACTAGAACTGAATGGAGTCTTACTAAAGCACAAAATTTGATCATAACTTGCTCTGGCTTATATTGGCTATGTAGTTAACATCACATTGACTTTGCTGTTGCTGCTTGGTTTGATATGATTACCATTCAGTCAGGTCTCTTTGAGCTTCATCCTTAGCTATTTTAACACCAATCATTGTGTGCCTCTGTTGTAGTCAGAGTGATCAGTACTCCATGAATAAGGCTCAAGACGCAGGAGTCAGCTCAATTTGACGAAGACGTTTTGGACAGGGCAAATGATTAATACAAGCGAATGATATGTCTATACACTCACCAGCAGGAGAATCATTGAAGACTGGAGCATCACCAGTCAAGGTTGTTTCTAACTCTGAATTACACCTGATGGAGGGTTTCATTACATATTGATACCTTTCTTGAAGTGCACCTACTTGTACAGTTTCTTTGTCATCAGCAGTCACTTATACTAACTCATGAGATGTCACATGGTTGGTTTTGGCACAAAACCATGGGAACTAAGGTTATTATCCTTACATTGCTAGGCTGAGTTCATCCCTTATATATTAGTAATTTTCCATTTTCCTTAGGTCAATAATTCCTCCTATGAAGCACCTTGGGATGTTTTACTATGTTGAAGTTGTTAAGTTGATGTTATTGTTGTTGTTGTTAGTTTATTACAGTCATGTTTTGTTAACTTAATTGGTCATTTTAAATTCAGTTTACATTATGTTTAGACATAGATTATCCTGTCTGCTTCCACTTCTGCTTTCTCAATCTTAGCTTGCTTTTCTAACTCGTTTGCTCAAGAATATGTTTCCTATCAGCACTGAGTCAGTGAAAAGCGGTTATGTGTACATATCTGAATTCAGCTAATGGACTCCCTTTTCACTAAAGCCAGAACAATCCCTTTGCTAACTCACCAATCATGATGTATACTCATGCCAGGTAATTTAATCTGTCCTCTGGACTCCACACCTCTCATTTATGTTGCATCAGACAACATAAAGAACACATTACACCACTTACATATCTTGTCCTCATTCTGTAATTTTTGAGCTGCCTTTACTAATTCCACTACTCCCTTCAGTTTGGTATCACGTCCTAACATTATTCTGTACAAGTTCCACTGCCCCTTATTATTTGGTATCATGTCATGTCATAAAAGCCTGTGTAAAGAAAATTGTCCTAACTTCTCCCTTTATTCTTTTGATGATGATCTTCAATTTATGTCCTCTATTTACCAACTCATCAGCCATTGAAACTAACCTTACCAAAGCCCTTCATAATTTGAGCACTGGTATCAGATTCCCTCTTAACCTTCTTTGTTCTAATGAAAAGAACAACAGTTTCCCTGGTCTCTTATAAGTAAAGCCACTTATACTGGGCATCATCTTAGTCTATATTTGAGAGCTGAATTATTTTCATAAAATTTAATTTCTCCTTCCTGGAATAAAATTAGAGAGTTGTAGCAGCACAAAGTCATGCCAATTGGGTAGAGTTCCCACTGAAAGAGTAGTGGCCTTATTAGTAGGAAATTACTGAAGCAAATTGTATAAGTTGGTTAAACAGACAGATACATCTTTGGAATGAGAATGGATGTGGGGATGTGCTGAAGAAAGTAGATGGGATCAATCTGTCAGAAAGAGGGACTTGTTGGGCCTTATAGTTTTTTTACCCCTAAAAATTCTTGTGTACTCAACAGTATAAAATTTATTCAATTTTTTTTGCTCAAAATGAATAAGCATTTTATTTGAAACCTTTGGATTATAAATAAACATTCTGCTTTTAAAATATTCATATATTTTTCGATATTGAGGTAAATTCTCTTTTTTTATATGGTGATGTATGTCCCCATTACACAGATTTGTGAAGTCATGAAATTTCTTCTTCGTTAAACATGTTAGCCAAGAGTTAAAGAGGAGTTAATAGGAGTTAAAGCTGGATGAATGCTGGGAATTTTCATAAGGTAAGTGACCTTTTCACTAAAGCCAGAACAATCCATTATTAGTTTGGTTTTCCCACTCTGCCCCCACCACCCACTAATAAAAAAGCTTTTTTTTAGTTTTAGTAAAGGAGAAAGGTTTGAGCCCTAAAGGGAAGAAGGGCATTGAAGGAATACATGACCTGAAGATACAGCAACAGGACTGGTAAATGCAAGACATTTTGCAATAGTGTGCTAAGTGTATGAGTTTGTACTCTGTATTTGCACAAAGTGCAGTAAAGCAGTAAAAGAAAAGTGAGAAATTGTAGGTGGCATTTGCTTTAACTTGGGGTAATCCACAGACTTAAATATGGTTGGGTTCACTGGCTCCAAAATTCATGAGGGTTTGTTCAATAACCCCATCGGGAGGTTGAATGGAGTGTGGGGAGTGTTTAAACTAGTACGTCATGAGGAAAAACTGAGGAAGTCTAATACACAACTTGGATGTATAGGGAATATGAAGGCAGAAAGTTTGAAAGAAGGTGAACAGGACAAGATGATTTTTAAAAAATCAGGATCTGGGAAGGCAAAGATGTAAAATTTGCCAAACCAAGGGAATCCAAAAAATATATATCTCTAGTAATATACAGAGTATAAAAAACAAAATTGGCAAACTAAAATCATTGAAAATTATCAAAGCAGTTGTAACTTAAGCTTGGGCACAGGGACATGGGTGAAATGACCTCCTTTGATGCTGTAAAGTTCTATGGGCTGAATTTAATGATCACACCACTGGGTGCAGCGGCGGGTGCACAAGTTGGCAGCACTCCTACTTGTCTCGTGATCGACCATGCTGCTGCAATTACATGGCGAGTGGCCATTTTGTATAATAGAGGCACTTGGAGGGGGTGGAGGTGGAGATGGTGTTCACGGCATCACCTGATGTAGGACCAGGTGCTGGCGCCATCTTTAAAAGCCTGCCAGCCCTGCAATCACTATCTCCCTGCATTCGATAGAAGCTCACTGAAGCAGCACTTCTGTGCTCTTCCAAAAAGTTCAAACTCAGCAAGCCGCCCCACTGAGCATCATTCTGATCATGTCAGAGGTCCGAGCAAGGTTGGCCCCATGGTTCAGTGATGTCTCCCTGCTGATTCTCCTCCAGGCTGCAAGGGAAAAGCGGGAGGTCCTTTTCCCCAGCGATGGCAAGAAGAAGTCCTCCCGCCTGACCAAGCAAGCCTGGACAGAGATCACAGAGGAGGTTAGTAGCTGTGGGGTCACCCATCGTATTTGGATCCAGTGTAGGAAGAGGGTCAATGACCAGCAAAGGTAAGTGGCACGTTTCAAAATTGCTTGGTGTGATCTGGTTATTACTCCATGGTATGCCACATGGGTACCACTGCCATTTCAAAGACAGGAAGGTCATAACAGATTGATGACAGGTGACTGGCTGCATATATGAATCAAAGGCTGGATTTTATAAGCTCACCGCGATCATGGCAGCGAGCTTCAAAAATGGCGGTCCACCTGTGTGGACCGCACGTCACAAACCCGTCGCAATATTGAATGCAGCAGCTCATTTAAGGGGCGGGGCGGACCACCCCCCCCCCCCCGCCCCCGCAATGACATGGAGGGGGAGGGGCGGTCCTTCCCCAGCAATAGCGCCTGGTGTCATTACACAGGCGCTGATGCCATTTTTAAAGGGCTTTGAGCCTACATTGCAGTTTACATATTAAATGGAATAGTGATTGTAAAAAGTTAAATAAAATGATCCTGACTCTCTCCCAACCCCCACTCAATAAGCATAGAATTATCTGCCCTCTCCCCCTGCCAAAACACTTACCTTATGCTGCCGACCATCCCCCCCAAAGTTCATCAACTTTAAACTTTACCCCTTCCCACCACCCCCCTAGACCAATGAAATTAATCTGACCCCACCACCCCCCCCCCCCCCCCACCCCACTCCTCCCAGACTGAAAGATTTACCTGCTCCCCCCTTCCGACCAGTGTTACACCTTAGATCCCTGGACGGGGATCCAAAGGCTCGGGAGTGCTGGCCACCGGCACTAATATGGCACCAGAACGGACAGCGGGAGCAGGTAAGTAATTAATTAATTCATTTCAATAAAGTTACCTATGCAAATTTGGTTTTTGTTGCTTAGCGGTGCGGAGGCCGCAAAAAGGCCTCGCCACCACCGGCAATATTGGGCCAGGCCTTCCTGCCATTAAGGCCTATGGCGGGCCTCTGCTGGAGGCATTTTCCGGCCCCCCCCACCGCCACGACATTGTAAAATCCAGCCCCAAATGTCCCTTGTTAATACCTCAGATCAAGTTAGACCAATGACTGTTCAAGTCAGTATGCCAGACAAAGCATCCACCAGGTGTTGATGAAGCGCCCATGTTAGTAGAATCATGATGTTGACGTTTGGCAATCTTCAATATCTGCATCCTTGCTCTTTAAGGAGAAGAGGGCCCAAAACAGGAGGGAGACGGCCATGACCGGTGGTGGACCGCCCGACCTGTGTCCTTGCAGTCAAGCTGAAGAGGAGGCACTGGAACCAGCTGGGATACATAGAGGACATGCCATCTCAGACATGGAGCTCGGGGTCCCAGCGCAAGAAAGTGATTAATCCCGATCAGATAAAAATGCAGTAGTCATGGTGAATTAGCTCTGACATGCTGTCCTTAATGGGATATGTGTAGCCTATCCAACACATATGTTGTTTTCATTGTATCTTGCAGGTTTGCAGAAGACCACAGACCCTGAGAGACTGACGACAGCCTCTGAGGACGAGGAGCACTCAGAGGATGCACCATCCCATGACTGTCCTGCACCTTCCACTAGCGCAGATACTCTCACCTCAGTGGGAATCCGTTCAGCTTTACAATCAGGGTCACAATCTGGTAAGAGCACAACACACATGCTGGCTGAGGCTGAGACAGCTGAGGCCTCAGACAGTCAGAGGACTGTGCGTGGCCAGGCCCATGCTGAGCCCCAGGCTGATGACGAGCCTCTGGTTTCGGCAGCACAGGACATGCTGGAGTTGCAGTGAGAGGTAAAGCAACATTTGGCGGAGAAGCCAAAGGCCATGCATAGTGTTGAGCAGACAGTGGGGTGTCCATCCATGTCATGACTGCTGCCCTGTCCCAGGCATATGAGTGCATGGCTTCACCCATCGAGAGGATGGCAACCCTCTTGGAGAGCCACATTCCACAGATGCGCCATGACCTGCACCTTGGCCATGAGGTCCACTCAGCTGTGGCAGGGCGAGAGAAGGACCAGGAGGCAAGAGAATGTTCCAGCTCCTTGCCCTTCTCCAGTGAACAGGGAGGCTCCAGGAAGCCTTAAGAGGAGGAGGCGAGGATGCGCTCCACATCTCGGGACTGCCCTCAGGGAGATTCGAGTATGCACACCGGCTCTTCATCCCCTCCGCCGGTGAGCCAAGGTCCAGCAGCCATGATGCCTGAGTGCACTCCTGGACCAGTGCAGGAAGCCTTCAGGCAGCCGGGGCCCTCCAGGCCTCAGGCACCTAGAGGACGCCCGTCAAAGTCATCCCAAGCCAAGGGGCATCATGATCAGCAGCCTGCCTGCAGTCCAGCTGCTGTTGCAGGGGATGTACCACGCAGGAGCACACACAAACTTATAAAAAAGATGCCTTGACACACATGGGTATTCACAGATGAAACAGTGATCTCATGTTTAATGTAATTAAAAGATCATTGGTACAAATCCTCAGCCTCCATTGATAGAAAACTGCATTCCACCATGAAGCGATTGTGACTCCTGCTGTCCCCTCAACTGATATTATTAACATGCCAATGAGCATGATTGTTTCCTTACTTGAATTATGTCACATGGCCACTGGCTGAATTGGATGATTCATGCTGGAGGGCAAGATAGTACAAAGGCAGAAAACTTGAGACTACATGCATGAGAGTGAGTTTTGGTCGGAAATAGTTTTATTACAAGTCATGGATTGTGGAAACACTCCTTTATAAGGCTGTGCCTTGCCTCCCTTGCACGCTGCTCGATATGTCTGCCCGCCATCACTCTGTTAGGATCTTCCATAGCAGCTTGGCCTTGTGTGCCCTCTGTGCACTTTTTGTCAGAGGAACTCTCATACTCCCACATGTCTGCCTCTTGCAAGGCCTCACCCCTCTGTAGTGCTATGTTATGTAGAATGCAGCAGACCACAACAATGCACTGAGCCTTCTGTGGGAAATACTGAAGGGTTCCGCCAGATCTTTTGAGGCAGCAGAACCACATCTTCAGCATACCAGTGGCCTGCTCGATGGCTGCTCTGGTGGAGCCGTGACAGGCATTGTAACGCTCTTTTGAATCATTGCTGGGGTTCCTTTTAGGCATCAGAAGCCACATCCTCAAAGGGTAGCCCTTATCCCCGAGAATCCACCCTTGAAGGTGAGCAGGGGGTGTGAAAAGCTATGGCACCTGGGACAGCTGAAGTATGTATGAGTCGAGGCAGCTTCCCAGGAAGTGGGCACACACTTATAGGAAGCGTTTTCTGTGGTTGCATACATGTTGTACATTAATGGAATGAAAAAATTCTTCCTGTTGATGAAGGTTGGTCCGTGGGAACCTTGATGTCCACATGCATGCAGTCGATCACACCTTGAACCTGTGGGAATTTCCCAATGGCCCCAAATCCAATGGCCCTCTCGACCTGACTCTCAGGGTCTATCCTGTAGTGCACATAGTCGCTGGCTCTCCTGAACAAAGCATTGGTCACCTCCTTGATGCAGCGGTGTGCTGCGGATTGAGAGACCCCACACATGCCCCCGTGGATCCCTGGAATGATCTACAGACATAAAAGTTTAGGACCACAGTAATCTTCATAGCCACAGGCATAGGGTGACCACCAAAATTCATTGGTCGCAAATCGTTATTGAGCAGTGCGCAGATGTCTGTGACCGCCTCCCTGGACAGCCACAGTCTTCTCCGTCTGATCCGCTCAGACATCTGCAGGTATGTCAGGCGAGTTCTGTATACTCAATGCTGTATCTGTGCTCTTTGTTGCATTGTCGGCTGCTGCTGCTGCTCACGACTGGGACGTTCCTCTTGTGCTGTAGCTGTCTCTTGGGTGCACCTCCAGCAGATTCGCCTCAGCACAGCATGGGGATCCAAGAAAACAGGGTGAATCATACCCATCTCTATCCTCCTTGCACCTTCAGCTTCCTTCAAAGGTTAAGTTTACCTATCTGGCCAAAGAGATGTTTGAATTTTGGTTATGGGAAAGTTACACTAGCTCCACGGTATGGTTTGATGTTGGACCTGCAAGTTTTCCAAAAGGGCGAACCATCATTAGCAAACCAACAACATCTCAGTGCCCTGCACTGGCCTTCCGAAAGACAACCACCTGTACATTGCCAAGTTCTTCCAACCTCTCCCCGACAGACAAACAGCTTGCTGATTTCTCCCACCTCTCCCCCACAGACAAACCACTTGCAGAGTTCTCCCAACTCCCCCCTCGCAGACAATGCAGTTGCAAAATTCTTCCAACCCCCGCTCAGAGACAAACCACTTGCAGAGTTCTCACAAACCCCCACCCCCACAGACAAACCATTTGCAGAATTCTTTCAACTCCGCCCTCATAGACAATGCAGTTCCCAAGTATTTTCAACCAGCCACTCCCCCTAGATAACAGCAATAAAGTAAATTACTCTTTCAAGTCACCGAGGACTCTCACCTCAGTGCCTCCAGCTTTTTAAAGATGCAAAACTGAAGGCACGTGAGTGCTGCACGTCCAACATAAGATGGTGAATGCCTGGTAAGATCGCAATAAATTACATTGAAATGTATGCTGAAGAGTGTTTAGGATATGTATATGTCACTGCCATCACGGTGGTGAAGAAGTGCCGCCGCGGCACTTCTTCGCCTCTGACAGATTCAGAATGCAGCATTATTTAAATGCAACCATTTTTAACCCAACAAATAGTAGAAACACAACTGGGCGGCACAGTGGCGCAGTGGTTAGCACCGCAGCCTCACAACTCCAGCGACCTGGGTTCAATTCTGGGTACTGCCTGTGTGGAGTTTGCAAGTTCTCCCTGTGTCTGTGTGGGTTTCCTCCCACATGCCAAAGACTTGCAGGTTGATAGGTAAATTGGCCATTAGCAATTGCCCCGAGTATAGGTAGGTGGTAGGAAAATGTAGGGACAGGTGGGGATGTGGTAGGAATATGGAATTAGTGTAGGATTAGTATAAATGGGTGGTTGATGGTTGGCACAGACTCGGTGGGCCGAAGGGCCTGTTTCAGTGCTGTATCACTAAACTAAACAGAAGATTAAATTTCTAGGTAAGTTAGAAAGGCATGTAATAGCAACAGTGAAACTTGCAGATTTTAATTATCTAAAAAGAATGAGATAGGGGAAACGTTTGCAATGAGAAAGTGTTTTTTGGCAGTGTGTCAGGACTCTTTTAGTCGATATATCGCTGCCCCAACAAGATAATGATAATGGGTAATGAAAGGGAACAAGTAAGTGATCTGAAACTAGGGGAATGTTTGGGAACCAATGACCACAATTTAATTAGGTTCAGTGTAAGAGTAAAAATGGATACAGAATAGTTGAAGACAATGGTACCTGACTGGAGAAAGCAAATTATACTGAGATAAAAGGAACCTTGTCTTAATCAAATGGAAGGAAAAATAGGTAAGTAGAACTGTAGAGCAGCAAGAGGAAATTTTCAAATTGGTGATTCATTCAAAATATGAAATTTAAATGGTCTCCGGTAAATGTACTCTAATATTGAAGATTGGGGTTCCAATTCTGAATAGGGAGGTTATATCAAATATGAAACTATAAGAAGTAGTTAGGATTTACAGGGCAGATAATTCAAAAAAACAAAGAAAACCAGGAGAAATATAAAATAATATAGAGAAACTACAAAAAAGCAGATCATAACGCTGTAAAGGACTTTGGAGAGGAAGTTATCAAAAGGCATAAAGGACAACAAAATCAAAACAGATTAATAGCTAGATATTCCACGTAGCAATAGGGCAGAAAACAGATGAAGGAGGTAAGCTTGTTGGGGAGAGCAAGGGAATGGCAGAGATAATACATAAATGCTTTGCCTTAGTTTTCACAAAGTCAGTGCATATTGGGATTGTAAAACCACCGTGAAATGGACAAGGAGCAGTTAATGCAGGCTATTAGTCAAAGAAAAAGCAAAGACGTTAAAAAAAGGGTTAGACAAATCACCAAGATCTGCTATCTAAGGAACCTGAGGGAAGCTGGGAAGAAATAGCTGCACCTGTAACAATTTTCCAAAATTAAATAGTTTCTTAAAAAGGAAAAGTATTGGAAATAAGCAGGATGGTAGGATTAGACTAAGCGGCTCATGCAAAAAAAAACACCAGCATAGACTTGACAGTGCAATTGGCCTATTGCTGCACTGCAACGTTCTATGATTCTAGTCACAGCTCACAGTGCTGATCTCAGTGTATCACGTGAATCAGAATAATCAAGTGAAAATGCTTGTTTATGAATGGCGTGAGACAAAATTAACTCAGAACATGATACAAACAAAATTGGTGTGGCCTGGAAATGATTATCGAGAAAGAAAGGCTTACATTTATATAGCCTCTTTCACAACTTCAGGTTGTCCCAATGTGCTTTACAGCCAATGAAGTGCTTTGAAGTGCAGTCATTGTTGTAATGTAGGAAACCATAGTGAAGTACTGTCATACAGTCTGGCCCCCAATGTGTCATGACAACCATTACAAATCAGCTCTGTGCTTGTGCCATCCAGGTCAGGAGGAAGGACATGAAGTGTAAGGACATGGATCAGTTGACCGATGTTAGGAGAAAGCTGTGACAAACTGGAGGGAATTCCCACATTCTTCAGTCTATCATGTTCCAGAGGAACAGAGTCTCTTAAAGCTTCTAGAAAGGCCCTATTTTTATTAATACACATGGAACAGGTGCAGCTTGTAAGGGATTAAATATCAACAGGAAATATGTGTACAGTTGTCAATTTAATTTTAGCTTGTGGGGATAATAAGATGCTAGGAATAGCTGTGTCATGGGTGTGCAATGTAAATACTTAAATGCGCATTTCCAAAGTGCAAATTTAGAGAAGGGTGTCCAACATCAATTGTAAAAGGAACTCAGAACCTTGGAGACATCAGGAAGCATTATTTCAACCCCACTGTATCTTAGAATTACTCGACAGAAATGCATCTTTTCCCCTTCACTATTTTTACCTTGTCTTTAGAACCTTAGTACAAAACTGAATATTACAAGGTCAAGTACAGCAAACTCGACGGTGATTCAGGGCGGAATTTTAATATGGAAGAGCAGATAGGGTTGTGTGTATAGGTTGCAGGTTAGAATCGGCAAAATTGACATTGCAGCAGGAAGCTGGCTCCAAGCCACTGTAATCTGCGTTTGATTCCAGCACATTAGGCTTCATGCACGCAACCCCATTAGGAGAGACAGGTTGTCAATTTCCATATGCTAATTACTCAATTAGAGCGATATTAACACATTGCTTTAACTTTTAACATCACCACAGTAGATTCATCAGTTTTGCAGAGATTGCAGTAGTCCACCTCAAGCATGAGGGGGATGATGTTGCAGACCACTGAGATGATGTCTTCTTCCATGGATGTGAAGGCCTGTCAGTGCATTGCAAATTGTCTGCTGCTCAATGATTCTCCTTTTCATCCACAGCCTCCGAGGTACAGCATCTGTGTCCAGCTGAGTAGAGCTTGGAGAGGGTCGTAGACTCTCCACAGCTGTCTCCACCATCTGCTCTTGTTCAAATTCCACTATCTATCTTACTGGTCCCACCAAAATGTGAGTATCTGAGTTGGTGCATGATCTGCATGTGTCCTGTGACAGTGCACCCTCAACAGGACTCAGCTCCTCTGAGGAATCCTCATCAGCAACCTCCACAAATTGCTGCTGCATGTGTGAAGACCCTGTGGGAGATGATAGATATGAATTAGTCATGGCAAAGTAAAATATGTTGCAACTTAGCATTATGATGATGATTACATTTCACTCGCTGTTGAAATTAAGTCAACATGACTAAGTGTCTTATGAATGTGGGTGGCTTTTATCCAATTATGTCACCAGGTAGCAGGAAGCTCCGGTCTCCAACGGCCAAAGACACCAAAACTCCGCTGACCACCTGTGCCTCCTCCTCTGCGCTTGTCAATTGCAAGATGTTTGGAGGGCCCCCTCCAGTTCACTCCATCTCCCGTGTTCTGTGCTCTATTTCCTGCAAGGATGGAAAGAAGAGACCTATGAGTGAGAGTAATGGCATGTGTTCATCTGATGCATGGAGTGCACTTAGTGAGGGTGACCATGAGGGAGAGGCATAGCATTGCATAAGGATGAGAGTGAATGGAAGTGGTAGATGGATAGATGGGGATGTGACTAAGTGCATAGAAAGAGAAGGATGGGTGTGCCTGCAAGGTACGTGGGTGTGACAAGTGATGTGCTGGCGTAGACTTGAGAAGGATGAATGAGGGGGTGGGATGATGCAAGATGTCGGTGAATTTGACACTGCACTCATCTGTCCTAACCTGCTAAGATTATGGTGCTTTCTGCAATGAATCCAGGATTGTGAGCCCATGCTCCTCTGCTACCTCTAACCACACCTTCTTGATCTCCTGTTAGATAGGATTACATAGGATATATGGCACAGAAACAGGCCATTCAGCCCAACTAGTCTATGCTGGTATTTATGCTCCACTCAAGCCTCCCCCCATCTTTCCTCATCTAAATCTATCATCATAACCCTCTATTCCCTTCTTCCTCATATACCTGTGTACCTTCCCCTTAAATGCATCTATACTACTCACTTCAACCACTTCCTGTGGTAGTGAGTTCCACATTCTCACCACTCTTTGGGTAAAGAAAGTTCTTCTGAATTCCCTATTAGATTTCTTGGTGACTATCTTATATTAATGGCCTGTAGTTATGCTCTTCCCCACAAGTGGAAACATTCTCTCTGTTTCCACTCTATCAAAACCTTTCAGAATTTTAAAGACCTCTATTAGGTCATTCCTCGGCCTTCCTTTTTCAAGAGAAAAGAGACCCAGCCTATTCATCCTTTCCTGATATGTATACCCACACATTTCTGGTATCATCCTTGTTAATTTTCTCTGCACCCTCTCCAGTGCCTCTATATCCTTTTTATAATATGGCCACCAGAATTGCATGCAGTACTCTAAGTGTGGTCCAAGTAAGGTTTGATACAGGATTAGCACAATTTCCCTACTTTTCAATTCTATCCCTCCAGAAATAAAGCCCAGTGTTTGGTAGGGAACAGTATCTCTCACCAACTCCCCACAGCCCCCAGCAGCACCTCCTGGGAGTCTTCACTGAAACCAGATGTAGCCTTTGCCCAAGTGCACTCCATTCCGCCACCTGTTTCTCTTTTCTTCTCAACTCCAAACTCCTTCAACTCGCATGTTTGGATTGTCCCTTTAAATACTGGATTATGTCATGCATGTTCACATCACACCTACTGACATTGATTGGATGGGAAAACTGGACATTAAATTATAATGAAGTGGCTGAGTTAAAAAGCTGCTGACAGATGTACTTAATATATTTCTGGATTTCCTGGCCACTATCGGACACCCAACCACACCACCCACCCCCCCTCCCCCCCCACCCCCCGCCCCTATCCACCCACCCAACAGTTGGCAGCACATCATGGAATTAAAATCAGGGCCTAAAACTCTCTTTGCTCTGGCCCAACAATGTGTTTAAACCTCAGCCTTAGAAAAGCAATAGTGTGAATTGTTCCGATTCCCACAGCTCTCTTGCAGCCTGGCTGAATGAGATTCCCAATTTAGCTACATATTGTGCATCAAGTAAGAACTGGGTTCAGACTACCCTAATTAACGTTACATAGGACATCTGCAGCCAGTGGAGAAAGAAGATTTATTTTTCCCTTCGATCTGAAATGAATTTGAACCTGGCTCCTAGAGATGTGAAAGGAGAGTATGCCAACCCACTGTATCATCCCTGCTGAACTTACTGTTGCACTTATTGAGTGAACTGGGAAATATCTGAAACAAATCCTTCAATGAAATCAGATAGTTCTACAAAGTGGGCACAAATTACTTTTCTTTCAGAGGTATGAAATATTTTGAGTGCTTCTTCACCATGTAGGAAGTCAAATGGTAAACCTCTGCTTCTTCAATGTTTCACATTGAAGACTGAAGCTAGCTGGGTGTCTGGAGAAAGAAGAATTCTTAACGTTCAAGACTTTGCAATGCTCAATATGATGGTAGTGGAATAACCATCACCACATTATATTAATAAAATATGTGGTGGGGAATATATACAGCAGATTTGGGTTTGACTCGTAACCAAAACTGTTACAATCAACAACAAAAAATTGCTCCTTAAACACAGTAAAGCATCTCAAGGAGCTTCCCTGGAGAATAATCAGACAAAACAAATTAACACCAAAGAATGGCACATTCGGAAAGATGATCAAAAGCTTGGTCAGACAGGTAAATTTTAAAGAGGAATGTTGGAGAGGTTTAGAGAGGAAATTCCAGAGCTTAGCGTCTGGACAGATGGGAGAAACCCCATTATAGAACTGACAGAAATAAACAGGAATGAGGAGAACAGGAAAAAGGTCAGGAGTGCAGATATGCTGACCACTTTTACAAAGAAACAGCTGACGGGTGTAATAGCATATAGATTTTAAAATGCCTTCTCCAGCCTAATGAGGACTGTTTTGTTGAAGAGTCACACCATATTGTTAGTCTGTCTTTCTCTTTTCAAATGCTTACTGACCTGTGTATTTCCAGCATATTTTGTTTTCATTTCAAGTTTCCAGTGCTCATGGTCTTTTCTTTATAAACTGAAATTTGTTTCCTTTCTTTAAAAATGGCAGGCATGGTCTGTACTAAAATGTTATTTATTTTCTGACAAATGCTTTGAATAATTTGAGCCACTAAAAGGCTTTGTGTGCAACTGTGTTACTCGGAAGATAGAATAAGGAATCAAATTATTTTTCCAAAATATAAAATCAGAGAAGACAATAAATTGTTTGCTATCTTTTTTATTGCCATATAGACAGTGCTTTAGTATAAATGTAGTTATATCATGCTTCAGGAACTTTAATGGTCTGATTAGCAGTTATATTCAAGCCGAGGAAATGGTAGAACTCCAATTTCTTGTGAAATTCATGTGGTTTCAGATTTCATAAACAAGCTAATCTCTGCACAACCAGGTCATAGAAAGAAGAAAACCATTATGCTGTTGTAGTACTAGCTGCTAGTTTTAAAAAAGCAGGCGGGGAAGGGATGGCTCATAATCTCTCTATGAACTTAGAAATTAATGTGTGTGTGCATGTATGAGAAAATCCTGGGACCCATATAACTTTACAGGAGTAAAGATTTTGTCTGAACCACCTGGGCGTTAAGCATCACCCAGGCCAAGTGCAGAAAGGAAATTCGGGTGGGGAGATTATTTTTTATTCATTCATGGGGATGTGGACACTGCTGGTTAGGCCAGCAATTATTGCTCATCCCTAATTCCCCTTAAGAAGGTGGTAGTGAGCTGCCTTCTTGAACAGCTGCAGTCCTTGGGGTGTAGGTAAACCAACAGTGCTGTCAGGAATAAAGTTCCAGGATTTTGACCCAGCGACGGTGAAGAAACGGGGCAATATAGTTCTAAGTCAGGATGGTGTGTGGCTTGGAGGGGAACTTGCAGGTGATGGTGTTCCCATGCATCTGCTGCCCTTGCCCTTCTAGGTGGTAGAGTTTGTAGTTTGGAAGGTCCTGTCGAAGGAGGCTTGGTGAGTTGCTGCAGTGCATCTTGTAGATGGTACACACTGCTGCCACTATGCGTCGGTGGGAGGGAGTGAATACTTGTGGATAGGGTGCCAATCAAGTGGGCAGTTTTGTCCTGGAGGGTATCAAACTTCTTGAGTGTTTTTGGAGCTGCACCCATCCAGGCAAGTGGAGGATATTCCATCACACTCCTGACTTGTACCTTGTAGATGGTGGACAGGCATTGGGGAGACAGGAGCTGAGTTACTTGCTGCAGAATTCCTAGCCTTTGACCTGCTCCTGTAGCCACAGCATTTATGTTACTGGTCCAATTCAATTTATGGTCAATGGTAACCCCTAGGATGTTGATAGTGGGGGATTCAGCGATGGTAGTGCCATTGAACATCAAGGGGAGATGGTTAGATTCTCTCTTGTTTGAGATGGTCATTGCTTGTCACTTGTTTGACGTGAATGTTACTTGCCACTTATCAGCCTAAGCCTGGATGCTGTCCAGATCTTGCTGCATGTGGACACAGATTGCTTCATTATTTGAGGAGCTGTGAATGGTACTCACAAATTCTCATCACCTGTACAAATCCCACTGGAATTTCTTTTCATTCATTCCATGAAAGGAAAATCAGGCAAATTTTGTGCGTTCCTCCCTGCCATACCTTCTTTGCTGTACTCTGTTCCAAGCAATGATCAATGCCCAGGCATTAAAGATGAGAATCTTATGTCTTCATGGGCTGCACTTCATGTGTTCTTTAAGTCATTGATTAAGCTGTTTTACTCAAGTAATGAGACTGAATCCAGCTCAAATTGATGGGATGAAACCTCCCTAAGTTATTCATAAGGTAATTGAGAAAGGTTACGGTTACTTTGCAGATGTTGCTTGTAGATCCAAGAAATAGGGCAGTTCCATGGCTCCACTCATGGTTCAGCAGGCTAATTCTGTGGGCACTCTAGCTGTCAACAGAGCTAACTCCAAAAGGACATCAACACTTGCCAGGGCTATTTTAATGCCCAATAAAAGTGGCAGAGAGCAGGTGCTTATCTTTGAACAGCGCTAACCACTAGTTCTTTCGCATTCAAATACTGTGACTCATTCTGTGCTACGAACACAACCTCACTACTGTTACAAGAGTACTTCTATTTTTTTGTAAAATATGTTTTTAAGGATTTATATTGAATCATGGACATTGATTCATCTGGAAGCTTGAACAGATGCTGTGAGGTTTTTTAAAAAAGAAGTCACCAGACAGTTCATGGACATGACTTGTAAACAAGTCCTTACTGGATGGCATCCGTTTTTAGATAAAATTCCAGCAGGGAGCTTTGTTGTTCTGACTTGGGGAGATATTTACAGAAAAGTGACAAGACTTATAGAGTTCAGCAGGCTTGACTTCTGGAATATTTTTGGTTTCACTTTGAATTGTAAAAAAGACATTTGTTTTTTGCCTGCCAAGAAAACCCAGCTCATCTCTTTCTCTCTTGGAAAGAAACCCTGCATATCCAATGTGTCAGTCTCCTCTTTCCTGCTGTATTTGAAGGAACGCTGCGTATCGAATGTGTGGGAACTAAAACCCCTGTTGCTGCATTTCTGCTGTAAGGCCTGTCTGAAGCCTCTGTAGCTGCATTTCTGGGAAAGCCTACCCAAACTGATCTTCAACATCACCTGGAAAGAACTGTTCTCGAGAGATCCCAGTGACAGCAATCTATACACATTTGGGACGCCAAACCAAAACAAAGGACATCTTTCCATAGTCTCCTTTTTTCAAGAATGAGCAAATATTCAGCCTAAGTGGGTTTTTTGTCTTCTTTTTTTGGTAACAGAGCTCTAAAGCAAAATTCCCTTTAATTTTTCCATTTAACCGATGTATGTATGTATGTGTGTGTGAGTGTGATGGGCTAAGGTAAAAAGGGAACTGTTATACTTCAAGCTGTGTGTTTATGCTTTGTTTCATTACTGGTTAAGACCTGTTTTATAATAAACTGATACCTGGTTGGAGTGTTTTATTCTGGGATAAAAATAGAGTCTATGATTGACCGTATGTGGGAAGAAATTTAAATATATGATTAGATTTTAGATTAGATTAGAGATACAGCACTGAAACAGGCCCTTTCGGCCCACCGAGTCTGTGCCGACCATCAACCACCCATTTATACTAATCCTACACTAATCCCATATTCCTACCAAACATCCCCACCTGTTCCTATATTTCCCTACCACCTACCTATACTAGTGACAATTTATAATGGCCAATTTACCTATCAACCTGCAAGTCTTTTGGCTTGTGGGAGGAAACCGGAGCACCCGGAGAAAACCCACGCAGACACAGGGAGAACTTGCAAACTCCACACAGGCAGTACCCGGAATCGAACCCGGGTCCCTGGAGCTGTGAGTGTTGTGACCCATGGAGAAGTGGAACTAGGATAAACAGTGCACTCCTCCTGCCTTGGGCATAACACTCTTTACATCCCCCATGATGTTTGTAGCTGTGCTGGGGTTTGATAGAGGTGCTGATTGTAACAGGGTACTTGATCCTTGATCCTGTGATCTCATGCTATTCCTCTATGCCTGAAAACATACAGAACTAAATACTGCCTCAAGTAATCACTACTTCAAACACTTTCAGAATTCCCAAATGGGTATCAGGTGCTTGTACTGCATGGGATTCCAAAGAATATGACACTATTCCTGCCAAAGGTCACATTGTCTACAAGTAAAATGATATTATTAAGGTAACGAAAGTACACATTATCACCTGGTTGTACAGCTTCACTTGCATTTTACTTACTTCAAATTGAACATATATCATCCTGTCAGGCTCATTTACCAGTGTTCCTTGTTTCAATCCCTTTTTGGAATTGTTTCTCGCCACACAAGTTGGTTCATGTACTTTCCATATATAAATAACCCCATTCAGGCTAAGCATTTGTTGTTTTGCCTCATTCATATCAGTACCTCCGCTTACTGACTCTCGCTGCTGAAAAACTGAAACAAGCAGTGTGGAGGGGAGGATTTTAATACACAGGTAAAAAATGAGGAAGCAGGAAATTAGAGAAGAGAGAACAAGCAGTGTGGAAGGAAGAATTTTAATACATAGTTAAAAAATGAGGAAGCAGGAAATCAGAGAACAGAGATCAAGTTACATAAAGTATTGCATTATTTTTACATTAATATTTACTTCCTTTGCCTTTAAGAAAAAGTGAATATCAACCTTCCAAGAGATGAAATCCTAATGCACAGCACTTAAAATATACACGTAACACTTCGGATACAGCAGGAGATTTTCCATTAAATTCCAATGATTTTTCTAGCAGGAAATGACTAAATGTTTGACAGAGCCTACCTTCTTAAATTTCTATAAATGTGTAGTTTTATATCCCTACATGAAACAGATGTTTGTCATGCATACATGTTGGATTACCTTAGCGGATATTTTCAGATCTCACACATTCTTCCTCACATCTTTCCAGGTTTTACAGGTACAGAAGACAGCATTTATTCTTTCAGCTATTTCTGTCCGTACTACACCAGGTACTTCTGGATTGAACAGTGAGGATTTGTCATCTCTGTTAAATATTCTATTCCTCTCACTCTGAAGAAATGCGTCCTGTGCCTAATTATCAAATCATCATTTACCATCCTGCAACCTCCATTCTACAGGAAAACTGCAAGTAGCTTTATTGGGCTCCTATGTGCCATTGCAAGACTAAAAATGCTACTTAATAAGTGCTACCTTTCCATTAGGTATCATGCTGTGTGGGTGTTATAACATTCTTTATTACAAGTCCTGAATTGGTAAAATTGCAAATTAACGTACTTAAAAATGCTTAAGCAACACTCAGCTAATTCATGAACAACAATTTCTAGGCTCATAGCACAAAAATCTCCCTAATTCAGGATTGTATTTTCATGGATATAAACTTAGAGGGTCAATAAAGATGGTTTTTGTAGTGAATGAAAATGTCTCCTATGTAAGGGGTGTTCTTCTGGAGGTAGTTTGGGAAGAGAGCTCAGCTTTGCATCCAGCCTGTGCTATACCCACAACTTTGTTGAATGTGTAGCTTTACATGCAATTTTGAATTCCCCTCTCAACACATCCACTGCCTCTGTGTTGTCTGACTGCGTGTCCGATATCCGATTTAAGCAGGCAGTGTTTGCTACTGCACAGAGTGTGAAGCACAGAGTGATTGGGGAACAGAGTGCTTCACAAACTGAGTGCTAAAGTCAGGAAATTGGTGCATGTGGGATCTCTCTGATAAGTGTTTCTCAAGTTGTAATTTAGATTAACATTTAGAATTTGATGTGGAACTTCAAAACGGCAAAAGAATCGGCAAACTAGTTACGATATCTAGATAACAGAAAGTGCCTGTCAATGGCAGTGGCAGTTAACTGAAAGTGGTTGCTTGAATAAATGTTAATTACTGTAGCAGAAAGCTGATTTATCAGTTGTAACCTGGGTGTGAGTTATAAGCTCTCTATTTAGGTAGGCCATGTTTGCTACCGCACAGAGTGATCAGGAAACAGAGTTGCTCGTTAGCTGAGTGCTAAACTCGGAAATCTGGTGGAAGTGGAAATTTGGTACAAAGGGGGAAGGAGGTTCTGCTTTTTATGCTTTTTGTTTTATCTCCAGTAGCTGGTGAGTGTTCTTCTGTTGACTCCAAGCTAGAAGACTGTAACTTGCTATTAATTTACTAAATTAGTAACTAGTTAACTAATCAAATAAATAAATATGGATATAAAAGCAAAATACTGCGGATGCTGGAAATCCGAACTAAAAACAAGAAATGCTGGAACCACTCAGCAGGTCTGGCAGCATCTGTGGAAAGAGAAGCAGAGTTAACGTTTCGGGTCAGCGACCCTTCTTCGGAACATATCTGTGGTAAGTGTTTGTTGCTTGAACAACTTTGTCTCAGGGGTTCTGAAGAAGAGTCATAGCTGACTCGAAATGTCAACTCTGTTTCTCTCTCCACAGATGCTGCCAGACCTGCTGAGTATTTCTAGCAATTCCTGTGTTTTTTGTCAGATTTCCAGCGTCTGTGATATTTTACTTTTATTATTCAGCTCAGAGTTGTTGAATTGGAGTCCAAGCTACAGACATTGCGGGGCATCAGGGAGGGGAGAGTTACCTAGACACTTTGTTCCAGAGGCAGTCACACCCCTTAGGTTAAGTAGGACTTTAGAGTTGATCAATGGTCAGGGGTAGGAGGGTGTGACCGCAAGTCAGGCAGGTATAGAGATCCAGGATGGAGTGATGGAGGAGCCTCAGCCCTTGACTTTGACCAACAGGTAGGAGGTACTTGATATCTGTGTTTCTGAGAACGAGGACTGCAGGGAGGATATTCAAACTGGCCATAGCACCATAATGCATAGAGTCATAGAGTTATACACCACAGAAACAGGCCCTTCGGCCCATCGTGTCTATGCCGGCCATCAAGCACCTAACTATTCTAATCTCATTTTCCAGCACTTGGCACTTAGCCTTGTATGCTATGGTGTTTCAAGTGCTCATCTAAATACTTCTTAAATGTTGTGAGGGTTCCTGCCTCTACCACCACTTCAGGCAGTGTATTCCAGATTCCAACCACCCTCTGGGTGAAAACATTTTTCCGCAAATCCCCTCTAAACCTCCTGCCCCTTACCTTAAATCTATGCCCCCTAGTTATTGACCCCCTCCGCTAAAGGAGAAAGTCTCTTCCTATCTAACCTATCAATGCCCCTCATAATTTTGCATACGTCAATCATGTCCCCCCTCATCCTTTTCTGTTCTAAGGAAAGCAACCCTAGCCTTTTCAATCTCTCTTCATAGCTGAAATGCTCCAGCCCAGGCAACATCCTGGTGAATCTCCTCTGCACCCTCTCCAGTGCAATCACATCCTTCCTATAGTGTGGTGCCCAGAACTGTACACAGTACTCCAGCTGTGGCCTAACTAGCGTTTTATACAGCTCCATAATAACCTCCCTGCTCTTATATTCTATGCCTCGGCTAATAATGGCAAGTATCCCATATGCCTTCCTAACCACCTTATCTACCTGTGCTGCTGCCTTCAATGATCTATGGACAAGTACACCAAGGTCCCTCTGACCTTCTGTACTTCCTAGGGTCCTACCATCCATTGTAAATTCCCTTGCCTTGCTAGTCCTCCAAAAATACATCACCTCACACTTCGCCGGATTAAATTCCATTTGCCACAGCTCCGCCCATCTTACCAGCCCATCTATATCGTCCTGTAATCTAAGGCTTTCCTCCTCACTATTTACAACACCACCAATTTTCATGTCATCTGCGAACTTACTTATCATACCTCTTATATTCACGTCTAAATCATTAATGTACACTACAAACAGCAAGGGTCCTAACACCGATCCCTGTGGTACACCACTGGTCACAGGCCTCCACTCGCAAAAACAACCCTCGACCATTACCCTCTGTTTCCTGCCACTAAGCCAATTTTGGATCCAATTTGCCAAATTGCCCTGGATCCCATGGGCTCTTACCTTCTTAACCAATCTCCCATGCAGAACCTTATCAAAAGCCTTACTGAAGTCCATGTAGACTACATCAACTGCTTTACCCACATCGGCACATCTAGTCACCTCCTCAAAAAATTCAATCAAGTTAGTTAGATACGATCTCCCCCGACAAAGCCGTGCAGACTATCCCTGATTATTCCCTGCCTCTCCAAGTGGAGATTAATCCTTTCCCTCAGAATGTTTCCCAATAGTTTCCCAACCATTGATGTTAGACTCACCGGCCTGTAATTGCTTGGTTTATCCCTGATACCCTTCTTGAATAATGGTACCTCATTCGCTGTCATCCAGTCCTCTGGCACCTCTCCCGTGGCCAGAGAGGATCTAAAAATTTGTGTCAGAGCCCCTGCTATCACCTCCCTTGCCTCACACAACAGCCTGGGATACATCTCATCTGGGTCTGGGGATTTATCCACTTTTAAGCCCGCTAAAGCATCTAATACTTCCTCCCTTTCAATGTTAATATGTTCAAGTATATTGCAATTCCCCTCCCTGATCTCTACACCTACATCGTCATTCTCCACTGTGAAAACAGATGAAAAGTAATCATTTAAAACCTCACCTATGTCCTCCGGCTCCACACACAGATTGCCACTTTGGTACCTAATGGGCCCTACTCATGCCCTTAATATAAAACGCCTTAGGATTTTCCTTTATATTGACCACCAATGTTTTTTCATGTCCCCTCTTCGCTCTCCTAATTACTTTTTTAAGTACCCCCCCTACACTTTCTATACTCCTCTAATGCCTCTACTGTTTTCAGTGCTCCGAATCTGCCATAAGCCTCCTTTTTTTTTCCTGATCCAATACTCTATATCCCTTGACATCCAGGGTTCCCTGGATTTGATGATCCTACCCTTCACCTTAATGGGTACATGTTGGCTCTGAACTCTCACTATTTCCTCTTTGAATGACTCCCACTGGCCTGATGTAGACTTTCCTACAAGTAGCTAGCACGTGGCACAGGGAGTAATCCAGAGATTACAACCTTTGAGGTCCTGCTTTTTAATGTGCTACCTAGCTCCCTAAATTCTTGTTGCAGGACCTCATCCCTCTTTCTACACATGTCGTCGGTACCAATGTGTATCATGACCTCTGATTGCTCCCCCTCCCCCTTCAGAATGGCTTGCAGCCGCTCCGTGACATCCTTGACCCAAGCACCAGGGAGGCAACATACCATCCTGGAGTCTTGTTTGCGGCCACAGAAACGCCTACCTGCATGCCTTATGATAGAATCCCTTATAGCTTTTCCACCCATTTTCCTCCCCTGTTGTGCAGCAGAGCCCTCCGTGGTGCCACGAACTTGGCTGTTGCTGCTTTCCCCTGGGAGGTGAACTCCCCAACAGTATCCAAAGTGGTATATCTGTTTGAGAGGGGGATGGCCACAGGGGACTACTGCACTACCTGCCTGCACCTACTACTCCATCTGGTGGTCACCCATCCCTTTTCTGCCTGTGCAGCCATTACCTGCGGTGTGACCACCTCGCTAAACGTGCTATCCACGATGTTCTCAGCATCGTGGATGCTCCACAGTGAATCCACCCGCAGCTCCAGCTCCGTAATGCGGGTATCCGGTAGCTGCAGATGGATATACTTCCTGCACACATGGTCATCAGGGATACTGGAAGCGTCCCTGATTTCCCACATAACGCAGGAGGAGCATATCACGGGCCTGAACTCTCCTGCCATGACATACCCTTAGATTAATTAGTTACTCCCTTAATTAAAAAATACTAATTATACTAGGGGCCTTGTTCTACCCACTACAATCTAAAGTCCTTAATAATTTACACTGAATTTTTAAAAAAACACTTTAGCAGTACTCACCTTATCACTAGAGGTTTTTTTGCAACAAAAAAAAACTTTCCCCTTATTTCTTAAGCTATTTAAATGCAGCTGCTACTCACCCAACCAATCACTTTGCAGGTTTCCCATGATGTCACTGTAAGTTTTTTTTCGAGTCTCAGCGCGCGCCAAGAGAGAGAGCAGGTCCGCCTGCCACTGCTGCTCCTGCCTTCAGGTAAGTGAGGGCCTCGAGCCCCGCACTCTCTTTTACAGCTCCTGCTCCGGATCAGCTTCCGCCCAGGTCCGCCAGCCGCTGCCGCTCCTGTCTTCAGGTAAGCCATTTAAGTGCAGAAAGTGAAAGGGAATGTGGTAGTGATCGGGGAGAGTATAGTTCGGGGGATAAATACCGTTCTCTGCAGCCACAACCAGGAGTTTCGAAGATTGTGTTGCCTGCCAGGGCTAGAGACATCCCCGCATGCTTGGAGATGAACTTGTACTGTTGGGGGGTCAGGGGGTGGTGCGGTTGGGGGATATCCAGTTGTTGTGGTCCACGTAGGAGCCAAAGACATATGTAGAATTAGGTATGATATTCTGCTGAGAGAGTTTGAAGAGTTAGGGTCCAAATTAAAATGCAGAACCTCAAAAGTAATAATCTCTGGATTGTTACCTGAGCCACACTTCAATTGGTATAGGGTCAAGCAGATTAGAGAATTAAATGCATGGCTGAAAGAATGGTGTGAGAAGAAGGGGATTCAATTCATGGGGCACTGGCACCAGTACTGGGAAAAGAGGGAGCTGTTCCATTGGGATGGGCTCCACGAAGCATTCATAATAAGGAAGATAAACTAGCTCCACAAATAAAGATAAATGGTTTAGATCTAATTGCCATGACAGAGACATGGTTACAAGGTGACCAAGGATCAGAAATAAATATTCCAGGGTACACAACATTTCAAAAAGACTGGCAGAATAGAAAAGGAGTAAGAGTAGCCCTGATAGTGAAAGACGACATAAGGGCCAGAATTTTAAGGCCCCCAAACAAGCGGGCTGGTGGCGGGGGGGGGCATAAAATTGAGTGAGAGGCCGGGGGGCCATTCCTGATCCCCTCCTGCTTCCGCTGCGATTTTATGCAGGGTGGTGGCGGCGGGAAATTGTCCACCTGCCCCAGGCCAATCAAGGCATTTATGTGGCCAATTAACTTGCACTTAAGGGCTCCTCCCACCGCCGCAGATATTTTACCCTCAGTGGCCAGATGGCAAAAGCCTCAAGAACCCTGCCAGGTAAAACAAGGTGGCCTTCTTGTGGGCTGGGGTGGGGGCCCTCCTGATCAGGTACCCTGTGCCCCACAGAAGGCCACCCCAGAAGCCCCAACCGCCCCCAACACACAACATTCCCCCCGCACTGCCCCCCCCAACCCCCCTTGCCTCGCCGGGGCCTGGCCAATTATACCCAGGGAGGCCCTAAAAAGTTATTTCGGTTCTGGGGCTGTCTTTCACCTTGCTTGTGATGGTTGGGTGTAGTCCCAGCACTCATGGTGGTGCTGCTGGGGCTAAGAGCTGCCGGCCCGCTGATTGGCCAGCAGCTCCATTAGGTGGGACCTCCTGCCTCAAAGAGATAGAAGTCATTCCAAGACTAATTGAGGGCCTGGGGAGCGAAAAATTCCAGCCTGGCTTCCCAGGCCCAGCGGAGGCGGGCTCACCACCAACTTATTGGCTGGTAGGCCGGACCTCTGCCCAGTTAAAAACTCCAGCCAGGGACATCAGTGAGAAAGAATCTTGGCTCAGACGATCAGTTTGTAGAATCATTATGTGTGGAAATTAGGAATAACAAAGGTCAGAAAATGCTGTTGGGAGTAGTTTATAGTCCCCTAACAGTAGGTATACTGTTGGACAAGGTATTAAACAAGAAATAATTGGAACTTGTAACAAAAGCAAGGTAATAATCATGGGGGAATTTAATCTTCATATAGACAGGACAAATCAAATTGGCAAAGGTAATCTGGAAGATGAGTTTGTAGAATGCTTTTGCAACAGTTTCCTGGAAAAATATGTGGTGGCACCAACTAGGGATAAAACAATGTTAGATTTAGTATTGTGCAATGAGGCAGGTTTAATTAGTAATCTCATAGTAAAAGATGCTCTGAGGAAAGAGTGGTCATAATACAATTGAATTCCATATTAAGTTTGAAAGTGACATACCCAAGTCTAAAACAAAATCTTAGAACATAAACAAAGCCAATTATAAACATCTGAGAGGACACCTGACTAAGGTTGGTTAAGTAAATAGACTGAAAGGTATGGCAGTAATTAAACAGTGGGGATCATTTAAAGAAACAATTCAGAATGTTTAACAAAGATACATTCCATTTAAAAACAAAAACACAGCAAGAAAGATCCATCCGTGGCTTACTAAGGAAGTTAAGGATAGTATTAGATATAAAGAAGAGGCTCATCATGTTGCAAAGAATAGTAGTGAGGCTGAGGATTGGGAGTGTTTTAGAAACCAGCAAAGGGCAACCAAAAAGTTGATAAAAAGGGAGAAATAGAATGAGGGTAAACTAGCCAGGAATATAAAAACTTATTGTAAGAGCTTTTATATAAGAAGGAGAGTGGCTACTGTAAAGGTTGGTTCCTTAGCAGCAGAGACAGGAGAAATTATCATGGGAATGAGGAAATGGCAAAGGAGTTGAACAAATATTTTGTGTCTGTGTTACGGCCAAATGAGGAGGGGTCACAGTCGTCCCTCTTGCCCTTCCTCTTATTTGACCGCAACAGGGTTTATTCCTTTTTTTTAAAACAGTGGTCGTGCTTACCACCTCAGTGAGTGTTTTATCTTTAACCTTTAATATGATTGTGAAAGAACCAATTGGACAGGTTTTCTTGGGTTTAAACAAGAAAGAGGTAAGTTTATTATACTCAACAAGTTAAACCCGTGCTAAAATAATTTTAAAATATGCTACACATTCACGCACACATTCACACGAGGTTCACACATACACACACAAGTAGATTACAAAGTGGAAAGTAGGTTTTTTGGTTGGATTAAAGTCCAGAATAAATAAAAGTTAAATACTGTCATGCCAAGAATGAGGAATATTAATTGCACCACATGAACATTAATTTTAAACTGTTACTGGAGTGAAGAAAGAACTGGTTAAAAAACCCACAATGGATCCTTGGCTGGAGAGACATTTCTGCATATTAACAGACAGTACTAGGAAAGGACAAAGGGGCTACTCCCTGCTCCAATTTAATCCACAATGGACTTTTGATTACCAGACGTTGAGGGTGGAGGAGCTCGCATTCCAGATTAACTGTTAAGATGGCCGAATACACAAAGGGACGTGGTCAGACCAGTTTAGTCACATGACTAACTGGCTGTTGCAGAGTTTTGAACTGAGTTTTAAATTGGAGAAAACAGTGTTTGAAGACAGAAAGCTGTTTGCTCCTGGACTGAAAAGACATCTCGTGGCTGGCTTGCCGCAGCCTCTCCTGTCTGTTTCATCTTTTTCTCACGGAACTGAAACTCACTGAAGATACATGAACCCCAAGAGAGAAAAGTCTCCTACAGTGAACATGGTTTAAGAAGAATACTGGGCCCCAATGAAAAGCAAGAATTACCTACAAGCAAGGACTCTACAGTGAGCTCGAAGCACAGTAACAAGAAACTTTTCTGATATTGCCTCAAACCTCTCCACTTTATTTTTCTTCTGCTCCCTTCTGTCACCATTTGCTCGTGCATTTTGCGTATGCATGCAAGCATGGGGTGTGGTAGACGTTAACTGAATTAGAGTTTAAATTTTAATAAATGTCACTTTTCTTCTTTAAACCTAAGAAAGCCTGTTTATGCTTATTTCTTTGCCTTATAATTGGAAAGTGGTGAACAAGGATTCACCAAGAGGGAGTTCAAAACACTGTGTGTTTAAAATTAAATCCT
Source organism: Heterodontus francisci (assembly GCF_036365525.1). Classification (NCBI taxonomy): domain Eukaryota; kingdom Metazoa; phylum Chordata; class Chondrichthyes; order Heterodontiformes; family Heterodontidae; genus Heterodontus; species Heterodontus francisci. The sequence goes on from NC_090383.1 coordinate 74,773,939, forward strand.
TTTACAATAAGACCAGGTGAAGGCTGAAAGGAACCCTTAGACACCTTTCTCACCTGGTCGTAACAGAAATTTGGGTGCTTGCATCCAGGATCTTACCCACAGACAAACAAGAGAAATTGGAAGTGGGAAGCCAAATTGTTTCCAATGAAAAAAGAGCAAGATTAATATAGGTTTTCTTGTGGTTGTGTGTGATTGAATACTAACATATCTGCAACTGAAGTGAGTAGCTCTCCAAGCCAGGGTGAAGTAACTTGGGATAAGTTAAAAGCACTGTCTATGGAGGAGTTGAGAAAAATGGCTAAGCAATATAGGATCACTGTACGTGGCGAGGCTAGGAGGTCTTAACTCATAAGGCTAGTAGCCAACCATTTTTCCCTTGACTCTGAAGAAGCAGAAGCAGTGTTAGAAGCAGACCCAGACAGAGTTTTGTTAGCAAAGATAATAGGAACAAAGGAAATTTGAATTTGAGGAAAGAGAGAGGGAGAAAGAAAGAGCCTTCTAGATGGAACATGAAGAAAACAAACACAGGAGAGGGAACAAGAGAGGCGAGAGAGAAATAAAGACAGGAGAAGGAACGTGAGAGAGAGGAGAGAGAGAAAGAATATTCCAGAAAGAATCCGAAGAAAGAGAGCTGAAGTTAACTAGGGGGCGACAGAGTGAAAGGATGGCCAATATGGAGGAGCATAATTCAGGGCTGGGTACAAAATTGCTAAAACTCGCTCAACTAATTCCAAAATTCAATAAGGAAGATGTGGAAGCCTTTTTTGTGTCCTTTGAGAAATTGGCAAGGCAGTTAAAAGGGCCAGCTGAGACCTGGTCTGTTTTACGACAAAGCAAGCTAACTTGAAAAGCCCATGAGGTTTATTCCTGTTGCCAGATGCGAGTTCATCAAATTATGAACTGACCAAAAATGCTATCCTCGGGGCATATGAATTAGTACCCAGAGCCTATTGCCAAAAGTTTAGAACCCTCAAAAAGCAAGCTAATCAAACTTATCTGGAGTTTGGAAGAAGTAAGCAGCTGGCTTTTGACCAATGGCTCAGGGCTCTTAAAATACAGCTCAGCTATGAGAATCTCAGGGAAGTAGTTCTGTTAGAGGAATTTAAAATCTCTCTCCCACTCTCAATGAAGACCCATGTGGAGGAGCAGCAGGTCCAGAGAGCCAGGCAAGTAGCCGTTCTGACCGATGCGTTTGCTTTAATTTATAAGTCGGTGTCCCAGGGGAGAATGTTTCCTGATCACCCCCACAAATCTGAAAAGGACAAAGGCTGGGAAGGTGATATCTGCCCAGGCAGTTCTGGGAGAGAAAGGAAAGCAGGAGACACAGGGGGCTCTCCTCCAGCCAAAAAGAAAAGTGCCTTGAGCAAGAGTGAGACCCGGAGACCTGTGTGCTTCCATTGTAATAATGCAGGGCATTTAAAAGCTGACTGCTGGAAACTAAAGGGAAAACCGGTAGTGTTAATCAGAGCACACCCACTCAGTGAAGACAGGAACTTGATGGAAAGCACAGCAGAACAAGCTGTGGCTTTAACTGCAGTAAGAATGAGACTCAGGAAGCTTGCAGCTGCAAATACAGGAAAATTTAATAGAATTCCTGAGGGTTATCAAGGTTTTGTGTCTGAAGGGAAAGTAACCCCATACCCCTCAAGTGGGGCAAGCAAGCCCATCGTAATTCTCAGGGACACAGGGGCCACTAGATCAGTTTTACTGGATAAAGGCCTGACCTTTCCTCCTGAGAGTGCAGTGAACACCAAAATGGTGGTGAATGGTATTGGAGGGCAGTGTATGTCTGTACCTGTACACTGGGTGCAGCTGGAGTGCAACCTAGTTTCAGGACCGGTGACCATAGGGATTGTCCCTAGTTTGCCTGTGGATGGGGTTGACCTGCTCCTAAGTAATGATCTGATGGGGTGAAGGTGGTAGCCTCCCCCCCCCCCCCCACCCAAGTAGTGAAAGAAAGACCACAGGAGGTCAGAGAGACAGGGCAGTGGTAGGAGACAGTCCCCTGCAGAGTCCCTGAATGTGTAGTGGATCAGGCCATGATCAACCAGCTCCCCCAGAGGAGACTGCATTGACACTGTAGGCAACTGACCATGAGGTCTGCCTGTCCGAGACTTTCTTTGGAAAGTTAGGAGACCCAGGGAATGAATTAAATGGATTTTCCCTGGCTGAGGTTCAGCGAACTGACCCAATATTGCGAGAGTTAGCACAGGCTGCCCAGTCTGAAAGTGAAGCAGAGGGAGTCCCTGATTGCTATTAATTAAAGAATGGTGTACTGATGAGGAAATGGAGTTCCCCTCACAGACCTGAGAGCAAGGAGTGGACAGTAGTTCACCAGTTAGTGGTGCCACAGAGGTACCAGGGAGAAATATTAAGAAGGGCCCACGAGACTACAATAGCTGTACATGCCGATATACGAAAGACCAAAGCCCGCATAAGACAGCAGTTTGACTGGCCAAAACTCCACAAAGATGTGGTGGAGTACTGCAGGAGTTGCCACATGTGCCAGGTTGAGGGAAAACCCCAACCTACAGTGAAACCTGCACCCCTAAGCCATATACCGGTGTTAGGAGGACCCTCCAGCAGAGGGCTGGTGAACTGTAAGGGAGTCCCGCTGAGAGCAAAAGGGGACAGGTAGGCACATGGCTGGCAAAAGTTTAGAAAGAGAAGGGGAAAAAGTGACCAAGAAGGCAGGTTATAAAGGAAGTCCAGGAGGAATCCCGGATGAAAACCCCTACTGTCTGGTCAGCCAACCCCGAAAAATTTTAAAGGTTAGACCCCAGATACTCCTATGTAAATGCAGACTCTAGAAGCACCCCACCAGAGTTGCTAACAGCATTTACATGAACCTGCAGAGACAAAGACCTCTAGGGAGCAGAGAAACTGTGAGAGTGATGCCTCACCTAGTCGCAGTGCCACAGGGGAGTGCAGTAGGGTCTGCACATATACCTGTAGACAGGAATGTCCCAGAGAACAAAGGGGAGATTAGCAAAGAATCCTCCCCCACAGTCAGAGGAAAAGCGAACCACCCATCCCCTGAAGTCAAACACCTTTTCATGACTCAGCAAAGCAATGAAAGAGAGTTCAGGATAGACACGCCCACTACTAACTCTCCGGAAAAAATAAATTACCTCAGCAGGAACCCAGACCCTAGGCAGTCATGGCAATGGACAAACTGAAGAAAAGCTTCCCCAAAGAACCACATGGCTACTGGCATGCCAAAAAGGGGAAATTAGAGCAGCACTGCCACCCATAAAAGACAATTTTAATAAGCTTTAAGATTTATGAATGAATGAAAATGAAGAGAAATGCATGGTTTTCTTTCTGTATCATATTTCTCTCAAACCTTTTAATGAAATGCGCCTTTTTTTTTCAAATTGCATTTCATGCTCCTGGGTGTGGCCCCAACCTGCCAAGAATTAGGAATATTAATTTTGCCACATGAACATTAATTTTAATCTGCTACTGGAGTAAAGAAAGAACTGATTAAAAAACCCACAATGGATCCTTGGCTGGAGAGACATTTTTGCATATTAACAGACAGTACTTGGAAACGAGAAACAGTGGTTGTGCTTACCACCTCAGTGAGTGTTTAACCTTTTACCTTTAATGTGATCATGAAAGAACAATCGGAAAGGTTTTCTTGAGTTTAAATAAGAAAGAGGTAAATTTATTATACTCAACTAGCTAAACCCATGCTAAAATAATTTTAAAAATGCTACGCATTCACGCACACATTCACACGAGGATCACTCACATACAAATAAGTTACAAAGTGAAAAGTAGGTTTTTTGGTTGGATTAAAGTCCAGAATAAATAAAAGTTAGATACACAGTCTGAGGTTGGATGATTCAGTGGTCTTCCAGCTGGAGTTGTATTCTTGAAGTCTTGGCTGGTCCAATTGTGGCGGCTCACTTGGCTCAGGGTTTTCTTGGAGGCAGTCTTGTAGGTGGCTCTCTTTCCCTGGTCTCCGTAGCAGTCTGTAGGCTTGGAGGGTTCACAGTCGCAGATGGTTTTCAAACTTGCTGTTTTCTGGAGAGAGAGATAAAGGGAGGCACACAGCCTTCTCTGCTGCTGCAGTCTCAGTTACTGCTCGTCTCTTATGTGTAACCAAACTCCTAGTTTTTCACTGCCAGGGGAGACAGTCACATGGTTGTCACAATCCCCTTTGTTTTTAATGAGGTCTAAAGTCTAAAACCCAAAACCTCTCTCAGATGGTTGTTTTCAGTGTTTACCCCTGGAGGGATGTCTCCATTCATGAAGACCTCAAGAATGCTTTGAATTCCCTGCTAATGAGGGCGATCTGGATAATCTACTCAGTTAGTATTGTCCTGGCTGGGCTTCTTGTTAGATTTGTGTCTCCGATTCGATCTCCTGGTATTTCAAATGCAATTTGTGGTGGCCATCTTGGTTGTCAGTTTCTTTTAAAAGATAACTGTAGGATTTTTCCATTAAAAGTTTAATGTAAGTTTCCAACCGATGAATTAATATTTCTCATTTGGCATATAGTGTTTTCTTGGGGAAGGAGAGGAAGTTCAGTAGTGGGCAAATTATTGGAATGAATTCTGAGAGACAGGATGAACTGTCACTTAGAAAGACACGGATTAATCAAGGACAGTCAGCATGGATTTGTTGAGGGAAGATCTTGTCTGACCAACTTGATCGAATTTTTTGAAGAAGTAACAAGGGTGGTGCAGTTAGTGTAGTCTACATGGATTTTATTTTTATTTTTTTATTTTTATTTAGAGATACAGCACTGAAACAGGCCCTTCGGCCCACCGAGTCTGTGCCGACCATCAACCACCCATTTATACTAATCCTACACTTAATCCCATATTCCTACCACATCCCCACCTGTCCCTATATTCCCCTACCACCTACCTATACTAGGGGCAATTTATAATGGCCAATTTACCTATCAACCTGCAAGTCTTTGGTGGTGGGAGGAAACCGGAGTACCCGGCGAAAACCCACACAGACACAGGGAGAATTTGCAAACTCCACACAGGCAGTACCCAGAATTGAACCCGGGTCACTGGAGCTGTGAGGCTGCGGTGCTAACCACTGCGCCACTGTGACAAGGTCCCACATGGCAGACTGGTTAAAAAAATAAAATCCCATGGGATCCGGGGAAATGCAACAAGGTGGATACAAAATTGGCTCACTGGCAGGAAACAAAGGGTAATTGTTGAAGGCTGTTTTAGCGACTGGAGGGCTATTTCCAGTGGCGTTCCTCAGGGCTCAGTACTGGGTCCCCTGCTTTTTGTGGTATAAACAATTTGGATGTAAATGTAGGGGGCATGATCAAGAAGTTTGCAGATGATACAAAGATTGGCCATGTGGTAGATTGCGAGGAGGATAGCTGTAGGCTGCAGGAAGATATTGATGGTCTGGTCAGATGGGCAGAAAAGTGGCAAATGGAATTCAAACCAGAGAAGTGTGAAGTGATACATTTGAGGAGGTCAAACAAGGCAAAGGAATACATGATTAAAGGAATAGTGCTGACAAGTGTAGAGGATGTGAGGGACCTTGGAGTGAATGTCCACAGATCCCTGAAGGTAGCAGGAGAGATCGAGAAGGTGGTTAAGAGCCATATGGAATCCTTTCCTTTATTAGCCAAGGTATAGAATACAAGAACAGGGAGGTTATGCTGGAACTGTATAAATCATTGGTTAGGCCACAATTTGAGTACTGTGTGCAGTTCTGGTGACCTCATTACAGAAAGGTGTAATTACACTACAGAGGGTACAGAGGAGGTTTATGAGGATGTTGCCAGGACTGGAAAAATGCAGCTATGAGGAAAGATTGGATAGGTTGGGTTTGTTCTCCTTGGAACAGGCTGAGGGGAGATCTGACTGAAATGTACAAAATGTTGAGGGACCTGGATAGAGTGGAGGTGAAGAGCCTATTTATCTTACCTTAGGTCAGTGACGAGGGGGCATAGATGTAAAGTGATTGGTAGAAAGATTAGAGGGGCGATGAGGAAAAGAATTTTCACCCAGAGGGTGACGGGGGTATGGAACTCACTGCCTGAAAGGGTAGTTGAGGCAGAAACCCTCAAATCATTCAAAAGGAGTCTCGATATGCACCTCAAGTGCCCTAATTTGCAGGGCGACGAACCAAATGCTGGAAGGTGGGATTAGACTGGGTGGATATTTTTTCGGCGGGCACAGACACAATGGGCCAAGGGGCCTCTTTCTGTGGCGCAAACTTTCTATGATTCGATGATATACCACAAACAGCAAGGGACCCAAGACTGAGCCCTGTGGAACACCACTGGAAACCATTTTCCATTCGCAAAAACATCCGTCGACCATTACCCTTTGTTTCTTGTCACTGAGCTAATTCTGGATCCAACTCGCCACATACCCCTGAATCCCATGGGATTTTACTTTCCTGACCAGTCTGCCATGTGGGACTTTGTCAAATTCCTTACTAAAATCCATGTAGACCACTGCACTACCCTCATCAATCCTCCTTGTTACTTCCTTAAAAAAAGTCAATTAAGTTAGTGAGATAACCTTCCCTTAACAAATCCATGCTGACTGTCCCTGATTAATCCGTGCCTTTCTAAGTGACGGTTTATCCTATCTCTCAGAATTGATTTTAATAATTTGCCCACCACCGAGGTCAGACGGACCAGCCTATGATCTATAATCATTTGGCTTATCCCTCGCACCCTTTTTAAACAATGGTACAACGGTCACAGACCTCCAGTCCTATGGTACCTCACCTGTATCTAGTGAGGATCTGAAAATGATCCTCAGAGCATCCGCTATTTTCTCCCTGGCTTCCTGGGATCCATTTCCATCCGGCCCTAGTGATTTATCCACTTTCAAGGATGTCAGACCCTCTAGTACTTCCTCTTTCATTATGTTTATCGTATCTAATATTTGACACTCTTCCTCTTTAACTACAATGTCTGCATCATCCCTTTCCTTTGTGAAGATAGAGACAAAGTACTCATTAAGAATCCTGCCCACATCTTCTGCATCCATGCATAAGTTACCTTGTACATCTCTGATAGGCCCTACCCTTTCCTTAGTTATCCTCTTGCTCTTAATGTACTGATAAAACATCTTTGGGTTTTCCTTGATTTTACCTGCCAATATTTTTTCATGTCCTCTCTTTGCTTTCCTAATGTCCTTTTTTACTTCACCCCTGCACTTTCTATACTCCTCTAAGCTTTCTAAAGTGTTAAGTTTTTTGTGACTGACATAAGCTTTCTTTTCCTGCTTTATCTTACCCTGTATGCTTCTAGATAATGGGCAGCTCTAGATTTGGCAGTAGCACCCTTTTTCTTTGTGGGGACATGTCTACACTGTGCCCTTAGAATCTCACTTTTGAATGCCTTCCACTGGTTTTCCTTCAAGTAATCTACTTCCAATCTACTTCCGCCAGATCACCTCTCAGCTTTGTAAAATTTGCCTACCCCCAAGTTAGAACTTTTACTCCTGTTCTATCTTTGTCCTTTTCCATAATATTTCTAAATCTAACTGTATTATGGTCACTATCTCCAAAATGGTCACCCACTGCTACTTCCTCCACTTGTCCAGCTTCATTTCCTAAGACTAAATCTAGAATTGCACCCCTTCTCATTGGGCTGGTTATGCGCTGGCTTAAAAAGTTCTCTTGAATGCAGTTCAAGAATTTTGTGTCCTTTGTGCCCTTCACACTGTTTGTATCCCAGTTGATATTAGGGTAATTGAAATCCCCAACTATTATTGCCCTATTGTTTTTGCACTCAGAAATTTGCCGACATATTTGTTCTGCTTTCTCCCTCTTACTATTTGGGGGTCTATAGTACACTCCTAGTACTGTGGTTGCCCTTTTTTTATTTCTGAGCTCAACCCAAATGGCCTCATTGGCTGATTCATTTAGCATATCATCCCTCCTCACAGCTGTAATTGATTCTTTAACCAATAATGCTACACCCCCTCCTTTTTCATCTCCCTCTCTATCCTGCCTGAAAACTCTATATCCAGGGCTGTTGAGCTGCCATTTTTGCCCCTCTTTAACGCAAGTTTCTGTTATAGCATATATATATATATATAAAATGTACATATAATGTGAGAAAGTGTGAGGTTATTCACTTTGATAGCAAGAACAGAAAGCAAAATTTTTTTTAAAAGGCGTGAAACTTGTAAATGTTGATTTTCAGAGAGACTTGAGTGTACTCGTACAAGGAACACAGAAAGTTAGAATGCAGGTACAGCATCCAATCAGGAAAGCAAATGGTATGTTGGCCTTTATTGCAAAGGGATTAGAGTAAAAGGACAAGGAAGTCTTGCTACAATTGTATAGGGCTTTGGTGAGACCACACCTGGAGTACTGTATGCAGTTTTGGTGTCCATATATGAGGAAGGATATGCTTGCATTGGAGTGAAGTGTTTATGACTTTAACCCCTTATAGGGACTAAACCAAATCAGGAATACATCCCTATGAATCTTATTTAATCAAGTTCAAACCAGACTCTCATAGACACTTATTTGGGTCCAAAGAATTGTACTAGCTTTCCCTCAAAGAAAGAAAACCAACAGAGAATATTACCATCTTTCTGACAGCCTATTTTTAATTATGGCTAAGTCATAAATATCCCAGATATTATAAGGGTCTGGGAAACTCTCTTCAATACGTATCTCTCCACTTAAAGAGACACAGGGAGGGGGTTCTTATAGTTGTATACAGAATACTACATGAGACAATTTATTAACTTTTATATATTTATTAAAGAATTTAACATGCATAAACTTCTTAAGTGGATAAGTATATCACAATATCAAATATTACTGAGAGATGTAACACATATTCTTATTTCTAACATAGAACCCAAATGTTTAACCTTGCTAATGTTACAAAATATCTTAGAATATCCAGAATATCCATCAACATTTAAAGTAAACTTTTACCTTAAATGCCCCTTAGTTGAGAAGCGTTGTTTGAGGAACTCAACACTTCTAAGTGTTTGCTGCAAAACCTAGCACGTTTATACTATTTCTAAGGTGTCAGTTGACCTCTTAGCATATATATGCTACCCTTCTGTGTGTGTTTTTCTTGTTTTCGAAATCCATATTTGGTAGTATCATGAACTAACCTTCAACTTAATGTTTTACTGGAAACCCCCTGTTTTCTTTTTTGAAGTTGTGAACATTTATCTGGTCAAAATGTTTATAATTGTGTTTAATTGACCTCTTGTTCCTGTAAGTCCATTTTCATTTATTATTTCATTATCTATAATTGCCTTTTTATTATGGTGCCCTAAAGCAACCTCTGGAGTTGATTTGTCTGTATCAACACTCCCATAAACTAATTAAGTTTATTGCTGCCTCTTACTGAGGTCAAACAGGATATTTCAATGTGTGTGTTTATCTTCCAATTGCCTGGCAACAGAAATTCTATTCTAACAGGGACCTTGAAATATTTAACTCTACCTTCTTAAAGGGGAATCTCAGTGAGTTCTAAAAACTGACCATTTATTCAATCTTTAATTCTAAAAGGTATAATATATTAACTATACTTATATTCCATCACACCCCCCACCCCCCCCCCCCCCCCCGACCCGTATAAAGGCAAAACAACAAATATAGGTCGTCTAAACTAAACAATGCCTAAAATATAAACATTCAATAAAATGTCATAACCTATTATGTGAAACAGGGCAATAATTCAAAAGAGTACATTGACAGCAATCATAGTCCGCGTTACATGGATCATCTAAATTCTTCAAAAGTAAATCTTTTAATTCCAGCACAAAGTTCAGAATAAAACTATGCGAAGCATCCACGATCTGAGGTCGCAAAATGTTCATTAAGACAACCGTAGCTCGACATGTCGAACATCAATGATCAATGAAACCATGTGATGAGGTAGACAAGGAAGGATCCATAGCTGCCGCTTGATCTTGAACCGATAGTCCTGTTGAGATAAACTAAAATGTGATTTAATCCATTTTCAGTCACATTCCAGCCAACGTCCTCATTCCAGGAATGAAACAAAAAGAGCTTAACATCAGGGAATTCTGAGGTCACCTGGATAGAAGTGTTATTCAGAACCCGAGTACCTTTATAACAGATGTACTTTCCATCAAAAGCTAACTTGCCTTAGTGCCATCACACTCTTCCAATGTTATGATGAATAAGAACATTACTTACATTACCTGCCCTCAAAATGTCACTCAGGGCAAATGCAGTAAAATGTTTTATTCCTACTTCTCTGCAAGAAATTGCATAGTGTGAGGTGTTCAAGCAGTAAGACATCTCTGGTATGTCACACGCACTGCCTGCAGCCAGAAGACCTGTAACAAAGAATCTGCCAGTACCTTAATCCTTGCTTTACGCGAGAGCAAGTCTCACCACCAAGAGTCTGCAGTACTTCATTCCTTTCCCACAGTGTTTTCTTCTTCCGTTGTTGCACCGAGTGTGGTTCCCTGTGAAACCAACCTCTGAGGCACTGCGAAGTCTGGCGTGGGGGAGGAACAATTATTGACACAGTTAGTTGCAATTTTACTAGCGTTGTTCCCAATGCCATCCTCCAGGCTGGGTCCTGAAAGACAGTGTACGACTGCACCTTGTACTGTTCCTCCATTCCTGTACCCTTCAGGACACCTCTTCAGGTTGTCTACAGAGACAATTTTATAAGATTGTTTGCCATTCGGCTGGTTAGCAAATAGTTTGACAGTTCTTTCATTAATAACAGAATGTATTTGAACAGGTTTCTTCCACTTAGGTCTCAAACCAGGTTTCTGTTCAAACGTTCTCTCCTGAACCGACTCCCCTGTTACAGGATGCCAAGCTTTGTTAGTTAACTGTTTTTGTCTATGCTTCTCTCTAATCCTCTGATCAATTTCATGAATTTGATGTTATTTCTCGTTTCGATAAGGCTTTCGAGAAGGCTTTCGATAAGGTCCAACATAAGAGATTGGCATGCAAAATTAAAGCACATGGGATTGGGGGTAAGGTACTGACATGGATAAAGAACTGGTTGGCAGACAGGAAACAAAGAGTAGGAATAAACAGGTCTTTTTCCCAGTGGCAGGCAGTGACTAGTGGGGTACCACAGGGATCGGTGCTAGGACCCCAGCTATTCAAATATATATTAATGATATAGATGAGGGAATTAAATGTAATATAATCAAATTTGCAGATGACACAAAGCTGGGAGTGTGAGCTGTGAGGAGGATGCAGAGAAGCTCCAGTGTGATTTGGACAGGTTGAGTGAGTGGGCAAATACATGGCAGATGCAGTATAATGTGGATAAATGTGAGGTGGCAAAAGCAGAAAGGCAAATTATTATCTAAATGGCGATAGATTGGGAAAGGGGGATATGCAGCGAGACCTGGGTGTCCTTGTGCACCAGTTGCTGAAAGTAAGCATGCAGATGCAACAGGCAGTTAAGAAGGCAAATGGTATGTTGGCCTTCATTGTGAGAGGATTCGAGTACAGGAGCAAGGATGTCTTGCTGCAATTATACAAGGCCTTGGTGAGACCAGATCTGGAGTGCTGTGTGCAGTTTTGATCTCCTTATCTGAGGAAGGATGTTCTTGCTATGGAGGGAGTGCAGTGAAGGTTCACCAGACTGATTCCTGGGATGGCAGGACTGATGTATGAAGAGAGATTGAGTCGATTAGGCTTGTATTCGCTAGAGTTTAGAAGAATGAGAGGGGATCTCATAGAAACCCACAAAATTCAAACAGGACTGGACAGACTAGATGCAGGAAGGATGTTCCCGATGGCAGGGGAGTCCAGGACCAGGGGTCACAATCTAAGGATAAGGGGTAAACCATTTAGGACTGAGATGAGGAGGGATTTCTTCACCCAAAGAGTGGTGAACCTGTGGAATTCTCTACCACAGAAAGCAGTTGAGGCCAAATCATTAAATATATTCAAGAAAGACTTAGATATAGTTCTTAGGGGTAAAGGAATCAAGGGATATGGGGAGAAAGTGGGAAAAGGGTACTGAGTTTGGACGATCAGCCATGGTCGTATTGAATGGTGGTGCAGGTTCGAAGGGCCGAATGGCCTACTCCTGCTCCTATTTTCTATGTTTCAAATCTAATTGTTGCTGTCGAGTCAAGGAATCAGAAAGCGTAGAAGCAATAAAAGAACTGTGAGTAAGTGGTGTATGCATTTCAACACCATACATTAAATAATACGGTGTTCTAGGGAACACTGTCCCTGACACACACATGGGCACATTACATAATACTCCCAGAATGATGGTGGCCCACTTATTCCCTCTGATTCTCAACAGTTTGGTCAATAGCTTTTTTACTTCCTGGTTTTTACATTCCACCAGTTCAGCTGACTGACCTCATTGAAACATACAAGATTCTAAAGGGGCTTGACAGGGTAGCCACTGAGAGATTGTTACCCCTGGCTAGGGAATCTAGAACATGGGGGCACAGCCTCAGGATAAAGGGCTCAATCATTTAGGACTGCGATGAGGAGAAATTTCTTCACTCAAGAGGGTTGTGAAACTTTGGAATTCTCTACCCCAGAGGGTTGTGGAAGTTCCATCTTTGACTATATTCCAGACAGATTGATAGATTTTTGATCTCTCAGGGAATCAATGGATATGGGAAACGGGCAGGAAAGTGGAACTGAGATAGAATATCAGCTATGATCATATTGAATGGCAGAGTAGGCTCAAGGGGCTGAATGATCGACTCCTGCTCCAATTTCTGATGTTTTTATGTTCTTATCCAGTGTTGGATGAGCCATAATCTCTGGGTTTAATGAGCTGGAAAGCCAAAGTTATCATGAAAACCCCAAAGTTTGGTTGCAAATCAGCTTTCGACCATTTAAATTTCACTGAAACCAATTTTTAAGTGTGAATCCAAAACTGAACGGCTGCAGGATTCAGGATGGAAATCTCTCACCTGCAGTGTCTGCACCTTGAATTTATTGTGATTGAATGTGCCAAGTCGGAGGAAGAACAGGATCTGGAACAGAATCTTCTGGAGTTACTCTAGCTGCTGCAGAGACATATTTCTGTAATGTACTGAGTAGTGGATGTGGCTTATAATATTCTACATTATAGTGCCGCTTCATTACAGTTTTCTCTCAGTACGATAACCATTCTTGATTGACTCCCAAGTAGTGACATTATAATACGGGTGTACCAGATCTGTACACACCAATCTGTGATATTGTTATCAGTTAGATTTTTTTTAAATCAAGATACCATGCAAAATTAAACATTTTTCTGCACAGTTTGGTTGGTTTATACAGTACTAGCCTAAAAAGTCATTAGAAAGGAAAATAATGAAATTGCAGAGAAAATGGGAGAATTCAAAAATATCGGCCATGAAAGATGCACAGCTGAATATTCCATATGTTGATGGTAAAGTACTTCATGTCAATTTAAGCATTCATTTTTCACACCCTGACAGATAATCTACTTAGAACAACTAAGTGTGAAAAGTAAAATCTGTGATAAAATGTTGGCTTCACGTTATGAATCATTAATCAAATTCCCTGCAAAGGTAATGAAAATTTAAAATAATCACATTTCTTTTTAAAGTCCGAATTTAATTTCACAGAGCTTTATTTTTATGTGGCTAGCAGTGTTTCATGGAAAAAGCTGAAATGTATCTGGGAATATGTAGTGCAGTTCAAATACTGTATGAAGAATATCTGAAATGTTTTCATGATGTACTCGCATTTTAGCACCTTGTACTTAGTTTGTACAACTGCCAATGTTAGTAATGTAAATTATGGAACAGAAAGAAGCCAATTTTTCATGTGACAGATCATGACCCTGCAATTTTCTGAAATCACAGCAGCAACCCTGATTATGTGTCATTGACAAACCTTCACCAGCCACTAATGACAAATGCTCAAATACCACTCATGTTCCTATAGTGATAATTTAAATCTAATTAATATGGTTTGAATTTAAGAAAGATCAGATTCTTAACTTTATCAAGATTTATACTGTTGTGCAGCAGTAGCTGGAATGAAATCAGACTGAGTCAGGAACCAAGCACAAAGAGCAACTACCATACTGGGTCAGGTTGGCATTTTTGTTTATTCACGCGGGGCGTGTGGGCATCGTTAGCTAGGGCAGCATTTATTGCCCATCCCTAATTGCCCTTGATAGTGGTGAGCTGCCTTCTTGAACAGCTGCAGTCCTTGGGGTGTACGTTCACCAACAGTGCTGTTAGGGAGTGCCAGGATTTTGACCCAGCGTCAGTGAAGGAACGGTGATATAGTTCCAAGTCAGGTGGTGTGTGGCTTGGAGGGCAACTTGCAGGTGGTGGTGTTCCCATGCATCTGCTGCTCTTGTCCTTCTAGGCGGTACAGGTCGCGGATTTGGAGGTGCTATCGAAGGAGCCTTGGTGAGTTGCTTCAGCGCATCTTGTATATGGGACACACTGCTGCCACTGTGCATCGGTGGTGGAGGGAGCAAATGTTGAAGATGGTGGATAGGGTGCCAATCAAGCGAGATGCTTTGTTGTGGATGGTGCTTCTTGAGTGTTGTTGGAGCTGCGCCCATCCGGGCAAGTGGAAAGTATTCCATCACACTCCTGCCTTGTGCCTTGTAGATGGTGGACAGGCATTGGGGAGAAAGGAGGCAAGTTATTTGCTGCAGAATTCCCAGCCTCTGGCCTGCTCATGTAATCACGGGATTTATGTGGCTGGTTCAGTTCAGTTTCTGGTCAATGGTGACCCCCAGGATGTTGATAGTTGGGGATTCAGCGATGGTAATGCCATTGACCGTCAATGGGAGATGGTTAGATTCTCTCTAGTTTGAGATGGTCATTGCCTGGCACTTGTGTGGCGTGAATGTTACTTGCCACCTATCAGCCCAAGCCTGGATGTTGTCCAGGTCATGTTGCATATAGACATGGGCTGCTTCAGTATCTGAAGAGTCGCGAATGGTGCTGAACATTGTGCAATCATCAGCGAACATCCCCACTTCTGACCTTATGATGGAGGGAAGGTCATTGATGAAGCAGCTGAAGATGGTTGGGCCTAGGACACTACCCTGAGCAGCTGATTGTGAAAAACTGTATTCAACACTAGAAATTCCTCTATTCTGTAAATATATATGCCAACTGTCAAGAGTTTTAAGCAGACTGTATTTTGACCCATTTTAAAAGAAAAATCCTTTTTTTTGCACTGGAGTCTATCAGAACTAGGTAGGTTGGAGAGCAGGATGAGAACCATCTTTCGTCCATTAGTTGTTGCACAAATTTGAGGCAGAAAAACTTGAAGTGAACTGTTGTTTTCAGAGAAGCACCATTATACATGCATTTATATATATTTTCACTAGGACAAACACAAAATAAATAAGTTGCTAAAATGTTGTTTATAACATCTTTTTATTTCCCTCAATGGAACTTTCTGGAGCATGCCCGACTGTTCTTATATGGTTTATTTTCTTGAATACTCATTGCCACCATTTTTGATCCCTGGTGCTAATGCATTAAATTGCTTTATTTAACTTGTAGGATTGCTGCAGCTTGGAAATAAAAGAGAGAATGGTGTTGAAGTGACGATAGATATTACTTAATTAAAAAATTAAAAGGAGACATACATTTTGAATTACAATAGGTTCAAAATACCAATAGATCAAATCAGGTATGCAAAAATGAACTCATGCCTTCGACACTCACACCTCCATTGTGTAATTTCTAATGCACCACTGCTGCTAACTATTTGTTTGCTGCAATAAGTGATGGAATTACATAGAATTATGCAAGAGTCTACACCACAGAAATAGGTCATTTTGGTCCAACTGGTCTATGCTGCACACACGTCTACTCCCTCCCCAATCAGCATAAACTATGCCTTTATCCCTTGTGCTTATCTAGCTTTGGTATACATGCAGTGCAGCTTATGACCAACTCTTGCCACTGCACTCTCAGTCAAATTCCTCTTTATACAACACAGGTCTATATTCAGAGCTATTTTAGAGAGGACATCTTTTTTTGAAGTTGTCAGTCTACGCTAGGTTTTTAGGTTGGTATGAATGTTTAAAATAAAGCAACTTTTGTAAGAGAAAATTAAATCTACAGTTTTTTAAAATTTAAGGTCTTCATTAAAAGGTTATAACTGAAATGCCACAGCTTCAACTCTGGTCAATTCTTGCACCTGTATCAAATACATTAGGTTGAATTATGCATCTGACATATTGGAGGAATTGAAAAAAATACATTATTGGTGGTTGAGTTGTTATTTCACCCTCCCCCCACCCCCATTCATGTGGGTACAGTAGTTGCATAAATGTTGCAAGTCTATCATTTAAATAGAAAATGTTGGAAATACTCAGCAGGTCAGGCAGCATCTGTGGACAGAAAAGCAGAGTTAACTTTTCAGGTTGATGATCTTTCATTAGAACTGGTCATTGCTGAGTAAATTGGGCCTATATTCTCTGGAGTTTAGAAGAGTGAGAGGCGATCTAATTGAGACATACAGGATTCTGAAAGGGCTAGATAGGGTAGAGCTGAGAGATTGTTCCCACTGATCAGGGGCTCTCAAACACTGGGACACAGTCTCAGGATAAGGGGCTAATCATTCAGGACTGAGATGAGGAGCATAGAAACATAGAAAATAGGAGTAGGCCATTTGGCCCTTCGAGCCTGCTCCACCATTCATTATGATCATGGCTGATCATCCAACTCAGTAGCCTGTTCCAGCTTTCGCCCCATACCCCTAGATCCCTTTAGACCCAAGAGCTACATCTAACTCCTTTTTGAAAACATTCAATGTTTTGGCCTCAACTGCTTTCTGTGGTAGCGAATTCCACAGGCTCACCACTCTCTGGGTGAAGAAATTTCTCATCTCCTTAGACTATGACCCCTGGTTCTGGACTCCCCCACCATAGGGAACATCCTTCCTGCATCTACCCTGTCAAGTCCTGTTAGAATTTTGTAGGTTTCTATGAGATCCACCCTCACTCTTCTGAACTCCAGCGAATATAATTCTAACCGACTCAATCTCTCCTCATGTGTCAGTCCCGCCACCCCAGGAATCAGTCTGGTAAACCTTCGGTGCACTCCCTCTATAGCAAGAACATCCTTCCTCAGATAAGGAGACCAAAACTGCACACAATATTCCAGGTGTGGCCTCACCAAGGCCCTGTATAATTGCAGCAAGATATCCCTGCTCCTGCACTCGAATCTTCTCGCTATGAAGGCCAACATACCATTTGCCTTTTTTACCGCCTGTTGCACCTGCATGCTTACATTCAGCGACTGGTATACCAGAACACCCAGGTCTCGCTGCATATTCCCCTCTCTCAGTTTATAACCAGATAATAATCTGCCTTCCTGTTTTTGCTACCAAAGTGGATAACCTCACATTTATCCACATTATACTGCATCTGCCATTCATTAGCCCACTCACTCAACTTGTCCAAATCACCCTGAAGCCTCTCTGCACCCTCCTCACAACTCACCCTCCCACCCAGTTTTGTGTCATCTGCAAATTTGGAGATATTACATTTAGTTCCCTTATCTAAATCATTAATGTATATTGTGAATAGCTGGGGTCCTAGCACCGATCCCTGCGGCACCCCACGAGTCACTGCCTGCCATTCGGAAAAAGACCCATTTATCCCTACTCTTTGCTTCCAGTCCGCCAACCAATTTTCTATCCATCGCAATACACTACCCCCAATCCCAGGCGCTTTAATTTTACATGCTAATCTCTTATGCGGGACTTTGTCGAAAGCCTTCTGAAAGTCCAAATAAACCACATCCACTGGCTCCTCCTCATCAACTCTACTAGTTACATCCTCGAAGAATTCTAGTAGATTTGTCAAGCATGATTTCCCTTTCATAAATCCATGTTGACTCTGTCCGATTCTACCACTGTTCTCCAAGTGCTCTGCTATAAAACCTTTGATAATGGACTCTAGAATTTTCCCCACTACCAACGTCAGGCTGACTGGTCTCTAATTCCCTGCTTTCTCTCTACCTCCCTTTTTAAATAGCGGAAGTTACATTAGCTACCCTCCAATCTGTAGGAGCTGTTCCAGAGTCTATAGAAATTACTACACTCAAAGGGTTGTGAATCTTTGGAATCCTCTACCCCAGAGGGTTGTGAATGCTCCATCATTGAATACATTTAAGGCTGGGATAGATAGATCTTTAGTCACTCAGCGAATCAAGGGATATGGCGAGTGGACAGGAAAGTGGAGTTGAAGCCTAAGATCAGCCATGATCGCATTGGATGGTGGAGCAGGCTCGATGGGCCACATGGTCTATTCCTGCTCCTATTTCTTGTGTTCTCAGCATTACTTTTTCTTTCCCTTCCTCTCTCCCAAGATGACTTCTGAACGAGATCCAGTTCCACAGCTGTCAGCTACCTTCCAGTATCTGATCCAAACGCATCAGCCAAGAGAACTTCAGGCAGCTATTCAACTACAAGGTTTATCACAACCAAGTTATATCCTGTTCTCACCTCCGTAATTCAAGCAGAGATAGAGGAGTTGCTGCAACTATGGTAGGAACTTTGGCTGGGTTTCCTTACCAAATCTACTGGCTCTATGCTGCTCTAGCAGAGATCAGCTAACTCAGCACAGCCAGGGAATCAAACATGGGACCCTGATCGTCCATACAGCTTAGTTAAACCACCACCTTAACCAAAGGAACCATTATGGAAGCCAGAGTGCTCCCTTTTATGCTTTGTATATGCAGTCAAGTCTATTTAGGAGCAAGTAATACATGTTTGAAAATGCATGGATTTCACTTTTCCATTATTGTTTGATCCAAAAGTAAATCCATATTTGGGAATTAGATCTCAGTGGCAACTTCCTGAATACAATACAGCAATCTACATTTCAACTTGGTAACTTTTCTATAGTTATTTGCTAAAGTCTAAAATGAGGAATTTATATTTCAGAATACTAATAGTTCTTGGTTCACTCAGCTATTGTTTGAGTTTTTGCACCAATACGTTTGCAACACACCAACTAAGCTTTCACCTTGTGTTCTCCACGTGTTTTGTGAAATTTACCCATCAACCATGCTGTAAAGTTGAGAAATGAAATATTCTGCCACATTACAATAGACTAAATGTTCCAACAGCTAACAATTGAAAATTAAAACTTAATTTTACTCACAGCACAAAAAAAAAGATGGGCATTAAGAGAATGACTCCCTACAATATTTCCCTTTATGAGGGGGCGTGGGACTAGCTCATTTGCTCTTACAGAAAGCCAGCACAGACATAACGGACTGTAACAATTCCATATTTGTAATGAAGAGCGTGCAGTTTAAAAGATCAAGTTTCAAAGATTACTCATACATGCATTGTAAAAAGTGACATTGAAGCATGTACAAAGTTCATTGTTCCTGTCATTTCTTTATATTTATACTTTTATATTCCTTTACCTTGTTTACCAAATATTTGCATAGCCCCTCCAGTGTTATTTCTTCCATGCAGAAACAAGGATAGATTGAAAATGAATTATGCTGTTATTGATTATCTATGCTTACTTATGAATAAGGACAAGAAGTGATCAGAATGTTTGTTTCTTCAGAGTTGTGCCTTGAAAGTTAAAATTGTAACATTTCAACTAAAAGTTGAAATCTTGACTTAACTGCATTTATTCAGAATGCAAGTTTCCAGCATCTAAATTTGGTCCAAACAAAAAAAAAGTGATGTTAAGTTGCCATTTCACTAAATCCACTTTATCATTACACTTTTGGTGGAATAATGGCTCCCCTGCTTCCTTCTCGCTCATCTACTAGAACATTTGTCTTCTCAGCTAGGGGCACCCTGTTGCTCAGACATTGCACTGCTCACAAGCCAGGTTATGCAGACTCCACTCAAATAATTAACAGTCAATATATTTAAACTGTAACACTAACTCTCCACCCCACCTGAAATCAAACTTTTACTCCAATAAGTTGAGCTGGGGTAAAGATCAAATGGAGGGGTCATTGCCATTAAACCCAAGTGTTGAATGGCTTGGTTTGACAGGACTCTGGATTATAGTTGGCCCTATAGCCACAGGTTGGTCACCTTGATCTAAGAAGTTCCTTCTTTTTGTAGTTTTTCTTTTGTATTTAGTGTTTTCTGATTTGGGGGTTTAAGAGTGGCATAGTGGCGCAGCAGTTAGCACCGCAGCCTCATAGCTCCAGCAACCAGTGTTCAATTCTGGGTACTACGTGTCCGGTTTCCTCCCACAGCCAAAGACTTGCAGGTTGATAGGTAAATTGGCCATTATAAATTACCCCTAGTATAGGTAGGGGAATTGAGGGAAGGTGGGGATGTGGTAGGAATATGGGATTAATGTAGGATTAGTATAAATGGGTGGTTGATGGTCGGCACAGACTCGGTGGGCCGAAGTGCCTGTTTCAGTACTGTATCTCTAAATAAATAAGAGTGTGGAAGGAACTTCTTAGATCAAGGAATTCAACCTGTGGTATAGGGCTAAAAGTAATCTAGCATCCAGTCAAACCAGGCTTTTCAACACTTAAGAACTTGTATTTTGTGGTTCTCTGGTTTGTCCTATGAACCTTTTATGAATCTGGAGGTTTGAAATGCATTATTTGTAGTACTGTTGCTTCAATCAGAACACCAATATTCATTAGTATCAGTATCTTCAGATTTGAAAAATAACAGGAACATTGCATCTCCATCTAGAGTTTAAGTCAAAAGACACCCCTGGTCACCCAAGTCTTAGATAATCTAAACACTGGGATCACTCCAGTCACTTTTCAAATAGTTGTGATTATTTTAATGTTTCAGCAACATTAGTAGTATTTTCTTAATGGATTGGTAGATGTTTTCCAGATGACCCTCAAGTTCAAAATCATCACGAGGGAAAAAATACTGAGAAAACTATTGGGATTGAACTCAGACAAGTCCCCAGGGCCTAATGGCCTACATTCTAGGGTCTTAAAAGGAAATGGCAGCAGAGATATTGAATCCATTGGTTATAATATTCCAAAATTCCCTGGATGCAGGAAAAGTTCCAGTGGATTGGAAAGAAGCTAATATAACACCTTTATTCAAAAAGGGAGGGAGGCAGAAAGTTGGAAACTATAGACCAGTTAGTTTAACATCTGTCGTTGGGAAATTGTTAGAATCCATTTTTAAGGAAGTAATAACCAGACATTTAAAAAGTCAAAACGCAATCCATCAGAGTCAGCATGGTTTTATGAAGGGTAAATCGTGTTTGACTAATTTGCTAGAGTTCTTCGAAGATGTAACAAGCAAAGTGGATAATGGGGATCCTGTAGATGTAGTATATCTGGACTTCCAGAAGGCATTTGATAAGGTGCCACACAAAAGGTTAATACACAAGGTAAGATCACATGGGGTTAGGGGCAATTTATTAGCTTGGATAGAGGATTGGCTAACCAAAAGAAAACAGAGTCGGGGTAAATGGGTCTTTTTCTGGTTGGCAAAATGTAACTAGTGGGGTACCACAAGGTTCATTCCTTAGGCCCCAACTATTTATAATCTATATTAATGACTTGGGTGCAGGGATAGAAGGTACGATAGCCAAATTTGCAGATGACACTAAAATAGGTGGGATAGTAAGTTGCAATAAAGAAAGAAGAAATTTACAAATGGATATCGATAGGTTAGGTGAATGGGCCAAAATTTGGCAGATGGAGTTTAACGTGGATAGGTGTGAGGTTATCCATTTTGGCCAGAAGAAGAGAAAGGCAAATTATCTAAATGGAGAGAAACTTAAGAGTGCTTCGGTGCAGAGGGATCTGGGTGTCCTCGTGCATGAATTGCAGAAATCTAGTATGCAGGTACAGCAGGTAATAAGGAAGGCAAATGGAATTTTGGCACTTATTGCTAAAAGGAAGAGTATAAAAGTAGGGAAGTGTTGCTGCAACTGTACAAGGCATTAGCGAGACCGCACCTGGAGTATCGCGAAAAGTTTTGGCCCCTTTACTTGAGGGATGTAGTTGCATAGGAGGCAGTTCAGAGGAGGTTCACTAGATTGATTCCTGAGATGAGGGGTTTGTCTTATGAAGAGAGATTGCAGTTTAGGCCTTTACTCTCTCGAGTTTAGAAGAATAAGGGGAGAACTAATTGAGGTATATAAAGATGATTAAGGGGATTGACAAAGTAGACGTAGAGAGGATGTTTCCTCTCGTGGGGCAATCTAGGATAAGGGGTAGCTGATTTAAAACACGAGAAACTACTTCTCTCAAAAGGTCGGGAGTGTGTGCAATTCACTACCCCAGAGTACAGTGCATGCCGGGACATTGGGTAAATTTAAAGGAGCAGATAGACAAGATTTTTAATTAGTAATGGGTTGAAGGGTTATGGAGACAGGCAGGAAAGTGGAGTTGAGGCCGAGATGAGATCAGCCATGATCGTATTGAATGGCTGAGCAGGCTCGAGGGGCTAAATTGCCTACTCCTGCTCCTAGTTCTTATGTTCTAAAACACTGGACATTGTCAGGACCCCACTATCTATTTTAACTCCTGACACAGCCAACAAATCCTATCAACTAAAAAACTTGGTATTTTTCAATTTGTCTCGCCATGAACTCACTACCAATGACCTTAATTCCCATTTTTCATGCTCCATAATTACCAAGAAGTTAACATCTTTCGGAACATCAAGTTGTGGAAGTGGAAATTGGAGATCCTGAATAAACAGCCCTTCTGTTAATCTAATTCAGGAACAAAACCCGAGCAAGCATTCCAAGAATTTTAAAAATTAATTTGAACCAGCAATTTCTAAAAAGGACACACAAACCAGTTTTTGTCAGGAGCAAGTTTATAATGCATCAATACATTGAAATAGTTCAAATAGTCACTATACGAAGTTGGAATAACTTCAGGAAATTACAAAATGCAACATATACAACAGCAATGAAATTCCAGATTTGAGGAGTGCAGCAGTCTAGAGATTTGCAGACAAAAAAAAAAGGCACATAGAACTGCACCAGAATCACTGCCAGAATTATGCTGGCAACAGTACTAAAGTAAACAAAAAAAATTACGCATACTACACAAATCTACAAAATACTCAAATAGGTTTAGTGCTTATTCAAATACCACATATTACTTTTAAAAAGGAAACGAGACAAGATCTCTCTATGATTAATGTGTCACCTGATTTTGTTCACACTTGCTTCATTTACAGCTCTTCACACTGAACTATTTAAATCAACATATTCATCCTCATGGCTAAAACCCCTGAATTGCAATTCTCCAACCGACACCCCTAACTGTCATTACCTGAGTCACATCAGCCTCTGCAATGGAGGAAGAGATATTAGTGCTTGAAATCATTAATAGGACACTCAGGGCACATGAAGGTAAAACTTGTAATATTGTTTGTAAGCCCAACCTATTGGATTCCTGCATTTTGAAAGGTTACAATTTTAAATGGAAAAAACAAATTTAATTCTCCACTGATTTTAGTTACAACTTTTACACACACTTTTGTATTATACATAACATACAACCTAAGGAACTTCCCCGATTAAAAACATTTTTGTGGTGGAGGAAAAGGTTTACCCACAGGGACAAGTTAACACTAGATCTCATTGTACTACCTCAAAATTAATTCAAACCAAACTAAAGCACATACATACAGAAAGTGAATAATTAGTTTTAAGAAACTGGCATTTTCAGTTCGGAGATGTTTGTGCTAATCTACAGTATGTCAGCAGCAATTCTCATACACGGCAAGGGTAGAAATCACTTTCCCTAAATCATATATGAAACAATGCATCCCAGCAAGGTTTGGCTCATTTGATTATAAATAGTCTGAACAAAGCAGCACTGCATTAAATATATGGTCTTTACATGTTTTTATGGATTTAGGCAATTGCAGGAAATAAACACATTCCTGTTGTGGACAGTGAGATGTCAATCTTGGATTAACACAAGGATCACCACATTACTAATTTGGGCATCACATTACAGTACACAACTAGTAAAGAAGAAAATAATTTTGTTAATTCTGATGAAAGGTCACAGACCTGAAACATTAATTCTGCTTCTCTCTCCACAGATGCTGCCAGACCTGCTGAGTATTTCCAGCATTGTTTTTTTTCCAGATTTCTAGCATCCGCAGTATTTTGATTTTATTAATTCTGCCTGCCTTGATAAATACATCCCTCACCTGGTGACAGTTTCTTCAAAACATACACTTCATTAAGCATTCTAATAATTCTAAACCATGCCAATTTCCACATGAAAAAAGCATGTAGCAGTACTTTAATGAAACTGTCAAAAAAATGTTTTGTTTCATAACTTTTTCTGACAAACCAGTCCTATAATCAATAGTGCAAGTTTCTCAATAATTGTAATGACTGGAGATCGGTGATTTGAACAAATAAGGCTTGAAGTGGCAAATAGTCTCATTTCCAAAATCAATTCATCGTGTTAACTTGGGAGAGCAGATTTACTGCCAACTGAAATTGACAAAAGCTACTGCAGACTTTAAATGAACATCCCTATAAACCCTCCTATAATTTCAAATGAACAAGATCAAACTGCTGATGAATTGCTTGATCTCAATGTGTTATGTTTTCCCCAGATCATCTCAAAGTCTATAAAAAAGTGTAAGGATTCTATGGAATACACATGAAATTCTCACTTTCCTCTGAATAGGAATTTTACGCTTTAATTTTGGTCCTTAGAGGCATCACTAGAATGCTTTGTATGTGAGATTTACACTTTGGCCTCTAATCATCCCCTCCAAGAAAAACTAAAATAAACATTTTGGAAATTGAAATAATGTTCTGTTTACTGATATAATTATGTGATGTCTTTTCTCACATTATCAATAATTAGACCCAAAGTACTGTTACAAAGCAAGTACAACAATGTCACATCACATGTTCCAAAACCATTATATGATGTCCAAATCAGATTCTGTTTCTAGTAACATACTTTATTCGACCTCAGAGTCGAAGCACTTTCAAAATTTATTTACCCCAAGTTTGAGACTTTGAATGAAATGTTTTGCTCCAGAGCAGAATCCCCTCAATGCTGTACTACGAATAGATCAACTGAAGATTTTTTACACCAAAAATGTGTTGTCTAATTAGCACCTGTAGAAACTGTAACTGTAAAAATTTGTGCTGGCTCCATCTAAAGCATCCACAGAATCAGTTGTAGGAGTCATGCATGTTCAAAATATAGCAGTAGAATTTACATGCAGGAATATTCATGAACCAAGCAAAACAAATTGAGGGACGAAGTATTGCAATACATTTAATGAATGCAAAAGATAGACACTTTTCAGCACTTATTTGCTTGTAAACAATTGGGCAAAACATTTGAAGCTTCTAGTAACGACAGATTATTTGCTCTGAGGGTATACACTATGTTTTCTACAAGTACATGCCACATCCTTTATGAAATTTGCCAGCTTTCCCTCTCTAACTACCCCCCCCAAAACTAAATTTGGACCTTCGATAACATTTACATTTTTTAAAATGGACTACAACCTTCATTTGAAACATTACTTAGAACCTATAAAATGAGGACTTCTGGACCCAAAGGACTTACAACTCCGCAAATCATCTATTCAAAACTCAAAAACACAAGCCTGATCTCCCATTTTTTCCCACCTCACCAATTCTAAAATTAACTGAATAGCCTTGCCACTTTGCTTCTTTGGAATATTGGGAAAACTTGTATTCAGGCCAATATGTGTCAATGTTCATTCAATACACTTCATTCATCATCTAAAATTACTCCACCACGATCACAATCAGTAACAGACTTGTAATCACCAGTACTACACCTCAATGCTAGTTTAACTGTCTCCAGGTGGAACACATTTGGGATGACAATCTAACGACAGCGGGGCGTGTTTCACAGTTTTAATGGAATTAGTATGAAATTTGCATTCACCTATTAGACTTTACTGAAATCCTAGTGAAAACACAGTATAGCCCTTCAAATTGAGCATCAAGGAATTGTCTGATTGTTTTAATTTTGATGGTAGAAATGGTTTCTATAGACCTGGGAGAAGGCATTATACTTGAAGTTTAGCCCAGAGGATTTTTGGCTGTAAATTTACTTAATATTTTCATAGTGGACTACCGTTCACCAAGCTTCCCCATGTAAAACATTACTTAATTTCTGCAGATAGTGCTGCATTAAAATCCAAAAGTACTTCTGCAAAAAGCAGAAAAGTATGCTTTAAAAACCACAATGAAAATATGGAAGCTGAAACCTGACCCAATTTCATAAGGGAATTGTATGCTTTCATCAGAATTTCAGAGGAGATTGCTTTGAGATTTATAAAATGTTAACAGTAATCCATTAGGTCGCCTCAAAATTCACACTAACCATTACACAGAATTCAAGTTCAACAAAAGTTAAACAATTTATAGTTTGTGCAGCTGCCTGATGCCTCCATACAGGCTCATCACAGACTTGCACGTATTTTTGCTTGGTTACAAAACTGCTGGCTTAAAATTTTCAAAAGTAAGGGTCAGCAAAATAGCAGCAGAGGTCATTAGAGAAAAGGTTATGATAGGTTTTTCCTTCAGATCTTGACTGTGTCTTTTATACTTCATTACCGCATGGTAAGTACTGCTTGTTGCGTACTGTAAAATGCTATCAAGAGAGAGAACTTAAAGACAAAAATCCATCCAGATTTTGTATCTCCCTGCAGTAGCACTGGAAGTAAAAGTTTCAAAAATCTATCTGAATAGCTGAAGTACATATGCCTGCTGCTGTACTCTTGTCCACTGAAAAATGGGAGGAGTATGCAGTCCAAACACCTAGTTGTGTTTGGAACAAAAAAAAGTGAATCTTGTCAAATAGGACAATCTCAGAATTTCTGTTAGCAAACAATTCCAAAAATGAAACTAAGCGGAAGTTAAAAACAAGTTGCTAAGCAGTACATTGTTACAGTCCTGCACTTGTTTACTATGCACTCAACCACCAATGTACCAGTTCAGAAACCCTGCATCTTACAGATTTAGTTGACTTTTTTTTTCTGAAATAAGCCCACACTACTTGTTCTTGCATATTTCAGTATATTTTCCATAAACTGTTGGTCCAGAGGAAAGCTATTCCTCAAAGAAACAAATACAGTTATTATCTGGGGTACAACTGCATGTCACAGTGTTAATGCATTACTTACAATTACCAGTTATAACAGGATTGATGCAAGAATTAACAGATCATTTTGTATCAAAACATTTCTATCTAATAATTTTGAGATACAATAAATGCAATCTTAGAGCTAGAGAGGGAAAAAGGTCACTATACATTTCAACCACACAAAGCAAATTACCCATGCGAAAGACCAATCATTGGGTTTAACACTCTGGCTTCAATGGGCTACTTTCCACACCACAACCCTCCCTCACCTCCCCAAGTTTTATATAGCAGCAACTCACATTGGTGGGGACAAAGCGTTTTGCAAATTGATGTAGAAGTGTTACATCAATTTATATAAAACTGCTTATAGAAAAACCTAAGTAATGTCCCAAAATGCTATAACCTTTAATAATTAAATACATTTTTCTGCTGACACAGTCAGTGATGCACTATCCACATTGCTTGTCACAAAGCTGTGATAACAGATTCAAGTAGCTTCTAGTCACCTGTCAGAGTTTGCTTTGGAATGTGCCAAATATAAATCAAGGAGCAGTGGAACAAGTTCAACAACAGTTGTGTTACCTACCACAGTTATTTTAGCTCCATGCCAATCAATTCCAGTTGACAACCCCAAAATTTGAAGTCAATAAAGTACCACATCACTTTTAAAGTTAGGTTGGCTAAATTTACACAGCTGATTCATATTGTGTGTCTTTGTTTTTTACTGCATTGTTGCCAGTCTCATTTCTTTCAGTCCTCACATTGGGGTATTCAGGAGATTCCTTGATGACCTCAAGAGAATGAGTTGATGGGGTTTCCAACTTTGAATCGCTAGAGGACTTCTCTCCATTGCCGCAGCACTGCTTTAAGGCACACTGAGTCTTGCATGGCAGTTCACAAAGGGAAATACGTGATTCAGAGTTTACTGAAGCAAATTCTGGTTGGATGGTTGTGGCATGAATTCCTTCATCATGGAAAAAGTCTTTAATGCGTTTCGCTACATCCATGTAAGCAGTTGGGTCACGGCATTTAATGTGGGCCGTTGCAATAATTCTACTACCAGCTAACTGCCAGACATGCAGCTCATGTACAGCAAGGACACCTTCCAAGTTGCGCAGCTTCTCATTTATTAACTGCATATCTATTTGTTTTGGGACTGTCTGTAACAGAATAAGAGCAGATTCCTTCAGAAGAGGATAGGTAGTGTAGAGCAAGATACATACCATAATACAACATAAAGTGGGATCCAAGAACAGCACCCAGCAGGGTCCAGCTTCTGGAATATTTTCACCATTTTCAGACATGTTTGACTGTGTGCCATTTAGATGTTCTCGATCAACACAATGATCATGTAGACATAGATTGATGCATGGGCCATTTTCAGGACATGGGTTCCAAACAAAGTAAAATATCAGCGCATTTACTACCACTATGACAGAGCCCAGGGCATCTCCTAACACATGGAGAAAGACACCACGCATGTTCAGTTGTGATGCAGACTCGTCTACGTCACTAAATTCATCACGATGGTCGTCAAGAACTGAAATTCCATTCAGTTGCAGGCCCTCCATACTATTCTCCCTCAGTAGATCTGTATTAGGAGAAAAACATTATTAGACACAACAAAAACATTTGAAGAATGCTTATCTACAGCATTTCTTTCTCCCTCTCCCTGCCTTTTAAAACTTCAATTTTTAAATTCACTGTTTTCTTCAAGTTCCTATAGAAAACACCATTCCTAGGACAAACAGACATCCTACCGTAAATTCCACTGTCAATAGCATGAGCCAGGCAAAAAATGTTCAGTGTAACCTGACTCTCACAGCACGCAAACAAAAAATTCAGAATCCAGAACCGCTACCCTATTTCATGAAATTAGGAACAGTAGGAGATTTAGCCCCTCAAGTCCGTTCTGCCATTCAATGAGATCATAGATTAAGTGAATGATCAGCTATTAATATGTCATTTTACATTTCTATTGACACTTTATGACAGTGCCTATACAGATTTAAAGTTTTAGGCAAGATATGCAGGGGGAAATGTGAGGAAGAGATTTTCTTTTGAAAACGCAATGAGTGGTAATGACCTGGAACCCACTGCTTACGAGGGTGGTGAAAGCAGAGATAATGAATGATTTCAAAAGGAAACTGGACAGGCACTTATGGGAAATAAATTTACATGGCTAAAAGGGTAGAGCAGGGGAATGGGACTGACTGGATTGCTCTACAAAGAGCTGGCATGGACTCGATGGGTCAAATAGCCTCCTTCTGTGCTATTATGACTATCACTGTCTCATTGACAAATTTGGGACATGCGGCTTTCTATCCCATCATTTAAGTCATTAATATATACAGTGAATAGTTGAGGTCCCAACACAGATTTGTGCGAGATACCATGGCTTGAAATTTATAAGCTCGCCGCCGTAAAAGGCGGCACGGCGCAAGCGCAATTTATCCGCCACTGAGCTGTCGTGGTATTTCTTGCGGGTGTTCATTTAAATATAGGGGGCGGAACAGCCGCCCCAATGATAGAAGGGGGTGGCTGCTCCGTCCCCAGCAATCGCGTCTGGCGCCACTGCGCAGGCACCATTTTTAAAGCGTTTCAAGCCCTCATCAGTAATTGTAATATTTAAATGGTGCCACTGCAATTAAAAGTGGAACTGAAATTTAAATGCAACTTTGAAACCCCTCTCCCACCCCTCCCCACTGAATAAATAGACATACTCCCCCAAAAAACTTCTGCTATGCTGAACTTTCACCCCCTTTGACCCTCAACCCCTTCCCACCATCCCCTCGCCACTGTCAATAAAATGCGCCAGGGCCTTTCAGGGGTCCCGAGGGCCTCTCCTGAAAGAATTTTCCAGGTCCCCCTGCCATGACCCCTGATGTCAGAGGGCTGGCAAAATTCAGCTCCATTGGTCACATCCTGTCAATTAGAGTACCTGCCCATTATCACAGAATTGTTACAGCACAGAAAGCGGCCATTTGGCCCACCGTGTCTGCACCAGCTCTCCCAATGAGCATTTCACCTTGTGCCACTCCCCTGCCTTCTCCCTGTAACCCTGCATATTCTTCCTTTTCATAGAACAGTCTAATTCCCTTTTGAATGCTTCAATTGAACCTGCCTCCATCACACTCAGGCAGTGCATTCCAGACCTTAACCACTCACTGCATGAAAAGTTTTTCCTCATGTCGCTTTTGCTTCTTTTACCAATTACTTTAAATTGATGCCCTCTTGTTCTTTATCCTTTCACAAGTAGGAACAGTTTATAGAAACATAGAAAGTAGGAGCAGGAGTAGGCCATTCAGCCCTTCGAGCCTGCTCCACCATTCATTATAATCATGGCTGATCATCCAACTCAGTAACCTGTTCCCACTTTCACCCCATACCCTTTGATCCCTTTAGACCCAAGAGCTATATCTAACTCCTTCTTGAAAACATACAATGTTTTGGCCTCAACTGCTTTCTGTGGTAGTGAATTCCACAGGCTCACCACTTTCTGGGTGAAGAAATTTCTCCTCATCTCAGTCCTAAAAGGTTTACCCAGTATCCTGAAACTATGATCCCTGGTTCTGGACTCCCCCACCATTTCTCCCTATCGACACCATCCAGACCCCTCATGATTGCAAATACCCCTACAAATCTCCTCTCAGCCTTATGGGCGGCACAGTGGCGCAGTGGTTAGCACCGCAGCCTCACAGCTCCAGCGACTCGGGTTCAATTCCGGGTACTGCCTGTGTGGAGTTTGCAAGTTCTCCCTGTGTCTGCGTGGGTTTTCTCCGGGTGCTCCGGTTTCCTCCCACAAGCCAAAAGACTTGCAGGTTGGTAGGTAAATTGGCCATTATAAATTACCCGTAGTATAGGTAGGTGGTAGGGAAATATAGGGACAGGTGGGGATGTGGTAGGAATATGGGATTAGTGTAGGATTAGTATAAATGGGTGGTTGATGGTCGGCACAGACTCGGTGGGCCGAAGGGCCTGTTTCAGTGCTGTATCTCTAAACTAAACTAAACTTCTCTTCTCCAAGGAAAAAACAGTCCTAACTTCTCCAATCTATCTTCATAACTGTAGTTCCTCATCCCTGGAACCATTCTCATGAATCTTTTCTGCACCCTCTTTAACGTCTTCATATTCTTTCTAAAGCGCAGTGCCCAGAACTGGACACAATACTCCAGCTGAGGCTGAACTTATGTCTCATACAAGTTCAACATAACTTCCTTGCTTTTATACTCTCTGCCCCTATTAATAAAGCCCAGGATACAGTATGCTTTATTAACTGCTCTCTCAACCTGTCCTGTTACCTTCAACGACTTATGCACATATACCCCTAGGTCCCTCTGCTCCTGCACCCCCTTTAAAAATTGTACCCTTTATTTTATATTGTCTCTCCATGTTCTTCACACTTCTCCACATTGAACTTCATCTGCCACCTGTCCGCCCAATCCATCAACTTGTCTATGTCCTTTTGAAGTTCTGCACTATCCTCCTCACAGTTCATAATGCTTCCTTTATGCCTTTGGCTAGCAAAGCTCTACTGATCTCAGATTTAAAACCATCACCTGAATTAGCATTTACTCATTTTTGTGGGACTGAGTTCCACACTTCTAACCTCCCTCTTCTCTCCCCACCCACCCCCCCCCACTGATTTTATAGTTAGTTTCTCTTGTCCTAGACACTCCCACCAGTGGAAAGCATTTCTCTCCATCTATCCTATTAATTATTCCTTTCAATTCTAAAAAAAAATCCCAATCAAATCATGCTTTAACCGTCTATTTCAAAGAATACAAGCATAGTTTATGTAATCTATTCTCAATCTAACCCTTTGGAGCCCTGGTAACATTCTGGCGAATCTGCGAAGCACTCATTACAAGGCATATACGTTCTTTCCAAGTTCAAAGCAATTTGACCCAACGATGAAAGAACAGTGATAACGTGTCCACGCAGGATGGTATGTGACTTGGGAGGGGAGGTGATGGCGAGCTTTGGCCCTGGATGGTATTGAGCTTCTTGAGTGCTGTTACAGCTGCACCCATCCAGGGAAGTGTAGAGTATTCCATCGCAGTCTGACGTGGAGATGCTTTGGAGAGTCAGGGGCTGCAGAATACCCAGTCTTTGACCAATTCTAGTAGCCACAGCATTTATGTGGTTTGTCCAGAGCAGTTTCTGGTCAATAGCAACCCCCAGGATGTTGGAGGATTCAGTAATAGAACTGCCACTGAATGTCATGGGGAGGTGGTTAAACATTACATAATATAACATACAATGCATTCAAGAAAAACATGAAAAATATTTACATTTTGAATCACAGAATGGCCTTCTTCTGTACTGTAACCATTCAGCCCATCAAGTTCATGGTAGCTCTCTGCAAGAGCAATTTAGCTAGTCCCACTCTGGAGCCCTACAAATGTTTTCCCTTCAGATGCTTATCCAATTTTCTTTTGAAAGCCATGATTGAATCGGCCTCAAACACCCTTTCAGGCAGTGCATTCCAAATCTAAACTATTCGCTGCATAAAATGTTTTTGGTCATGTAGCCTTTAGCTCTTTTGCCAATTACTTTAAATCTGTCTCCTCTGGTTCTTGACCCTTCTGCCAATGGGAACAGTTTCTCTCCATCTACTCTATCTAGACTGTTCATGATTTTGAACACCACTATCAAATCTCCTCTCAACCTTTGATTCTCTTTGGAGAAGCTGGGGTTCTTCTATCCAGTCACATAGCTGAAGTTCCTCATCCCCAGAACTGTTCTTGTTAATCTTTTATGCACCCTCTTTAAAGACTCCAGATACTTCCGAAAGTGTAGTGCCCAGAAATTGTCACAATAATCCAGCTGAGGCCAAACCAGCGTTTTATACAGGTTTGTCATAACTTCCTTGCTTTTGTACTCTATGCCTCTATAGAAGGCGCAGGATCCTGTAAGCCTTTTCAACCACTTTCTCAACCTGCCCTGCCACATCTTCAATAATTTGTGCACATATACCCCCATGTCTGTTTCCACACTCTTTTAGAATTGCACCCTTCAGTTTATATTGCCTCTCCTCATTCTCCTTACCAAAGTGCCTCACTTTGTACTTCAGTGTTAAATTGCATCTGCCACGTGGTCTGCCCATTCCATCAGCCTACGTCCTCATGAAGTCTATCACCATCCTCCTCATAGAAAGCTTGGAAGTATTGTGGACTATCATGCACAAATTTTGAAATTGTGCCCTGTACATCCAAGTCATTAATAAGATCAAGAAAAGCAGTGCATGCAAATAAATATACAGTTGGTATATCCATCTGTTCAAATTAGATAAAGCAGTCTTATTTACACTTAATAGCTCAAGTTTTTTAATAAATTCATTTACAAGTTGTGGGCACCACTGGCAAGGCTGGTATTTGTTTTCCATTTCTGGTTTTGTACAACTAGTTACGAGTCAGTCAATCATGTTGCTGTGGGAATGGAGTCACATAGGACTGACCAGATGGGGATGACAAGTTTCCTCTCCTAAAAAGTAGGCTAGTGAACCAGTTGGATTTTTATTTTTTTTAAAACAAACAGCTTGGTGGTCATTTTTACTGTTACAAAAAAAAAAAATACACAATGGAAATTCTCAATAGTGGTCTTTGAATTTGCATTCTCTGGATTTTAAGTCATTAGCTCCTCAGTTACCACATATTTTATTTTGCCATTGAACAGTGCATGAAGATGTAGTTCTGAGGACAGCATAGGGGGCAGGTACATTAGCTTTGGTTAACTCTAGCGAAGAGCTAAATGGCTTTTTTCTGCGCTACAAACTTCTATGATTCCAGGTCCTCTATTGCAGTGGGCATGCATGCGGTGGATGCGGGCATCTGTGAATCTATGCCAATTCCAATGTAAACTCATTGTGATAAGTTATCACATACAGAAAAATTATAGAATCATAGAATGATATAGCACATAAGTAGACCATTCAACCCATCATGCCTGTTCCAACTCTGAGAAAACTATCCAATTAACTCCATTCCTCTGCCCTCCTATCTAAATCACTATGGAGCATCCATATAACTGTGCTCTCATGCAGTATTTTAAAAAGCAACTCAGTGCATAAAGGTTAATGTACACAGAGGTCAGGAATCAAAAAATTACATTTGCAAATTTTGCAAATCATGTTGGTTATGCAGGTGCTTGACATCTTCTGATGCAAGTAGAGTCCAATTTTTACAACAAATTTTTTAAATCTTGTCACCCCGTTTTAATTTACTCAACTTGATCTAACCACAGAATAGAAAGTGTATGTGTGATTGGTGTGATGAAGTCCACTTTTTGTTTTTATACTGGTTCTGTAAATTTACTTTGTACGCCTACAGGACTGGTTTTAAAATATATTCTGCTGTTTTCGCAGCCAATCTTTCACTCCTGGAGTTTTATCTGATAATGTCATATCAAAAATGACGTTATAATGACATTCCTTAAATAACTGGATGACAAAAAACTGGCATACAAATAGTGTCAAGTCATAAGATTTTTTTCCTAAAATAGCAAAGCACATGCTCCAGCCCAGGAGGAAAAAAAAAAAGAGGATGACATAAACAAAATGACTGCAATCGCATTAAGTCACTTAACTATAAAACCAACCTGGCCACTCCAAAATGCAACTATTGTCATAGGATCATCAGGTTCTGGTTATGATTTGGTGACAACAAAGACTAGATCATTCAGAGGTGTCTAGGGGTCTCTTTCAGCCTTCACCTGGTCTTATTGTAAAAGGGTTTATGTTTTAACCACACTGTTTTAGCTCCACTTTGGTGAATCCTTGTTCACAGCTTTCCAATTATAAGGCAAAGAAATGAGGACAAACTGGCTTAGGTTTAAAGAAGTGAAATTTATTAAAACTTAAACTCTAATTCGGTTAACGGCTACGAATACACGCCATGCCCCATGCTAGCATGCATAAGCACATGCAAATAGAGACAGAAAAAGAGAAGAAAAATAGTGAAGAGGTTTGAGGCAATCTCTGAAAAAGGGGTTTTTGTTAGTGATTCGAGCTCGCTGTAGTCTTTGCTTGTAGGTAGATTTTGCTTTTCATTGGGGCCCAGTATTCTTCTTAAATGTCTTTCCAGTCAAGGGTCTTTTTTTTAAAAAAAAACAAGTTCTTCCTTTACCACATTAACAGTTTAAAAATCAATGTTCATGTGGCGAAATTAATGTGTCTCATTCTTGGCAGGTGGGGGCCTGCATAACAGTATGTTATCCAAACAAGGCCTAGGCATAGATTCCAAAAGCATACTGCAGCCTTTCATTTGTTAAGACACTGTCAATAAGGCCTGTACAGTGTATTAGTTAGAGACATTACTTTGGTGGTGGTGGGGGGGGGGGGGGGGGGGGGGTGGGGGGGAGGTGGAATCAGCTAAGCCTTCATTCTAACATTCTAACCTGGCAGAAAATCTTTTCTGACAAAACATCAAGTACAACTGGATTTTTGTTTTTTGATTAAATATTCAAATCAAACCAACCAAGTTAAATTGGGAGCATAGGTGAAGATTAATTAAAATTCAGCACAATTTCATGTCTGGTCACTATTTTGATGTGTTTCAGTATTATCTTTAACTAAAATTGTATGCTGTATTATTAGTGCATTGGGAATACCTACTTGTAATCTCTTTCCCAAATGCAACAGGCCATCTGTGCTAAAAGCAGCTAAAATACTACAGCTGTACAGGCAAAAACTGCAATCTCATTTGATTAAGTGGGCTACAACAGTATATTGAGTTGCAGGGTAAAGCTAGTAATTTTAACTTGTCTAATCTACTGTTAAGAACTGCACAACATATGTTGGTTTCTCAAGCTTTTGCAATAATACACATGATACAGTTAAGCAAACAGTAAAAACTCAAGCTATTTGGTTAAGTTTTGTTGTTTGGAATGATTTTACAAAGATCATGTACCAACTTCAATCAATTAGTTACAAGAAAGTTGTAAGTTTCTTTGTCTTTAAGCTTATGACTCATCCTACAACCACAGTAACAAAAACCCATTCATACATTGATAAGTATGTACAATCAGGGTTCACAGAATTTGCACAATGCAGATCGAGTTCTTTATATTTCCCCTCTCTAAAATTTCAACACCACTTCTGTGCAGAGCACTTTGAGAGTTTAGACATCTTGCTAATTGTTTACAATGCAACCAACCACAACTGATGTAGTGACAAGGGACATCAAATTTAAAGAGAAGTTGAGAGACATTTGTTGGTTATTGGAGCATGGAATGCTTTGCACAGGGATTGGCAAGTAGATATGTGCATCTTTTAGGAGAAAAAGTTGGATAAATATTTGAAACAGAGGATGATATAGGCGGAGAAGAGTGCAAGTTTTGGATTGCTCTAATGAAGAGCCAGCACAAACACAGGCCTATTAGCCTTCTTCTATACTGTACATTTCTATGGTTCTATAAAGTCCACTTCATTTAATTTCACTAACACAATGTGCATACAATACTAAGACCACATGCATCATTCTATGCTTAAATATCAAACTCTTAATATACATAGAGCAAAATAAATTTTTCCCTCTAAGAAATCGCACCTCCCTTCTGGCATCTCCAAGTGGGTAAAGGACTAACTTTGGATAGATAGATGAAGTATAGCTACTTTTTAAAAAAAATATTCAATCCAATTCTAGGTTGACATTCAAATGAACATTTTGCAAAGTTATTGGTCATTGAGAACCCAAATAGGGCACACAATGCAGAATGTACCAGTCGAGATACTGTGTATCTTATTCTATTTGAATGGTATCCTATTGTATTTGAAAGGCACTATAATTTAGTGCAAAATGAACAAGTAAAGCTATAGTTACCTTCCACACATCAAGAATAAAAATTGATATATCACAAATTCTATTCCCAATCTTTATTCCAGTGATTCTCAATCTGAGATCCATAGAGGCTTTCCATGGGGGTCTGTGAAATAACCTGAATATGCAAGTCGGGAGGTGGGAGCAGAGTCTGGCCAGAGTGGGCTGGTTGTCTCACCCAAGAGGGGAGAGAGCGGTATGAAAGTAAATACTTGTTTTCTTAGAAACAGGATTTAAAACACTCTTTGCATGCAGCACTTTCATAATTTTATATAGTTAGATGGAGGTGCTGTAATTACTAATCCATCTAAAAAGGAGACCTCCAACCAAAAGGTTTGAGAACTGTTCGATTTCTCAGCTGTATCCTAATGGAAATTTGTCTGTCTTGCATTGCCTTCCTTCTAAAGATAAGCTCTTGATGCAAAATGAAGAACAAGTTTGAAAAGCCTCAAATGCTTTATGCTACACTTAATCTGAAGAAACCAATTCAGATGCTGGATTATGTTCTTCAGTAGAGGAAGAATGCAATAACTTAGACAAACCAAAAATACCTGTTTGGCTAGTAGTTAATAAAATCAATGTTTGTCAATATGCTGTAGTTGGGAGTCTAGCGCATTCATTTGTGGTTGGATAGGGAGATAAAGTCCATAATATGTTAGTGAAGTAAATCTATTTGAGAAAATGTGTAATTGGTCTTAGACACCCATCGATGTATCTTATGATTCCATCAGTTTAAAACGACGCTGTTCAGACCCAATCACACTTACAATCCTAGATAACTGGATCCACTTATTCAGAGTTTAGGTGAAGTCATGGACTGTCTTCTCCCACGCTTGTAATTTGTTCCCCTTGACTGCAAGAATCAAGAAAACCGTGGTCATGGGACAAGGTGTTGCATCTGCGCCCCTAACCACAATAAATAATACCCCACTGCAAGTGGTTAGCAAATTCTGCTACCTTGGGTCCAGTAACAGAAAACTTGTCCTTTGATACAGAGCTTGATACAAGCATAGGAATAGCAGCTACCACCTTTGGCTGACTTGCCAAACATATAAAGCCTATGTTCTCAGCACCTTGCTGTATGGCTGTGAAACATAGGTGAACTACAGATACCAGGAAAAGAAGCTCAATAATTTCCATCTTCACTGTCTGTGGCGCATTGAGTATATCCTGGCAGAACAAAGTCACAAATGCAGCAATCCTCTCAAAGGCAGAGCTCCCAAGTGTGTTGGCACTAATCAAACATAAATGGCTTTGGTGGATCGGACACATTCAAGGATGAAATACAGACAGTCGCGTACCCGAGGATCTTCTGTATGGTGAGGTAGCCAGGGCCAGACGACCAGTGGAGCGTCCAAAACTCCACTTCAAGGATGCTTGCAAGTGCAACATGAAGGCCTTAAATGTATACAGTTGCACTTGCAAGTCACTAGCTGGCGAAAGAGGGAAATAGCGACACATCCTGTGGACTGGTGTGCACTTTTACGGCGACCAGTTGCTACAACAGCTTGGCAACAGGCACCAATGGCAAAAACATGTTCATCATCTTTCGTAGATGGAAGGGTGCTAACCAATTTAGGCTTGGTTTCATTTAATTGAACAGACTGTGGTTAAAAGCAGTTTTTGAACTTTTTTTGCCCAAATAAAAATACCTCTCAAACAAACTTTTCAGTTTTCCATGCTATTTTTAGTTTAACTTCTTAAATGTCACAACCAACATTTCTAGGAACCTATTATTTACTTCTAACACCCAACCTCCACTCCCCCAACAATAACAAAACCAAAAAAAAACTCAAACAAATTAAGCATTGCATTTCCTAGCATAGGTAATTGCCCGAACAATTTAAGTAAATTCTAATTAAGAGCAGTAGGCAGTGTGCGACTTCCATATGCAAGTTACAACATCTTCCACAATACAATGGGAATCTCTTCTATGCGAGAAAATATGGGCAGAGAGATACACAAGAATGAAGATAAGAAAGTGGTTGCAGTGCATCTCAGCAAGGATAGAAACCTCAAACATCTTGAAAGACATGCAAGATAATGAGATTGAAGGTCTCGTCATGCACATGGATGAGGAGCTGACATGAAACGTTAGGAAGAAAGTGAACAGGACAAGGAAGTTAACAGAGATATGGGAGAATGGGTTCAGGTGAAGAATGAAATCACTGAAGATGAGAAGTTGCCTGGTGCTGAGGCTGAAAACAGAATAGATGAGAATATCTGCTAAAATGTTAGAGCAGTGACTTGATTGTGTTCTTTAATGAAGTAACAGAGTTGATGAAGGGATTGCACATAGACTTTCAAAAGCCCTTTGACAAAGTACATCATTGACTACTTGTAAGCAAAATTACAGCCCATGGAACTAAAGGGACATTAACAACATGGATACAAAATTGACTAAGAGATAGAAAACATAATAGTGGTGAAAGGTTTCCCCCCACCCCAAACTGGAGGGAAGTGTACAGTGGTGTTTCTCAGGGCTCGCTATTAGGACCATTGCTCTGTTTGATATATATTAATGATCTGGACTTGGGCATACAGAACATAAATTGAAATGTTTTCAGATGACACAAAAATTGGAAATGAATTAAACAGTGGAAGAAGCTAGTAACAGACTTCAAGAGGACAAAGACAGGAAAAATGGGCACATAGCAGATGCAATTTAACACAGAAGTGTGAAGTGATGCATTTTTATAGGGAGAGTGAGGAGAAACAATTCAATTTTAAAGGGGTGCAGGAATGGAGAGATTTGGGGATGCATGTAAATATATTGTTGAAAGTGGCAGGACAAGTTGAGAAGGCTGTTTAAAAAGCAGATGGAATCCTTGGCTTTATAAAACAAAGGCATGCAGTACAAAAACAAGAAAGTAATTCTAAACTTTTATAAATCACTGGTCAGGCTCCAGTTGGAGTATTGTATCCAATTCTGGGCACCACCCTTTAGGACAAAGTCGATGCCTTAAAGAGTGGACAGGAGACTTACTAGAATGGTACCAGGGATGTGGGACCACAGTTATGTGAAAACACTAGATAGAGAAGCTGTGTTTGACCTCTAAAGAGCAGAGATGGTTAAGGAAACTGCAAGAGGATCCTTATTCTGTTTCCAGGGGCAGAAGGGTCACTTACCAGAGTCCACACATTTAAGGTAATTTGCAAAAGAACCCGAGGCATGAGGGGATATTTTTATATAAATGCAGCAAGTGAGGATCTGGAATGCACTGCCTGAAAGGGCGATGGAAGCAAGTTCAATAATAACTTTCAAAAGGAGAACTGGATAAATATTCAAAAAGGAAAACATTTGCAGGGCTATAGGAAACGGGAAAGGGAATGAGATGAACATACGAATTAGACGTAGCAGCCCATTCGGCCCCTCGAGCCTACTCCGCCATTCAATAAGATCATGGCTGATCTGTTTGTGTTTCGAATTCCACACTCCCATCTACTCCCGATACCCCTCGATTCCCTTGCCTAACCAAAATCTTTCTACTTCCACCTTAAAAATATTCAATGTTCCTGCCTCCACCACCTAAGGCAGAGAGTTCCAAAGTCGCACAACATTCAGAGAAAAAAAATTGGATAGCTTTAAAAGAATCGACAAGCACAAAGGGCCAAATGGCCTTTAGTGCTGTATCATCCTTCGAGTCAAACAGCAAAATAAGCAAACATGGATAAGAAGCGGCCAGAATAGGAAGATAGGCTAAAGTCTCAAGATGAGCCCATGCCAAAAATGCTGCAGTTCGAAGGGGAACAGAAGCTATAAAACAGAACTTGGCAGTCACCATACATCAGTGATCCCCCTACTATTCAAAACTATGTACACCACTTAGTGGATATGATCCAAACTAAAAAAGTGGCCTGAAGAAACCTCACGCTCAAAACCAAATACATTTAAAACAAATTTGTATTTACGCTGATCCTCACGACATCCCCAAGAACATGATAAATAATCATTTTGACGGGTAATCATTGTTATGTAGGAACAATTTGCTGTTAGCTGCACATAGCAAGCCCCAAAAACAGAAAGTAAAAGAATGACCAGTTAATATATTTGTTTTGATGGTGATAGCCGAGAGATGGATGTTGTCCAAGACCACTTGCTTTTTTTTTTGAATAGTGCTGTGGAATGTTTTACATGGACCGAAACACAAGGTTGGCATTTCCAATAGTGCAGCAGGGCTTGAAACCATGATTTTATGACTCAAAACTACAAATGCTAATAACTGAGCCAAGTCAGACAAGTCCAGACAAACTGGTGATAAATAACATTACCAATTTGTTTGGACAGAACTCTATCAGGATGCCTCACAAATTTGCTTCTAAACCCCTCAATTATGGAATACTTTTCAAAAATATAGTGGACTTAAAAAAAATAGCTAAAATGTGAAACAGATCCAATATTTCACCAGAAATACTGCCAGTCTCATGTGCACAGAGAAAAGGATAGGTAGCATGGCACACCATTAAGCCTTTTGCTTCTGGCCTTGTTACCATGGTACTATAATAGAGCCAGATCATCAGCCATGGGCATTCATGATTATCATTTACAAAGCCTGTCCATACCAACAAATTATGATGGGGCTCAATAGGGTAGATGTAGAGATGATGATTCCACTGTTGGGAGAGTGCAAAACTAGTTGCCATAAATATAAAATAGTCACTAACAAATCTAATAAAGGAATTCAGGAAACACTTCTTTACTCAGACTGAGAAAATGTGGAATTCACTACAACATAGAGTGGTGAGCCAAATAGCATAGATGCATTTAAGGGGAAGGTAGATAGGTACATGAAGGAAAAAGAAACAGAAGGATATGTTGACAGCATGAGATGGAGTAAGATGGAGAGAGACTCACGTGGAACATAAACACTAACATTGACCTGTGTGCTGCAAGATTCTATGCAACAGCTACCTCTTTCCCACTAATGCCCAGCATCCTCAAAAGTAATCCTCATAAATGCATGTAGCTTACAGGTAAATATATACATTAAAAATATACATTTTAGTATTCAATCTGCACCAATGGATTTTCTTTTGCATCAGAGCCAGTTTGTTGGACATCTGAACTATTTAAATCAGGTCAGTAAGGATCAATTACTAGCACTATACCCAATATTTAATTCATTGCTTACAGGAAACTAAGACAATGTCAGCCATAGATCTTTTGATTTTCTAAAAAGGTACTGATAAAACATCAATACCCAAGTGTCATGAAGACCCCCACCTGCCAAGAATGAGGCATATTAATTTCATATGAACATTAATTTTTAAACTGTTGCTGGAGTGAAGAAATGACTTGTTTTATGAGAGATCACCAGGCACTTGGCTGGAGGACATTTGCATACTAAGACAGTTCTGAGAGAGACAAAAGAATTACTCACTGATTCAATTAACAGAGATTGGGCTGGGCAATGGTGATCCATATCTTGTCAGGGTAAGAGACAGCACTACACCCCCACCCACCAAGACCTTTGGAATCCACAAACACAGAAATTGTTTCAACAGTTAGTCACATGACTAACCTGCTGGCCAACTTGGATTTTGAATTGTGCTCACAGGACATTGGGAACAAACTGCAGAGTGCAACTGAACCTAGAACAAGAGAGCTTGTCTCCTGACAGGCGCGCTCTCGCTTTTTCACAAGCCTCCAGACGCACTGAAGACATGTAAACCTCAAGACAGAAAAGACACGTACACCGAAACAAGTTAAAACGTGCAATGGGCCCCAACAAACAGCAAGACTTACCGACAACCAAAGACTCCACATTGAAGTCAAAGGACTGTAAATAACTACCAGATATTGCCTCAAACTTTTCCCCTTTATTCTTTCGACATTTTGTCTCTCTGCAGGTGTTTATCACGTATGCATGCTAGCGTAGTTGCATTGCATACTCATAGGCAAATTAGAGTTTATTAATACATTTCCACCTTTAAATCTAAAAAAAAACCTGTCTGATTTCTTGGCCTTAGAATTGGAAAGCAGTGAACAAGGATTCACCAAGGGAGAGCCAAAACAGTGTTTTTAAAATTAAACCCCGATACGGTTAAACCAGGCAAAGGCTGAGAGGGAACCCCTAGACCCCTCTCAACTGGTCATAACACTAGTTATACTGTAGGTTTTGCATTGCAGCAATGCAAAAGAGTTCACTGTTGCAAGTCCTGTAACATAACTGTGAAACTGGCATTGGAAGTATGTGGGCAAAGAGTTTGGACTGTCCATTCAAAAAATATACAAGCAAGCTATATTGCACACATTACTCCCACAGTTAGACATCCAATACTGTGCTGCTTGGTGGAGTACAAAGGGCATAATACTGGATATCAGTTCACAAACCAGATCTAGTACAAATCTTTTTAATTAAAAATTAACCTAGGCCCTAATTCAGTACAGTATAGTTTAAACGGTCCAAACGTTTGCTGGATATTCTACAAATTGTGGTGATTTTGGCCCACATTGCTATTGTAGGATAAAACGTTATTTGGGTGGTTTAAAATTCTGTCGCTGCCTGAAGCAAATTGTAATGAGACGACAACAGGTCATGCTACAGAAACAAGCTCGTGATCGAACCCTTATTAGAATTAAGGTTATTTTCCACTAGGATTTTTCGTGTGGACATAGCGGCGCATTAGGTATAGATAGGTTACAGTTTGTGTACAAATCTGCCATGACGTTTTGTTACTAGCAAATTACAGTGAATCGATGTAAATAAATAAATCTTCTACATCCCCAGTGATGTGAAGAACCAAAGAGATCATGGTTTTCCTGGTTGCTTTTTTAACCAGCCTAGATCGTGCCCCCGTTCACAGTGAGCTGGTTCTGAGGTATGCTCGACTCACATCCTCGGGATTTACCATTTACACCACAATATGTAAGAAGTGTATCTACCGTTAACAATTCGAGGGTCACCGCTTCTGCACGTACCGAACACGTCGTGCTTGTCCGGGTTGACGCCGTTAAGGGCGCTGCCGCTGACCAGGATATTGATCTCCTCCTGGTCGTGCACGCTTGTCCCATTACCAGACAGTTTCTCCGCCTCGTTCCTCCTCTTCCTGCGGAGCCAGTGACCGCTCTCCGAGCCGGGGACGTGCGAGTGAGAGTGCGAATGGCCATGGGCTGTTCCTCCACCGCCGCTACCGTGGAACATGCAAAGCCCCAGGAGGTTGACCAGGAGCCCGGCGGCTCCGACCCCGATCACCACCACCGCGTTCTGGATCTCCCTGGGCTCGCTGAAGCGCTCGATGGCCTCCAGAACGATGGTGAAGCAGAGCGCGGTGAGGAAGACGGCGTTGACCAGCGCGCCCATCACCTCGGCGCGGATCCACCCGAACGTGTTTTTGGCCGTTGACTGAGTCTTGGCGGCGAAGCGCACGGCGATGAGGGCCACCACCAGGGCGATGACATCCGACAGCATGTGGAAGGAGTCGGAAAGCATAGCCAACGAGCTGGTCAGCCGGCTCACCACGACCTCCACCACGAAGAAGCCGA
The DNA here is from genome assembly GCF_036365525.1 of Heterodontus francisci. Taxonomy (NCBI): domain Eukaryota; kingdom Metazoa; phylum Chordata; class Chondrichthyes; order Heterodontiformes; family Heterodontidae; genus Heterodontus; species Heterodontus francisci. The sequence continues at coordinate 74,818,251 of NC_090383.1, forward strand.
ATGTCAGCCACAACATGCACATCAGGCGCGCCCGGTTCGGCTCGCAGTCCATCTTCCCTCAGTCTATCTTCCCTCCGTCTGACAGCAAGCCAGCCGCCCAGCAGAAAAGCCAACCGCGCCGTTCCAAGGAACAAAGGGCCGTTTAACGTCCAAAATAACGGCCAGAATTTAAAACAAAATATAAAGGGCAGGAAACCAAAACCTAAGTCGAAAGTTCCAGAAAATGTAGAAATAGCCCTTTCGTTGTTTCACCCAACCCGTACGTATGCGGACGGTTACAAAAAACTTTTGCACCCGGCAAGTTTTTTTTCTGCGCACGGTTTTTTTTTTCAGCACGGACCCATTTCTTCCCCTTCACCAAACCCTGCCTCCAGGCGAGGCCGATTGGTCGAAATGCTAATTAGCGATCATTCTTATTCGTCAGTTGTCGTGTCAATCATTTTCACCCTGCCCACTCTGCGCACCGCTCTACTGGTTTTTAAAAGTCTGGCTTGTCTTGCGCGTTTTCCCCCCTATCGCCGTCCTAGTGATTGTGACGGCATCAGCTGTCATTGTCCCGAAAGCAATCACCGACCGCTGGGTCCGGCTCTATTCCCACCCCCATTTACCTTAGGGCTGATTGGCTACTGTTTTCAACTATTTTCTTTTTAATTGGCTGATAGTTGTGCCAAACTCAGATGCAGGAGATCGTTTTGTGGTGTGCTGACTAGTCTCTTGTCAAGGGTTCATTCCCTGTCAATGATTGACAGACCGTCCTGTGTGATCGTTTCACACTTCTCGAAAATCCATTAACTACAATCCAGACTGTTTTATTTAGTGTGACTCAGCATTGGTAGAGATTAATAATAATTAAGTAGTTTAAACGTTTAAAATTAAACACGTAAGGGAACGGTATATCTTGTTTAAAATGTGTGCATATTATACTATTTATGCTTTCGACGTTTTATTTTTACCTTTTAAATTATTTTCTTAATCATCTAGTTCAGTGGTTCAAACGTTTTTGGTTGAAGGACCCCTTTTCAAATGGATTAATCACGGACCCCTCCCCATCTAAATTATAATATTACATAATACTCATGAAAGTGCTGCATGTAAAAAATATTAATAATGCTTTTAAGAAAACAGGTAATTACTTAGGATAGCAATTTGAAGACTATTTCTCTGATGTAGCCAGCAATAAGACAGATCAGAGAAACCAAAGAAAAAGGATAAGTATGACTCAACCACACCTTGTATTTATTTCGCACCTTTAATAATAAACGTCCCCAGGCACTTCACAGGGACATTATAAAACAAAATATGACCAGGTCACAGAAGGAGATATTCGGGGAGATGACCAAAAGCTAGGTCAAAGAGGTAGGTTTTAAGGAGTGTTTTAAAGGAGTTAAATGATGCAGAAAGGGCTTTTTTTATTGGTGCTTGATATATGAGCGTTTATTGCCCCACCCCTAATTGCCTTTGAGAAGGTGCTGGTGAACTGCCTTCCTGAATCACTGCAGTCCATGTGGTGTAGTTAGGAAGGAAGTTCTCGAATTTTGACTCTGTGACGTTGAAGGAACAGTGCTATATTTCCAAGTCAGGATGGTGAGTGACTTGAAGGAGAATTTACAGGAGAGGCAATTCCAGAGCTTAGGGCCTACGCAGCTGAAGACAGGGCCACTACTAGTGGAGCAATTAAAATCAGGGATGCTCAAGAGGCCAGAATTAGAGAGGTGTAGATAGTTCAGATGTTTGTAGGGCTGGAGGAGATTACAGAGATAGAGAGGGGCGAGGCCATGGAGGGCTTAGAAAACAAGGATGAGAATTTTAAAACCAAGATGTTGTTTGACTAGGAGCCAATGTAGGTCAGTGAGCAGAGGTGTGATTGGGGAAACAGGACTTGGTGTAAATTAGGACAAGGACAGCAGAGGTTTGGATGACCAAGTTTATGGAGGGTAAAATGTAGGAGGGTGGCCAGGAATGCATTAGAATAATCTGGAGGTAACAAAGGACTTCAACAAATTCTAGTGCATGTAAACTAAACTGCTTTTAATGTGATTCAAGATTACCTGATATTGACATGCATGCACGATCAGTTCACATACAATACAAACAAATATTGGCCAAATCAGTTAACAGCAATCCCACCCTATTTATATGTTTAACAGGCTCACAGCAGGTTATTATTTTAATTTTTTAAAACTTCCAATTAATTTACAAGGTTCCTTCCCTCCAATTCTGTTTACAGAGTACTCACTTGAACGTGACATTCTCGGGAATATTTTATTGACCAGTGCAAACCCAGTCCAGTTTCTCAGTAATATTTAATCATCATTCAAGGAATTTACATTATTGCAACATAGTGGATGATTTAAGTAAGCCAAATGGACAGCTCTTCTACGATTACAAGAATCAAACCAACAAGAGATTAAACGTGAAATGCTGGAAATACGCACTCAGCCGGCCAGGCAGCATTATAATGGATACAGAAAATGCTTGAAATACTCCGCAGGTCAGGCAGCATCTATGGAGAGAGAAACACGAATTAAAGTTTCAGGTCTGTGACCTTGAACTCACAGCTAAAACGATGGCAACGGAGGCACCTATCAGCACGAAAATATGAGTATTCGGGAGCTTCGGGGTTGGATATCTTGTCAGCTACTTTTACGGGACTACAGAAACTCCCCCACCCATTCATCCCGTGTTTCTCTCTCATGCCCGATAGAGAGATTATTTGGCGGACCTCCTCGGGAAGTCTGTACGGTCCCCTAGGGGTTCGCAGAACCCAGTTTGAGAACCATGGTCCAGCCAGTTTGGAAGAGAGTAGTAGAATAGCTTGGGAAAAAGCTTTACAACTACTTATAAAAAAAGTCTTGCATATAGTTCACAAGTCGATTAAGCGTCACATTTAGTTCCTGTCATACTTTCACCAACAAATTCTGCCAACCCACTGTGAGTAATTCAACCATAGTTCTGCAAGTCGTTGGCCTAGGTTTCCTTGCAAAAACGAGATTAAATCTCCCTATCTACCGTGCAAGTTTTCCCATTGATAAATTACTCCATGGTTCAGAAATTGTGGTGAGCGGTATGAATTCAATCCTTTTCTCGCCCTTCAGATTGTATTTTTTTGCACTGCACATTGTCAGAAATATGAATTGATAATGGTGTGGCAATATTAACGAGGTATCTGCACATCAGTGGTCTATTACCTTAATTAAATTTAAGGATAGACAGAAACAAAGCAAATGATGGAAAAGGAAATAGAGTGAATTCACGTCAAATTAGATACAGAAAGAGAAATAAAGAGGGAAAAAGATTGGATTCATAGAGAAAAAAAAGTAAGATTTTTAATTCGATTTTTAAAAACTTCTAGGAACAATTTATCAGCTGCAGGAGACTCCAGAGTTTCAATTGTTCCTTTCTGGCCCTCTGAGGTTAAGAAGCATGCCACAACCATAAATTAACAGGGACGTTACGACATGAAATAACAGTCCTAAATATCTGTGGTGATATCAATTCATATTTATGGTACAAATCCAGCAATTCCTTGACAGCCATGGGGAGTTTGACGGCAAGCTCCCGTTTTTGTGAGGCTAATGGTGGATTGGCTCAAATCGTCTAGCAAATTACGACGAATCACAACTCACGTCATATCTCTTCCTTGACACAAATTGCTGGGGTTTTTTGCACAATAATAATAGCATATGCCCTGAACTCGCTATTATTTTCCCGGCAATTTCTGAGTCATTGATTTCCATCTGAGCAAAGATGACGACATCAGTGTGCTTCTGCCAGATCGTGATAGTTGTAGAACACTTCAGTGCTTGACAAACAGCAGGGACATGTTATTGAAATTTAGGTTGATAAAGGGTTCATTATAGAACTATGGCATTACAGCCTGTGTTGAATTGATGCTTTGAAGTAAATCATTAAAATATGCTTAGAAGTTATCAATGGGGAGATCTATAGTGTACCTCAGCAATCTCTGTCAGTTACAGGTGCTAAGCAAGCTCAAACCAATTAGAATATATGTTTGTTGGTCTAAGACTGATCATAGAGAAATAAATTACACAATTGTCAGGTCACAAGCACCATTATTTTTAAGTCCAAGACACAGTGGAATATCACGATGGGCATTGATTTTAATTGGGCGGGGGGGGGGGGGGGGGCTACGATAATTACCTTCTAATTGTTATCAGCGAGCATAGTGGCAGAGCAATGCGAAAGTCGAAGGACACAATAATAGCGTTAAATCACTCCATCATTTCTTTGTATCGTTCAAGGATTCCTACGACATAAATGCATCACTACAATGGTACACATTCCCAGGAGAATATGGATCATTATATTTTCTTGGACTTTCAATCACTGTGCCATGAAGTTGCAGCGGCAGAAGGTCTGAGGAAACTCAGGGCCTATATTTTGTTAAAGAGGAACTTTCTTAATCAGTGGAGGAGGACAATAGCTGGAACACCTGCATCCCATTTTACCCTTCATGATCACAGTGACACATTTAGACAACATCTGGCAAACAACAGTGAGATTTGTCTAGCACTTTTCAACAAAGTCCTCAATTGGCTGGCTGCTGGAGGAAAAATTACAGTGTTCATGATCTATTACCAACAAAGCAATATGCACTAAACTGCTGGTATTTTATGTATACCACTTCTTGTAGTATAAGATTATTATTTTAGGAATAGTATATGTAATTTTAGGAAACTTACCCTGAAAGTTATTTTTCTTGCTTTGGAAAGTACTTAGTGAATAACACCAAGGACAATTTGGGCATTTACAATTACAAGTTATGAAGAGAAACTTAAAGAATTAAGCTTATCATTCAATTGAGAAAAGAGTAAATGGAATTACATGGAATCTACAGCATAGAAACAGATCATTTGGCCTATCCGGTCTGTGCTCATGTTCATCCTCTCCTTGAGCCTCCTCCCACTCTAAATACCTCTTCCCATCCTGTCCCTTCTCCCTGATGTATGCACCAACCCTCCCTCAAATGCATCAATACTATAAGCTTCAACACTCCATGTGACAGTGAGTTCCATATTATCATCACCCTCTGCGTAAAGGTATTTTCTCCTAAATTCTTTACCGCATCTTGTACTGGCTATCTTATTTTTTATTGGGGGCGGAGTGGTTGGTGTGTATAATACAGTTTTTCAAAACATTGAAGGCTTTTGTTTGAGAAACCTAGGCGTATTGTATGCAACTTTGGCTATATTCACATTCAAGAAGCCATAGTGTTGCACACTATCAAGGTTGAAAGAAAGAAAAGATAAGATAATTCAAGAACTGATGTTGAAGCAATGCCAAGACTGTTGTATGAGAGAAAAGACAGTTCAAAAGGTCCCAGAAAAATGCTATGCTAGCAAATTGTGCAAAAAGTTTTCAATTCGTCACAGTAGTCAGGAATGAAGATCAATGTGCAGAATGGAATATTCAGAGTTTAGTGAAACAAGAGAACAATGTTCAGTGGACCAATGATTATAGTCCTACTGATAAATTACACAAAAGAGTGAAATATTGCAAGAGAAAATAGAAAGCATCTGGAGGTTATAGGTGAGAAAAGGATGGTCTCAGTTGACAGGCTTTTTTATTTCCTTTTTAGGATTGTAAGAAAGTTCTACAAGAGAATCCCAGATATTGGTGCTGTATTCAGTTTACTAATTTAGGCTTTGCTGAGAATTAAATAATTGTCACAAAAGGGAAAACCCAAGAGAAAGTTAGGCAGGCAGATTGGCAGGTAAGATAGCTCAAGCAAAGTCAGTGTTCTAGAGGATCAAATTAAGTGGCCTAGTTCTCATTTTGAGACTATGTCCCCTGGACATAGAGGAGGTGTTTTCTATAGGTGTTTACAGATTATTTTCTTCATCTTGTGAGGATGTATAACATTATTATGCAATAAAAGGTACAGGAGTTCAGCTGAATAAACCCAATCAGCACATGTCACCTATTATATGTACCATCTATTCGTGATCCTAGGTTCATTATTGAGAAATGTTTATCATTGCTGATCAAGGTTCATTCTGATAAACTGCCGTCCTTATCCACATTTACTGATCCTAGCCTTTGGCATCTTCGTCTTGGGTTAATGAAAGTATTAATTGTTGTCTGTTTATGCAAAGTTAGTGAGAAAGAAGACCTGAGACTAGTACCAACTCACATGATGATGATTCGTAAAATGGACAAAATAAAACTGGAAAGGATACAAAAATTGAAAACTGATAGTGTGAAAAATCCTATGACTTATTAACCACTGCAGAACTGGGATTGTGTTGACAGAAAAGCATGCAATGAGAAGAATAGTTTGTTAAAAGAAAACATCACTGTCATGCTAGACCCCCACCTGCCAAGAATGAGGCACATTCATTTTTTCATAAGCATTGATTTTAAACTGTTACTGGAATGAAGAAAGTACTTGTTAAACTGATCAACCGTGGCTGGAAAAGATATTTGCATATTAACAGAAAGTGCTTGTAAGGACAAAGGACCATTCCTTGTCACATTCAACCCACAATGGACCTTGATCACCAGGTATTGTGTGTAAGAGGAGCATTCCAGAGCCTGCTAAGGTGATACAATCCAAGACGTGGTCAGACCAGTTAGCCATATGACTAACCTGCTTGGCAACCTGGGTTTTTCTGAATTGTACAAACAGTTTGAGCAGTGTCTGTTTGCTCCTGGACTGAGAAGATCACTTCTGTCTGCTCCCATCTCTTTCTCATGGAACTCCAAATCCACTTAAGACACATGAACCCCAAGAGAGAAAAGTCTCCAACAGCGAACAAGGCTTATGAAGAATACTGGGCTCCAACTAAAAGCAAGATCTACCTACAATCAAGGACTCTACAGTGAGTTTGATGAACCATAACAAAAACTCTTCAGATATTGCCTCAAACGTTTCCACTTTATTTTTCTTCTACTATTTGCATGTATGCATGCTAGTGTGGGCACGTCGTGTATCCGTAGGCGTTAACCAAATTAGAGTTTGTTTAATAAATTTCAACTTTTCTTCTTTAAATCTAAGAAAATCTGTTTTTGCTGGTTTCTTTGCCTTATAATTGGAAAGCGGTGAACAAGGATTCACCAAGGGGGAGCTAAAAACACAGTGTGTTTAAAAATAAAACCCTGTTACGGTAAGATCAGGTGAAGGTTGAGAGGGACCTCTAGACACCTTTCTCACCTGGTTGTAACATTCACATATACAAAGGAAGTAGGTAACATTCTCCTTTTTTGTTACTGTACCTGAATAGTAACATAAATCATATTGTATTAGCAAGTTGGCTATTTGATGCTCTTGAAATGGGATATAGAACCAAATTACCATCACATGTGCTTGGTGATAATCTCCTCCAGGGAAAATGTCTCCTCACAGAATTTCCACCCGAATGAATAAGAGATGTACAATTTTTTAAATTGTTGATAACATAATGTTGGATAGAATGGGACTGTCAAAAATGTATACTGTATATATATAAAAATATACCATTGAGTGACTTCAGGGGCTTGATTTTCATTCCAGGGATGGGAACCTAAGACCTTGATCATTCCAAGTCCCAACTCCACGCTGCATCCGCATCGTTGATGCAATGCAATATTCAAATGCAGATCACTGAATTGGGCTGGAGGTGAGATGGTGCCCAATTAGTGGTGCTGAGCACTGCCAGGAAGTGGGAACAGACTGCTGAATACAATCCTTAAAGGCAGACGGCAGCCATGACTGGTCTTGCTGCTACCTTGCAAAATAGAGGAGGCAGGGGATCAGAAGGCCAGCAGCTTCAAGGCGTAGAGAAGTGGCCAATCAGCCAACGAAAAGGTACTACCCAGTTCTGACACAATAACCCTTTTTCCAAAATATTTTCTTCACCGTTAACATGACTTGATGCCTCCCCTCATTACACCCGACAACTGTGCGCTAACCTGCACCAGACTGTTTGGGTTCGCCAATCTGCAATTTCAAATCACCTTCTGGTCCTCCCCAGCCTATTAACAAGCTCCTCAAGGAGCTTAACAACAGTTAATTGGCAGTGAGCAGGTTCCTATCTACCCTCCCGCCCTCGCTTTGAAAATAGCAGCACGTCCTGGAGGCATCAGGACACTGACACACCATGCACACACACACACACTACAGACACGACGGGTCAAGTGGCCTCTTTCTGTACCTTAGCCATTCAATGGTTCTATCTGGGAGCGCTAACTTCAATGCGCACCCACAGTGATCTCGCCCCCATGGACGATTGAAAATCAGCTCAGTTTGAATTAAATAGAATTTACAGCATAGAAAAAGGCCATTCAGCTCAACTGCTCTATGCCAGTGTTTATGGTCCACATAGGCCACCTCTCACCTTACTTCATCTAACACAAATCAACATATCCTTCTGTTCCTTTCTCCCTCATGTACTTATCTAGCCTCTTCTTAAATGCATCTATGTTATACACCTCAATGACTCCTTGTGGTAGCAAATTTCATATTCTACCACTCACGAGTAGAGAAGTTTCTGCTGAATTCCTTATTGAATTTGTTCATGACAATCTTACATTTATGGCAATTTTTGAGGGGCGGGTATCTGAATCTCGGAGTCTCAGTGATATATTTTCCATTCACCATCAGGTACTGAAAGAAGTTTCCATTCTATGTTTGAATTTAACATTTTTAGTACAATTTTTACATATATGCTAAATATTTAGCACACTGATTCCATCTAGTGGCTATTGCGTATGCAATGTAAACTCATGCATTTACTACATATGACAATAACAAAAGGCTATTTAAAGTGGCACACTAACACTGAAATACTTCAAGTAAACAACATATAAAAAGTTTGGAACGTTGGTTGAAAAGAAACCTCCCAAATCTAACAGCGTAATCCATTGGTAGAAACAGGTTAACATGAAGCCCATTTTCTAAAAAGGTAACAAAACACATGCACAGCTATAGACCCATTAATCTTACTATTATCTTGTGTAAAGCAATGAAATTGATTATCATAAAACTATAGAATTTATAACATAAAAGAGATAATTCAGTCCACTTTATCTGAGCCAGCTCTTCGCTCGAGCAATCTAAAATTAATCCCACCACCCTCTGTCTTTTTATAGCCTCGCACCTTTCTTTGCTTCAAATATTTATCCACTTTTTCCTGAGAAGAAATGATGATCTCTACCTCAATCATTCCCTGTGGAAAAGTATTCCATGCTCCCAAAAAACCTCTGAGCAAAGACATGTCTAATGTCTTAGTGATAATTTGAAATTGATGTCCCTGCTCATTGCCACTCCAACTAAAGGAAACAGGCTTTCCCTATTCAGCTATTTAATCCTTTTTAATGTTAAAAACCTCTATTAAATCTTTATTAAGCATTTTGGAATGTCCTGAGTTTGTGAAAGGAGACATACAAATGTATCTCTTTTTTCTTCCTTTTTAAATTCCATTTTAACCTTCTCTGCTCCAGTAGAAATAGTCCAAAGTAACTCAAGTCTCCACATAACTATAGTTGCCATTCTTGGCATCATACTGCTGAATCTACACTGTATGTGTTCCATGTATTTAATGTCCTATATGTAATAGGGTGGCCAAAACTGCACACAGTACTCTAATTTTTGACCTAACCATTCCCCTATATAAAATCCCCATCATTTCTTTCGGCTTGAATCTATACCCCTATTTATGAAACCTAAAATATTATTGGTATTCTTTTAGGACATTATCTACCTGCACTCACATTTTCAGCAAATTTTGTACTTGAATTCTTACATCTTTCTGTTCAACCACATCTTTCACCACCTTTTATAGGAACAGGAGTACGCCATGCAACTCCTTGATTAGATTAAATCATGGCTGATATATACCTCAACTCCATTTACCCACCTTTTCTCTATATCTATCCCTTGATTCCTTTACCTAACAAAAAGATATTGATATCAATCTTGGAAAATTTCAATTGATCCAACATCCATAGTCTTTTGGGAAAGTGTGTTCCAGATTTCCACACCCTATGTGCGAAAATGTGCTTCCTTTTTTCACTCCAAAATAACCGAGCTCTAATTTTAAGATTATGCCTTGTCATTCTGGATTCCCCCACCAGGGGAAATAATGCGCCGGATTTTATTATCCCACCGCCACTCTCGGCGGCGTGTGCACAAGATGACGGCAGTCCCGACTATGACGTTAGCAGCCACACTGCCGCAATTACACAGTGGGTGGCCATTTAGCATAATGACAGCAGCGGTCCCGCCCAATCACGTGGTGGCGGCAGGATTGGCGCGTTGTTAACAGCGTCATCTAATGTTGGAGCAGGTGCTGCCGCTATCTTTAACAGGCTGCCAGCCCTGCATTTTCACTCTGTGCATTGAACAGCAGCTTATTGAAGCAATACTTCTGCAATACTTTTGTAATTTTGTTACTCAGCAAGCACCCCACCATCAAGCCAGGAGACCAACCCTGGTTCAATGAAGAATGCAGGAGGGCATGCCAGGAGCAGCACCAGGCATATCTCAAAATGAGGTGTCAACCTGGTGAAGCTACAACCCAGGACTACTTGCATGCCAAACTGCATAAACAGCATGCAATAGACAGAGCTGTGATTCCATAACCAACGGATCAGATTAAGCTCTGCAGTCCTGCCACATCCAGTCGTGAATGGTGGTGGACAATTAAACAACTAACTGGAGGAGGTGGCTCCATAAATATCCCCATCCTCAATGATGGGGTAGCCCAGCACATCAGTGTGAAAGATAAGGCTGAAACATTTGCAACAATCTTCAGCCAGAGGTGCCGAGTTGATGATCCATCTCGGCCCCCTCCTGAAGTCCCGAGCATTACAGATGCCAGACTTCAGCCAATTCGATTCGATTCACTCCACAGGATATCAAGAAACAACTGAAGGCACTGGATACTGCAAAGGCTATGGGTCCTGACAAAATTCCGGCAATAGTACTGAAGACCTGTGCTCCAGAACTTGCTGCACCCCTAGCCAAGCTGTTCCATTATAGCTACAACATTGGCATCGACCCGGCAATGTAGAAAATTGCCCAGGTCTGTCCTGTACACAAAAAAGCAGGACAAGTCCAACCCGGCCAATTACCGCCCCATCAGTCTACTCTCAATCATCAGTACAGTGATGGAAGGTGTCATCAACAGTGCCATCAAGCAGCACTTGCTTAGCAATAACCTGCTCAGTGATGCTCAGTTTGGGTTCCGCCAGAGCCACACAGCTCCTGACCTCATTACAGCCTTGGTTCAAACATGGACAAAAGAGCTGAACTCAAGAGGTGAGGTGTGAGTGACTGTCCTTGACATCAAGGCAGCATTTGACCGAGTAAGGCATCATGGAGCCCCAGCAAAACTGGAGTCAATGGGAATTAGGGGGAAAACTCTCTGCTGGTTGGAGTCATACCTAGCGCAAAGGCAGGTGGCTGTGGTTGTTGGAGGTCAATCATCTGAGCTCCAGGACATCACTGCAGGAGTTCCTCAGGGTGGTGTCCTCGGCCCAACCATCTTCAGTTGCTTCATCAATGACCTTCCTTCAATCATAAGGTCAGAAGCTGTTCGCTGATGATTGCACAATGTTCAGCACCATTCGCGACTTCTCAAATAATGAAGCAGTCCGTGTAGAAATGCAGCAAGACCTGGACAATATCCAGACTTGGGCTGATAAGTGGCAAGTAATATTTGCACCACACAAGTGCCAGGCAATGACCATCTCCAAAAAGACAGAATCTAACCATCTCCCCTTAACATTCAATGGCATTACCATCGCTGAATCCCCCATTATCAACATCCTGGGGGCTACCATTGACCAGAAACTGAACTGGAGTAGCCATATAAATACCATGGCTACAAGAGCAGGTCAGAGGCTAGGAATCCTGCAGCGAGTAACTCGCCTCCTGACTCCCCAAAGCCTGTCCACCATCTACAAGGCACAAGTCAGGAATGTGATGGAATACTCTCCACTTGCCTGGATGGGTGCAGCTCCAACAACACTCAAGAAGTTCGACACCATCCAGAACAAAGCAGCCCGCTTGATTGGCACACCATCCACAAACATTTACTCCCTCCACCACCGACGCACTGTGGCAGCAGTGTGTACCATCTACAAGATGCACTGCAGCAACGCACCAAGGCTCCTTAGACAGCACCTTCCAATCCCGTGACCTCTACCCACCTCGAAGGACAAGAGCAGCAGATGCATGGGAACATCACCACCTGCAGGTTCCTGTCTAAGTCACACACCATCCTGACTTGGAACTATATCGCCATTCCTTCACTGTTGCTGGGTCAAAATCCTGGAACTCCCTTCCTAACAGCACTGTGGGTGTACCTACCTCACATGGACTGCAGCGGTTCAAGAAGGAAGCTCACCACCACCTTCTCAAGGGCAATTAGGGATGGGCAATAAATGCTGGCATATCCAGTGATGCCCACATCCCATGAATGAATTAAAAAAAACTGCATCCTTGATCTTACAGAACAAGAGGGCTTACAACAGCAGGGAGGCAACCAGAACCATTGGTGGGGTGCTCAACCTGCAACCTCTGTCTCAGGCCGAAGAGTTGGTGCTAGAGTTAGCCGGAAGCCAAGGAGGATATGCCATATCTGACGTCGAGCTCGGGGTCCCAATTAAAGAGAGTGATAATTGACAAACACAGAATGAATTGAAATAACATTTTATCGAGAAATGCAATGCGGTCATCATTGGGACTTGTGTACCATAATACCTCTATGTCTGTTCTTGACATTGTATTTTGCAGGGCGGCCCTTGCAAATGCTTGGAGACATTGAGGAAACAACAACAATTCTCTGAGGACAAGTCTGTCTTTGGCCTCCTTATCTCGAGAGACAATGGATACGTGCCTGGAGGTGGTCAGTGGTTTGTGAAGCAGCGCCTGGAGTGGCTATAAAGGCCAATTCTAGAGTGACAGACTCTTCCACAGGTGCTGCAGAGAAATTTGTTTGTCGGGGCTGTTGCACAGTTGGCTCTCCCCTTGCGCCTCTGTCTTTTTTCCTGCCAACTACTAAGTCTCTTCGACTCGCCACATTTTAGCGCCGTCGTTATGGCTGCCCGCCAGCTCTGGCGAACGCTGGCAACTGACTCCCACGACTTGTGATCAATGTCACAGGATTTCATGTCGCGTTTGCAGACGTCTTTAAAGCGGAGACATGGACGGCCGGTGGGTCTGATACCAGTGACGAGCTCGCTGTACAATGTGTCTTTGGGGATCCTGCCATCTTCCATGCGGCTCACATGGCCAAGCCATCTCAAGTGCCGCTGACTCAGTAGTGTGTACAAGCTGGGGATGTTGGCCGCCTCGAGGACTTCTCGAGGACAAGTAATACTTAGAGAATGCACTGTCCCATGACTCTCCTGCACCTTCCACCAGAACATATACTCTCACCTCAGTGGGTATCTGATCGGCATTAGATTCGGGTTCACAAGCTGGTGAGAGCACCACACACTCGCCCAAGCAGATGGCTGTGGCAGAGACAGCCAGGGCCTCTGACAGTCAGAGGACTGTGGGTGTCCAGGCCCATGCTGAATCCCAGACTGATGACGAGCCTCTGGTGTCAACAGCACAGGGCATATTCGAGTTGCAGGGAGAGGTAAGGCAACATCTGGCGGAGATGTCAAAGGCCATGCACAGCCATGAGCGGATAATCCATGCCGTCACTGCTGCCATGTCCCAGGCATGTGAGGGCATGGCTTCATCCATCAGGAGGTTGGCAAATATACAAACTGGGTGGTTTTATCTTAATAAAAAAAAGTCAACAGATGAAACTCTCCGCCGAACAAAGACATGCGCCATGACCTGCAAACCCTCACCTTTGCAATGACTTCAAATCAGCACTGGCAGGGTGAGAGAAGGAAGTTTTCCAGCTCCTAGTCCTTCTCCGGAGAGCAGGGAGGTTCCAATGAGCCTTGAGAGGGAGGAGGAGAGAATGCGCTCCACATCTGGGGTCTCCCCTCAGGGCAATTCGAATATGGACACAGGCACCTCAGCCCCTCTGCCAGTGAGTTCAGATCCAGCAGCTACGATGCCTGAGGACAGTCCTGCGCCAGTGCAGGAAGCCTTCAGGTAGCTGAGGTCCTCCAGGATTCAGGCACCCAGAGGACGACTGCCGAAGTTATCCCAGGCCAAGGGGCAGCCTGATCAGCAGCCTGCCTCCAGTCTGGCTGCTAGCGCAAATGTTACACTTTGAAGGAACACCAGCAAATATATTAAAAAGACACCTTGATATACATGGGTATTCACGGCTGAGACAGCTATGTCATGTTTACTTCAATTAAATATGTTTCCTGCCAATCATCAGCCTTTGTTGTCTGAAAACCACATTCTGCCATGGAGTGATTGTGTGTCCTGCAATTCCATCATTAGCCTTACAGCATTGCCAATGTGATCAGTGACATCATTAGCATGCCAATATGCATGATGTCTAATTGCATGAATGATGTCACATGAGCACTGGCTCAGTTTGTTGCTGCCGTTCATGCTGGAGAGACAGATGTAATGGAGGGAAGTGGACTTGAGACTACGTGCATGATGATGAGCTTTGTTAGCAAACATATTGAGATTCATGGATTGTGGAAATCCGCAATTATTAGTCTCTGCCTTGCCTCCCTTGCAGGCTGCTCACCACGTCTGGCCTCCATCACTGTTCTCTGATTTTCCATGCGTGCTTGACCTTGTGAGCCCTCTGTGTCCTCTTCATTGAAGGATGTCTCATGCTCCTGTATTTCTTCATGTTGCGAGGTCTCCCCACTCTATCGTGCTATGTTGTGTAGAATGCAGCAGACCACAATGATGTGCCCAACCCTGTCTGGTAGATACTGAAGGGCTTCACCAAATCTATCGAGGCAGTGGAACCATATCTACAGCATGCCAATAGCCTGCTCAATGGTTGCTCGGATGGATCCATGGCAGGCATTGTAACGCTCTTCTGTATCATTGCTGGCTTTCCTTACTGGTATCAGAAACCATGTCATCAAGGGATAGCTCTTATCCCCAAGAATCCACCCTTGAAGGTGAGCAGGGGGAGTGAAAAGATGTGGTACCTGGGACTGCCGAATAAAGGCCTGCTACCCAACCTGAACCCGATGAGACCCGATGACGTGTGTGTGTGTAGACTAGAGTTGCTGAGCAAGAAGTAAGAACTATTAAAGCACTGCTAAAGAACAAGCAAGACTTCCAATCAGCACTTCCGAACTACAAAACTACTCCATTGTTATGCGGATTAGCGCCATCCTAAATGTTAATGGGAAGAAAGCTTAGAACACAACTTCCAATTTTACCTAAGAAATTACTTCTCGGGATACAAATCCAGGATTATCGGAGAGTTCAAGACAGAGAAAAGTCTTATCGGATGAAACAAGCCCATAATTATAACAGGAAATACTGTACCAGGAACAAAAGGTATGGGTACGAGACCAAAACAGAGAAGGAGTAATTCTCTAGAGAGAGGAGAATCAACAGCGATCTTATTTATGGAGAACTTCAGAAGGTACTATGTGAAGAAACAGAATGAATCTTAACCCTTTACATCAAAGATATCAATCGGTCATACATTTGGATGAATCAGATGTCGAACCTGAAATTCAGAAAGCTCAGGATACTACAAACCTCAATGACGGCTGTGCAAGTCGAAAAACAAGAGTTCAGAGAAAAACTACCAATCTTCCATACCTGACGACAACGAGATCAGGGAGAGTTGTGAAGCCTCCTGACAGATTGAATCTATGAAATTACTTGGGGGGGGGGGGGAGATGGGATAGCATGTAAATTAAAAAAGTGAATGTATGTAAATATATATTGGGATAAAGTGGGGGGGGGGGGTAAGGGAAGATGTAGTATAAGGGTCTGAAAGGGTTAATCTTGAGAGAGTGTAAAGAATACCTCCTACCATGATGATGTAAGAGATCATGTGAGAGAGACTTGAAGCTGGATGCAGCATGGCTTTAGAGGAGTTACTCAGACTTGTGTGAAGATGTACATAGTTATGCAATAATAAATGTTAATGTTCTAACTACTCTAGACTACAGAATCTCTCTAAGCTAAGGTACAACAGGACCCATATCCAGCGGTGAATGCACAGCTGCTAACCTCAGCTATCTCCATCCAGGCTTGCTTGATCAGGCAGGAAGACCTCTTCTTGCCATTGCTGTGGAAGAGAACCTCTTGCCTTTCCCTTGCAGCCTAGTGGAGAATCTGGAGGGAGGCATCACAAAACTATGGGGCCATCCTGTGTCTTGCCTCTGCCATCCTGTGGGGTCCATCTCTGAGGGGTGGGTGTTCCAGGAGTCAAACATAGGTCTCAACAATGAACAGCAAGCAGCAAATCAGTCCAAGGCAGCAATGCAAGCAGGACTGCCAGGGCTTTAAATATGGCACCAGAGTCATCCAAGGCCATATTCGGTATCTTGCATCCTGCTCTTGCCACGTGATTGGCCAGGCCCATGGCTCCATTATGCAAAGTGGCAGCCTGCCACATGATTGTGGTGGGCTGGCCGCCCATGTGACTAGAGGGAACGGTGCACATTTCCAGATCCACTGTCAGGACCCGGATGGCCGCACTTAATTCCGCCCAGTGTGATTTAGCCAAGGCTCTATATCAACTTAACATTAGATCCCTGCTTTTGTATTCTATTCCTCTAGAAATGAACCCCACTACTTTGTTTTCATTCTTTATTCTTTGTGCGGCACAGTGGCACAGTGGTTAGCACCGCAGCCTCACAGCTCCAGCGACCCGGGTTCAATTCTGGGTACTGCCTGTGTGGAGTTTGCAAGTTCTCCCTGTGTCTGCGTGGGTTCCCTCCCACATGCCAAAGACTTGCAGGTTGATAGGTAAATTGGCCATTAGCAATTGCCCCTAGTATAGGTAGGTGGTAGGGAAATATAGGGACAGGTGGGGATGTGGTAGGAATATGGGATTAGTGTAGGATTAGTATAAATGGGTGGTTGATGGTCGGCACAGACTCGGAGGGCCGAAGGGCCTGTTTCAGTGCTGTATCACTAAACTAAACTTATCAACTTGTGTTGCTGCTTTTGGTGATTTATGTATCTATATTCACAGATCTCTTTACATCTCTATCCCACGTAGTTTCTAACCTACCAAGGAATAAGTGACCTCCTTATTCCTTCTACCAAAATGAGCCAGCTCATACTTTGATAAATTGAATTTAATTTCCTATTTAGCTGCTCACTCTGCAAGTCTGCAATGCTTTTCTGTATTTTGATGCAGCCTCCACATTATTAGCTATGGACCTGAATCTGCGCACGCCCCCCCTTCTCCCCCCCATCCCCCCCCCCCCCCTGCCCCAACCACCCTTCCCCCATTTCGGTATCATTTTCAAATTTCAACAGCATACTGTGAAGGAATCCACCATAATAAGGGATTATAAGGTTAAAAGAGTTATTTTCCTAGAATTAAGCATTAAAAAACTAAAAGAGGATTCATCTTCCTAAAAGAATAGAAGTTTATGGGGATGCCTGGGACATGCCCTTTCTTAGAAATCAAAGAAGGTGGATCTTAAACCCGAAATTAACATTTATTCAGCCTTATTTGGGAAATAGAAGGGGACGAACCTACTTGCAAGAGAGGTAACACCCCCATAAGTAAAAAAAAAACCTAGTTAAGCAGCTTAGAAACAGTATAAATATTGGAACCACACAGTGGATCTTTAGATTTATTCAATTCATTCCAGTGTTTTTCACGGTAAACGTATGTGTTACTATGGTGCGGCGATAATAGTTCTCCCCTTAATTGAGATAGAGGTATCTCACTGAACTTTGTAGCTTTCTACTCAGGGATTTAAGGTAAATTCTGCTTTAAATATTGATGGATATATCAAATATTTTAATGTAACAATGTTTAGATTTAAAACTTGGATTCTCTACTGGAAATGAGATTATACTTTCTTTTCCTAGAACTATTACTGTTGCGATTGACTTCCCATCACATGTGAATTGCGCGTTCGGTCTTTAATAAACTTTCATAAAATTTAGAAAATATATTGTTTCATATAGTCTTCTGTATCACAAACTCAAGAACCCATCTCTGTACACTCTTCAGTGGGGAGGTACATCGTTGAGGAGAGATGCCCAGACCTTTATAATATGCGTTGTTAAAAAGGCTATCTGGAGGACGATAATATTTTTAGTTCGTTCCTTTCCTTTGGGGAGAGTTAGATCAATTCTTCAGACCCATTCAAGTGTCTGTGAGATCTGTCTTTCTTAACCTTAAGTGAAAGCAATCATTTGGGGAGTATGCCTGATCTGTGATGGTGCCAAAAAGGGGCTAGGATTATAACCCATTTCAAGATGGTAGACCCTCTGGAGGATAACCTCTTCTGCGCACAGGAGGCTGGCTTCATGCCCTTCTGCACCTTCCTCCTGCGTTCCGCTCCCCCCACCCCAGCAAGGCTGGAGCTCCTGTTGGCTGTCAGGTTGCTGCTGTTCTGCTGCTTGTAGCTGCTGCTCTCTCCTCCACTGATGCTCCTCCCTAACAGAGGTCCCAAAGCCTGAGTGAATGAGGCCCATGGCAGGTAGTTGCAATCAGTTTCCAGGGCCTCTTAACAACAACCACCCCCACGCACCCACCCACCCTCCAACCCAGCTTTATTCAGACAAGTGCCACCTTTATGATGGCACTCTAGCAGTCTTCCCCCAATGTACTGGCAACTTTGTCCCTGCTCCTGAATGACATTGCCAAAGGCCACACTACTCCACCCTCCCTGCCAAGCCATGCTAGCTGCTGTCTGGAGTTAGCACTGACCTCCCACTAACTCACCGCCTCATTATACCTGGTGAAGCTCTGAAACCCTGTGGTTCCCATGCACTCTTTGTTAAATTTGAAAACCTTGGTAAAACTGCAGTTAATTGTCAGCTTAACAGGCTTAATTACCTTCCTGCTGTGTTTGAGCACAAGGTACTCCCACCATGCTGGTTGTCCTACAGAATATCCTGTTGCAACGTAAAGATTTTGGGCTTCCGTTCTGATGCCTTTCATGTTTAGTTTAGAGATACAGCACTGAAACAGGCCCTTCGGCCCACTGAGTCTGTGTCGACCATCAACCACCCATTTATACTAATCCTACACCCACAGCCCCACCTGTCCCTATATTTCCCTACCACCTACCTATACTAGGGGCAATTTATAATGGCCAATTTACCTACAAACCTGCAAGTCTTTTGGCTTGTGGGAGGAAACCGGAGCACCCAGAGAAAACCCACGCAGACACAGGGAGAACTTGCAAACTCCACACAGGCAGTACCCAGAATTGAACCCGGGTTGCTGGAGCTGTGAGGCTGCGGTGCTAACCACTGCGCCACTGTGCCGCCCATCAAAATGTTCTGACTCTTCCCGCCTCTCAGCTCATTGGCTTAGGGCTGGGAAAATATAGCCCAAAATATATGATTTCACATTTACTGACACTGAATTTCCTTTAGTGCCTTTTGCCCATTCCGCCATCTTATCACTACCAACTTGCAGCTTCCTTTTGACTTCAGAATTACTTACTAAGTCTCTTATTTTAGTATTGTCTATAAATTTGAACACCACTCCCTTTCACCTTAAATCCAAAACATTGATTAACACAGTGAACAAAAGAGGTCCCTGAACAGAATCCTGTTCAAAAACTACCCTTTAACTTCTATCCTTTGACTCCTCCCTGCTAACCAATTTTTAATCCATTTTGCTAGTTCTCCCTTAATTCCATGGCCCTTCATTTTCTGCAGTGTCTCCTGTGCAGTTAGGTACCTTTTCAAAGTGGCCTTCTGAAAGTCACTGTTGCCATGCAGGCCCCCACCTGCCAAGAATGAGGCACACATTATTTCACCACATGAGCATTAAAAACTTTAAAATGTTGCTGGGAAGAACAGAGGGTCTTTCACAAGGAATTGCCAGGCCCTTCGCCAGAAAGACCTTTTTTGCATACCAGCAGACAGTGTTGGAACAAAGGACCCAGTCCCTGCTTCTTCAATACATAAAAGACCTGGTCAGACCAGTTTAGTCACATGACTAACTGGCTGTTTGAATTTGAACTTGCCACAGAGTGTTTGAAACTGAGAAACCTCTTTGCTCCTGGAATGAGAACATCTCTCTCCTGTCTGCTCCCATCTCTTTCTCATGGAACTGAAGACCCATCGAAGACACATGAACTCCAAGAGAGAAAAGTCTCCTACAGTGAACAAGGTTTAAGAATACTGGGCCCCAACAAAAAGCAAGAATACCTACAAAAGGACTATAGTGAACTCGAAGCACAGTAACAAGAAACTCTTCCGATATTGTCTCAAACTTCTCTATTTTTTCTTCTGCTCTTTTCTGTCTCTATTTGCATGAGTGTATCACGGATGCATGCCAGCGTGGGGCGCGGCGTGTATCCATAGGCATTAACCAAATTAGAGTTTAAATTTAAGTTTTAATAAATTTCACTTTTCTTCTTTAAACCTAAGAAGGCCTGTTTGTGCTCGTTTCTTTGCCTTATAATTTGAAAGCAGTGAACAAGGATTCTGCAAGGGGGAGCTAAAAACACAGTATGTTTAAAATTAAACCCTGTTACAATAAGACCTGATGAAGGCTGAAAGAGACCCCTAGACACCTTTCTCACCTGGTCGTAACACTGTACACACATTGACTGCATTTCTCCCATCCACCATATCCATCACCTCCTCAAAGAATTATCAGGCCTATCAGCTGTGATCGTCCTTTGAAACATGGCGAGTTTCTGCTGGTTGCACCCATTGGCAGCTGTTCAAGAAGCTTCTTCAATTTAAGTTAGGCGCAAAGGCACGAGTAGGCTCAGTTTAAAAGTTTCTAAATATTAAAAATTATTTAACTTACTAAGAAACTAACTAGGAAATACAAAGTCTTTACCAAGAGTGCCAGCATGGCACTCAAACTCAGGAGGAAGGTAATTAAACCTTTTATTGCAAGGTAATTGCAAGTACCTGCAATTTACTGAGGATTTCAAATTTTACAACAATGCTAATTCACCAACTAACGTGTTTACACCAATTAAACTTGTAAATTGTTCAGTATAGTTTTTTGAAACCGTTATCAGTGATTTAAAATCAGGTTACTCATAGGTGTTGAACTAGACACTAATTAAAATGCTTTTTTTGTGATAAACCCATTTTCAGTTGTATTAATAAAACTGCACTGTGTTACCACTCTTAAATACATCAATTAATTAGTTTTGGAAGTGACAGGCCAGTAGCTAATGCACTGCACCACTCTGTCATATGTGGTCATATGATTTTAATACAACACTCAATTTAGTTCCTTTATAAACAATAATATTCTTTTGGGCCTCCTTATCTCGAGAGACAATGGATACGCGCCTGGAGGTGGTCAGTGGTTTGTGAAGCAGCGCCTGGAGTGGCTATAAAGGCCAATTCTGGAGTGACAGGCTCTTCCACAGGTGCTGCAGAGAAATTTGTTTGTTGGGGCTGTTGCACAGTTGGCTCTCCCCTTGCGCCTCTGTCTTTTTTCCTGCCAACTACTAAGTCTCTTCGACTCGCCACAATTTAGCCCTGTCTTTATGGCTGCCCGCCAGCTCTGGCGAATGCTGGCAACTGACTCCCACGACTTGTGATCAATGTCACACGATTTCATGTCACGTTTGCAGACGTCTTTATAACGGAGACATGGACGGCCGGTGGGTCTGATACCAGTGGCGAGCTCGCTGTACAATGTGTCTTTGGGGATCCTGTCATCTTCCATGCGGCTCACATGGCCAAGCCATCTCAAGCGCCGCTGACTCAGTAGTGTGTATAAGCTGGGGGTGTTGGCCGCTTCAAGGACTTCTGTGTTGGAGATATAGTCCTGCCACCTGATGCCAAGTATTCTCCGAAGGCAGCGAAGATGGAATGAATTGAGACGTCGCTCTTGGCTGGCATACGTTGTCCAGGCCTCGCTGCCGTAGAGCAAGGTACTGAGGACACAGGCCTGATACACTCGGACTTTTGTGTTCCGTGTCAGTGCGCCATTTTCCCACACTCTCTTGGCCAGTCTGGACATAGCAGTGGAAGCCTTACCCATGCGCTTGTTGATTTCTGCATCTAGAGACAGGTTACTGGTGATAGTTGAGCCTAGGTAGGTGAACTCTTGAACCACTTCCAGAGCGTGGTCGCCAATATTGATGGATGGAGCATTTCTGACATCCTGCCCCATGATGTTCGTTTTCTTGAGGCTGATGGTTAGGCCAAATTCATTGCAGGCAGACGCAAACCTGTCGATGAGACTCTGCAGGCATTCTTCAGTGTGAGATGTTAAAGCAGCATCGTCAGCAAAGAGGAGTTCTCTGATGAGGACTTTCCGTACTTTGGACTTCGCTCTTAGACGGGCAAGGTTGAACAACCTGCCCCCTGATCTTGTGTGGAGGAAAATTCCTTCTTCAGAGGATTTGAACGCATGTGAAAGCAGCAGGGAGAAGAAAATCCCAAAAAGTGTGGGTGCGAGAACACAGCCCTGTTTCACACCACTCAGGATAGGAAAGGGCTCTGATGAGGAGCCACCATGTTGAATTGTGCCTTTCATATTGTCATGGAATGAGGTGATGATACTTAGTAGCTTTGGTGGACATCCGATCTTTTCTAGTAGTCTGAAGAGACCACGTCTGCTGACGAGGTCAAAGGCTTTGGTGAGATCAATGAAAGCAATGTAAAGGGGCATCTGTTGTTCACGGCATTTCTCCTGTATCTGACGAAGGGAGAACAGCATGTCAATAGTCGATCTCTCTGCACGAAAGCCACACTGTGCCTCAGGGTAGACGCGCTCGGCCAGCTTCTGGAGCCTGTTCAGAGCGACTCGAGCAAAGACTTTCCCCACTATGCTGAGCAGGGAGATTCCACGGTAGTTGTTGCAGTCACCGCGGTCACCTTTGTTTTTATAGAGGGTGATGATGTTGGCATCGCGCATGTCCTGTTATTATACAATAATATAAAGAATTACAAAAATGCAACAAGGTGATTTCTTATTGTCAAGTTGCAACTTCTCCTTTAAATCTTATCCACCAGTTATTCTGGTCACGGATGCCAATATGCTCTTGCTCATTCAAACCAACCAACTAATGTCAATTTTATTATTCTGTTTTGAATGAGTTATTCTGCTTGTGAAGGTGAGGATGTCAGTGATGAACAATTTTAACGTTTTTAATGTGTCTGCATTGAGTGCTTTTAGGTCAAGTATCACATGACTTAGAGGATGTTTCAGCTCCATCAGCACTGTATTTTAACCCCAAGCTGAAAAAGCGTCCTTACACCACCAAAGTAATTTTTTTGTTTTCTTCGCCACGCGTCCTTGAGATGTCTCTTGGATAAAACAACTTTTTTTTACCTGCAAACCTTCCCATTCAACTTTATCAGGTTTTCTCCATTCTTCTCCTGAAGGTTATGATGCATGCGATGGTGTCACTCTGTTACCTTAACCAAGTAAACATTTTTCATGTGTGATGCTACATATGGAGCATTAGATGAGCTGATCCTGACCTTACTGGATGTGCACAAATAAATTTTTTCCAGCAGAGGTCAATGGATCGAGATTGGATTGAGAATCTTAGTTGACTTTTATCCTTCCATTAGCAAGGTAACCCCTGTTGTGTTTGATTCCTCAATGATTGATTGCTCTGTGCTGTGTTTGTAAGACTATTCACTATGCTATCAGTCAACCCTGAGGGGGCATGGTTCCAAAAGTGAAACTAAGACAGATCTGGGCAGCCAGCTTGAATAAAGCCTACACACACACAAATCGTAAGTCCAATTTGTTCATGCTTGGGGTACGAAACATAACATCTAGTGACAAAGATGGCCAGTATTTAAATTTACCGGCCCCAGTAACTTTCCTGTCATCACCAGGAGATCCTCCCATTCAATGGGACAGATAGCTTTCTAGGTTTGAAACCTACATTCTCGGTATGGACGGGTCTGTTGTAGCAGTGAACCACAAGAAGATGATACTCATGCATTGCCTTGGAGCAGAGGGCCAGCTTATATTTGAGCAGATAATGGATGATATCTCTACATTCAATACTTTGGCCCAAAGAAAAGTGTGATGATTGAACGATACATGTTCCGCCAGAGATGCCAAGGAAATGCTAAACCTGTAAAACAATATGTGGCAGCGTTCTGTCAGTTGGCTTCTACATGCAAATTTGGCGCACTAACTAATGAACTAATTTGTGACCAACTAATTGAAAAAACTTCAATCCCACGAATTAGGAAACAGTCAATTCTGGAGGCTGATGTTTTGACTTTGGAAAAGGCCATGACCTTGGCCATCCAAAACGAATCAGCCATGTTAGATTTGAAAATGTTACACAAAAATACACCTCAGGCTCAGGGTCACAGACACAGCTTGCCCTATCAGCTCGAGTGCAAGTGTTACTTACAAAGTGACCTCAGCAGGCTCATCAACATGCCCTATCGGGATCAGGCACCCTCAAAAACATGCCCAAATTGTCGGGGTACCCATGTATTCAAAACACCTTGTCCAGCATGGGGGAAAAAGGGCAAATCATTCACAAAGGTGTGCAGGTCATCAAAGAAGAAGATTTTGTCAGTTTGACACATGGTGGAACCTATTCCTGAGAGTGAAATACAGTATGTGTATACTATTGCTGACAGTCCCATGTATGGGGGTAACTTCAAGGATTGCACAGTCGCGATCGCAGGCATTTCACTGTTGCTCCTCATTGATGTGGGTGTGAAAGTGTCCATACTGAGTGAAGACCTTTATTGTCATTATTACTCCTATGATAGACACTCTTCAAGCTTATGATGATTCAATTATCCCAGTCTTCGGAATGATCACTGTTTCAGTGCACTACAAAAATGTCAACATAGACAAGTTCATGTTCTATATGGCCAAAGGCTTATGGGAGTAGACCTGTTTAACAAGCTTGGCTTCAAACTTGCAGACACCACCGGAGCACAGATTAATGTGATCGATGATACTGACTTTGCACAACAGTATCCTTCATTATTCACCAGATTTGGGGAGATTAAGGGGTACTGTCATGCTCCTCGCGTTAACACATCAATTCCGCCTGTTTTGGAAAATTTGAGATGGCTTCCATTTGCAATCCATGCTGAAGTGTCATAGGAGCTGAAAACAACCGGAAGCAGATGTATCATTGAGCAAATCAACTCATCCCCATGGATGTCAAACCTCGTCAGTGTGCGACGCAAAAGTGGAGGATTTAGACTATGGATTGACCTTAAGTCGGTCATCAAAACAGTTATTCCAGACAAGTACCCGCTCCCTACGATCCAAGAACTGTTGACACCATTTCATGACCTCGCAGTCTTCACGAAACTCGACATGCAATGGAGCTATCTTCAGATACCACTAACAAAGCGAAGCTGGCATCTTACAGCCTTTGTTTTTTTTTATTCTTTCATGGGATGTGGGTGTTGCTGCCAAGGTCAGCATTTGTTGCCCATCCCTAATTGCCTTTGACAACTGAATGGCTTGCTATGCCATTAGGGCAGTTAAGAGTCAATCATATTGCAGTGGGTCTGGAGTCGCATATAGACCAAACCAGGTAAGGACAGCAGATTACCTTCCCTAAAGGACATTAGTAAACCAGATGGGTTTTATATTTCATGGCACCATTACTGAGACCAGCTTTTAATTCCATTTTTAAAAATTAATTGAATTTAAATTCCATCAGCTGCTGTGATGGGATTTGAACCAGGGCATTAGCCTGGGCCTCTGGATTACTAATTCAGTGACATTACCACTGCGCCATCATTTCCTTCTCAAATTTTTCGAAACAAGTGGAATTGATGTGTCAATGCGAGGAGCATGACGGCTTGTTTCAGTACTGCAGAATGCCCTATGGCCTAAGTTTAGTAGCTAGCACATTTCAGAAGATTGTCTCTTCAGTCTTGTCAGACATTGAGGGGAAGCTCAAGCTTCTTGATGACACTGTCATCCATGGAAGGGGCAAAGCAGAACATGACCAGCATTTATCCACACTGCTTACTCGACTCGCACAACATAATTTGACACTCAACAAGGACAAATGCACATTCGCCATTGACTTTCTTGGGTTCAAAGTGACAGCAGATGGAGAAAAGCCTATGGACAACAACATTAAAGCTTCTGACCCAGTCTAATGTGAAAGAATTGGCATTGTTCCTCAGTACAACCAACTTTGATCACAAATTTGTGCGCCAGTACATGGAGATTGCGGAGCCTCTTTGAAAACTATTGTATAAAGGTACACAATGGGAATGGACAATCACACAGCAAACAGTGTTTGGCACATTGAAGTCGAAACATAGAAACATAGAAAATAGGAGCAGGAGTAGGCCATTCAGCCCTTCAGGCCTGCTCCTCCATTCAAAAAAGATCATGGCTGATCGTCTAATTCAGTACCCTGTTCCCGCTTTCTCCCTATATCCTTTGATCCCTTTGGCATCAAGAAATATATCTGTCTCCTTCTTGAATATATTTAATGACTTGGCCTCGACTGCCTTCTGTGGTGGTTCACCACCCTCTGTGAGAAGAAATTTCTCCTCATCTTGGTTCTAAATGGCATCCCCCGTATCCTGAGACTGTGACCTCGGTTCTGGACTCCCCAGCCATCGGGGACATCCTCCCTGCATCTAGCCTGTCTAGTCCTGTTAGAATTTTATAGATTTCTATGAGATCCCCTCTCATTCTTCTAAACTCTAGTGAATATAAGCCTAGTCGACCCAATCTCTCCTCATACGTCAATCCTGCCATCCCAGGAATCAGCCTAGCAAATCTTCTTTGCACTCCCTCCATGGCAAGAACATCCTTCCTCTGATAAGGAGACCACAACTGCACACAATACTCCAGATGTGGTCTCACCTAGGCCCTGTATAACTGCAGTAAGACATCCTTGCTCCTGTACTCAAATCCTCTTGCAATGAAGGCCAACATACCATTAGCCTTCCTAACTGCTTGCTGCACCTGAATGCTTGCTTTCAGCAACTCGTGTACAAGGACATCCACCTTTCCCAATCTACCACCATCCAGATAATAATCTGCCTTTCTGTTTTTGCCACCAAAGTGGATAACCTCACATTTATCCACATTATACTGCATCTGCCATGTATTTGCCCACTCACCCAACTTGTCAAAATCACATTGGAGCCTCTTTGCAATCTCCTCACAGCTCACAGACCCCCCAGTTTTGTGTCGTCAGAAAACTTAGAAATGTTACATTTAGTTCCCTCATTAATATATATTGTGAATAGCTGGGGCCCAAGCACTGATCCCTGCGGTACCCCACTAGTCACTGCCTGCCACCCAGAAAAAGACCCGTTTATACCTACTCTCTGTTTCCTGTCTGTCAACCAATTCTCAATCCATGCCAGTATATTACCCCAATCCCATGTGCTTTAATTTTGCACACTAACCTCTTATGTGGGACCTTACCAAAAGCCTTCTGAAAATCCAAATACACCACATCCACTGGTTCTCCCTTATCTAGTCTACTAGTTACATCCTCAAAAAACTCCAGTAGATTTGTTAAGCATGATTTCCCTTTCATAAACCCATGCTGACTTTGTCTAATCCTGTTTATGCTTTTCAGAGTGTTCTGCGATCACATCCTTTAAAGTAGACTCTAGCATTTTCCCCACTACTGATGTAAGACTAACTGGTCTGTAATTCCCTGTTTTATCTCTCCCTCCTTTTTTAAATAGTGGGGTTACATTTGCCACCCTCCAATCTGTAGGAACTGCTCCAGAGTCTACAGAATTTTGGAAGATGGCCACCAATGCATCCACTATAGATAGCATCTCTGCCAGTTTTCGCACATTTCAACCCATATGTGGAAACGTAAGTCACAATAGATGTGTCATGAAATGCAATAGGAGCTGTACTCTCACAGTACATTACAGGAAACAAATGACTGATAGTGTACACATCACACCCATTGTTGGTAACGGAACGCAACTGCTTCACTGTAGAATGGGAAGCACGAGCCTGCATATACACTTGTGAACATTGCATATGTATCTCTATGGTAGGAAATTCGCCCTCCACGCTGATCACCAAGCACTGACTACATTGTTAGCGACGTCAAGATCTGATCATTGACCTGTACGCATCTACTGATGGTCTGACCGCCTTCATCAGTACAACTTTGAGGTCGAGGATCTCGCAGGGTCACGCAACCGAGTAGCTGACATGCTTAGCTGAACTACTATCACAGACAGCAATAACAATAGCGAAACAACTTGTGACATCGAAGACTACGTAGTTGCAGTGATTTCGCACGGGACCACAAATCTTCTCGCGCGAGAGGAGTTGAAGATTCAGTCAGCGGCAGACAGCGTACTGCAGAAAGTAAGCTAGTACCTAAAAAGCAGCTGGCCTTGTGAAATAGAGGAAGAACTGGTCCCGTACTACAGAGTGTGCAACGAGCACGCATTATTTGATGACAACTGTATCGCACATGGAACTCGAGCGGTTATCTTGAAAACGCTACAGCAATGGGTGTTGCATCTTGACCATGAAGGACATCTGGGTGTTGGTAAGATGCAACAACAATTCTGTGAGACAATCTGGTGGCCAGCAATAGATCACTGCAAAGAAGAATTAATCACAAGACCACAAGAACACAAGAAACAGGAGCAGGAGTAGACCATATTAAAGGCCTGCTCAGGTTGGGAAAAAGAACCCGACCTGAGCCCGACCTATCCACAGTGGACCTGAGCCCAATCCAGCCTGAGTCCCTCCAATTTCGCCCCCGGCTCAATCCGACCTGAGCCCGACCACGACTTGACCCAACCCGAGCCCGACCCGACCATCCCTTTACTTACCTTCCTAACACCGAACCTGCAGAAAGCTGCAGCGCATGCGTGATGGTGTCATAGTGATGCAGACTCAGTTTTGTCCCAGACTCCCAGCTCAGATAAGTTTTTTAATTTCAGTACTTACCAGCAGAGAACTTACCGTGTGTGTCCGGCCCGACCTGGACCTGACCCGACCTGACCCGAGCCCGAAAGTCGACCTGGAAGAGGGGCCCGACCTGACCCTGACCCGAACCCGAACCCGAACCCGAAACATGTCGTCGGGTCCCGTCGGGTTCGGGTCAGGTAGCAGGCCTTTAGACCATATGGCCTATCAAGCCTGCTCTGCCATTCAATATGATCATGGCTGATCTTAGGTTTCAACTCCACTTTCCCGCCCGCTCGCCATATCCCTTGATTCCCTGACAGACCATAAATCTGTCTAATTAGAAACTACACTCAGTGCAAAATCTACTAAACTCTGTCCCGCACCTCTACAACTGATCCCATGGCCAACAAAACCATGGCAACAACTCCAACTAGATACTTTCAGAGAAGTGCATGCAGCCCCTAGCAAGCAACATTTTTTGCTTGTTGTTCATGATCTATATAGCAAGCGGCCAGAAAATGCTGCAACAAATTTCGTAACCACAACATCGGTCATTGACATTCTAAACAAGTTGTTTACAAAGTGGGGTTTGCCGGAGACTATCACTATGGACAACATACTGCAGTTTGTTTCCAGTTAGTGCACGGAGTTCCTAGCAAGCTACGGAATTTACCACCATCTGGCATCGCGATACTACCCACAATCAAATGAAGGCATCAAGCGTTTCAACAGGGTGATCAAGGACAGTTTGAGAGTTAGCATGTTGGAATGGAAAACACTTGAACAAACCATTCATATCCTACTTCGCACGTATCAATCCACTCCACATTCTGACTGGAAAGACATCGTCCGAATTTATGAATGGTCGCAACATTTGCATGCCGCTGACCATTCTTCAGCCATCGCCACCATCCAACGCGAATGTCAGAGTGAAAGCAGAAGAAATCATGAAATCATGAACAAGGTAAAGTTAAAGCATAAATAAAAACAGAAAGTGCTGGAAATACTCAGCAGGTCAGGCAGCATCTGTGGAGAGAGAAGCACAGTTAACATAAGAACATAAGAACATAAGACATAGGAGCAGGAGTAGACCATTCGGCCCCTCAAGCCTGCCCCCCCCATTCAATAAGATCATGGCTGATCTGCTCCAGACCTCAACTCCTCTTTTGTCCCAGTTCCTCGTAGCCCTCAACTCCCTGATATTTCAAAAATCTATCTAACTCCTTTTTAATTACTTTCAGTGATCTAGCCTCCACAACTCTCTGGGGTAGAGAATTCTAGACATTCACTACTGTTTGAGAGAGAAATTCCTTTGCATCTCAGTTTTAAATGAGTGTCCCCTTATTTTGTAACTATGTCCCCTAGTTTGAGATTCTCCCACGAGTGGATACATCTTCTTAACATCTACCATGTCAAGCCCTCTCAGAATCTTGTACGTTTCAATAAGATCACCCCTCATTCTTCTAAACTCTAATCAATAAAGGGCTAACCTGTTTAGCCGTTTTTGATAAGCCAACCCCATCCCGGCAATCAGCCTAGTGAATCTCTTTTGAACTGCCTCAAATGCCAGTTTATCCTTTCTTAAATACGGGGACCAAAACTGTACACAGTACTCCAAGTGCGGCCTCACCAACACCCTGTACAGTTGTAACAAGACTTCCCTATTTTTAAACTCCAACCCCCTAGCAATAAAGGCCAAAATTCCATTTGCCATCTGAATTACTTGCTACACCTGCATGCTAACTTTTTGTGTTTCATGCACAAGAACATCCAGATCCCTCTGTGCTGCACTTTTTTGGAGTCTCTCTCCATTTAAATAATAGTCTGCCTTTTGATTCTTCCTACCAAAGTGCATGACCTCACACTTTCCCACATTAAACTCCATCTGCCAAGTTTTTGCCCACTCACTCAACCTATCTATATCCCCTTGCAGATTCCTTATGTCCTCATCACAACATGCCATCCCACCTATTTTTGTATCACCGGCAAATTTGGATATATTACACTCTGCCCCCTCCTCCAAGTCATTAATATAGATAGTAAATAATTGAGGCCCCTAGGACTGATCCTTGTGACACTCCACTAGTTACGTCTTTCTAACCTGAAAAAGACCCATTAATCCTGACTCTGTCTTCTGTGAGTTAACCAATCCTCAATCCATGCTAATACATTACCCCCAATACCGTGAGCTCCTATCTTGTGCAATAATCTTTTATGTGGCACCTTATCAAATGCCTTCTGGAAATCCAAATACACTACATCTACTGGTTCCCCTTTATCAACTCTGCTTGTTATATCCTCAAAGAACTCTAGCAAATTAATCAAACATGATTTCCCTTTCACAAAACCATGTTGACTCCGTTTGATTGCGTTAAGCTTTTCTAAATGTCCTGCTATTTCTTCCTTAATAATGAACTCTAGCATTTTCCCAATGACCGATGTTAGGCTGACTGGCCTATAGTTTCCTGCTTTTCGTCTCCCACCCTTCTTGAACAGGGGCATCATATTGGCGGTTTTCCATTCCACTGGGACCCTCCCGGAATCCAGTGAGTTCTGGAATATTTTGACCAATTCCTCACTATCTCTGCAGCCACTTCCTTTAAAATCCTTGGATGCAGGCCATCAGGTCCTGGTGACTTGCCTGCCTTTAGTCCCATTAGTTTGTCAAATACTTTGTCCCTCGTGGTAGAGAATGTACAAGATCTTTCCTCCCATTAGCTCCTTGTTTATCTGTTCCCTTTCATCAGAGCTGAAACAGTAACAGACCTGAAACGTTAAATCTGCTTCTCTCTCCACAGATGCTGCCCGACCTGCTGAGTATTTCCAGCACGCTGTTTTTATTTCAGATTTCCAACATCTGCAGTATTTTGCTTTTATTGAAGTAAAAGCATACTCCGATAAGTGAACATGCACATGGAAACCACGATTTACAGTTGGAGATTGGGTTTGCATCAAATGTCCAAGTCGCAACCACAAGCTCGCGTCGTCTCTATCGTGACCTAAGCAGGTCAAGCGGATGCTCCGTACCAACACTTATCTCTTGGATGACAACACCAAATGGAACATGAGACACTTGATTATGAGCAGACCTGGAGATTTCGACAATTATGACTATGAGGATACATTTCCTTTCCTAATTAGCAAACATGATGTTGATCATCTACCTCATCACGATGATTGCGTTTTGGGGCATTCCGAGACTATGAAAGGTACAATATAGATGTAAGGTCTTTGCTGTTTATCAAATCTCATTTGATCTGTAAGATATAGTACCACATTATACAGTATATTTACCTGCAAACTGATTTTTTTTAAATACAAAACAGACACTTCTCAAAATGTGGTGCGGGAAAAATTATTTTTGTTTTATGATGTTAGATGTATTTTATGAGAAATATGGAATTAAAAAATGAATAACAAAATATTCAATACAATTAGCAATTTGTGGTGCTCATGATAGCCATTATAAGCATACTTTAGTTCCAAAGCCTAAATTTGCACAAATTTTATTTTCAAATTATCGCAATTTATTTGTGCTGGGTAATTTATTCATATGGTGAATGGAAAATGTACCACTGAGTCACTTCAGACTTGTGAGGTACTGGTTCATTTTCATAAGTTCTGTAAGAATGGCACAAATGTAAATACAGTGATAATCATATGCGCCCTAACTGTGGGACTCACCAAATACTCCCAGAGCTCCCAAACAGGCCAATAATCATATTTTTAGGCAATACCTCACACTACAAGCTATAAGTATTCAAATGATACAGAATTAACATGAAGGCAGGAGGACCTGTCAAGTTGATAATTTTGCCTTTTCCCCCTGTCCAGTTAGCACAGTATTCCAGCAGCTACTGGAACAGTTGCACAGTATAATGTGTCTTAATTTTCTCATTGCCTTTTTAAACTATTTGTGAGTTATTTATAATCAGTTGTGACAGATTTTGTCAAAGTCTTTGAAACTTGAAAGAGAAAGCTGAAAGAAGGTAGACCTAGAGACAGAAACATATGTGCATGCATAAATAAAAATGTACCCCTTTTGAAACTACCATTAGCATATGAATTTGTCACATGATATTAAAACTGCACTTTAATTACTGCAAACATCAAAAATACCTGGAAAATTGACTTCTAAATCAAGAATAAAAAATAAATAGTTAACTTCCAAATCCATTCATCTTGTTTTGGGAACTAAAAAATGGCAAAGATTATGTAAATTCAATTTCACTTTTGGAGTTTGTTAAAGATCAGCTGAAACTCAACTTTTAAAATATTTATTTATTTTAAAATTGTGAAATAATAAGTAAGTTCTCCCAGATTTGATCCCTGGTCTATGTTGATACAAATTACAAAAATCTGTATGTTAATTTCAAATGTAGCAGAACTTAGGTTGATGCAACTGGCCTTAAGTTGCCCAATTCTGAAGGTAGCTATTCAGAGACTGCTCCTGTTGGAAAGTGTGAGCATTGGATAAGGACTGGTTTGAGTTCTATGCTGACGCTCTTCATGGTAACATTGTATGCCAATATTCACTGTCTATGATCATACTTAAAATATGGCTATTTGATTGAACTACCAGAGAGCTGGTGGCAACCATGGAGCTATAGTTCATCAAAAAAGGGAAAGGATGGTGGAAAATTGAAAATGCTGAAAGCAAAAAAGAAGTTTTCAAAACTTTTACTTTATTAAATTATTTATCATTCTGATCTTGTGCAGGCATGTTGAAAAATAGTTTGACTACCTGTTACATCTTGCTCTCAGTAAAAAGTGCAAGTTACTTACTAAGATTAAGTGAAATTATTTCACCTGTAGCTCAGGTGCCATAAGAACACTGACATTTGCAAACATATTTATCAAAATACACCAGATATTTGCTTAACCCCTTTCCTGTAACTCCTTGTCCAGAAACAATCCAGAGTTTGCCATCCAGGCTACACCTAGAAGCCCAAATTTGGCTTCACTGACCATCTTATATCTACTGATCCAGATTATATTAATGTTTAGGCTACCTTCCCTATTAGGATACACGTAAGCTTCTGAATTAACTAAAATAACCTCTTTTTGCAAATCATCAAAGTGACAATCAGGCCATTAAAGTCAAAAACAAACATTTCTTTATTAACATGTTATAATACAGTTAGCAAGATTTCAATATTAAACACTAAAGTATGCAACCTACTCCTAATTCGCAAAATTAATAATGGAGTTAACAAAAGCATTTTAGATATGATAAAGTAACTCAGAACAGCACATTTTATGAATTCATATTAAGCTCAATGTCAAAGATTGATATAAATTCAGCAAAATTAGCTCATGGTTAGATTTCTTAAACAGCTGGCACGTTAACAGCTCTAGATAGCAAGTCTATCAGGTAAATTAAAAGTCTAATTAATTCTGTACGATTCTGGCAACAATTTCAGGAACTTATATGACATCATCCTTTTGAGCCAGTGTAGCAGAGTTGGATGTTTCATCCTTTTCTGGAATGCTAATGTCAGCTTCTTGAACGTCAGAGTGATGAACCTCCATCTGTAGCTGTGGTATCTATTCCCCTTTGTGCTGTTTCCTAGGTGCATCCACTATACCTTTTGGTAGGCGTATTTGGACTAGGTCTAGTTCAAATCTTGTTTCCCATATTTTCAGAGCATCCAAGTGATACATGAAAACATCTCCCTGTATCTGCCTTATGGTCTGTAACTCTCCAAACGTTTGTCATTTGTATCTTCCCTCTTAGTCTTCCATCTGGCTTCTCAGCCTGACTTCTTTGCATATGTTTTTGTTGTGCCTTTTCTGTTTCATGGATTTGCCCCTCTTTTATGTCAAGACACAATTTTTAAAACCTGATTCTCAAATAAATTTGCTCAATTTAATTGTTAACCAATTTTGGTGAGACATGCACAGCAAGAGTTTATCTCTTGTTAGTCATATCTGTCAAGATATTGTAATGACCCAATGTTAACTATGATGGAAATACCCTGACATGTCAGGTGGTGGGTTTGCTTTCGTAACTTCTCAGACTTTAATAACTATGGAACTGAACAACTTCAAAATAAAAGTGGCAATATTTTGGTCTGCCAACATGCTATCTCTAAGGAAGTTACGATAAAACTATTTAAACATGGAAGTTATAATAAACTTGTATAAAGCTTTGGTTCGGTCACAGCTGGAGTATTGTGTCCAGTTCTGGACACCACACTTCAGGAATGATGTCAAGATATTAGATACAGTAAGTAAAAGTTTCAGGAGAATGGTTCCAGGGATGAGGAACTTCAGTAACGTGGATAGATTGGAAAAGCTGGGGCTGTTCTTGGAAAAGAGAAAATGAAGAGGAGATTTGATGGAGATGTTCAAAATCATGGGGTGTCTGGACAGTGTAGATAGGGTGAAACTGTGCCTATTAGTGGAAGGATCGAGAAATAGAGGACACCAATTTAAGGTGTTTGAACATAAGAAATAGGAGCAGGAGTAGGCCATTCAGCCCCTCAAGCCTGCCCTGCCATTCAATAAGATCATGGCTGATCTGTCCCAGGCCTCCTCCTCGCCTAACCCTCGATTCCCCGAGATTTCAAAATTTGGGAAACAAAAGCAATGGCATGAGGAAAAACTTTTTATGCAGCGAGTGGTTAGGATCTGGAATGCACGGCCTGAGAGTGTGGTGGAGTCCAATTTAATCGAGGCCTTCAAAAGAGAATTGGATAATTAGATGAAGAAAAAAAATTTGCAGGCTTTTGGGGAAAAGGCAGGGTAGTGGGACTAGGTGAGTTGCTCTTGCAGAGAGCTAGCACAGACATGACGGGTCGAATGACCTCCTTCTGTGCTGTGACCATTCTACGATGCTATGAAGTTGCGACCTTTTCAACATAGTTCTACCAATTCCGTGGAAAGTTCTCTGTTTCATATAAGCATTCATGATTCTTTTCTTTATTATTCATTCATGTTGGGAATCACTGGTAAGGCCAGCATTTATAGCCCCCACCTATTTGAGACATTTGTGATAGGCCTTTTTCTTGAACTACTCCAGCTGTATGGTAAAGGTGCTTCCACAATGCTGTTAGGTGTGGATTTGCATGATTTTGGCCAAGTGATACGTGAAAACGGCAATATATGTTCAAGTCAGGATAGTGTGTGACTTGGAAGGGAACTTGAAGTGTGATGATGTTCCTATGCATCTGCTGCCCTTGTCCTTCTGGTGGTAGAGGTTGTGGGTTTGGGAGTTGCTGCAATGCATCCTGTACATAGTACACACTGCAGATACAATATGCCGATGGCAGAGAGAATGGATGTTTATGCTGGTGGATAGAGTGCCAATCGAACAGACAGCTTTGTTCTGGAAGGTATTGAGCTTCTTGAGTGTTGTTGGAGTTGATCCATCTAGGCTAGTGGAAAGCATTCCATCACAATCCTGACTTGTGCTTATTAGGTGATGAGGAGGCTTTGGGGAATCAGAGGTTGAGCCACTCGCCGTGGAATACCCAGCCTTTGCCCTGCCACTAGTATCCAAGGCATCTTTGTTTCTGGTCAAAGGTGATTTTCATGCTATTGATGGTGGGAGACTTAGTGATGATAATGCCATTGAGTGTCAAAGGGAGGTGGTTATGCTCTCTCATTTTAGAGGTGGTTATTCTCTGACAGAGTTTTCACACAAACTTTTTCTTTTTTCCAGAATTCTGCTGAATTACTGAAAAATCAATTTTAAGGACACTTTTTAGGCACTTTTCATTTTTACTACAGGTAGGTTCTTTACACAGAGAGTGATGGGTGCGTGGAATCCGCTGCCAGCAGTGGTAGTAGAAGCAGATACGTTAGCGGCATTTAAGCGACTCTTGGATAGGTACATGGATGATAGCAGAATGAAGGGTAGGTAGTTAGTTTGATCTTAGAGTAGGTTAAAGGTTTGGCACAACATCGTGGGCCGAAGGGCCTGTACTGTGCTGTACTGTTCTATGTTCTATGTATCACTCTGCTGTAAAATGACATAGTATTGAGGCACATTGGAGACTATGTAGGTGAATTTCCATGCGCGTTTTCCCAGTTGTCTGCCATAACTGCCATGAGCAGTAGTATCAAAGTGCAACAGCCCCGGATAGACGAGCAATCTCCACATTACTACTCCCAATGGTCGTGTCCCAGGCAACATCGCGTCAGTCAATGCGACACATACATGTGTGTGATCCTCCTGCCAGCCTGTCCTTCTGATGGGGTTCGTCTGTGAGCTGCTCCTAAGCCTCCTCGAGGCAAATACCTCTACATCTTAAGTGCTTAGAACACCCTTTCTTATACTCTTGCTACAAAACAAAGCCTATGGAGACTGATTTAATCCAATCATTTCCTTGCTACAATTTGAACTGCCCAATTGCAAGTGATGTCACATACTTTCCTGCCCACCCAGGCCATGTCAATGTCTCATAATCCCTGATGTCATCTGTTTTTTCCTACAATATTAGCACATTGACATTTCAATGCTATGTCTGTCCAAAGCAAGGAAAACGTGATGGCCTTGGTACTCTGCTGTCTTGTCCAGGATTCAAGTGTTACAACCAGGTGAAGTAGGGGTCTCAAACTCCCCTTTTGCCCCTTCTCTGGTTTGACCACCACAGGGTTTATAGCCCTTGCTCACAGTTCCTCTAATTATAATTGTAAATGAACCAATCAGACAGATTTTCTTGGGTTTTAAACAAGAAAGATGTGAGTTTATTAACCTTATCACTCTAACCCAGTTCAAATTACTAAAATACGCAATACATCCAAGTTCACATTCATATGAGAGGCACACACACACATACACACGCACAGATAGATACAGAGGGGAAAAAAGATTTGGGAGGTTGAAGTAAGGTCTGTAACAAATGGAATTAAAAGCTGAGTTTCAATGTCCTTAGTTGAATTTAAAGTCTTGAAGTTCACGCGGGGCCATGTGCATAATTCAGGCTTGCTCCTCTGGTCCTGGAAGGCTGAAGAGAGGCTTTATCTGTCTTCTTGGTTGTTGTCTATAAGGTTCTGTAGTCTTGAGGCTTAGTAGCTGCCACCGAGGCTTCCCTAGGACCTTGCTGGAGAGAGAGAGAGAGATGCTTTCTTCTTGGAGTTCAGTTACAGTTTCCTTTCTTTCAAAGGCACAATTCACAACTCAGTGTTACACCAGCAGGTATGTCATGTGACCACCTCTTTGTTTGAAAGCAAACGTTTCTGGAAGATTTTTTGAAATTCAAAGTTCTTCAGAAATACTTGGTTGGGGGGGGGGGGAGTGGTGGGGTTTGGCTCTTTCAAATTCAAAGGGTGTCGATGGATTTTGATCACCACTATTAACAAAATCCACTCTAGGTATTTGAATAAGAGCGCACCCCAATTGTTTGCTAGACTAGGTAATTACCTCTGTCTCAAAAACAAGAAATGCTGGAGTCACTCAGCAGGTCTGGCAGCATCTGTGGAAAGAGAAGCAGAGTTAACGTTTCGGGTCAGTGACCCTTCTTCGGAACTGGAGTTCCGAAGAAGGGTCACTGACCCGAAACGTTAACTCTGCTTCTCTTTCCATAGATGCTGCCAGACCTGCTGAATGACTCCAGCATTTCTTGTTTTTGTTTCAGATTTCCAGCATCCGCAGTATTTTGCTTTTAAATTACCTCTGTCTCCCTGCCGGCCTTTACCTTCTGATATGCAAATGGTGTGTGGCCATCTTTAGCTGTTCTGTTCTGCTTTTTCAAAAGTTCTTTGTAATGTCCAGTAAAAAGTCTCAAGCAGAGTTCCATAAGTTGAAATTAATATTTTCCACTTGGCATGTGTTGTTTCCGTCACACAAAGCACTATTGTTTTCTTTGCCCTCTATCTGGGTGTACCAAGGTGTTTATCTTTAGTTCTCACACAGCAGCCTGTCTGTTTTCACACTCTGCTTGAAGTTTACCTTTTTACCAATTGGTTCCTTTTAAACCTTTGGGGTCAATAAAACCTTTGGGGTCAATAAAACATTCGGTCAATGAAGGCCCAAACCATAGTTTCCCATCAGCTCCTTCTAGACAGGGCGTATCACAAGCAGGATTAAAAATATAGTTCAGTATATGCATGATCATAACACAGCGAGTGAAAACTCTAACTTGCAATCAGTTAATCAAAATATTTAAGTTAGTTCTCATTAATTAGCAAGAAAACCAGATGTGGGATTTCCCAGGTTTCTTACCCTACGTAGGTATTAGGCATGAGTTGGCTATGGTGGATTGGGAAACTACATTAATATGACGGTGGACAAGCAATGGCTAACATTTAAAGAATTAATACATAATTTGCAACAAATGTACATTGAGACACAAAAACCCCACAGAAAAAGTGGTTCAACCATAGCTAACAAGAGGAGTTGACGATTGTACTAGATCAAAGGAACAGGCTTATAGTGTTGCCAAAATGAATAGCAAGCCTGAGGATTGGGAGGATTTTAGACTTCAGCAAAGGAGGACCAAGAAATTGATAAGGAAAGAGAAAAGAGACTATGAGAGTAGACAAGCAAGAAACATAAAA
Organism: Heterodontus francisci; assembly: GCF_036365525.1. NCBI lineage: Eukaryota > Metazoa > Chordata > Chondrichthyes > Heterodontiformes > Heterodontidae > Heterodontus > Heterodontus francisci. The sequence continues at coordinate 74,857,619 of NC_090383.1, forward strand.
ACAGACTGTAAACTTTTCTATTGGAATGTAAATAGGAATAGATTAGTGAAAGTTCCCTGAGCCCATTAGAAGTAGAGACAGGTAAAATTATAACAGGGAAAAAGGAAATGGCAGAGACATTAAACAAATACTTTGGGCAGGATTTTTATACTGCCCTTAGAGACGAACACGGAGGCGGGGGTGGGGGTGGCAAATAAAATGGCAAGGGCTGCTGTTGCCAACATCGTCCAGGTGGGGAAGGCTGATGATGGCCCTACCGTCTCAGGCCAAGGGCCTTTTCCCACCTCCACTCCGGTTTTGTGGACCACAGAGGGGCCCGCCGCCGCATGGAGACACTGCCAGGTGAGAGGTGGTGGACTCCTAGGTGGGTGAGTCCCTCCTTTGGGGGCAATCCATGGCCCTCAGAGGGCACCCCCCCACTGGTGGCAATGGCCACGCCCCCAGGAAGACCACCCCCACTCCCAACCACGCCCCCCCACCCTATCGCCAGGGATTGCCTGACTGGCCCTGGCGATCCCGATCCCACTCACCTGTCCCAAGGTCTTCTCCTTCTTTGGTACTATAGTCCTCCTCCAGTTCCAGGAGTTGCCACTGCTCCCAGTGCTGCTGCTGGCGTTTTGATTGGCCTGCAGCTCTGGAGACAGGCGCTCATTCCATAAAGGGACAGTTTCCTCGACAGCGGGCAGTTAATTGGCTGCCGACTGTTAGATTGCACCAGAGGTCCAATGGAGGTGGGTTCTCTCTCCCGCCTACTAGCCCACAGCTGGGACCCCCCTCGTCGGAATAAGATCCAGCCCTTTGTATCTGTCTTCACGGTAGAACACACAAAAAATTCCAGAAATAATGGGGAACCAAGGGTCTTCTGAGAATGTGAAGAAATAGTACTGGAAAAATTAATGGGACAAACTGGTGACAAATCCCCTGAACCTGACAACGTGCACCCTAGGGTTTTAAAAGAGGTAGCTGCAGAAATAGTGGTTGCATTGGTTTTGATCTTTCAGAATTCCTCAGACTCTAGGACAGTTCCCAAAGATTGGAAGTTAGCAAACATAACTCCTCTATTTTAAAAAGGAGGAAGAGAGAAAACGGGGAAACTGGGCTGAATTTTATGAGACCTCTGGCATCAGGGGTCGTAGCGGGGTTGGGGCGGGAGGGGGCCCGGAAAATTCATTTCAGTATTAAAATTAAGTTAAAAAGATGCAAATCACCTTACCTTGTCCCAGCGATATTCTGGCCGCCGCCCGGAAGTGCCGCACCTTCAGAACTCCGTTCGGCGTTCCGAGGCGTGACACTGGTGGGGAGGGGGAGCAGTGATATCTTCAGGTTGGGTGGAATGTGGGAGCAGGGAAGACCACTCTGATTGGTTGTGGAGATGGTGGGAAGGGGTTGAGGGTCAAATGTTCTGAAGGTGGGAGGTTAAAGTTCACATTAAAAAAAATTGGTCTTCTGGGGGTATAGATAATTTTATTTATTGAGAACTCATTGTGGGTGTGGGAGAGGGGATGCAAAATTTGAATAAAATTTAATTGATAATATTAGTGTGGTGGGACCTTTAAACATTTAAATTTACCTGAACGGCTTGCAGCCCTTTAAAAATGACACCTGCGCGGTGGCGCTGGACGCCGTTGCTAGGGACGGAGCAGGCGCCCCTCTATGTCATCAGGTGCAGCCAATCCACCTCCTCCATTTAAATGAGCCCCGGTGCAAAATATCGCAGTGGCCCAGCAACGGTGCATCCGCGCCTGAAGACGATCGAGATCAAAGCGCGCCGCCGCAATTTGCGGCGCACTCATAAATTTCAGCCCTCTATGCCAGTTAGAGTAACATCAGTAGTAAGCAATATGATAGAATCTATTACTAGGCTCATTGTAACAGGGCACTTAGAAAATCATAACATGATTAAGCAGAATAAACACAGATTTATGCAAGGGAAATTGTGTTTGACTGATCTGTTACAGTTTTTTTGCAATGTAACTACTAGGATGGATTTTTATTATTCATTCATGGGATGTGGGGGTCACTGGCTAGGCCAGCATTTATTGCCCATCCCTAACTGCCCTTGAGAAGGTGGTGGTGAGCTGCCTTCTTGAATCACTGCAGTCCATGTGGGGTAGATACACCCACAGTGCTGTTAGGAAGGGAGTTCCAGGATTTTGAGCCAGTGACAGTGAAGGAACGGCGATATAGTTCCAAGTCAGGATGGTGTGTGGCTTGGAGGGGAACTTGCAGGTGGTGGTGTTCTCAACCATTTGCTGCCCTTGTCCTTGTAGTTAGTAGAGGTCGTGGGATTGGAAGGTGCTGTCTAAGGAGCCTTGGTACGTTGCCTTAGTGCATCTTGTAGATGGTTCACACTGCTACCACTGTGTGCCGGTGGTGGAGGAGTGAATGTTTGCGGATGGTGTGCCAATCAAGCGGGCTGCTTTGTCCTGGATGGTGTTGAGCTTCTTGAGTGTTGTTGGAGCTGCACCCATCCAGTCAAGTGGAGAGTATTCCATCACACTCCTGACTTGTGCCTTGTAGACGGTGGACAGGCACTGGGGAGTTAGGAGGTGAGTTACTCACTGCAGGATTCCTAGCCTCTGACCTGCTCTTGCAGCCACGGTATTTATATGGCTGCTCCAGTTCAGTTTCTGGTCAATGGTAACCCCCAGAATGTTCACAGTGGGGGATTCAGCGATGGTAATGCTATTGAATGTCAAGGGGGGATGCTTAGATTCTCTCTTGTTGGAGATGGTCATTGCCTGGCACTTGTGTGGTGCGAATGTTACTTGCCACTTATCAGCCCAAGCCTGGATATTGTCCAGGTCTTGCTGCATTTCAACACGGACTGCTTCAGTATCTGAGGAGTCACGAATGGTGCTGAACATTGTGCAAACATCAGCGAACATCCCCACTTCTGACCTTATGTTTGAAGCAAGGTCATTGATGAAGCAGCTGAAGGTGGTTGTGCCTAAGACACTACCCTGAGGAACCCCTGCAGTGATGTCCTGGAGCTGAGATGATTGACCTCCAACAACCACAATCATGTTCTTTTGTGCTAGGTATGACTCCAACCAGCAGAGAGTTTTCCCCCCGATTCCCATTGACTCCAGTTTTGCTGGGGCTCCTTGATGCCATACTCGGTCAAATGCTGCCTTGATGTCAAGGGCAATCACTCTCACCTCACCTCTTGAGTTCAGCTGTTTTTTCCATGTTTGAAGCAAGGCTGTAATGAGGTCAGGAGCTGAGTGGCCCTGGCGGAACCCAAACTGAGTGTCACTGAGCAGGTTATTGCTAAGCAAGTGCCATTGGATCACACTGTCTATGGCACCTTCCATCACCTTACTGATGATTGAGAGTAGACTGATTGGGCGGTAATTGGCTGGGTTGGATTTGACCTGATTTTTTGTGTACAGGACATACCTGGGCAATTTTGTACATTGCCGGGTAGATGCCAGTGTTGTAGCTGTACTGGAACAGCTTGGCTAGGGGCACTGTAAGTTGTGGAGCACAGGTCTTCAGTACTATTGCTGGAATATTGTCGGGGCCCATAGTCTTTGGAGTATTAAGCGCCTTCAGTCATTTCTTGACATCATGTGGAGTGATCGAATTGGCTGAAGTCTGGCATCTGTGATGTTGGGGACTTCAGGAGGACGAGATGGATCATCAACTCGGCGCTTCTGGCTGAATATTGTTGCAAATGCTTCTGCCTTATATTTGCACTGATGTACTGGGCACCCCCATAATTGAGGATGGGGATATTTGTGGAGCCACCTCCTCCAGTTAGTTGTTTAATTGTCCACCACCATTCACGGCTGGATGTGGCAGGATTGCAGAAGTTAGATCTGTTCCATTGCTAATAGGATCGCTTAGCTCTGTCTATTGCATGCTGCTTATGCAGTTCGGCACGCAAGTAGTCCTGGGTTGTAGCTTCACCAGGTCAATCTCCCGACTTGATGGTAATGGTAGAGTGGGGGATATGCTGGGCCATGAGGTTACAGATTGTGGTTGAGTACAATTCTGCTGCTACTGATGGCCCACAGCGCCTCATGGATGCCCAGTTTTGCATTGATAGATCTGTTCGAAATGTATCCCATTTAGCACGATGGTAGTGCCACACAACACGACGGAGGGTATCCTCAATGTGAAGACGGGACTTCGTCTCCACAAGGACTGTGCGGTGGTCACTCCTACCAATACTGTCATGGACAGATGCATCTGCGGCAGGCAGATTGGTGAGGACGAAGTCAAGTATGATTTTCACTTGTTGGTTCCGTCACTGCCTGCCGCATACCCAGTCTAGCAGCTATATCCTTTAGGACTTGGCCAGCTTGGTCAGTAAAGGTGCTACCGAGCCACTCTTGGTGATGGACATTTAAGTCCCCCACCCAGAGTACATTCTGTGCCCTTGCCAGGCCTTGTAGGCGTGCTGCACCTGGGTGAATAATCGTACATTTGCATATTCCAGGACGTGAGACTTAAAATAGACCATAAAAGGTATTACAGAGGTTTACAGAGAACATACGGAAACAAATCGGAATGCTCGGGTGTTACAGCAATGTAAATACGTCTTTCACTAAATGTTCCTCACCAACATGTGTGTCCTTTTCTGTGTGAATGATGTGTGCCAGCATATCGCACCAATGTCACATCCCTTTGCACAGTTGGCCGTTCAGGAGAGCCAACATATGCAATAACATCATTGCCACGCCACCGTTACTCACGAGCGTCTCCACGGATGCAGTGACATGGACATTGGCTCAGTCAGCTGCTGCCTCTAATGGTTTACACAGGGATGCTGCAGATGTGAACTGGTGCACAGCAGGTGAGCAAGGGTGATGCGTGGCTTGCAGAGCTCATGTTGGTTCCGATGGTGTAGGGAGCCTTTGGCTGATAAGCCACTTCCGTCCATCCCTAGCTCACTGCTAGCCCTGCATGCAGAGTCTGGGTGCCATCTGCCCTCCCATGTGTCTTTCATGTTGTAGGTCCTCTGCGTCCTCATAGTCAGAGGAGGAATCCTGTTGACATCTCTCCTCATCATGCCAGACTTGGCCCCTATTGGGTGCGTAGTTGTGCAAAGCAGGCAAAGAAAGGAGTTGGCCTTTTCGGCCTGTCGTACAGGGCATCACCCTATCCATACAGGCATAAGAGGCACTCTTTCAGCATGCCAATCTCCTGCTCAATGGTGGCTCATTGTAGCTCAGTGGCTGGTGTTATATCTCTCCTCTGCAGCAGTGGTGGGGTCTCTCACTGGTGTCGGGAGCCATGTCTGCAAAGCTTAGCCCTTATCTCCAAGAAATCACCCCTCCATCTGAGCCAGTTCAGTAAACAGCAGTGGCAGCTGGGACTGGCGCAAGACCCAGGTGGCATGGGAGCTGCCTGAGAAGCGATCACACATTCACAGCAAGCATCTGCGGTGATCACATACCAGCTTCACCTAGATTAAGAGGGCTCCTTTAATGTGACATCTGCAACCTCAAGTTCTCCGGCAATGGTGCCAGAACCAATGGCCCTCTGGGCCTGGCTGTGAGAGTCCATCCTGAAGCGGACATACTCACTGGCCCTCCGGTGCAGGGCATTGGTGACTTCCCTGACGCAGCTGTGCACTGCTGACTATGTGATCCCACAAAGGTCTCTGGTGGGCCCCTAGAAAGGTGCAGAGGCATCAGGCTTGAGAACCACTGCCACTATGAGGAATAAAGGCATGGGATATCCACTGGAGTCCATGGTCTGCAGGTCATCCTTGAGCAGGGCACAGAGACAGAGGCCACCCTCACTAAATGCGCAATCACCTCTGACACCCCATAGCATGTCATGTGGGGCCTGTAGATGCATGGCAAATGTAATGGAGAGCTCCTCTTGGGGGGTTGCTGCTCATGACTGGGGGCTTCTACGTGAATCGCACCTGCCTGTTGTAAAGCCATACCTATTTCCATTTGATAAATAAAGTTGAACCCTTCATGTATTCAAAGGTTCCTAACAGGGCAGGGATTGGTGTTAACAGGTACAGCAGCTACTTTCCTGGATCAACTATGTGGTGTGCCATGGCATTGCCCATCTTGGCCAACACAGGGTGGCACAGCCTGACCACATCAAGATCCTACCAGCTGAATCGATTGCCCTCCACCATCCATACAACCTTAATGGTCCACCCTTTCTGACACCCTCCCCAGACACAGGGTGCCTAAAGTGCCATCGCTCCCTCACAGAGTGTACACTGCTAACGGAGGGATAGTACACAGTACCTCCCTTCATGCTAGCAGAGCTTTCCCACCAGTAATCCCAGATCCCCTCCCTTTAAGAATGCAGTAAGACCCCTGTGTATCCTCCCCCCACACCCCCAATAATGCAGAGAGACCCTTGAATAACCCCCCTCCCTTCCGTAACACAGAGTGAGACCCCAGAATAACAGAACTTACCTTCGCTGGCAACAACTTCTGCCTCTGAGCACCTGCCAGCTTTTCAAATCGTGAATGGGACAGCACGTGATGGCCACCCGTTTAGTGAAAAATCCGGAAGTGCCAGTGGAGAGATGGTGGGCTGCATAATTAGCAAAGGTAAGTACTCTTCACGGTATGCTAATTGTGGTGGAGCCATTGTGCAGCGTGGTGGGCTGCACTGAGGTCCCACCGTGGACCCTTCTCGCCATCTTGGGTCGAGGCAGGCTGCAATCCACGGCTTCGAGGGACCACTAAAATGCAGCCCAGAGCGTGTGCGGGGAGAGGGTGGTGGGAGGGGGGGGGGGGGGGGGGGGGGGTAAGAGAGATCAAGATCTCTCCTGACAGATGGAAAATTATCAAAAATACTCAGCTTCGCTGTGTCCAGTGTGCAGGCAGATTGAGTACTTACGCAAGCAAAAGCAATGCCAAGTATGTCACTAAATCAGTTTTTGATTTAGTGACGAGAAAGTAAGTAAATTTATTAGTCTTCTCGTTTAAAGCTTCTTCACAAAAATGCATACTTGTTTTGATACTGGGAACATTTTTAGTGCCATTATCTTTCTGAAACTTGTTCACTGGCCCCTTAGAAAGGGCAAGAATTGTAATGCAGCCCCTCACACGACAAACTTGGAGGACCTTGGTATAGACTGTTATCATGTTCTTCATCCATAGAATCAACACTGGTATTGTTTTAATTCACTTGACAGCTTTTTAAAAACTTTTTCATTAAAATCTAGTGTATCTTCATTTTTAACACAAAGAATAGCTTTCAAATAATAAGTTGTATCAAATATTAGTCCCTGCCATTTTGCCACACAACCAATTCCATCATCTCATCAGCTCCCCACCCACCCCCCCAATGCCATCCCCATCCTATTCCTTCATCCCTCCCATGCGATCCCCATCCCATCTCACAGAAACCATCTCTCCAGCCAGGGTAACCTTGTTGTTGGGCTCTACTTACCTTTCCGTTTTAGTTCTCCACCACCACCACCCCACCATAGCCATTGGTAGTTGCACATGTATCAGACACTCTGATCCTCCATGCACCCCACGTGCCTATGCATGTGCCAGGGGCCCCTCACCTACAGACAGGCCCCTCTAAACCGACCAATCGAAATAGTCTGGACAGACAAAAACAGATTATCCATATCAATACCATTACTTGGCATAATACCCCTGTTCTTTTGGAAGCTTTGATTGTGAGCAACATGACAAATTTACTTGTGACTTTTAACTCTGGGCAGCTGGGAAGCAGGGAAAGTATAAATACCGTAGCTACAACAGCATGTCAGAGGCTAGGAATCCTGTGGCAAGAAACTCACCTCCTGGCTCCCCAATGCTTGTCCACCATCTACAAGGTACAAGTCAGCAGTGTGATGGAATACTCTCCACTTTCCTGGATGGGTACAGCTGCCAGACTCAAGCTCAACACCATCCAGGACAAAGTGGCCTGTTTGATCGGCACCCCATCTACAAACATTCACCCCTCCACTGAGGCACAGTACACACTGCTGCCACTATCTACAAGATGTACTGCAGCAACGCACAAAGGCTGCTTAGACAGCACCTTTCAAACCCACAACCTCTACCACCTATAAGGACAAGGGCAGCAAATGCATGGGACCACCACCCCTGCAAGTTCCCCTCCAAGTCACACGCCATCCTGACTTGGAATTATATCGCCGTTCCTACACTGTCGCTAGGTCAAAATCCTGGAACTCCCTTCCTAACAGCACTGTGGATGTACCTACACAACATGGACTGCAGCAGTTCAAGAAGGCAGCTCACCACCACCTTCTCAAGGGCAGTTAGGGATGGGCAATAAATGCTGGCATAGCCAGCGATGCCTACATCCCATGAATGAATAAAAAATAAATTCTCTAGTATCTTAGATCTATTTTCTCTTCTCTATCATTTACTTTACCATCCAGCACAAGGGCACATTGGACTGAGAATAAAAGGTGGAACAGACACAAGAAATAGGAGAACTAGACCATATGGCTCATTGAGCCTGCTCCACCATTCAAAACAATCATGGTTGATCTTAGGATTCAACTCCACTTTTCCGCCCGCTTGCCATACCCCTTGATTCCCTAAGAGACAAAATGTTTTTTATCCAGCCTTAATTGTATTCAACGATGAGCATTGACAACCCTCTGAGGTAGAGAATTTCAAAGATTCACAACCCTTTGAGTGAAGTAATTTCCCCTCATCTCAGTCCTAAATGATTGGCCCCTTATTCTGAGACTGTGCCCGCATTTTAGATTCCCTGATCAGCAGAAATATAATCTTTCAGTGTCTACCCTATCCAGCCCCTTTAGAATCTTATATGTTTCAATCAGATCACCTCTCATTCTTCTCAACTCCAGAGAATACAGGCCCCATTTACTTAGTCTCTCATTATAGGACAATCCCCTCATCCCAGGGACCAATCTAGTGAACCTTCACTGCACTGCCTCCAATGCAAGTATATCCTTTCTTAAACGCGGAGACCAAAACTGCACACAGTACTCCAGATGTGGTCTCACCAAAACCATGTACAATTGTAGCAATACTTCCTTATTCTTGTACTCCAATCCCTTTTCAATATAGGCAAACATGCTATTTGCCTTCCTAACTACTTTTTGTACTTGCATGTTAATTTTCTACGTTCCATGTACAAGCACACCCAAGACCCTTTGAACATCGATACTTACAAGTTGCACATCTTTTAAGAAAAATATTCTGCTTTTCTATTCTTACGATCAAGTGCATAACTTCAGTTCCCTTCATTTATACTCTGTCTGCGATCTTGTTGCGCACTCACTTAACCTGTCTATATCTCTTTGCAGCCTGTGTCCTCCCCACAGCTTACCTTTCCACCTACCTTTGCATCATCAGCAAACTTAGATACATTACTCTCTGTCTCTTCATCTAAGTCATTAATATAGATTGTAAATAGTCGAGACCCCAGCACCGATCCTTGTGGCACTCCACTATTTACTGCCTGCCAATTTGAAAATGCCGTTTATGCCCGCTCGTTGCTTCCTGTGTCAACCAATTATCTATCTATGCTAATATGTTACCCTCAACTCCATGAGCCCTCAGCTTGCCAATTAACCTCTTGTGTGGCACATTCACCTCTTCCTCAACAACATCATGTACCAGTATTCTCTTTGCTTCATAGAATTATAGAAACTTACAGCATTGGAGGCTGCCATGTGGTTCATTGTGCCTATGCTGGGATCTTTGAAAGAGCAGTCATGATTAGTCCTACATCCCCACCTTTTGTCTGTGCCCCACAATTTCCACAGCCTCAAGTACCTGTCCAACTCCCTTTTAAAATTATTTATGGCTTCTGCCACCTTTTCAGGTAGTGTTCCAGATCCTGACAACTCTCGGAAACAAATTCTCATCACCTCTCTAGATCTGTTGCCAATGATTGTAAATCTGTGACCTCGTTGTTATTAACTTATTTGTCAGAGGGAATACTTTTCTCCATCTACTATATCAAAACCTCTCAATGTCTTGAAAACCATAATTAAGTCACCTCTTAGCCTTCTCTGTTCCAAGAACAGTCCCAACTTTTCCTCAAATCTAAAGTCCCTCATTCCTGTTCATATCCTGGTAAAACATATATGGTACCCTAGCTAAGGCCTTGACATCTTTCCTTAAGTGCAGTGCCTAGAACTATCTGCAATACTTCAGTTGAGGCCTAAGCAGTGATTTACAAAGCTCAGCATGATGTCTTTGTTTTTAGATATGCTTCTTTAAACCACTGGTTAGATATTGCAGAACGAACAACCATCCTCAGGACGTTTTTCTCACTTCATACAGCAGACACTAGCTTGCAATGTGATACATCCCCATCCTTCCTGCATTTTGTTTCTTCTCCCGCTCAGCAGCTGAACTGCAAGCAGAAACCACACACATCTGCATTCTTTGTAGGAGACATTCAATTAACTTGCAAACCTGGGAGGGGGCAGAGACCATGAGGGGACCAACCAAAAAGATAGTGGCCCAGCCCGAGCTGTGCATTTCAAGGTGTGGGGCTACTCTGAACAGGGTACTTGTATTGCTTCATGAAATACAAAGAAAAATAGTGAGTCAGCTTGACAACATCAATATGCATGCCTTCCACGACCATCTTAATTATTGTCCTTTTTCCAGACTCCTGCTCTTAAGACCTGTAGTACCACCCAAGAAACCATCCTACACAGGAGGCACCATCAAGCACTTCAGCACACCCAAGCACCAGAGACATTAAGCCACAGATGGGTTAGAAAATGAGTTAGTGAGTTTTACAACTGTGGTGTATGTAGCATGAGTGAGCAGGAGCAGGTGAAGGGACAGACCAGGAGATAATTTGCTAGAGGCAAGTCCTTTCTGAGTAAGACAACGATGAAAACTGCTGGAATCACTCATGCAAATATTGTAAGGCCTGTCAAGAAGCTCAGCAGCATGGCTGAAAATATGGAGTAGGCCTAGCCTATGGCACCAGCTCTCAGCAGTCGACTTTGGAGAACGTGGCCACATTCAGAACAGGACAGCCGGGTCCTCACAACAGGAATCATTTTCCCAGGCTTTTCAGTTTTAGTGGAAGCTCAAACCTTTGCTGTGCCATTGAGACAGATGTTCGCCGAGTAAAAATAGACAGACATTCTCACCTTAGCCATTGGTGGAGCAAATTGATAGGGACTTTTAAGGAGTCACTCATCTTCATACACGCCCCCAATCTTCTGACTCAGTTTATCACCGAGATGGAAGATGGAATCTCCCAATATAATCTGCTTTGCAAGAACCACCCATATTTTGCAAAAAGTGGGGCCAGCATTTGCAGTGTATTTATGAAGCTGTCCTATCCATTTGATTAAACAATTGCATATGGGACTAAGCGCTCCTTCCTCTGTCTTCTCAAATTATGGTGAAGGAAAAGAATGATGATACCTTGCTGTCTGAAGTGCCCACTTACTTGAATTAACACTGCAGTGCTCTCTCCAACTGCACAATATACTAAAAATCACCACCTATACATCATATGTCTAATTGCACATTTGTTAGCCACTGTTCCACACCGAGCAGTAAAATTTTGGTTCAAAAACATTTTAAAAAATTTAATATCTAGATCTTTTGCTACTAACTAGAATGTTACTCATGAATCTGCAGATTAATTGAACAGTTAAACCAAGGAAGTTTGAAGAATTGCATTAGACCTCTTGGCACACACAAGGGTATTTTCATGGCAAATGTACATTTCAGGTGTAAACTGCTTCTTCAAAATTCAAATGAGACAGAACATTTTAGTAAGCACCCAGAACCAATTGTAGTAGCTGGTTGATAAGATTATTACATCTCAGGCAATGCTCTGACTCTTTCAATGTCAACAAAAGTAACATCTGCTATAAATCTTTTGGAAGCACTGAGTAACTACACACCACACTAAAACCAGCCAACTACAAAGGAACAAAGAAAATGCACAAGCACTGTACAAATGTACTTGTCAAGTCTTTACCTATCTGAAAATCTTTAAAGGATACAGAAAGAGTTATAAGATATAAGTAATGTTCTTGGTATCAGCACTAGGAAGAACTCAACCAACTGGAACTCAATGAAGTTCTGACCATAGCAAGGCTACCAAACCTGAGCCAATAGTGAGGTACAGCCAGTACAATTTGATGAAAATTAATGTTCAGAAAGTTGAAATATTTCTTGACCTCTACACTGATCTGCTAAAAGAAAATAAAGTCAAAAAACAAACATTTTCCAGTGTATGGACCACAAGATTGTAGCCAACAAAATATCCTTATCATTAGCTTTTGTCTGTGTGAGCCACATGGATATGTATGAGGGAGCCTCAGAGATACCTCACTAATTTGCACAAGATCACATCACAGCTTGCTGAAGAATGCTTTGTGTAATAGAGTGGTACTTAAAATTATGTTGTTGAGATATTTAAGTGTGGAAAATTGAGTTGAAACTTATACACTTGCATATACAAAAATTGGCTTCAAAGAGTCTAGGCAAAAAAAGGATTTTATCAATTGTGGTCATACACAAATAATTTAATTTTACATCTATACCACTGCAAAGAATGAAAAACTAGCAACCAGCTTTTCAGCATATCCAAAAAAAACCTTCCAACTTGAGGGGGGCAAAAAAACTGGCGATATCCAATTGGTCACCCGTTATACACCCTGCGCAATTTTCTTTTCCCTGGAAAGGAAAAGATAGGCAGTGTGTATAGTGGGCAGCTGATACAGCCATTTTACTGCTCCCAAAGTTGAGTTACCTCCATAAATTATACAGGTATAGCAGTACAGGAACATAAATGGTACTTTTTTTAGTTAAAAAGTTATACATTGAATGGAAAAAAAATCAAATATAAATTTTAAAATTAAGCTATTTACTCCAAATTAAAAGTTTTCTGAAAATATTTTACAACTAATCTGATCTCATAAAAAATATGGTAGCATTGGTGCAGTGCAAAGCTTAATAGAAATAAATGTGTGACAAGGTCAAGAAATGGTGCATCTCAAGAGGTCATAACAGCCTGGTATATGCTGCAAGAGGTTTCACAGCAAAGCTTAAAAGGGTGAACAACAATGGGTGCACTAGGGAAGGTGGTCTGTGATTCACATGTGCAGAAAGCCATAGTGGGCAGCAACATGCTGAACCATGGCATTTGAGAAGAAAGTAAGTGATTGATCTTTAGGATGCTTCTTTTCATTTGCGTGTGGAAGCAAAATTTGAGACCAACAAGATTCAAAGCATCAGCTATGCAGTTTAACCTTAAAATATAAGGAGATCAAAATCATGATGGATCACCATTCTATAAATCACTGATACAGCTTTTCACAGAATCTAATTTTTTTTTTTAAAAAGCTGTCCATTGGACAAATTAGCGCATGCCCAAAAGTTGCCTGCTTTTTAGTTGGTAATTTTTTTCCATTTCACATAATGCTCTTGCACGAAGGTTAGCAGCTTGCAATCTTTTCTTCAGATCCAAATTCTTTGGTTTATTAAATTGTCGCTTTGTTGCATCACTTTCCTTGAAGTGAATGTTTTCCTTACTTTCTCCTGCAAAATGTACTTTCTTCTTCCCCGGAGAGGATCTTACATCTATATAATCATCTAGCAGAGAAATCAGAAATGAAAAGAAAATCAGTTTCAGACATATTTTACAAATTATGCGGATTCCAGCTTTTGAAAAAAAGTACCGCCCAGGCCCCCAAACATTTTGGCCTGGACAGGGAAGGCAGAGGATGATCATCCCGCCCCAGGCCAACTGAGAACCTAAGTGGCTAATTAATGACCACTTAAGGGCCTCTTTCCACCTTCACCTCAATTCTGTAGAAGGTGGAGGGGCCCGCCGCTGCAGGGCGACACTACCAGGTAAAGGATGGCAGCCTCATGGCGGGGTCAGGGATCCCTTCTTTGGGGGAAATCCAGGACCTTCAGAGGGCACCCACCCACCCACCACAGACGTCAATCGCTGTCCCCCAGGAAGACACCCCACCATCCTGTCGCTGGGTCCTGCCCACTTACTTGTCCCAAGGTCTTCTGCAGACTTTGGTGATGCCTCCTGCAGTCGCCACTGATTCCAGTGGCAGCTGCCGGCCTTCCAATTCGCTGGCAGCTCTGGAGGCGGGAGCTCGTCCCTTAACAGAATGGTGTCCCGGGTGGTGGGCAGTTAATTGGCTGCCCGCCATTAAATGGCTTCGGGAGTCTGACAGAGGGCCATGGCAGGGCTCGCTCCTGCCAGCCGGCCCACCACTGGGACCCCATCACCAGAATAAGATGCAACCTATAAACTCATTTTCTTTTAATATAAAAATAGACACCAGATTTTTTGGTTGGTGTGCAAAGAGAATTTAAAAAAAAAAATTCATTTATGAGATGTGAGCATCGCTGGCAAGGGCAGCATTTGTTGCCCATCCCTAACTGCCCTTGAGAAGATGATGAGCCACCTTCTTGAATTGCTGCAGTCCATGTGGTACAGGCACATCCACAGTGCTGTTAGAAAGGGAGTTCCAGTTTATTTGACCCAGTGACAGTAAAGTATTGACAATATAGTTCCAAGTCAGGATGGTACGTGGCTTGGAGGAGAACCTTCAAGTGGTGTGGTTCCAATGCATCCACTGCCCGTTATTCTAGGTGGTAGAGGTCACTGGTTTGGAAGCTGCTGTCAAAAGGAACCTTGGTGAGTTGGTGCAGTGCCTCCTGTATATGGTACTCACTGTTGCCACTATTCACCAGTGGTGGAGGGAGTAAACGTTTAAGGTGGTGAATGGGTTGCCAATCAAACCAACTGCTCGTCCTGGATGGCATCAGGCTTCTCGAGTGTTGTTGGAGCTGCACTCATCCAGTTAAGTGCAAATTATTCCATCACACTGATGACTTGTGTTTTGAAGATGGACAGGTTTTGTGGAGTCAGATGATGAGTTAATCATTGCAAAATTCCCAGCCTCTGACTTGCTCTTACAGCCACAGTATTTGTATGGTTGGTCCAGTTCAGTTTGTGCTAAATGGTAACCCCAGGATGCTGATGGTGGGGGATTCTGTGATGGTAATGCCATCGAATGTCATGGGGAAATGGTTAGATTCTCTCTCGTTGGAGATGGTTATTGCCTTGCACTTGTGTGGCGCGAATGTTACTTGCCACTAATCAGCCCAATCCTGAACGTTGGCCAGGTCTTGCTGCATGCAGGCATGGACGGCTTCAGTATCTAAAGGAGTCACAAATGGTACTGAACATCATACAATCATCAGCAAACATCCCCCTTCTGACCTTACGATGGAGGGAAGGTTATTGATGAAGCAACTGAAGGTGGTTGGGCTGAGGACACCACCCTGATGAACTCCTTCAGTGATGTCCTGAGGCCAAGATGACTGACCTCCAATAGCCACAACCATCTTCTTTAGTGCTAGGTATGACTTTAACCAGTGGAAAGTTTCCCCCAAATTCCCAATTGACTTCAAAGTTGCTCGGGCTGCTTGATGTCACACCCATTCAAGTGCTTCCTTGATATCAGGGACAGTCACTCTCACCTCGCCTCAGGAATTCAGCTCTTTGGTCCATGGTTAGACCAAGGCTGTAAAGAGGACTGGAAGAGTGCCCCTGGCGAAACTCAAACTGAGTCTTGAAGATGTTATTGCCAAGTGTTGCTTAATAGCACTGTCAATGACACCTTCCATCTCTCTGCTGATGATTGAGAGCAGGCTGGCAGGACAGACGGTAATTGGCCAGATTGGATTTGTCCTGCGTTTTGTGGACAGACATCCTGAGCAATTTTCCATGTTGTTAGGTAGATGCCAGTGTGGTAGCTGTACTGGAACAGCTT
Organism: Heterodontus francisci; assembly: GCF_036365525.1. Taxonomy (NCBI): domain Eukaryota; kingdom Metazoa; phylum Chordata; class Chondrichthyes; order Heterodontiformes; family Heterodontidae; genus Heterodontus; species Heterodontus francisci. Next base: position 74,873,361 of record NC_090383.1, read on the forward strand.
GGCTAGGGGTGCAGCTAGTTCTGGAACACAAGTCTTCAGTACTATCGCCGGGATGTTGTCAGGGCCCACAGCTTTTGCTGTATCCAGTGCCTCCAGCTGCTTTTTGATGTCACGTGGAGTGACTCAAATCAGCTGAAGACTGGTATCTGGGATGCTGGGACCTCAGAAGGAGGCAGAGATGGATCATCCACTCGGCACTTCTGGCTGCAGATGGTTGCAAATGCCTTGTCTTTTGCACCGACATGATGGGCTCCCCAAACATGGAGGGTGGGTATGTTTGTCGAGCCTCCTCTTCCCGTTAGTTATTTAATTGTCCATCATCATGCACAGATGGATGTGGCAGGACTGCAGAGCTTTGATGTGATCCGTTGGTTGTAGAATTGCTTAGCTCTGTCTGTATCATGCTGCTTCTGATGTTTAGCAGGCATGTAGTCCTGTGTTGTAGTTTCACCAAGTTGGCACCTCATTTTTAGGTATGGTGGTGCTACTGGCATACTCTCCTACACTCCTCATTGAATCAGAGTTGATCCTTGGCTTGATTGGAGTGGAAAAGTGAGGGATATGCCAGGCCATGAGGTTACAGATTGCTTTCTTCTCCACAGATGCTGCCTGACCTGCTGAGTATTTCAAGAATTTTCTGTTTTTGTTTCAGATTTCCAGCATCCACAGTATTTTTCTTTTGTATTAGGTTACAGATGGTGTTTGTATTCAATTCTGCTGCTGCTGATAACCCACAGCGCCTACTGGATGCCCAGTTGTGAGCTGCCAGATCTGTCCTGAGTCTAACCTATTTAGCACAGTGGTAGTGCCACACAACACGATGGAGTGTGTCCTCAGTGTGAAGATTGGACTTTGTCTCCACAAGGACTGTGCGGTGGTCACGCCCACCAATACTGTCATAGACAGATGCATCTGCAACAGATAGAGTGTTGAGGTCAAGGTTAAGTAGCTTTTTCCCTCATGTTGGTTCTCTCACTACCTGCTGCAGACCCAGTCTGGCAGATATGTCCTTCAGGACGTGGCCAGCTTGGTCAGTACTGGTGCTACTGAGCCACTCTGGGTGATGGACATTGAAGTTCGCTCACTCAGAGTACATTCTGTGCCCTTGCCACCTTCAGGGTTTCTTCAAAGTGGTATTCAACATGGAGGAGTACTGATTCATCAACTGAGGAAGGGTGGAAGGTGACCAGCAGGATGTTTCATTGCCCATGTTTGATCTGATGCCATGCGATGTTATGGGGTCCAGAATCAATGCTGAGGACTCCCAGGGCCACTCCCTTATAACTGTACACTACTGAGGCGCCATGGGATGGTGTTGGAGGAGTCTAGGACCTTTGGCTCGAAGGAATGGTTCAGCAAGTATGACTATATTAGGCTGCTGCTTGATTAGTCTGTGAGACAGCTCTCCCAATTTTGGCACAAGTCCCTATATGTTGTGAAGGACTTTGCAGAGTCGACTGGACAAGCCTTTGTTGTTTCTAGTTCCTAGGTCAATGTTGGGGGGGTGGGTGGTCCAGCCGGTTGCATTCTTATTCAACTTTCCCATAGCAGTTTGATACAACTGAGTGGCTTGCTCGGCCATTTCAGAGGGCAATTAAGAGTCAACAACATTGCTGTGGGTTTGGAGTCACATGTAGTCCTTGAGGGAAGGAAACCTGGCCATTAGTGAATAAGATGGTTTTTTATGACAATCCGGTAGTTTCATGGTCAACATTACTTTTTATTCCAGATTTATTAATTAATTGAACGTAAATTCCACCAGCTGCCATGGTGGAATTTGAACTTGCATCACTAGAGCATTAGTCTGGGCCTCTGGATTACGAGTCTAGTAACATTACCACTACACTACTGTTCCTGAATGATGGAGGGTGGAAAAATAGTACTATTCATCAATAATCAAATACAATGGCACCTACCTGGCTGAAGCATGCTGTCCTATCCCCACCACCATCCCCCCTCATTCCAAAGGGCTCCCGTGCACAGGCCTTCAGCTAAAATTGCAGATTGGGTCTCGATGACAATCGGACCAGGTCTGGCTATTTAAAATTAGTACCTGCTTCCATCCTATGGGTGTCTTGCTTACCCCTGTCCATTTTCCGCCAGGCAGAATTAGTTTAAAATTAGGATCAATATCGTTTTGGACAAGCAGCGCAGCAAATTCAATTTACTCCATAATTTTCAACATGCAATCCTCACTTCGGAGGAGTTGATCAAATGCCTACTGGAAATTTAGCATGCCAGAGATTGCAGACATCTTCATTACAGATACATAGTGATTAATTTGCTTGTAAAATAAAAAGCATGTTTATCCCACTTGTGAGCAAATCACTTGAATTATCACATCATTCTTTTTTGTGAAGTTAGTTTTGTATTCCACTGTTCCTTTAACAATCTATATGGTCATTCTCTTGTCAAGGTTAACTGTTTTATTTCCAGTCAAATTAACAAGCAGTTCCATGCCCATATAACATCATGCTTTTGCTGGTTAGGATACTGAACTCTTAATTTGCAGCAGCATAATCAACAAAAGTATAAGTAAAAACATGACATGTGGTGGGTTCAAAGAACAGATTTGACTATTTGTTTTGATAAATCTACTAGTTACAACAATTTGGTGCAACAGGTCATGGGAAAGTTCTATAATATATGCATATCCAAAATAAATATACAAAGCCCAAGAGAAAAATATTGGAAATTCAGATATTTCATTAACAATTATAAGAATCCCAGATTTGTGCACCATTCACACTTATTATCAAGGTCTAGACAAATAGCAGTGCCAAGTGGTTTTGCCCATGTCACATACCTAATCTATAGACTGCTGTCTTCAGTATTTGCTGTTCCTTCATCAAGGTATAGTTCTTTAATACACTCTCTGCCCTGTTCACAGAAGATAAAAATTGTATGTTTTACTTTGCCAATAGCAACTGAATAAGAATTCCTGAAGACCTCATTCAGCTTAAAACAGAAATATAATTTAATAAAACAAACTTGACACCAAGGAGGCAACAAAGGGAAAACAAGAGGAAAAAAAAGAAACAGCTTTACTAGTCAGCTGGTGCCAAAGTTCCAATATGACTGCTGTTAGTACAGAGTTCAGCTTCAATCCCAAAAAGTCTCACCATGTTCCTGACATTTCTTTTAAAACAAAAACATTTAAATTCTTGAGAACTCATTTGTTTTAGATAAAAGTTGACTAGAATAGTTTTGGTTTCTACTTTAAATTTTTTTTATATAATTCAAATATTTATACTCATGTATTAAAAAAAAGATAACTGATGCAGTGAAAATTCCAGTTTCTGGGCTGAATTTTATCAGTGCGCTGCACTCTGGGGCAGCACATTGTGAAGTTGGCGGCCTTCCAACATGGAGGTGCCACCAAGCTCTGGTGATATTACGCGTGGGGGCTCATTTAAACAATTATAAGAATCCCAGATTTGTGCACCATTCACACTTATCAAGGTCTAGACAGATAGCACTGCCAAGTCGTTTTGCCAATGTCACATACCTAATCTATAGACTGCTGTCTTCAGTATTTGCTGTTCCTTCATCAAGGTATTCAATACACTTTCTGCCCTGTTCACAGAAGGAGTGGCTGCCCCCGATAATGTAGAGGAGGCAGCTGCCGCGTCCCCGGCATTGGCGTCTGGCGCCACCGTGCAGGCGCCATTTTTAAAGGGGTTCAAGCCCTTTGTGAGAGATTTGAATCTTTAAATTTTTTTTTAAAATCAAAAAGCAAAAGCAGGAGGCCTTTTCCCAACACCCCCCCTCCCACCATGGTTGTTTGATATGCCAATCTGACAGACAATTTTATTCCCACATGAACTCCCCCCACCCCCCCCCCAAACTCATCACTTTTGCCCTTCAACCCCTTCTCACCATCTCCACAGCCAATAAAAAACGTTTTCCCCGCTCCCCCACCCTGATAATTTTAGTCCTTCCCCCCCCCACCAGTTTCGCACCTGCGCAAGTTGCGATCAGCAGCCGTAAAATCGGCGTGGGACAGCTGGTGGCGGCTGGTAGGTTCATTTGCATGTTAATGTTTCTAATTTCCATATTTTACTGCAGGGCCCGTGGCCGCACAGAGGTCCCGCTGCTGTCGGAAAAATGCAGTAGGGCCTCTCGATATTGGGGGTCGAGGCGGGCCTCTCCCAGCAGAATTTTACAGGCCCCCCCGCCATGACCCCCCAACGTCGAGGGGCTCGTGAAATTCAGCCCTCTGTCAAAATACATAGTACATTTCACTGCACTATGAGCCTATTTTACTATAAACTATAGAAGGGAAGGTCGAGATTAGATTTAATAGAGGTGTTCAAAATCATGAGGGGTAAAGCCTGGCTTGGGTATAAAATTAAAACCAGACTTGGGCCCAACCAAACCACAGCCAACCCGGGCTCGAGTCCTTCCATTTTGTTGCGCCTGACCCGACTGTTCCTGCTATTCCTTCAGCTGGAGTTGTGGGGAATCATGGGGTAAGCATGATCCCGTGACTTCCCATGAGCAGCACTGCCCAGCCCGACCCGAGCCCGAATGCTGGACTCGGAATTTTGACCTGACCCAAACTCAACACATAGTCAGGTCTAGTCGGGTTTGGGTTGGGTAGCCAGGCTTTAATGAGGGGTCCAGACAGAGCAGATAGAGAGTATCAACCCAATTGACAGCATGGTTGAGAATCAGAGGACACAGATTTAAAGTGATTGGAAAAAGAACTGGAGGTGACAGAAGGAAAGACTTTTTTTTTTTAAAAAGCACTGAGTGGTTAGGATCTGGAATGCATTGCCTGAGAGGGTGGTTGAAGCAGATTCAATCATGGCTTTCAAAAGGGAATTGGATAAGCACCTGAACAGAAAAAAATCTGCAGGCTACAGGGAAAGAGTGGAGAGTGGGACTAGCTAAATCTTCTTGGAGAGCCAGCATGGAACTGACAGGCCAAATGGCCTTCTTCTATACTCTACCATTGTATGATTTTATGAAATTTAGGCACTTAAATGGCAAGACAAATGCAGTACAATAAAAAAGGACTGCAAGTCAGAGATGGTGAAATCCCACCTGCTAGGTTTTGCCATCTTAGACTTGTGTAAGACATCAGCACCAGGTACAAAGCATTGGGCATCAGCAACATCGGTGAATCAAAAAAAAACACTATGTTCTTATTATACCTGATGAATATTATCACTACAAAAAAAAAACAATTCTTTTAACACTTTTGGTTTTGCAGCTTTAGCACTTAATCTTCTGAGTAAACTCTCAATCTTAAATACCTTCTATGAACGATGACAGTTCTATAACAGGCGTTTGCTCAGAAACAAAAAGCTGTTGTCAGTAAGATTCTACTATTTGGATTACAAGGTAATGTCCTCTATTCAATTCTATTGCATGCAAATCACAAGTAAGACTTCAAAAGTCAGCATGAGCATGCATGGTGGCACATGACAGTGTGCCCGCTACCTTCAAGGAGCTGACAAAATTTAAAACTTATACTTGGGTTTGAGGTATATAATTTGCAAATGTACTCCTCCCATTAAATGACTGGTCAGTTGGGACTGAAAAGACATGGATGAGTGTTGAGTGGGGGCTTAGTTTCATGACATTAAATATTTTAGTAGCTGCCCCATTCATGTCCATTACATTTGTTACCACACTGGTCCACAGCTGCATCAACTATACTAGCTGGATTATGGGAGCTTTATGCATTAAATATCAATAGAGTAAAATCCAGAAATACTTGAATCACTAATGAATCGCCCATGATGTTGCACACAGGAAGTCTAGACATAGTCCTCAGGGAAAGGATTAGAGGAAATAATTGGACGAGGGAATGCAAATGCAATTTAGTGCCCGGAAAGCAATACATGCTAATATTTTTATGTAACCCTTTCATTTCATATTATTTGGTGAAATAGCAATTTGGGAAGCAATGAGCAGGGTTAGAGCTTCCCTGTAATAGTGGCTGAACATTTGGAATACACAAAACACATATGGCAAGAGGATGCACTTAGTGTAACAAATTTACAGAGGTGATTTCCATTATAAATGTGGATACTAAATTTTATAATGGGAAAAACTGATTTGTATGCAGAGATAAGGGGCTGAATTTTTCCAGCTCGCTGCCAATCTCGGCAATGAGCTTCAAACATGGCAGGGTGCACGCATGAGAATTACTCCGTGGAGCCGCCGCAATATTTAGCATGGTGGCTCATTTACATGGCTGGGACAGAACGCATCCACCCGATGACGTAGAGAGGACAGGTGCTCCGTGCTCTGCAATGGTGTCCAGTGCCACGGAGCAGGTTCTGGCGCCAACGGAGCAGGTTCTGGCGCCATTTTTAAAGGGCTTCAAGTCCTTGCATTCCAATTTTTAAAGTTATAGGCATGTTAAAATTAAAAAGTCAAAAATGTAATAAAAGTTTCAAGCCCCTCTCCCACTCCCCCCCCCATGACTAAACAATGTTAATTGCCTTCTCCCCCCCAAAAAAATTACCTTGCAATCCCATCTCTCCTCACAACCCAGTTTATAACCTTTTACCTTCAACCCCTTCCCACCATTCCCTCCACCAATCGCAATACTTTTCCCTTCTCCCCCACCCCAACCAGTGTTCTGCCTCGGATCTGCGAACAGAGATCCAAAGGCGCAAGAGTTCTGGCAACCAACTGGAATATGGCAGCAGGACAGCCGGCGGCAGCAGGTAAGTGATTGATCCATTCATTTTAATGTATTAATACCCCTGATGTTGAGGCGGCGGCGGTGTGGGGGGGGGGGGGTGGAAAAAGAGGGGAGGTCAGTAAAATTCAGCCCAAGATTTTTAATATGGCTGCCAATAGGTCTTCCCACTTTTATTTAGTGGAGACACAAAAATCGTCATACCACACACATTGCATAATTAAAATATACGAAAGGAAAATACAAAACTTCACTAACGTCAATAGATCCCAATCTTGATGCATTGACATTATATTTTAGTGATGATAATACACTCAGAAGTAAGCATTCATTTTTAGAACGTTACTGAGAAATTTGGTTTTAAAGACTTACTGACTACTAGAAATGATAGTCTCCAACAGAAATAAAATTCCACACAATAACTTCCACCAGTGCTATTCCAGGAAGGAGAAATTTTTTCCCAAATCACCTATAAACAAAAAGTGCTCCAATAACGGTTATTTATTTGGGGGGGTGGGGGGTGGTGGTTGGGAAGTGTAGTTAGACTTTACTGTACAATTCTGCTGCCTCACCTCCCTTATCCAAAAGAAAATATTACTAAGCCGGGCTGTTACCTAGAAAACTTTTCTTCTGCTAGTCTTTCTCTAATGCAAAGCTCCCGCTCACGTTCTGAAAAAAGAAATTCAATAAAAAGCAATATTATCAATACCAGTACAGTTTCCACATACATTTTTACAATTTGATGTATTCAAAATCTAAAATCAAAAATAAAGATCTGAAATACCCTCCCTACCCCACTCCGCCTCACTTTCCTCCTTTATATGACCAAGTTTCTGGTCATCTAATATGTATCTCCTTTTGTGGCTCAGTATCATACTTTGTTTAAAATGCTCCTGTAAAGCGTCTTGGGATATTTTATTATCTTCAAGGTGCTATATAAATACAAGTTTTTGTTGCTGTTGTTACTTTTGGCATGCAAGGTAGTAATCTGAAACTGTTATGCAGTTTGTTGCACAAACTTCTGCACAAATCAAACACTTTGTGATGGGAATTTCATTGTGGCCTTCTGAATATGCTAATGAGTATCATTATAAACATAAATGCTCATGATTGACAGTGTCAACAATACTTCCTCTTCCTATAATACAACTGAATATAATGACATTTTGTGACAGAAAAAAATCAGTTATGCAATTAATCGAAACTGTAGGTAGAACTTCATCAGCTACAAATTGATAGGAAAAAGTATGCGTGATATATTGGAATTATTTTAGAATGACGCATCTTTGTTCACTATATACTACCTCCAACAAAAAAAAAAACTCAATTTATTTCTAATCAACCTGATTAATTAATTTATTGCATTACATGCACTTTCAACAAACTGCTGCTCTATTTCACACCCCTATAACAACTAGTAGAGGAAGAAAACCAAAAAATACTGAAATCCCGAATAAACTTGCTTTATTGTGCTGTATTTGAATTCACCAACTGTAAGAGGCAGGCCTCAAACCCACATAAAATCCTTTAGAACCATGGATTCTTCCATTTTGTTCCAGTATACTGTAAATAAATAAAATAAATCAAACAGGTCTAATTACGTTCGAGAAACTCTTCTCTTTCTTTCAAGGCCTTCTCCCTGTTGTGAAGCTGTTCCTCTTTAATTTTCAGCTCAGTCACCAGTGGGTCACTGTCCTGGAGACGTTCATTCTCCAGAGATCTTCTTCCTCGCCTTTCAGCTGATATCTTTCGCTGCTCTTCAGCTACCAAATCAGCAATCAAGGTATGCTGCATTAGCTCATCCACAGAAGGCCTCAGATAATCCTGGTACATAAAAGACAATCACAGTCACATTGAAAGAATAAACAAGTCAATTATATAAAAACAAATAATCATTTTGGTTTGCGACTTCCCCTGCTGCCCCTTATCCTCCCCACAGAAAATTTCACGTCAATTAAGCAGTCTACAGCATTACAGACTATTTGCATATAGGGTGGCTCCAGAAACCCGAAGGCACAGGTCGATGGGATCAATACAGAGTTGCATCTTGCAAGTAGACTCCATCAAGTTCCTTGAAAATTGCTTATCCCACTAGCTATTCCTTCTTAAATCAAGAGACCAGAGTCAATTTGGGTACTCTGACTTGGTGTTTGCTTAGTTCAGTGCTCGAGATCCCTCAACACCAGCTCATAACATTGATTGTGATTAAGGTACTGTATTAACAACTCAGAGTTCAAATTCCACCATGGTAGATTGGAAAATGGAATTCACAGATCTGATAATTTGTGGGCTGACATTCAATAAAATCATCATGAAAACTGCTGGCTTGTTGTAAAAAAATTATTTCTCTAATTTCCTTCAAGGAAGAGGCCCTGTCTGGTCTACACACAATTCCAGTTCCTTACTATGTGGTTGAGTCTAAATACCCTAAGGGAGGCTAGGGATAGGCAAAAATACTGCTTTGTAATTAGAACCACTATATTATTTCCTAGCAGGTATTAGAATACTTTTTTAACCACTGCAATATTAACAGGTGATTTGTTGCAAATTTTCAGGGTTATACACTACATATTATCTGGTTCAGTCACCTGTCACTGCCACGTGGAACCCCATGCCCCTTACTAGAGAGTGCACCTTCTACTGCCCAATATCTGTTAAACAGTAGCATGAATTGGGGATGCCATCATAGCCATGCCTTTCCAAGAACATTTTTGTTAAATCCAACTCAATGGCTTGGTGTGTTCAAGATAACGACTTATATATTCACCAATGGTATAGCATTTTGGGTTTATACCTGTATGGCCTGAATTGAATTGTATATGTTAAATGTAGCAAGTGCTAAATAGCTACCGAAGAAGCACCCATAAAAATTTTCATTTATGCAAGTTCCTGCAGCTTAGAGGCAGTTCACTTAGAAAAATCAGTAATTGCACCTTTATTGTTTTCCACAGAATGGACAGAAAACTTCAAGTATTTTATATGAAATAAGCCAGTTTGTTGTTTTCCAATTGTACCTATTCCCATTGGAATGCTTTTCAAACTACCTGCCATAAAGAAAGGAGAATGCATATGTGGGCATGAGAGATTTCAGTAGCAGATATATGGAGCAAGGAAGGAGTCTATACTAGCATCCCTAATTCACACCATTGTTTAACAGATATTGGGCAGTAAAAGGTGCACTCTGAATCATGAGGGATATGGGGTTCCACTTGTGGGAGTGACAGGTGACACTGAAACAGAGAATATGTAGTGAATAATCTGAAAATTTGCAACAATGGTCATGCCATTGAATCAACTGGTAATATCGCAGTGATAAAAATTTCTCATATCTGCTAAGAAATAATATAGTGGCTTCAATACCAGGTACAAATGCCAATTTCAAAGTTATGGCAAAGCCTTTATTTTATTAAGCAAACATATGCAGCAAGTTTTCTGACTACAGCTAACATACAGTTTAGGTTAGTCCACCTTTTTTGGTGGACGGACAGTTTTTGTGGCCAATACAGGGTGGTAAATGGAATAGAAGATGGAAAGTTTAATAGAGAGAAGGGGGGTTTGAAAAAAAATCATGAAAAAACTACATCGGAAAAAAAAGCTGATACTAACCTTAAGGTTTAACATCCTGCCAAGGAGCTCGTTCAGCCCATCAGAATACCGATAAGGGATTCGTCTAAACTTGCCCTCTCTTATTTTCTCCGCTAATTCCTTCTGATTATATGCAGTGAAAGGTGGGCTTCAAAATAAAATTATAAATTGAGTCAACTATTCTTCTACAAAAGATCTATATATATTTTGTATAATAGACACAAAACATACTAACATATGAATGCATGGTTGGTATATCCAATAGCAAAGCTTAAACTGGACATTGCAGCAGCAGTGTGTCATTTGACATCAAGTAAAAGTAAAAGCTTGGGAAAGATAGGTAATTCAGAATCGAGGTATAGTGAGGCCTTTCTAGTTCCAAAATTATTTACTCATCAGTGCAAGCTGAAAAAATGCTATACATAGATTTGAACTATACCCTTAAGCATCTGTTGCATGTTTTCAGTACTGGGGTATGATCACTAGATGTCATTATCACACACATTAACAGCTCCATTTTGCACCAATGGCATAATGCAACAATATAATCCAACAGTAGCGATACACAATGGGATAGAGTTTCCCCTTTGGGCACAGGCAGAAAATTGCACAAAAAACCCCCACTGATTAGGATACCACTAATTTGCTTACTAAGAAACGTAAAATCTTTCATGAAGGAGTAATCGTAGTGTGATGGAACATAATTGTTTATTTTTTTCTTTTCATTATAAAGTATTCCTCGATATATTTAAGATTGATAGCCTGGTGCAGTTTTATTAAAACAGCTGAAAATGGGTTGATCACCGAAAGTAAGCATCTTAAGTAAGGGTGTCCAATCCTCCGTAAGTTAACAAGATTTAAAAATCACATGAAAAATATCATTCAGAATCGATACTGAAGCATTTAATAGTTTCATCGGCATGCGTAGGTCAGTTTCATAGTAAATTATATTTTTTTGATATGAAAGAACTGCATGCCTACTAATGCAAAGGTGCCTAAGAAAATTAGAATAATTTGGAGGGCCTTCCCAAACTAATGTAATCAGCAGAATTTTGCAATTTCGACCTGTAGGTGTGACTAATTTTGTAGGTGTAGCCTGATCCAGCATAAAAAATTGCAAGTGGTTTTGGTATAACTCACTAATGTTTAAAATTCCCTGATCTTTTGTGCTGGTTTGGTCAATTCCGCCTGGATTACACTGTTATTATCAGCATTAACAATTGGAAACTACCCCCTTTTTTTGGTTAAACATAGAGGTTTAGAAATTATTCCTGAAAATTGACTTGTCTTAACTCAATTAGTTAAACTTTTTGAAAACATTTTAGAATTGGCACTCATTTCTGATGACTTAGTAAATTTAAATTTTCAAATGTCATTTCTGTCCATGACTGAATACCAAATGCCCGAGACTCAAAACATTAAGATTCAGAAAATTGCATGGATTAGCAAATTTGCCAATTTTTCAGGTGAAAATTTGGATCAAAAAAATTAACCTGAATGAAGTGCTTTGTAAGGTAAAGGGTAAACAATGAAAACAAAATGATTTTCATGGGGGTTAAAAAAAAAAAGGGGTGCAAAACAGGCGGCTAAGTTGCCAACACCTGTTTTTTGCCTTACCCCTCCAAATCCATCTCTTATAATGTTATCTAACCCATCATAAAGAGTGTTAATAAGAATTGGCGAGAGAAGACAACCCTGCCTCACTCATCTTTCAAGAGACATCTTCAGTGATTCTCATCCACCCTTGTATGGATCCTGAACAGCTATGCACATCCTAGATAGAATCCAAATTTTGGCTACATACTCACACCTCGAGCTTTTTCAATGAAGGATATATAAAGCATCAAGTTGAAAGCCTCGTGGAAAACCTCGTGAAAACGCACCCGAGTGCCACCCCCTACCTCCAGCCTTTACGATGCTCTGATCACAAAGAAAGCCAACAACTTGTCCTACAAATTTCTGATGAGTGGAATCAGCCAGTTCTTTTCTGATTACTTAACAGGTCTCCAGAGCATCCAGTCTACTGAAACAACCACCTCAACAACAATGGACAGTGACAAGATTCCTCAGCTGTGTTTGAGCTTATAAGGCTTTCATGTGGATAGAAACCAAAATTGCCTCAAACAGAATCTTATTCAATAGCCTCTAAGGGAAGTTTCAAGATCAGTTACTGTTCACCAAAACAATGCCATTCCCTCGAACTCATCCAGAGCAGTTTTGGACATGAATCCTGTACATACTTTCTGCCCTATCATTAATTAAGTGAAAAAAACAAAAGTTCACCTTCCTTCTATGAAAGTATTTTATTAAAGCATCATATCTATGCAACACATTTCAACAGCTTCTCTGACCAAACAAGTGGGTCCTCACTATCATCTGTTGGGTCATGCACAACTCAATATAGCACCCTTTCCAGAACTCCGAGGATGCCCTCAAGTTTGTTGGAGAGCACCAGGAATGGTTAGTCTTCAGCACCAGGCCAGAGAAACACTTTTGATCGTGATTCACAATGGAAAAGTGACTTTAGCACAATTGCATGTCCTTATGGGTGAATACAACCTACTGACGCCACTTCATTGCCGAAATGATTTCCAGCATCTTGATTGCTCCAAAGAGGCCACAATTAGTATTTTAAACACCTTTTAAAATTTGCCCAGTAATTATTTTTCCTTTTGCAATTACCTTAATAGGGTGCTGGGTGAATAAATGGCTAACCTAAGTTTATGACTTCAGCTGCAGAAAGAAGGAATCACTGGCTATATAATCTGCCCTATTATTAGTCCCAGGCTTCACAGTTGGCAATATTCTACTTATGACTGAGCACCATGACACCTTACAGCATAAATGCCATCAGCTACTCTAGCTTGATGGCCACCCTTAGGTATCTTGACACTCACTTAAAAAAGGTAACCCACTAATGTTCTGCAGTTTTCCAAGAAATAAAAGGCTGCAGCTGGAAAGCAAAGGACATGGTATGACTTCACAACTATATGATTAATTACAGTAATTAACAGGTGTCAGATTTGGATCCAGAGATAAAATCTAGGTTGACATCCCAATGCAGTTCTGAGAGATTGCTACACAATCGGAGGTGCCGTTGTTTGGATGAGATGTCAAACTGAGACCCCCTAGGTGGACATAAAAATTCCTAATATTTATCTCTCAACCAACATCATTAAATGAGAGATTATCTGATCATTATTTTATTGCTTTGCATAAATTTCTTTATGTTCTTTCAGCACTAATGAACCCCATGCTATTGCAAAATTAACAAACCTTGGAAAAGCAGAGAGCATGGCTGGAACCATGCACCACTTTTGAAGCTCAAGACTGAGACTGTCTATAATGGGTGACTGCAGTTGGAAAATTTTTCTGCAAAGCCATATGGAGATATCTACCAGCCTGTCAGATATCTCTCCCCACCCCAAATTGTTAGCAAATATCCAAAGTCACTTTGGATCTTTCCTACTTTGAGTTTGAACTACACAGTTTTATGCAATATCTTGACAGAAGTTCATGTCTATCAACTGTCAGAGCGGGTCTATATTTGGAGAAACTACAGTAAACACAATTTCCATCTAGTTTAGCAGCAAGGTTCCTTGTTAGGCATCTTAAATCAACTTGCTCCTTCTTGCAACAGAGGTGTTAAATGCTATGTGGAGCTGTATGTTTTGCAGAGTGCATCCCCTCCCCTCCCACCCACCTGCCCCCTTACAGATGTAATTTCAGAACTTCAAGGACGCAAGAAACAAAACTGGGTTTCTCCCCCACCCCCTTGACTGTGCAAAGTGTCAGAGAATCAGTCTGCAGAAAACATACCATTCTTAAGAAAATTGTCCATCTATGACAAAAAATTAGAGGGGGAAGACAAAAATAAAATACAAAGCAGAATAAGCCAATTAAAATGCAGGCTCACAATCAAAACAGAAGACACTGATTTAGAACAGCCTTAGTATGGTACTTACGAAAGTGCACAAAGTTCATACAGTAAACATCCCAAGGACCATATGTCAGACTTCTCATTGTAGGACATGTGATTAATTTGTTCCTGCAAATCAAAACATACAAATGATTTATATAAATTTACATGGCCAGTAATACAATAATTGTAATCGTTAATCTATCCACTCTAGTTAGATGCAAGTTAGTTAACATGTCAAAGTAATGACAAGTATAGTAATATCATATTTAACAATTAGATTGAATGATGTTGTGGCAATAACTGCAAACTGGCTCCAAAAAAAGGCAAGGCTGGGTACTAAATATTTCTGGATACAAGGTGTTCAGGAAAGATAGGGAAGAAAAGAAAAGGAGGAGGGGGGGGGGGGGGGGGGCAGTATTGAATAAGGATAATATTACATGACTGGAGACATGATGTCCTAGAGGGGTCAAGGACAGAATCTATTTGGTTGGAGCTAAGAAACAATAGAGGTACCATTACACTGGGTGTATTCTATAGGTCACCAACTACCGAGAAAGATATAGAGAAACAAATTTGCAAGGAAATTATACAGAGATGCAAAAACTATAGAGTAATTATAATGGGGAACTTTACTTATCCTAATAGAGACTGGGATAGCATTGGTGTAAAAGGGCAGAGAGAGGGCAGAGTTTCTAAGGTGCATGCAGGATAATTTTCTAGATCAGTCAGTTTCCAGAAAGGGGACATTGCTGGATTTGGTTCTGGGGAATGAGCTGGGTTAAGTGGATCAAGCTTTAGGTTAGCTATGGAATAGGTCAAGAAGCAATCCTAAGTAAAAAATAATTAATTGGGGGCCAATTTCAATGGGGCGAGAACAGATCTGGCCCAGGTAAACTGGAATCAAAGATCGGCAGGCAAAACTGTAATTGAATAATGGGTGGCCTTTAAAGAGATGGTTCAGGTACAGTTGAGGTACAATGCCATGAGGGGGAAAAGGTAGGACAAACAAAGCCAGAGCTCCCTGGATGATGAGATAGAATGCAAGATGAAGCAGAAAAAGGGCCCATATGACAGATGTCAGGTTGATAATACAAGTGAGAACCAGGCTGGATATAGAAATGTCAGAAGGGAAGTGAAAAAGGAAATAAGGGAAAAGAGAGAATATGAAAAGAGTGGCCGCTAACATAAAAGGGAATCCAAAAATCTTCTTATAGGCATATAAATAGTAAAAGGGGAGCAAAAGGAAGGGCGGGAGCAAGTAGGGACTAAAAAGGGGATCTACGCACTGAGGAAGAGGGCATGACTGAGGTACTGAATGAGCACTTTGCATCTGACTTTACCAAGGAAGATGCTGTCAAAGTCAGTGAAAGACGTGGTGATTGAGACACTGGATGGGCTAAAATTTCATAACGAGGGGGTATTAGAAAGGCTGGCTGAACTTAAAGTTAAGTCACAAGGACCCAGATCAGATGCATCCGAGGATACGGAGTGAAGAAAGAGTGGAAATTGCATTGGCACTGACCATAATATTCCAATCCTCCTAAGATACAGGGGTGGTACCAGAGCACCGAAGAATTGCAAATATTACACCCTTGTTCAAAAAAGGCTGGAAGGACAGGCTAGTCAGTTTAGCCTCGGTGGTGAGAAAGCTTTTAGAAACGATAATCCTGGACAAAATTAAGTCACTTGGACAAATGTGGATCAATCAAGGAAAGCCAGAATGGATGTTAAGGGCAAACCATGTTTAACTAATATGATTGAGTTTTTGGTGAGGTAACAGAGAGGGTTGATGAGTGTAATGCAGTCAATGTGTGTACATAGACTTTTAAAAAAAAATTTGTTCATGGGATGCACGTGTTGCTGGCAAGGCCAGCATTTGTTGCCCATCTCTAATTGCCCTGGAGAAGGTGTTGGATAAAGTGCCACATAGCAGGCTTGTCAGCAAAGTTAAAGCCTATGGAATGAAAAGGGCAGTGGCAACATGCATATGAAATTAGCTGAGTGACAGGAAACAGAGAGTAGCGGTGAACTGTTGTTTTTTGGACTGAAGAATGTTTTATAGTGGGGTTCCTCAGGGGTTGGCATTAGGATCACTACTTTTCTTGATCTATATTAATGACCTAGACTTGGGTGTGCAGGACACAATTTCAAATTTTGTAGAGGACACAAAACTTGGAAGTATTGTTAACTGTGAAGAGGATCGTGATAAACCTCAAAAGGCCACAGACAGGCAGACACGTGACAGATGAAATTTAATGGAGAGAAAAGTGAGAAGTGATATTATTTCTACCAAAATGTGAGAACCAATACAAAATAAAACGATACAATTCTGAAGGGGGTACAGGAGCAGAGGGACCTGGGGTATATGTGCACAAATTGTTGAAGGTGGCGGGGCAAGTTGAGAAAGTGGTTAATAAGGCTTATGGGATCCAGCCCTTTATAAACAGAGGAAGAGAGAGTACAAAAGCAAATAAGTTATGGTGATTCTTTATAAATCACTAGTTCAACCTCAACCAGAGTATTGTGTCCAATTCTGGGTACCACATTTTAGGAAGAATGTAAAGGCATTGGAGCAGGTGCAGAAAAGATTTACGAGAATGGTGCTGGGGATGTCAGACTTCAGTTCTATGGATAGATTGGCAAAACTGAGATAGTTCTTTTGAGAGGAGAAGAGTGAAAGGAGATTTGATAGAGGCGTCCAAAATGATGAGAGGTCTGGACAGGTAGGGCGAAATTGTTCCCATTGAAGGAAGTGTCGAAAACCAGAGGACACTGAGTGCAAGTGATTGGCAAAAGGAGCTAAAGGCGACATGACCAAAAACAATTTTTATGCAGCGACTAATTACAATCTGGAATGCATTGCATGAAAAGGGGGCAGAGGCAAATTCAATTGCGGCTTTCAAAAGGTAACTGGACAATTATCTGAAGATAAAAGATATGCAGAGCTATGGAGAAAAGGCAGGGGAGTGGGACAAGCTGAGTTGCTCACACAGTAAGCCAGTATGGACATGACGGACCGAATAGCCTCCTTCTACGCTTTTATGATTCTATGAATATTTAATAACCCTTAAATGGTCACTATAGTCAAAAGAAAAATCCCTATTGATAAAGGGGAATGTAACTTTTTCAGCTAAGGTACAAAGTATTATGCCCCATGATTATGGAATCAGTGAAATTCAGAAATTACTGGTAAAATTATATATACAAAAAAATGAACACCATCATTTTCAATTATGAACAAAAATGTATACTCACTGGAGACATGTAATATGGAGTGCCAACAAATGTTTTGGCAAAACTAGTGTCATGTTGCAAAATCCTAGCCAAGCCAAAATCACCTAGTTTGACATTATGCTGTACATCAAGAAAGACATTAGCAGGTTTGAGATCTCTGTGTAGCACTGTGCGACCACTTTCACTGCGTCTGTGACATTCTCGTAAGGCCAGAGCTATCTGAGCAAGGACATGCAGGGCAAAATCTTCCTCTAAATACCGCCTGAAAGACAAATATATTTAACCTTTTTTGAAAAAGGAACAGTACTTCTGAAAACATTCAATAAGAAACATAACCCAATTAAAAAATTCATAGTCTTTCTACAGTGCAGCAGTTTTAAATAAAAAAATGCATCTCTGAAGTCAGACATGAGCAATGCTATATGCTCTATAGAGATGATCTTTATTGATTATCTGCTGTAGAATATTAAGTGTTATCATAATTATTTAGCATATGGGAAGTAATGTGTCTAAGGATGTTACAAATCCTTTAATAGTCACATGGTAGTACAGAACTTGGCTATTGCTGAAAAAAAGAGGGACATGCTGTTGTTTTTCATCTTGCATGCATCAGGACAGATGCAAGAATGCCAAATTTAAAAGGAAGCAACAATTTATACTCTACTTAACCAGCCCATACTTGCAAAACTCAGAATACAATGTCTAAGGTTAGATGTGATTCTACGACTGTTCAATAAGTGCTGTCCAATCCTGAGAGTGCTAAGAATTACATAAGCAAACAATTTAAGATTATCAGTCAGGCTTGCAATGTGGCTCACTTGCACTTTCTAGAAGCTACATACATTCATACACAGTCCTCTGCAGGCAAAAGGAACATGTCCAGGCGATCTGCCTTTTTTGAATTAACAAAAGCGCGAGGGACTGTAGTCTCCTGGTGCATTCTCCATGGCAACACCTCGACCAGAGTTGACTTGCCAATCAATCAGCACCCTTTTCTCATGCAGTATAAATTGTTGTTCCCTTTGAAATGCGGTATCCTTCAATCTGTCCTTATGAGTGCAAGATGAAAAGCTTCAATAGCATGTCTCTTGTTTCAGCAATATTCAAATCCTCTACTCTTAACTTTTTCTAGTGTCCCATTGCCTGCCTGATGGCGTTCATTCTGCTGGGGTACAATTCCACAGGCAATCTGATACCTCACCCAAATATCTATTTTTATTCATTAATAAAAAGAAAAAACACAAATGCTGGAAGAGTCTACCCAAAACAGTAACTCTTCTGGTCTTGTCATAGATGCTACCTAACCTGCTGAGCATTTCCAGCATTTTCTGTTTTTGTTTTTGGCTATTATTCATGTGCGACCTTTGCACCAAATGTTCGCAGACTATTTGAATGCAGAGGCAAAATAGTTGAGCCAGATGCTATCCCCACCCAACATTCATACATTTCCAGAAGTTTCTAACTCTGGTCATTATTTATATATTTAGCTGAACTGCTTTGGAAAGGGGCAGGAAATGAGAAAAAAGAATTACACTCACTCACTGGCATTTCAATAACTCAGGTGCCCCTTTTGCCATGAAAAGAAAATCCCCTGGGTGCATTAAAGTAAAAATTGAAACTTTCTTTATTGATATACTGCAAAATGCCATCTGAGTTAAGTTCAATACCACCTTCAAAATAATCTCTAAATAAATCAGGAAGAGCACCCTAAATTGGTTGCTAACATTTTGCAGACCCCATGGTTTCTCTTGGGCACAGCTAGCAGGTTAGAAAAATTCTCTCATCAAAATCCATTCATTTCCTCCTCCCAAAATTATTAGCTGCCCAATGGCATTTTCCCCCATGTATATATAAGTGATAGAAACAGTAGCAATGTGGCGACAGTGGGAAGAGACTAGTTCACCTACACATGTATAACCCAAACTGGATATGAAAGCACTATAGTAGTTACATAAGGAAAACTTTCGGAGCAACAACACAAACACAGACTCCAAGATTTAAAGCAAAGTTCAGCTGAAAAATTACAAGAAGAAAATTACTACCTAGATCACAGTTGGAAAATAAATGCATGTTTTCAATGATAATATGGCCTGCACAAGCAACATGGATAAGGAAGTTAGTCTAGAATTAGTACATGCAGTCAGTCAAGTAGTTTAATAGAATTTTGCTGATAAAGTCTCTACTCCTACTCCTAGTTTGTATGTTAGTATGTAAGAAAACATGTTCTTGAGCAAACCAGGCAGAACAGAAAGTTTAAGCAACTAGAAGCAGAAGGGCAATAGGAAATACCGCACAAAAAAAGTGAATGCTGTCTACGACCTTGATGAAAGGTGGGAACTTCGCAGCTGTTTAATGACTAGAGCTGAAAAAGGTAAAACCAAGGATTAGATAAAGGAGAGGGAGTAGATTAGTCAGCGATCACCTTGAGTATGCAATATCTATGGCTTGAAATAGAATAGGTGTCATAGTACAAATAAACAGCTATGAATATACTATTACTTAAGTTCAACAACTTGCATTTACATAGTGCATTTAATATGGTAAAATGCCCAAGGCACTTCACAGAAACGTTAACAAAATTCAACATGAAGCCACATAAGGGGATATTAGAGCAGACGACCAAGCCAATGTCCAAAGAGGTAGGTTTTAAGGTGCATCTTAAAACAAGGGAAGAGAGGCACGGTGGTTTAGGAAGTGAATGCCAGAGCTTTGGACCTTGGCAGCCGAAGGCAATAAAATCAGGATGTACGTGAAACCAGAATTGAAGGAATGCAGATATTTCTGAGAGCGGCAGGACAGGAAGAGGTTACAGAGATAGGGAGGGGCAAGCCCATGGCCAGATTTAAGAATAAAGATGAGAATTTTAAAATCGAGGCATTGCTTAACTGGGAGTCAATGTAGGTCAGCGAGCATGGATTTGATGGGTGAACAGGACTTGGTGTGAATTAGGATAGGGGCAGTAGTGTTTTGGATGAGTTCGGGTGGACTGTGGACTAAAAGTTGCACATTAGAGCAAAATATCTTGAAAGTTTCTTGAATCAAGTCCAAACTAAATCACACAAAGTGAGCGCAAAGCACAACTTTCACTTTAGGAAACTAATTGAATGCACTAAGTTGCTGTTTAAGAAATAGACTGCATGATTAAATAAGAGCAAGTAAGCTTGGAAAAGGTCTTCAACAACTCAAGTACAATTTAAGAGAAAAAATATATTAAGATGTCCTACAGTTGTGAAATGATGCATCTTTCTTAAAAAAAAACCAGAACTATGAATAACTTGTGAGCTTGTCCAGTGAAAATTAAAAATCTAGGTCATATAATGCAATATTGCACGAGTGCATGCACATCATGTAATTTCTTTCAGAATGATCCCAGATTCAAAAAGCTGTCAATGCCACAGCCTCTGATGTCATGAAGTCCTTTGTGCTATTTTCCAATTTACAGCAATATAAAACTCTTCCATTATATCCCACTTTACCTTTCTCGTATACAGTTGTTAATCAGACTGGCTAAGTCACCTCCTTCACAGAACTCCATTACTATGTACAATGTTGCATTTGTTCTGTCAATAATACGGTCATAATATCGAACAATATTTGGGTGTTTAAGTTCTCGAAGCAAGTTCACCTCCGATACAAGCATCTGTTTCTCTGCCTCAGACATGGATCCATAGTCCATCTCCTTCCAGACCAGGACCTGCAAAAGTTAAATGAAGAAAACAACCATTTCAGACAGATCACAGTAGCTGGCATGCAAAGTTAGGTTAGAACATTTCTCTTGAAACTGAACTTGAAATTAAAGGATTGGCACCCCATCCACAAAAAACACACAGTGGCAGTTGTGTGTACCATCAACGAGATGCACTGCAGCAATGCACCAAGGCTCCTGAGACAGCACCTTCCAAATCCACAACCTCTATCAACTAGAAGAACAAGGGCAGCAAATGCATGGGAACACCACCACCTGCAAGTTCCCCTCCAAGTCACACACCATCCTGACTTGGAACTATAATCACCATTCCTAGCTGTCGCTGGGTCAAAATCCTGGAACTCCCTTCCTAACAGCACTGTGGGGGTACCTACCTCACATGGACTGCAGTGGTTCAAGAAGGCAGCTCACCACCACCTTCTCAAGAGCAATTAGGGATGGGCAATAAATGCTGGCCTAGCCAGCGACACCCACATCCCACGAATGAATTTAAAAAAAACCATCAAACAAAAACAATCTGATTGTTCAGGAAATTTAGCTGCATGATAAATTGCATATAAGTACTCATCAAGTATAAAGTTTTCCAGGAGTTTAATTTTTGAAATTTAGTGCAGGATTCCTTTGACTTGACAACTTGTGCATGAGCATCATGCAAGGTAGATGTCCGTGCAGACCTACTTGCGACATTATTTCATTCTTCAATTATCAAGGAAATTTTCTTTCTTTGGCCTCCTTGTCTCGAGAGACAATGAGTAAGCACCTAGAGGTGGTCAGTGGTTTGTGGAGCAGAACCTGGAGTGGCTATAAAGGCCAATTCTACAGTGACAGGCTCTTCCACAGGCGCTGCAGATAAAATTAGCTGTCGGGGCTGTTACACAGTTGGCTCTCTCCTTGCGCTTCTGTCTTTTTTCCTGCCAACTGCTAAGTCTCTTCGACTCGCCACTCTTTAACCCCACCTTTATGGCTGCCCACCAGCTCTGACAATCACTGGCAACTGACTCCCACGACTTGTGATCAATGTCACAGGACTTCATGTCAAGTTTGCAGATGTCTTTAAGGCGGAGACATGGACGGCCAGTGGGTCTGATACCAGTGACGAGTTAGTTGTACAATGTGTCCTTGGGGATCCTGCCATCTTCCATGCAGCTCACATGGCCAAGCCATCTCAAGCGCCGCTGGCTCAGTAGGGTGTATATGCTGGGGATGTTGGCCGCCTCGAGGACTTCTGTGTTGGAGATACGGTCCTGCCACCTGATGCCAAGGATTCTCCGGAGGCAGCAAAGATGGAATGAATTGAGACGTCGCTCTTCGCTGACAGACGTTGTCCAGGACTTGATGCCGTAGAGCAAGGTACTGAGGACACAGACTTGAAACACTCAGACTTTTGCATTGTGTCAGTGCGCCATTTTCCCACACCCTCTTGGCCAGTCTGGACATAGCAGCGGACACCTTTCCCATGTGCTTGTTAATTTCTGCATCGAGAGACAGGTTACTGGTGATAGTTGAGCCTAGGTAGATGAACTCTTGAACCACTTCCAGAGCATGGTCGCCAATATTGATGGATGGAGCATTTCTGACGTCCTGTCCCGTGATGTTCGATCAAGTCATACAAATCCACATAATTTATATTACTTCCCAAACAAAAATTATCCTACAAGAAGCATATATTTTAGGTATGCAAACTCAATATGCCACTCAGCAGAAATGCTACGCAAAGGCTAGATCCTGCAAACTGGCAATGGGACCAAGAAGTCATTCAACACAACTCACTTACTTTCCAGCAGACAATTTTAGGGAAGGTCCAGGATTTCCCTTCCTTTTACCCTCTTAAACAACAGTAAAGGAATCTCACGTTTAGTAATCTCAAAATTTAGTCAAATGATTAAACAATTAAAAAGTCATAAATCAATGAGAATTACACAGGACACCCTGACATGTTCATTAAGATACCCACTGCAACCCAAAATAACATATGTCCATCATATATTACTATAACTTTCATCTCCACCTCAACAGATTAGCTGCACCTTCAGAAATAATTACTCGAAAGCTCTCCTGGCTGACCTCTAATTGTTCATAAAATTCAGCTCATCCAAAATTGGCATCCTATTCCATACCAAATCCCCTTCATCCAGGTCCTCAGAGCAGAATCACCCTAGACACTCTAAAAAGCATAGTGAAGGCCCTGAGCCACCACACTTCTGATGAAAGGCCACGACCTGAAACATTAACTCTGTTTTGCTCCCCACAGATGCTACAGACAGGTCATTTTGCTAAATGTCATGCTGGTGCCTATGCTCCACAAACCTCCTTGTACACTTCATCTAACCCCATCAACATCTTATTTTTTTCTTCCTCATTTGATAATCTAACTTCCCCTTAGTATCCATTTGTCTCAACTACTCTTTGTGGTAGCAAGTTCCACAACATTTTAACTGCTCTCTGAGTAAAGAACTTTCTTCTGAACTTTTTAGTGACCATCTTATATTTATGCCCCTAGTATTGATCTCCCCCACAAATGGAAGCATCTTTACATTTACCGTATCAAACCCTTTCATAATCTTAAAGGACCTCTATCAGGTCACCCAAGAAAAGCCTGTTCAATCTCTTCTTATAGGTTATGACCTGTCAGTCTGCTACCATCCTTCTGAACCATTTTTGCGCGTTTGAACACTTCCATTTAGTATTATAGAAATAGTGGTAGGTTGGGAAAAGGGCTTTTTGAACGAGTCATCCAGTGGAGTAATGAAGTGCCTTTCCAATTGGCCACGGGAATGCAGTGGGATCCGAGGACATGTGATGAGAACTCCAGGAATTGGGGAATTAGAGCCGGTGGGAGCTTTTGCCTCTCCTGTTCGAACCCACTGAAGTTCAAAGGAGGAGTATTGCAAATAAAGCAGATGAGCCGAGGGCACAGATAGACAGGTGGCAGTATGACATCATAGCTATTACAGAAACATGGCTTAAGGAGGGACAGGAATGGCAGCTCAACATTCCTTGTTACAGGGTTTACAGACGAGATAGGGAGGGGGATAAGAAAGGAGGGGGGAGTGGCAATTTTGGTCAAGGAAACTATTACAGCTGTGAGGAGGGATGATATGTTGGAAGGTTCATTAAATGAGGCCATATGGATTGAGCTAAGGAACAAAAAAGGGGCAATCACACAGCTGGGAGTGTATTATAGACCCCCAGTCAGAGGGAGATAGAAGAGCAGGTATGTAGGCAAATCTCTGAGAAGTGCAAGAACAATAGGGCAGTAATAGTAGGGGATTTTAATTACCCCAACATTAACAGGGATAGTTTTAGTGTGAAAGGAATTGAGGGAGCAGAATTCTTGAGGTGCATTCAGGAGAACCTTTTTGGCCAGTATTAGCAAGTCCAACAAGAGAGGGTGCAGTTTTAGACTTAGTTTTAGGAAATGAAGATGGACAGGTGAAAGGAGTGGCAGTGGAAGTGCATTTTGGTGGTAGAGATCATAATTCAGTCAGTTTTAACAATTATGGTAAAGGACTGAGATAGAACAGGAGTTAGAGTTCTCAATTAGGGCAAGGCCAATTTTACTAAACTGAGGAGTGATTTAGCAAAAGTGGACTAGAAACAGCTACTTGTAGGTAAATCAGTGTCAGAACAGTGGGAGGCATTCAAAGGAGAGATTCAAGGGGTTCAGGGTAAACATGTTCCCACAAAGAAAAAGGGTGAGGCGGCCAAATCTAGAGCCCCATGGATGTCAAGGAGCCTACAGGATAAGATAAGACAGAAAAAGAAAGCTCATGTCCAACACCGACAACTCAATACTACAGAAAGCGGAGGGGTGAAATCAAAAAGGAAATTAGGAAAGCAAAGAGATGGCACGAAAGAATATTGGCAAGCAAAATCAAGGTGAATCCAAAGATGTTTTGTCAATACATAAGAGTCAGAAGATAACTAAGGAGAGAGTAGGGCCCATAAAAGACCAAAAAGGTAACCTATGTGTAGGAGCGCAAGATATTGGTATAGTTCTTAATGAATACTTTGCGTCTGTCTTCATAAAATGCAGATGTTGTAGTTAAGGAGGAAGAGTGTGAAGTATTGGATGTGATAAACATAGGGAGAGAGGAAGTATGAATGGGATTAGCAACCTTGAAAGTTGATAAATCACCAGGGCAAGATGAAATGTATCCTAGGCTGTTAAAAGAAGCGAGAGAGGAAATAGCAGAGGGTCTGACCATCATTTTCCAGTCCTCACTTGATAGAAGTGTGGTTAAGGAGGATTGGAGAATTGCTAATGTTGTACCTCTATTTAAAAAGGGAGTGAAGGATAGACCGAATAATTACAGGCCAGTCAGTCTAACCTCAGTCGTGGGCAAATTATTGGAATCTGAGACACAGGATAAATTGTCACTTAGAAAGGCACAGGTTAATCAAAGATAGTCAGCATGGATTTGTTAAGGTAAGATCTTGTTTGACCAACTTGATCGAATTTTTTGAAAAAGTAACAAGGAAGACAGATGAGGATAGTGTAGTTGATGTGGTCTACATGGATTTTAGTAAGGCTTTTGACAAGGTCCCACATGGCAGACTGGTTAAGAAAATAAAATCCCATGGGATCCAGGGAAATGCAGCATGGTGGATACAAAATTGGCTCAGTGGCAGGAAACAAAGGGTAATTTTTGACGGTTGTTTTAGCGACTGGAGGTCCATTTCCAGTAGCGTTCCGCAGGGCTCAGTACAGGGTCCCCGGTTTTTGCAGTGTGTTTTGGGGAGGCGGTGGTGTAGCGGTATTGTCACTGGACTAATAACCCAGGAAATTGACCTGGGGACATGGGTTCGAATCCCACCACAGCAGAAGGTGGAATTTGAATTCAATTAATAAATCAATTAAAACCTACTCTAACGATGACCACGAAACCATTGTCAATTGTTGTAAAACCCCATCTGGTTCACTAATGCCCTTTAGGGAAGGAAACCTGCTGTTGTTACCTGGCCTACATGTGATTCCAGACCCACAGCAACGTGGTTGACTCTTATATGCCCTCTGAAATGACCTAGCAAACCACTCAGTTGTATCTCACCGCTAAAAGTCAATAAAGAATGAAACTGCATGGACCACCCGGCATCGACCTAGGCACCAGAAATAACAACGACAAACCCAGCCCTGTCGATCCTGCAAAGTCCTCCTTACTAACATCTGGGGCTTGTACCAAAGTTGGGAGAGCTGTCCCTCAGACTAGTCAACCAACAGCCTGACATAGTCATATTCACGGAATCATACCTTACAATGGTCCCAGACACCTCCATCACAATCCCTGGGTATGTCCGGTCCCACCTGCAGGACAGACCCAGCAGAGGGGGTGGCGCAGTGGTATACAGTCTGGAGGGAGTTGCCGTGGGAGTCCTCAACATCAACTCCAGACCCCAAGAGGTCTCATGGCATCAGGTCTTACATGGGCAAGGAAACCTCCTGCTGATTACCACCTACCACCCTCCCTCAACTGATGAATCAGTACTCCTCCATGTTGAACACCACTTGGAGGAAACATAGGGTGGCAAGAGCACAGAATGTGCTCTAGGTGGGGGACATCAATGTCCATCACCAAGAGTGGCTCGGTAGCACCAGTACTGACCAAGCCCGAAAAGACATAACTGCTAGACTGGATCTGCGGCAGGTGGTGAGGGAACCAAAAAGAGTGAAAAACATACTTGACTTCGTCCTCACCAATCTGCCTGCCGCAGATTCATCTGTCCATGACAGTATTGGTAGGAGTGACCACCGCACAGTCCTTGTGAAGGCGAAGTCCCACCTTCACATTGAGGATACCCTCCACCATGTTGTGTGGCACTACCATCATGCTAAATGGGATAGATTTCGAAGATATAGCAACGCAAAACTGGACATCTGTGAGGCGCTGTGGGGCAGCAGCAGATCGTACTCAACCACAATCTGTAACCTCATGGCCTGGCATATCCCCCACTCTACCATTACCATCAAGCTGGGAGATCTGGCTCAAAGAAGAGTGCAGGAGGGCATGCCAGGAGCAGCAGCAAGCATAACTCAAAATGAGGTGTCAACCTGGTGAAGCTACAACCCAGGACTACTTGCGTGCCAAACTGTGTAAGCAGAATGTGAGAGACAGAGCTAAGCGATCCCTTAACTAACGGATCAGATTGAAGCTCTGCAGTCCTGCCACATTCACTTGTGAATGGTGGTGGACAATTAAACAACTAACTGGAGAAGGTGGCTCCACAAATATCCCCATCCTCAATGATAGGGGAGCCCAGCACATCAGTGCAAAAGACAAGGCTGTAGCATTTGCAACAATCTTCAGCCAGAAGTGCTGAGTTGATGATCCATCTCGGCCTACCCCTGAAGTCCCCAGCAAAGATACCAGTCTTCAGCCAATTCGATTCACTCCACGGGATAGCAAGAGATGGCTGAAGGCACTGGATACTGCAAAGGCTATGGGCCCTGATAACGTTCCAGCAATAGTACTGAAGACATGTGCTCCTGAACTTGCTGTACCCCTAGCCAAACTGTTCCAGTACAGCTACAACACTGGTATCTACCCAGCAATATGGAGAATTGCCCAGGTATGTCCTGCTCTTTGTGTACAGTACGTCCAACCCAGCCAATTACCACCCCAGTCTACTCTCAATCATCAGTAAAGTGATGGAAGGTGTCATTGACAGTGCTATCAAGTGGCTTAACAATAACTTGTTCGGTGACATTCAGTTTGGGTTCTGTCATGGCCACTCAGCTCCTGACCTCATTACAGCCTTGGTTCAAACATGGATAAAAGAGCTGAACTCAAGAGGTGAGGTGAGACTGACTGCCCTTGACATCAAGGCAGCATTTGCCGAGTATGGCATCAAGGAGCCCCAGCAAAACTGAAGTCAATGGGAATCAGGGGGAAAACTCTCTGCTGGTTGGAGTCATACCTAGCGCAAAGGAAGATGGTTGTGGTTGTTAGAAATCAATCAATTCAGCTCCATAACATCACTGCAGGAGTTCCTCAAGATAGTGTCATATGCCCAACCATCTTCAGCTGCTTAATCAATGACCTTCCTTCAATCATAAGTTCAGAAGTGGGGAAGTTCGCTGATGATTGCATAATGTTCAGCACCATTCGCAACTCCTCAGATACCAAAGCAAAACAGTCCGTGTAGAAATGCAGCAAGACCTGGACAATATCCAGGCTTGGGCTAATAATTAGCAAGTAACATTCACACTACACAAGTGTCAGACAATGACCATCTCCAACAAGAAAGAATCTAAGCATTCCCCCTTGACATTCAAATCGCATTACCATCACTGAATCCCCCACTAACAACATCCTGGGGTTATCATTGACCAGAAACTGAACTGGAGTAGCCATATAAATACTGTGGCTACAAGAGCAGGTCAGAGGCTAGGAATCCTGCGGCACGTAACTCACCTCCCAACTCCCCAATGCCTGTCCACCATCACAAGACACAAGTCAGAAGCTGAATGGAATACTCTCCACTTGCCTGAATGGGTGCAGCTCCAACAACACTCAAGAAGCTCGACACCATCCAGGACAAAGCAGCCCGCTTGATTGGCACCCTATCCACAAACATTCACTCCCTCCACCACCGACGCACAGTGGCAGCAATGTGTACCATCTACAAGATGCACTGCAGCAATGCACCAAGGCTCCTTCAACAGCACCTTCCAAACCTGCGACCTCTACCACCCAGAAGGACAAGGGCAGCAAATGCATGGGAACACCACCACCTGCAAGTTCCCCTTCAAGCCACACACCATCCTGACTTGGAACTATATCGCCGTTCCTTCAATGTCGCTGGGTCAAAATCCTGGACCTCCCTTCCTAACAGCACTGTGCGTGTCCCTACCCCACAGGGACAGCAGCAGTTCAAGAAGGCAGTTCACCACCGTCTTCTCAAGGGCAATTGGGGATGGACAATAAACGCTGGCCTCGCCAGCGACACCTACATCCCATGAATGGATAAAAAAAAATTAATTATTTGGACATAAATGTAGGGGTCATGATCAAGAAGTTTGCAGACGACACAAAGATTGGCCGTGTGGTAGGTAGCGAGAAGGATAGCTATAGACTGCAGGAAGATATTGATAGTCTGGCCAGATGGACAGAAAAGGGGCAAACGGAATTCAACTTGGAGAAGTGTGAAGTGATGCATTTGGGGAGGTCAAACAAGGCAAAGGAATACACGATTAATGGGAAATGTAGAGGAAGTAAGGGACCTTGGAGCGAATGCCCACAGATCCCTAAAGGTAGCAGGATAGGTCGATAAGGTGGTTAAAAAGACAAATGGAATCCTTTCCCCTATTAGCTGAGGAACAGAATACAGGAGCAGGGAGGTTATGCTGGAACTGTATAACTCATTGGTTCGGCCACAACTTGGGTACTGTGTGCTGTTCTGGCCACCTCATTACAGAAAGGATGTAATTGCACTAGAGAGGGCACAGAGGAGATTTACAATGATGTTGCCAGGACTGGAAAAATACAGCTATGAGGAAAGATTCGATAGGCTGGGTTTGTTCTCCTTGGAACAGAGAAGGCTGAGGGGAGATCTGATTGAAATATACAAAATTTTCAGCAGCCTGGATAGAATGGAGGTGAAAGGTATATTCACCTTAGCAGAGAGGTCAGTGACGAGGGGGCATAGACTTAAAGTGATTGGTAGAAAAATTAGAGGGGATGTGAGAAAAAAACTTTTTAACCCAGAGGGTAGTGATGGTCTGGAACTCACTGCCTGAAAGGGCAGTCAAGGCAGAGGCCCTCAACTCAATTCAAAAGGAGTCTCGATATGCACCTCAAATGTTGTAAACTGCAAGGCTACGGACCCAAATGCTGGAAAATGGGATTAGAATAAGTGGATCGTTTTTCGGCCGGCACAGACACGATGGGCCAAGTGGCCTCTTTCTGTGCCGCAAACCTTCTATGATTCTATGAATTCACCCCAACAAGTGTTAAAAACTCCTCATGACCACCACCCTCACCGCCAAACCATTAAAACTCCGTGCGTGATGGAGACACCGCAGTTTAACGGCTCACTTGTACGGGCCTGTCTAGCCAGCGACCAGATGAGGGGTAGAGCCTCACTCACCTTCCCGTCCGATTTGCGTCTGATCTTCAGGCACCTGCCGTAAGAGCCGGAACCGATGCTCTCCAGCAGCTCATAATCTTCCAGGCGGGACGGCATTTTTCTACACGAAGCAAATGGCCACAGGCATCGAAATCCCGGGTGAGTTAAAGACAACGCACGATCACTACTGTCCCTCGAAGTCTAACCGGCGACTTACGCCGGAGCCACGAGCCCAACCGAACAGTCGCCGTGAGACACCCGACAAACTTTAAAACCGCCCCTCCCCCCTCAGCTCTATCTGATTGGTCGGCCGGCCTCAGCGTCCCGACTTTTGATTGGCTCATATGGCCATAACAAACTGTTCCCTTGGCAGCGGCTGACGGCGCGGGAGCAGAGCGCGAAATTTAAAAGCAATCAGCGTTCGGAATTGGATTTTAGTGGGCTCGGATTGAGGAACTTGTTTTGGTTACAATTCATCCAGGGAATTTTGAAAGACAAGTGCACGTTAGTTTGTTGTTGGAGACAAGGTGATCATATTTGAGAATACTTCTTTAAGGATCGCAGCAAATAATAGAACTATAATTTCACTGTGGTTCGGGGAAAACGGATGTTTTATTGCAAAAGATGAATTTTAAAAAGTAAAAAAAACTTCAACCATAACACTTAAATAAAAAGGTAACACGAGGGGACACTGCTCCCAGTATTATTTCTTACAGTGGCATGGTGTGTCGAGACATAAGAAATAGGAGTAGGAGTCGCCCATGGAGCCTGCTCCATCATTCAGTACGATCATGCCTGAATTGCTGCATTAATCCATATAATAGTCCCCATACCCCTTGATTCCCTTAGTGCACAAAAATAAATCAATTTCAGTCTTGAATCTACTCATTGACTGAACATCCAATGTCCCCCAGGATAGAGAATTCCAAAGATTCATAGCCCTCTGAATGAAAACATTTCTTCTCAACTCAGTTCTAAATGGCTGACTACCGACGCACAGTGGCAGCAATGTGTACCATCTACAAGATGCACTGAAGCAACACCCCAGGGCTCCTTAGACAGCACCTTCCAAACCAGTGACCTCTGCCAGCTCGAAAGACAAGGGCAGCAGATGCATGGGAACACCACCACCTGCAAGTTCCCCTCCAAGCCACACACTATCTGACTTGGAACTATATTGCCATTCCTTCCCTGTCGCTGGGTCAAAATCCCAGAACTCCCTTCCCAACAGCACTGTGGGTGTACTTACTTCACATGGATTTCAGCAGTTCAAGAAGGCAGCTCACCACCACCTTCTCAAGGGCAATTAGGGATGGGCAATAAATGCTGGCCTAGCCAGCAACACCCACATCCCATGAATCAATTAAAAAAATGAGCCATTATGCTAATCTCCAGTGAATATAGGCCACATTCTACTCAATCTGAGGCAGAATAAAAGCATGGAGTGAGGATTGAGATGTGTTATCTATTGGGAGGAACTTGTAAAGAAAGACAGACACCAAGATGGTTAGATCATGTGTTTAATTATGTCATCAAACACTGGGCATGCTCATAACATAGCAATACATTACACTGCTTCCCCATTACAAAAACCTTTTTTGTAATTAACTATTTACAGATGCACGATCTATACAACTTCTAAAACAAACACAGTGGCGCAGTGGTTAGTACCGCAGCCTCACAGCTCCAGGGACCCGGGTTCAATTCTGGCTTCTGCCTGTGCGGAGTTTGCAATTTCTCCCTGTGACCGCATGGGTTTTCGCCGGGTGCTCTGGTTTCCTCCCACTGCCAAAGACTTGCAGGTGATAGGTAAATTGGCCATTGTAAATTGCTTCTAGTGTAGGTAGGTGGTAGGGAATATGGGATTACTGTAGGATTAGTATAAATGGGTGGTTCTTGGTCGGCACAGACTCAGTGGGCCGAAGGGCCTGTTTCAGTGCTGTATCTCTAAATAAAAATTAAATAAATCTTTGAGAATATGCACAGTTGGCAAAATAAAAGTGACTTTTCTTTAAATGATATCAATAAATCATGTCTGACAACTGGTTTACAAAGTCTTCCTGATCTCACAGGTTTTGGCGTAGAGTCAGGTTTTGGACTGCCTGGTTTCTGTTCAGGACTTAGAGAAGATCTTGTTTCTTTTTCTGAAACTGGTACTTTAAAGTCAGAACTGGTTACACTCTGACAAAAGCTCGCTATCAAGTAGGTCATGCTCAAGATTTGGATCATCCCTTGCTGGGATTACGTGTTGATCTATGTGAACACCTCAATTTTACATCAATTTCAACTAGGTATTTCTTAGTACCACAAACTTCTACGACATTTCCTACATCCCACTTGTGTGACGTGTGGGGTGGGGGGGGGGGGTGGGGGAGTTGAGTGGGGGGGTGCACAGGACACAAACATGCTAATTTCTCCTGAAACTACAGCCTTTAAGAGCATTTAAGTGGTCATTGGATAGACATATGGATGAAAATGGAATAGTGTAGGTCAGATGGTTTCAAAGGTTGGCGCAACATCGAGGGCCGAAGGGCCTGTACTGCGCTGTAATGTTCTAATTCTAATTTCTCCTGAAACTACATTCTCTCGTTTGTGCCACACTGACATTTCTGACTGAACTGTTTTTGTTCATCTTTAGCAGTCAAATTTGGTAGAACTAAACTCAAAAGTGTTCTTAATCTTCACTTCATTAAGAGCTCGCAGGTGTATACCCTGCAGTTGCGTGTGGAGTTGTTCTATACTTCAGCAGAAAATTTGCTAATCTCTGTTTCATGCTGAAACTTGAACATCCATGTATCACTTGCCTCTTAAATGCTTCCTTGACTATTCACACAGGTCTTTCTGCTGTCTCATTTGATGCCGGATGATAAGGAGGAGCATGATTGATACCATTTTTCTTTATGAAATTCTGAAACAAAGCAGAACGAAATTGAGGGCTGTTATCTGAGACAAGCTCCTCCAGTAAACCACGGCAAACAAAAATGGACATGGTTGTAAAGGAGTTTTTGGTGGCATATTCCTGCAGTTTTGACAAATGGTGCATTTGCTAACCAATGATTCTAGCTCCCCATCTCGACCAGGCCAATTAACAAAACTTTGGTTATGGATTTCATGATAACTATACCCATTTGTTCAATATAAAGTTCTGCCAGAATCTTGTCTCTTAAAAGACCTAGGTACTACCACTCTGTTACTCCACTTAATGCATCCCTGTTCACATGACAACTCATTACGTCGATTGTGGAACGGTTTTAGTTCCTCGTTTACACACCGATCAAACTCTGTCCAACCAAAGTCTGTTCGTAGACTCTCTTTAAAACTAGGTCTTTCTGTGTTTTAGCTGCAGTTTCAGTTGTAGTGATTGAAAAGTCCTCATTCACAACTCCTATTGTGAAGATTGCACCTTCACAGTCTACATTTGTATCTTCACACAGCAAATGCGACAGGGCATCAGCTACAGCATTCTCCTTTGAATTATGATATTCAATGTTGTAGTTGTACTGTGAGAGAAGTACAGCCCACTGCTGCATCCTTGACACAACCGTTGTCCATATTTCAGATGTTGGACCCAGAATAGCTACTAGGGGTTTATGATCTGTAACAAGCGTAAAGTTTATACCCAACAAAAACTGGTGAAAACATCTGATGCCGAAGACGATTCCAAGTGCTTCCTTTTCTATCTGCATGTAGTTGTATTCACTCTGGGTCAGGGTAAGCGATGCAAATGCTATGGGCTTCTCTTGACCATCATTCATGATATGACTGATTACTGCTCCAACTCCATAGTTTGAAGCAACAGGTCACGATTTGTGTCATAATGAATGAGTAGTACATCTCTGGTCAAGATTCTTTTACATGCATCATAAGCATGTTGTTGTGCTATAGACCATTCTCATTTCACATTTTTCTCCAACAACTCATGTAGTGGAGCGAACACCGTCGCAAGCTGAAGCAGAAATCACAAGTAGTATTGGACCATGCCTAGAAAAGATCGAAGCTTAAACACATCCTTTGTCTTTGGGGCATTGACTAATGCCTCTATCTTCTTTTTTACTGGCTTGTAGTCCTTTTCGTTGATTTTCAGGACAAGGTACACTACCTCAGATTGCACAAAAGTACATTTTTTGTGATCATTGAGCCTTCCAACAATTGAAAATTCTCTTCCACTGTTGGCGTCACGATCAACACATCATCCTGATTACACAAGCAATGTGGCATTCCTTGCAAAATC
Source organism: Heterodontus francisci (assembly GCF_036365525.1). NCBI lineage: Eukaryota > Metazoa > Chordata > Chondrichthyes > Heterodontiformes > Heterodontidae > Heterodontus > Heterodontus francisci. The sequence continues at coordinate 74,907,766 of NC_090383.1, forward strand.
TTATCCATTGCAGCATGGAAGATTTTTGAAGAAGACTTCCCACCATAGGGGAGCTTCATGTAGGAGTATAACCCCATTTATGTGTTTATCATGAGATACTGGTGACTCTCTCAATCCATATTGAGCTATGCATAAGCATGGGATAAATACAACTTTGTGAATATCTTGGATCCCGCTAACTCTGCATACAAATCTTGGGAGGTCGATAATGGATACTGCTCATCATCCACTGCCTGGTTGATTGTGGCTTTGTAGCCCCTGCATAGTCTTAAGGTTTTGCTTAAATTGGGTCCTACTAGAATTGGGGTGGCCCAATCACTGTGATCAGTTTTCACTAGCACACCATTTCTCTCTAGCTTCCTTAGTTCCTCTTCAACCTGGGTTTTGAGAGCATAAGAAACTGGCCTAGCCTTGCAATACAGTGGTTTTGCATCAGGCCTAATTTGGATGTGCGCTTTCACTCTGATTATACCTTTATAGCTGTTCTCAAAAATGTTGCTGTAGTTATTCAATAGCTGATCAAGCTTCTTGGTCGTTTAAACTTGGAAAACATGCTTCCATTCTAACTTAAGCTTACGAAACCAGTCTTTTCCCATTAATGTTGGTTTGTTGACATCTCTTGCTACAACATTGAGGGACTTGCCCTTATATTGGACATTGCACTCCATTTGTCCAAACGTTTTTAGTACCTCACCAGAGTAGTTTTTAACTGAACTGTGCTCTCAGTTAGGGGTATGTCACTGAATTTGCTCTCGTACGTGTCTCTACTCTTAATTGAGCAATCTGCAGCCTTATTGAAGCACATGTTGATGTACTGTTGATTTACCAACACCTTTGTACAAAAGTCTCTGTCATTTGAGTGATTGCTACTGGCATAAATGCTGTACAGCCCTCGCTTCTCTCCACTTAAACACTGTGGACTCACTTCAAGACTGTGAACCCCACCATTCCATTACTACTAGAAAGAATTCTCTTTCCTGCTTTGGCCTTTGCTCAGCAAGCAGTTGCAATATGGCCTATCATCTGGCAAGTAAAACATTTGGCATTTCTGTACTGACATGCTTGAGCCGTGTCGTTGCCATTACAGCAATAACAAGTCACTAAATTTTTATCAACAGCACTCTTCTGATTAGGTCTCCCCACTTTAGACTTGACAGAAGCCTTCTGAAAGTGGACAGAAACTGTACTAGTCATTTGCATAGGATGAAATTCCCAAGCATTCTTTGATGCCATCTCCATGGTAAAAGAAATCTTACATGCAAGCTCAAAGGTAAGGTTTTGTGTGTTTAGTAACTTCGACTGGATTCTTTCACCTACCAATCCACAAACAAATCTGTTTCATAATGCATGGTCTAAGAATGTGCCAAAGTTGTAATGTAATGATAAGTTCTTCAGTGCCACAATGTACTCACCAACTGTTTCAATCCTTTTCTAGTATCTGGTTCCAAATTTGTAGCTTTATGGTATCTCTAGTGGTATAGGATTAAAATGTTCCTCCAACTTGGTGATAATTATTTTGAATGGCGCATCTTTTACCTTGTTGGGAACAAGAAGGTTTGTTAGCATTGTAAGACTTTTCTTAGTCCTAATAGGTTTTATAGTACTGACATGAGAATTACAGAAATAATGAGATCACTCAAAAACTTCAGTTAACTACTAAAAATAATTACTACTCTTTTGCAATGCAACACATTCAATACACTGTTAGTTAAGCAATGGAACGCACAGAAATATGGAGTTACAAGAAGCTTATATCTACAAATCACCCAGGAATGGTCAGTTCCACATTGATTGTAGTCTTCAGTGATTGACCAGATCACCTCCCTCTCTCTATTGACTGCAATGCCAACATTCAAAAGTTACTGTCTTTTATACAGTTAAAGTTCCATCAGCATGTGATATGTTGGGAGCGGATCCTCACCTTCCAATGTTCTTCAGCTGAACATGATTCAGGTTTACTAAGTGGGCAATTCTCTAGATCTGAAGCCTGAGTTATTCGTTTGTTGGCTTGTAATTAGTTGTGCTCATCAAGTCTCGGGAACACTGACTGACACAACCTGCCTTTCCAGACCCCCAGGTCTTGTTTATAGTCTTTTTAATAACTCTTTGTCCTCACCTGATAACATTGTTTGGCTTCAATATGAGAAAAATTACTTCAAAAAAAATCTCACAGTTCATCAGTTTTGAGAAAAACAAGCTGTTTTCCACTAGCCCTGTCCCCAATGTCTCAAAGGTCAGGTTTTTTTGTCAAGCTTAAGTATTTTATATATCTCATTGTGGTTGGATAGCCCACACAAGTCTCAACCAAAAGCTGCAGTTCTTTTTTCTACAGATTCTATATCCTACAGTGAGCCGTACACTTCTGGACCAATCTCTAATAGAAAAATTGCTTTCTTGCTCTCAAGAATTGCCTCATTCTGAGTCTGGGCCTCTTCACTTTCACCTTCAAGCTCTAATATATTATTAGCTCTGAAGAACATGTCCATTCTTTCAATGTATGAACTGAATGGTTATCGAGCTCTATCATACATTCCTAGCCTTTAGAAGTATCCTGTAGTGCAGACATTTTGTCCCATTTTCAAATGTGACCCAGTAAACACTTTACAGAGGCTGCCTAATCAGAACAAACTCACCAAAACCAGCAGTCGGTAGTTGAATAGGATGGACTCTAGGACCCTGCAGAATACATTCAATTGAGTGCAGCCACACATTTTCAGAAACAATGAGGCTCAACACAATCTAGTGGAAAATCTTCTCCATCCTCGCAGGTAGGTAACTGGGAGCTCGCTTATTTTGTTCATCACAGTCACCACTGCTGTTTACTGTAAAAGGTAATTTAATCTTTAATCCCATTTTGTCACCAAAATCTATCATATATTAGGAGAAACTGAAAGACAGACACCAAGATGGCCATTCACATGTTTAATGATGTCATCACGCACAGGGCCTGCTCATAATACATTACAAAATCAATGGAAACAGTCGCGCCTTTTCACATTCAAATACTAAATTGACCTGTTTGGGCTCTAAGGTCAGCCAGTGTCAGCAACAAACACTTCCAGGTCAGTTATAGCATGATTAGTTGCAGAGTGAAACCTCAGATAAGCACCTATTATTACATCAATTTGATATATACACCATTTATCATGTGACTTTTTTGAATGAGAATATTAATCTGCTAAATTATTAATCGAGTACCAGATAAGGGTAGTTTTAAGTTGTGGAACTGGAATGAGACATTTCAAACTCATTTCATGTAGGATTCTCATAGTCACCCAAAGAGGACTGTAGTGTTTTGAAATTGCAATTGTAATGTACATTGTGTTCTCTGGAGGCTGCTGCGGAACACACATGCCAGCAAAGGGAAAGTGAAACTAAAATAGAATGAAGAAGAAGCCTTTATGTTCAATAGCCTGCAATCTCTGACACATATCATACCAAACCAGGCTAAACCTCGCTCCAGTCCTGAGAACATCACAAGGACTTTCTTCCTATCAGTCTGTGCTTAATGTAAATCCACGTCCTAGGGGTTTTCTTCTGTAATGCATGGTGGGTACTCTTTCATGGATTTCCACTAGTCTAGCCATGAGGGCACCACCATGGGAGAAATTCCCCTTGTAACTTCACACTGCTCAGAGAGAGGACATCGGAACTTGGACTGGAAAAGATGTTGAGTCCATAACGGGAATTTTAACTTCCTCCACCCAGGGGAAACCCAGTGGAACGGGAGTTAAAATAAAAACTTTATACTTTTTTATTGCACCACAACCATTTTAATTCCACTATTTCCTTGGGTAGATGAGACGCCCACCAATGCAGGCAGGAGCCTCATGAGTTAATAGTAATTGAGGTCCTATTATGTATATAGGGTCCCAAATATATTTTAATGGCCTGCTGTGTGGAATGTCTGTAAAACCTGGTGGGCAAGAAGCAGAGGGCTTTATAGATAATATAAAAAATATTTCTGTGGGGTTAGGGTGACCAAGACTGCCGGGGCCAACAAACTAAGTTTGAGCCACTGCTGCCTTGGGGACCCCATTTCTGCATTTGCGAAACCATTCTGAACTCCACCCGCACCCACCGCACCACCACCCCCCCACCCCGCAACACAAAAGCCTTGCCCAAATACTGATTGGGTGGCCTCCTCTTGTATTTTTACAACATGCATTGTGCTCATAAAATCATACAGCAGAAAGAAGCCATTCAGTCTGTCATGCCTGAGCCAGCTCTTTGAAAAAGCTGTCCGATTTAAATCCATAACCCGAAAAATTTGACCTCTTCAAGTACATGCCCAATTGCCTTTTGAAAGTTCCTATGTGAACCTTCTATGTGAAAACATTTCTCCTTATTTCCCCTCATATTCTTTTGTCAATTATTTTGAAGCTATGAACTCCAATTGCCAACCCACTGGCCAGTGGAAACAGCTTCTCCCTACTCGCTCTATCAAAACCCCTCATAATTTTGGAATATGTGTTTATTAGGTCTCTCCTTACCTTTCAACAATCCTGACTTCTCCAATCTCTTCACATAAGTGAAGTATCATCCTGATAAACTTTGGCTAAAAAGCATCTTTTCTGTTTCTGTGATTTTTTTGTCAATGCTTTTCCAATGTATAATTTTCAATGTTTCAAAAAGAACATGTTAAATGTGCTTTCTGTTGTGGTTTTTGGTCTTGTCTTATCTGCTTGTCCTAGATTATTTTAACTTAAGATCAATCTAATTTCTGAGTCCCAACTTCCTATTTCTTTGACAGTGCCTATCCTTGTCTTGATATCTAGGCAGGGTTTTGGTCAAGTATCCAAGAATTGAACAGCAAATTCTGTCAATTTCTTTGGACATAGGTTATAGGCATGAAATTTATTTGCCATGATTTTTGGACATGGGGGCTGCAATTTGTGATGTGCCCACGCATGTTGGGAATGAGGGGGGTAAAACACAAAATTCATCTATCCACCTCATTTCCACGATGGTAGCATGGTCACGAGCGGCTCCCGTGCAGCCCTGGCCTCCATTTCAGTGAAGGCATTCTCTGCACATTCCTAGGGGCTGAGTAGTGTCGGGAAGAAGCCACATGCTCCAGGCAGCCTTCCCTTTTTAAAGGTGCAGTCCCTATAAAAGGGGACTTGCAGCAATGCACTGCAAGCTGCTGGATAATCATTTTTTGACATTCAGGGAGAAGCTATGGCACACCAGGGGAAGGAGAGGGCTCCCAGATTTTGTGATGCCACCCTGAATACACTGTATCATGAGGCTGAGGCCAGCAAGAGGCAGAAAGCCCACCAGACTAATCCTGCAAAAGGAATGAGACCTCTTGGCAAGGGTCATCAATGCCCAGAGCACCACAAACCTGGCAGCAGTGTCGCAGAAATGATCTGCTCTTTGCATCTCGCACCCACCCACATCACACACTTCTCACACTGCTCAATGCACAACAGACCTGTGATACAGTGCCGTACAACAGACTTGCGAGCAAAATTATAGCTCATGGAATAAAAGGGACGGTAGCAACATGGATACAAAATTGTCTGAGTGACAGGAAACAGAGGTAGTATTTAATGGATGTTCTTTGCACTGGAGGAAGGTTTGTAGTGGAATTCCGCAGGGGTCAGTGTTGGGACCCTTACTCTTCCTGAAATATATTGATGACCTAGACCTTGGTGGACAGGTCACAATTTCAAAATTTGCAGGTGATACAAAACTTGGAACAATTGTGAACTGTAAGGAGGACAGTGTAGAACTTCAAAAGGGCATAGACAAGATGGTGGAATGTACGGACAAGTGGCAGATGAAGTTCAATGCAGACAAATGTGAAGTGATTCATTTTGGTAGGAAGAACATGGAGAGGCAATATAACATAAAAGTTACAACTCTAAAGGAGGTGCAGGAGCAGAGGGACCTGGGGATATATGTGCATAAGTCATTGAAGGTGGCAGGACAGGTTGAGACCACAGTTAATAAAGCATAAAGTATCCTAGGCTTTATTAATAGGGCCATAGAGCAAGGAAGTTATGTTGAACTTATATAAGACACTAGTTTGGCCTCAGCTGGAGTATTGTGTCCATTCTGGGGCGCCGCACTTTAGGAAAGATGTGAAGGCATTGGGAGAGAGTAGAGAAAAGATTCACAAGAATGTTTCCAGGGATGAGGAACTTCAGTTATGAAGATAGATTGGAGAAGTTGGGACTGTTTTACTTCGAGAAGAGAAGGCACAGAGGTGATTTGATTGAGTATTCAAAATCATGAGGGGTCTGGACAGTCATAGAGTTATGTAGCACAGAAACAGGCCCTTCGGCCCACCATGTCCATGCCGACCATCAAGCATATCTATTCTAATCCCATTTTCCAGTACTTGACCCGTAGCCTTGTATGCTATGACGTTTCAAGTGCTCATCTAAATAGATAAAAAATGTTCCCACTCATGAAAGGATCGAGAATGAGCGGGCGCAGATTTTAAGTGATTGGCAAAAGAAGCAAAAGCAACCTGAGGAAAACTTTTTCACGCAGCAAGTGGTTAGGATTTGGAATGCACTGCCTGTGATTTTGGTGGAGGCAGGTTCAATCGAGGCCTTCAAAGGGGAATTAGACTGTTAGCTGAAAAGGAAGAATGTGCAGGATTACAGGGAGAAGGTGGGGGAATGGCATTAGGTGAATTTCTCATTCGGAGAGCCAGTGCAGACACGATGAGCTGAATAGTCTTCTTCTGCTGTAACAATTTTGTGATTCTGTGAGTGCACCATACCACCATCACTCACCCAGCAGCAAACTCTGACACTCTGGCTTCTTGAAACAGTCTGTAGATTGTCCAACTAGGGATGGGGCCATTCTGGACCTGGTATTGGTGAATGAGCCCGGCCAGGTGGTCGAAGTTTCAGTGGGGGAGCATTTCGGGAGCAGTGACCATAATTCCATAAGTTTTAAGGTACTTGTGGATAAGGATAAGAGTAGTCCTCGGGTGAAGGTGCTAAATTGGAGGAAGGCTAATTATAACAATATTAGGCAGGAACTGAAGAATTTAGATTGGGGGTGGCTGTTTGAGGGTAAATCAACATCTGACATGTGGGAGTCTTTCAAACGTCAGCTGATTAGAATCCAGGACCAGCATGATCCTGTGAGGAAGAAAGACAAGTTTGGCAAGTTTCGGGAAGCTTGGATAACACGGGATATTGTGAGCCTAGTCAAAAAGAAAAAGGAAGCATTTGTAAGGGCTGGAAGGCTAGGAACAGATGAAGCACTTGAGGAATATAAAGACAGTAGGAAGGAACTTAAGCAAGCAGTTAGGAGGGCTAAAAGGGGTCATGAAAAGTCATTGGCAAACAGGATTAAGGAAAATCCCAAGGCTTTTTATACATATATAAAGAGCAAGAGGGTAACCAGGGAGAGGGTTGGTCCACTCAAGGACAGAGATGGGAATCTATGCGTGGAGCCAGAGGAAATGGGTGAGGTGCTAAATGAGTACTTTGCATCAGTATTCACCAAAGAGAAGGACTTGGTGGATGATGAGCCTAGGGAAGGGAGTGTAGATAGTCTCAGTCATCTCATTATCAAAAATGAGGAGGTGTTGGGTGTCTTGCAAAGCATTAAGGTAGATAAGTCCCCAGGGCCTGATGGGATCTACCCTAGAATACTGAAGGAGGCAAGGGAAGAAATTGTTGGGGGGTGATGACAAACACGAGGGGACATAGCTTTAAGTTGAGGGGTGATAGATATAGGACAGATGTTAGAGGTAGTTTCTTTACTCAGAGAGTAGTAGGGGCGTGGAACGCCCTGCCTGCAACAGTAGTGGACTCGCCAACTTTAAGGGCATTTAAGTGGTCATTGGATAGACATATGGATGAAAATGGAATAGTGTAGGTCAGATGGTTTCACAGGTCGGCGCAACATCGAGGGCCGAAGGGCCTGTACTGCGCTGTAATGTTCTATTCTATTCTATTCTATTCTCATTGGCTACAGGTGAGGACCCAGAGGACTGGAGAATAGCCAATGTTGTTCCCTTGTTTAAGAAGGGTGGTAAGGATAATCCAGGAAATTATAGGCCGGTGAGCCTTACGTCAGTGGTAGGGAAACTATTAGAGAGGATTCTTCGGGACAGGATTTACTCCCATTTGGAAACAAACGAACTTATTAGCGAGAGACAGCATGGTTTTGTGAAGGGGAGGTCGTGTCCTACTAATTTGATTGAGTTTTTTGAGGAAGTGACGAAGATGATTGATGAGGGAAGGGCGGTGGATGTTGTCTATATGGACTTTAGTAAAGCCTTTGACAAGGTCCCGCATGGCATAATGGTGCAAAAGGTGAAGTCACACGGGATCAGAGGTGAGCTGGCACGATGGATACAGAACTGGCTCAGTCACAGAAGACAGAGGGTAACAGTGGAAAGTTGTTTTTCTGAATGGAGGGATGTGACTAGTGGTGTTCCACAGGGATCAGTGCTGGGACCTTTGCTGTTTGTAGTATATATAAATGATTTGGAGGAAAATGTAGCTGGTCTGATTAGTAAGTTTGTGGACGACACAAAGGTTGGTGCAGTTGCGGATAATGATGAGGATTGTCAGAGGATACAGCAGGATATAGATCGGTTGGAGACTTGGGAGGAGAAATGGCAGATGGAGTTTAATCCGGACAAATGTGAGGTAATGCATCTTGGAAGGTCTAATGCAGGTGGGAGGTATACAGTAAATGGCAGAACCCTTAGGAGTATTGACAGGCAGAGAGTTCTGGGCGTACAGGTCCACAGGTCACTGAAAGTGGCAACGCAGGTGGATAAGGTAGTCAAGAAGGCATACGGCATGCTTGCCTTCATCGGTCGGGGCACAGAGTATAACAATTGGCAAGTCATGTTGCAGCTGTACAGAACCTTAGTTAGGTCACACTTAGAATATTGTGTGCAATTCTGGACGCCACACTACCAGAAGGACGTGGAGGCTTTGGAGAGGGTACAGAGGAGGTTTACCAGGATGTTGCCTGGTCTGGAGGGCATTAGCTATGAGGAGAGGTTGGAAAAACTCGGATTGTTTTCACTGGAACGACGGAGGTGGAGGGGCGACATGATAGAGGTTTACAAAGTTATGAGCGGCATGGACAGAGTGGACAGTCAGAAGCTTTTTCCCAGGGTGTAAGAGTCAGTTACTAGGGGACATAGGTTTAAGGTGCGAGGGGCAAAGTTTAGAGGGGATGTGCGAGGCAAGTTTTTTACACAGAGGGTGGTGAGTGCCTGGAACTTGCTGCCAGGAGAGGTGGTGGAAGCAGATACGATAGCGACGTTTAAGAGACATCTTGACAAATATATGAATAGGAAGGGAATAGAGGGATATGGGTCCCGGAAGTGCAGAAGGTGTTAGTTTCGGCAGGCATCAAGATCGGCGCAGGCTTGGAGGGCCGAATAGCCTGTTCCTGTGCTGTACTGTTCTTTGTTCTTGTTCAAGACTCAGCCCTAACATCTTACACTACAACTGACTCTCATGCACCTCCCAATGTTGCCAGCCTCACACCCATCTCTCAGTTCCTCCACATACCTCCAGCTATTCAACTGTGGCAGGTACAACACACTGAGCATATGTGCCTTCGGATCATGGCCACCAGTGCCACGGAGCCAATGACAGCCAGAACCCCTGAACTGGTGAAAGATCATCAACCTGCAATGTTAACTCTGCTTTTCTCTCCACAGATGGTGCCTGACCTGCTGAGTATTTTCAGCATTTTTTGTTTTAGTTTCAGATTTCCAGTATCCACAGTATTTTGCTTTTGTATTACTGGATGACAGTAAGTTTCTGCCTTATGCACCTTCTCATCCTGAAAGCTGTCATGAAATGGAAACTACAGATGAAGTGACTTTTTGCTTTCCACCCCACTCTCCTTCCCTCATCCCTCCCCCTATGCTTTTGTGTTTTTAGGTAGCCAAGAACTGCTGGCTGCTCAGTCCCTGCAGCCTCACGTGGAACGACGAGCAGAGGAACAGAGAGCTAAGGAAGAAGCACCGTCACTCAACCTAACACGTAGCCACCAGCTCAGATATTGGCACTGTGCAAATGTTGAAGGCTAGTTTGGAGTAAGGATCTGCACATGGTGAGTCACCGGGCACGGGTGGGCTGCAGCCAGGCCAGGGCATAAGTCAGCTTGTGTGCAAATCCCCAGAGAGCGAGGTTGCACACCAGTTCTGTTGCAGAGGACTCAGATGAGGAACACTTTGCTCTCATCGAAGCACAGACAGCTGCCATTGTTCATGTGGATCTCAGTGCTTGACAGGGCATGCAGGCTATTACAACAGTCAATCAATCTGTGCTCCAGCAGATAACGAGGATTGCTGGGGTGCTGCCCCATGGCAATGGCTTCGTGGAGCACGAAACTGATGTCCTCTCTCAGAGGACAGCATTCCTGTTTCCACTACTGTCATTTCGCCAGTGCTCTTGCTGTTGCCTCTCAGCCAGCCAGGCCAGACTGCTGTCACCCTGCTGAGATGGTGCAGTCTGAAGGCAGGCCCTCAAGACCCAGAGCTGCTTGAGGGTGTCCTACAAGGTCATCTGCAGGCTCAACCAGTGAAAGTCAGCAGCCTTCCACCAGCCATGCTGCAGCCACTGGGATAACATTGTGTAGGAGCATTGGGCCAGGCAAGGACACCCGCAAAACCGGCACAAGAGATGCACAAGGATGATTAGTTATGTTTTTTGTATTATTGATGTATTTCTGGATAAAATTGTTGTGTGAAAGTTTTGCTGCTGACCTTTATTAAGTGATGTAGGCCAAGGAGATTTGTGATTATAGAATGGTTACAGCACAGAAGGAGGCCATTTTGCTCATCAAGCTCATGCAAGCTCTCTGCAGGAGCAATTTAGCTAACCCCACTCCCGCCACCCTTTCCCCGAAGCGCTTCAAATTTTTTTTATTTCAGGTGCTTATCCAATTACCTTTTGAAAGCCTCGACTGAATCTGCCTCCAGGGAGTGCACTCCAAATTATAATCACTCACAGTGTAAAATTTTTTCCTTCATGTCACTGTTGGTTATTTTGCCAATCTCTATAAATCTATGTCCTCTGGTTCTTGACCCTTCTGCCAGTTTCTCCCTATCTACTCTTCCTAGCCCCCTCATGATTTTGAACACTTCCATCAAATCTCCTTTCAATCTCTAATGAGAACAACCCCAGCCACTTTAATCTAACCTTGTAACTGAAGTCCTTCATCCATGGAACCATTCTTGTAAATCTTTGCTGCACCCTCTCGAAAGCCTTCATATCCTTCCTAAAGTGTGGGGCCCAGAATTGGATAAAATATTCCAGTTGTGGCTGTTTTATAAAGGTTCATCATAACTTCCTTGCTTTGTACTCTATTCCTCTATTTATAAAGCCCAGGATCCCCATTTGCTTTGTTAACCATTTTCTCAACCTGCCCTGCAACCTTCAACAATTTGTGCACATATAACCATAGGTATCTTTGTTCCTGCACCTCCTTTAGAATTGTACCCTTTCGTTTATATTGCCTGTCCTTGTTCTTTCTACCAAAATATATCATTTTGCACTTCTCTGCATTAAATTGCATCTGCCACATATTTGCCCATTCCACCAGCCTGTCTATGTCCTCTTGAAGTCTATCACTATCCTCCTCAAAGTTCACTATCCTTTCAAGTTTAGTGCCATCTGCACATTTGAAATTGTACCCTCTACACCCAAGTCTGAATCATTTAATATATAGCAAGAAAAGCAGAGATTCTAGTACTGACCACTGGAGAACATCACTGTATACTTCCTCCATCTCAAAAAAAACACCATTCAGCACTAATCTCTGCCTCCTATCCTTTAGATAATTTTGTATCCATGCTGCTGCTGTCCCTTTTATTCCATGGGCTTCCAGTTTGCTGCAGGCTTATTATGAAGCACTTTATCAAATGCCTTTTGGAAGTCCAAATACATGACATCAACTGCATTACCCTCATCAACCCTCTCTGTTACCTCATCAAAAAATTCATTCAAGTTAGTTAAACATGATTTGCCTTTAACAAATTTGTGCTCGCTTTCCTTAATTAATCCACCCTTGTCCAAGTGTTAATTTTGTCTTGGATTATTGTTTGTAAAAGCTTTCCCACTGCCAAGGTTAAACTGACTGGCCTGTAATTGTTGGGTTTCTCCTTACACCCATTTTTGAACAAGGTGCAACATTTGCAAATCTCCAGTCCTCTGGCAGCACCCCTGCACCTAAGGAGGATTGGAAGATTATGGCGCATACCTCTGCAATGTCCACCTTACTTTCCTCAGCATCCTCGGATGTATCCCATCTGCTCCTGGTGACTTACCAACTCTAAATACAGCCAGCTTTTCTGCTACCACCGCCTTTTCAATTTTTAGCCCATCAGTATCTCAACTACCTCCTCTTTCACTATGGCTTTGGCAACATCTTCTTCCTTGGTAAAGACAGAAGCAAAGTATTCCTTTAGTACCTGAGCCATGTGTCTTCTTTGGGCCCACTCTTCCTCTTACAACCCATTTGCTATTTATATGCCTATAGAAGACTTTGGATTTTCTTTTATGTTAGTTGCCAGTCTAAAATGGGAGTCTGAAATGGATGTTCTGTAAGGGAATGGTGGGTCTATTTCTGCGTGGAGAATTTATTTTTAATGGAAGTGAAACCTCTCTATGCTGTCCCTTTCTCTCTGTCCAGTTGCACATAGTGCATGTGGTATCCTCCCTTCCTCTGCCTCCTTTTCTACCTCCTCCTCACAAGGCACCCTCTAAGCCCCAGGAGGTCATGGCTGGGTGGTCATAATTGCAAGGTTGTGGAGTTCAGGCCGCAGCACATTACCACAAACAATGGAGATTCTCTTGGGCATGTACTGCAGGGATTTCCCTCCAGAGCGATCTAAGCAGTTAATTCTCTGGTTTAGGAGCTCCATGGCTTGCTCTACTGTGTTGCGTGTGGCTCTACGGCTCTCATTAAAGGCCCTCTGACCTCGCATGATGAAGGCAGAATGGAGTCATGAGCCATGCTTGGAGGTTGTAGCTCTTGTTGCCGAGCAATCATCCTGTTGCGTGACTTGGAGGCCTGAAGACAGTTGGGATTGCTGACTGTCGCAGGATAAGTATTGTGGGTGCTGCCAGGTTAGCAACATTTACCAAGTTGAACTTCTTGGTATGGTTGCACCCTAACTGCACATTGACTCAGTGACAGCCCTTGAGGTTGTGGTATCGCTCCTCATTGATGTGGGGGACCCACCAAACTATGAGTTTGCAGTCGATGGCACTCTGCACTATGGAGAAGCCCCCTGTCCTGCTGAACCCAAGTGCCCTTTCCCTCCTCAGGGAGAAGAGGATGAACTCCCTTTTTCTCCTGTACAGCACCACTGTCACCTCCCAGATGCTTCTGTGATTGGCGAATTGCGACACGTTACTAATGTCACCAGCTTCCTCCTGAAAGGAACTGGCTGTGAAGAATGAAAGAGCGACGGTGATCTTCACAGTCACTGGAAGGGCTACCCTCACACTAGTTTGAGGCTCCAGGTGACGCAACTTCGTTACTGCCTCCTTAGTGAAACAAAACCTCCTTAGGCACAGGTCCAACGTAGCACTGGTGCACACAGAAGACCCTCTCAGGGTAGGGCCTTCTAAGGAGAGGCCTCCTTCTCCTTCCTCCTCATAGAGGTTTCCCTCTCTGCCTCCTCCTCTGCATTTCCTGCTTATGTTACAGACCGTGTTAGTGCAACTACTGTTCCCATACCTATGCAAAGCAATGTAATTTTCTGCCTTTCTGTAGTCAGCACAAACCTTCAAACTCCTCCAGCAACTCACCACAGTGCTTCCACCAACTTTGCCTGAGCACGAGTAAGCCAAAAGCACTTCAGCTGCAACTTGTAGAGTCTTCTTCTTTGGCCTCCTTATCTCGAGAGACAATGGCCCTTTAAATAGTCCCAAAACAGGGCCATCTTGCTTGCTATAACGCTTTTTGTTTCAGGAGTGAATAAGGAAGATGTTCCCTGCACATATATTGATCAAATTTAGTAATCCTGCGTTGCGTTAGCCCATTTTGCTCCTTTAATGTCTATGGCTGTGCACTCAGGAAGTACCTGCATACACCACTCCGGTTGCTCACGCCACGCAGGCTGTATGAGATGCAGCCAGCGGTGTCTCCTGCGCTTCACTCTGCAGGTAGGCCTACATACTGCACGCACATGAATTTCACAGCCTATGTCTTATGCATTAGTTTAACCCAGGGGTAGCACTATTGCCTCTGAGTCAAAAGGTTGTGACTTCAAACCACCTTGCAGAGCTTGAGTGCGTAACTTATGTTGAAACTTCACCAAGTTCTTGATTTCAAGTGAATCAACAAAGGAAGGCACAAATTGGAAATTATACAGTTTTCCACAAAGACAAAGGGAAAACTAGGACAGCAAGTAACCCTGGCACACTTTGTACATCATTCTGCAATTAATTACAGAGTGTTGTTGGCAAATTTCTGGAAAAAAGTTGCTCTCCTGCTGTAGAATAGGGAATGTATAGTTGGAGTCCTGTTCAATTGACAGGAGGACTCCTAGACACAATCATGTCTTTAGAGTAACAATTTGGGTAAAATCAAATAGAGTGGGCTGAATTTTACCAAATTGGAGAACCTACCGAATTTGGGACCCAAATCAGGTGGCGTGTCCGCATGAACAAAGAAAAGAATTTCCCCCTCATATCCAATTAATGGCTGACAGGCATAGGAGGCAGACAATAACAGGAAGTGCGGGTGGAATTCCTGTCTCCTGACCTGATGCTGCTATTTTTAAGGGACTGCTACATTTGGGTTAAAGGCATCACCAAAAGAGACACCTGGAAGGAAGAGGAAGCAAGGGTCACATACAAACTGAGGCTGCAGTGAGAAGCAGAGTTACACCCAGGTTCAGTGGTGCCTTCCTAGAGGTACTTCTCCAGGTGGCAAGGGCACAGCAGGAGGTGCTTTTCCCACTGGACGGGAGGAAGTAGACTGCAAGCCTAAGAAGTCATGGATTGAGGTCACAGAGGAGGTCAGCATTCATGGGGTGGTTGCACATACTTAGTTGTAGTGCTGAAAGTGATTCAATGACCTCTGAGATCTGGCAAGGTGAGTGGACCTCTTTATACTAAGCTCGCATCCCTGGATGTCACAAAAGGCACCAATGCAATGTGAAATGAGGTTGAGGATGCTGGTATCGGGCATAACCAGGCAATGGCATTTACAGCAAGATGAACAGTTGCCTCACAACAGAGGACCCTGATCAGTCTATGTTGATTGCTGCATTACCAATCCTAAATGGCCCCTAGCAGCAGGCCTTCCAGTGGCATGTTGCTGGACCTAGAAACTGGCACAAAAACCAGTGATACAGTGTACGTTTGTGTTTGCAGGAGAAGTGAACTCACAATGCCAGGGAATAGAGATGAACTGGAGGAGGATTTCCATTGTTAACGGTATTGATGCCAACGGAGAAGGAGGCATTGGAGTTTGGAGGGGCCGCACAAGGCAGCCTGTCACTGAGGGTTAGGCAGGTGTGGAGGGCACAGAGAGTGAGTTGCATTCACTAAACCTAATGACGAGCAATACCTATGGCGCACCTGTGGCCAGTGATGATCGCATGGAGCTCCAGGTGCATGACATGCAGAATGGTGGAAAGCACCGCGCCCTAACATCACTCTTGTCTCTTCACAGGTTGCAACGTAGAAGAGGCATCGAGAAGGGAGAGCAGCTGGTTGAGACCTCAGAATAGGAGCAACCATCTGAGACATTGTCACATTATTCCAGGGCACCCTCCACTGGCGCAGATTATCACACGTCGGGGGGGCATTAGCACATGATCAAAAAGGGTGGCACAAGCTGCTGAGCATGACACAGAAGCACGCAAGCAGCTAATGGAGGCAGTAACAGCTGTGGTCACTCCCCATCGGAAGACTGAGGAAGGGCACGGCGAGGCTCAGCTTCAAGCAGATGGCGAACCTTGTGAGTCATGATCAAAGCGCCAGATGCTGGAGTTGCAGCACGAAATGTGTGGAAATCTGTCAGAATTCACAGAGGCTGTTCGCTCCTGTAGGTGGATGATGGAGGAGTCCATGAGTGGCGCCATGTCTCTGGCTTGTGAGTGCATAGACTCCTCCATCAAGAGAATGCGACCCTCATGGAGAGCTACATGCAGCAAACCACACAGTAGATGCAGGAGATGCACACTGACCTGCATACCATCGCCTCATCCATACATACTAGCTGTACATTCAGCGAGTGGAACTCCTTGTTGTTTACAAAGACTCCAGGCTGCTCTAGAGGAGCCTTGATGGCCACACTTGTGCAGTCGATTACCCCCTGCACCTGGGGAATCCAACAATGGCCCCAAATTCAACCACCTGCTTGGCCTGACTGGCCTGATCCTTGCGAAAGCATATGTATTGGCCTGCCCTCTGGTTTAAGGCATCTGTGACCAGCTTGATGCAGTGTTGGACCACTGACTGAGAGATCCCACAGATATCTCCAGAGGATCCCTGGAATTATTCTGAGGTGTAAAAGTTGAGGGCCACGGTAACCCTTGGCGACACAGGCGATGGACAGCCACCACATCCCGGTGGGCTCAAATCCTCTTCCAGCATTGCAACACCACCTGTCTGGACAGCCACAGTCTTCGTAGACACTGATGCTCTGATATCGCCATGTAGCTGAGTCTTTGTCAGTAGACTCTTTCACAGGGTAATGCCTTCTGCAACCATGTGCCTCCAATTGTGGCTGAGTCCGCCCTCTTCCGCATTCCCTATCACCCTCATGAGCCTGCTACTCCTCTGGGTGTCACAGCCCCATTCCCTGGGACGGCACCCATCTCTCTCTCCTCCTCACTGCAGAAATAAAAATCTGAGTGCATGAGGCCCATTGCTAAATGCTGCACTCAGGTCTCAAAGCCTCTCAATCCCCGAACTCTGCCGGTATAATCTGCCTCCGATGAGTTTGCCCACTTGGCAGTGCCTCCAGTTTCTCCCTCCCATGCTTTATTGCCACTCACCCTTCCTGTTTTAAAACCCTACTGCTCTCAAAGACTTCCAGTTCTAGCCACCACTCAGCCACTGAGCTCATGCCTCCTTATAGCTGGCGAGCTGCTGAAGCTCCGTGGATACCGTTCACCCTCAGTAAATGTAAAAGCATCTGAAAATTGCAATCAATTGGCTTTTTAAAATTTTTAAAAAGGCTTAATTGCTTACCTGCTGCCACTACATGTGCTCCTGACCCTGCTGCCTGACCACCTCTGGGAAAATTAGCCAGCAGCGGGAACACAATGGACTACTTTTTCGAAACGTTTCCCTGCCGGATTTTACTGCTCCCCGCCCCCACCCCACCCCACAAAACTCCAGTTCCATCGCCCCAGAGCTGGTAAAATTGAGCCCAGTGCGTTCGGAAGAGACAGGTAAGACAGCACTAGTCACGAAGTCACATTAGGGAAAAATAGTAAAATGTTAAAATTAGAGACGCCATATCTGAATGCACAAAGCATTTGTAACATGAACGATGAATTAATGACACAAATAGAGATAAATGGTTTGAATCTAATAGCTATTACTGAGACGTGATTGCAGGGACACCAATGTTGGAAACTAAATATTTCAGGGTACTTAACTTTTAAAAAAGATTGGCAAAATGGAAAAGTTGGGAGGGTGGACTGAAAACACTGATGGCAGTAGGCCCCCTAACAGTTACAGTGCTGGACAAAGTATAAATCAGCAAATTGGAGGAACATGTAACAAGGGGAATGCAATAATTATGGGGGACTTTAATTTTCATATAAACCAAATTGGTAAAAGTAGTTTGGAGCACGACGTAATTGAATGCATTCGAGACACTTTTATAGAAGAATATGATGAAGAACTAGGGAATAGGCTACTTTAGATCTAGTATTGTATAATGAAACAGGATAAATTAGTAATCTATAGTAAAGGCTCCTCTGGGGAAAAGTGATCATAATACAATAGAATGTCATATTGAGTTTGAGAGTGACACGGTTAAATGAAAAACCAGGGTCTTAAATATAAACAAAACCAATTATGTAGGTATGAGGGGTGAGTTGACTAAGGTAGATTGGGAAATTAGATTAAAAGATATGACAATATGATAAACATTAGTAAATATTTAAAGTAACAACTCAAAATTCTCAAACATCATACCTTTCCTTGAGGAATAAAAACTCCCTGGGAAAAGTGGTCCAACCGAGGCTAACTGGAGAAGTTGAGGATAGTATTAGATTAAAAGAAGTGGCTTACAACATTGGCAAAAAGAGTAGCAAGCCTGAGGATTGGGTGCATTTTAGAAATCATGTAAGGATGACTAAGTATTACGACCAGGTGAGAAAGATGTCTAGCCTTCACCTGGCCTTACTGTAACAGGGTTTAATTTTAAACATACCATGTTTTTAGCTCCCCCTTGGTGAATCCTTGTTCACCGCTTTCCAATTATAAGGCAAAGAAATGAGCACAAACAGGCTTTTTAGGTTTAAAGAAGAAAAGTGAAATTTATGAAAACTTAAACTCTGATTCAGGTATCGCCTATGGATACAGGCCGCGCCCCATGCTAGCATGCATACATGATATGCACATGCAAATAGGGACAGAAAAGAGCAGAAGAAAAAATAAAGTGGAAAGGTTTGAGGCAATATCTGAAGTTGTTGCGGTTCTTCAAGCTCACTGTAGAGTCCTTGCTTGTAGGTAATTCTTGCTTTTCGTTGGGGCCCAGTATTCTTCTTAAACCTTATTCACTGTAGGAGACTTTTCTCTCTTGGGGTTCATGTGTCTTCAATGGATTCTGAAGCTGGTGAGAAAGAGATGACAGCAGAGAGGAGATCTTCCCAATCCAGTAGCCAGGAGCTTTCTGAGTTCAAATTCTCTGTGGCAAGATCAAAAAAACCTGCAATAGCCAGTGAGTCATGTGACCAGCTCATCTCACCAGTCCTGGCCCTTGTGGACTGTCTTGTCCTAGCAGATCTTGGAATGTCTCCTTTGCACACAATACCTGGTGATCAAAGGTCCCTTGTGGGTTAAATTGGAGCAGGAAATAGCCCCTTTGTCCTTTCAAGTACTCTCTGTTAATATGCAAAAATGTCTTTCCAGCCAATCTGGCAGCCCTTGTAATAGGCCTTCTCTTCGTCCCAGCACAATTTGAAGTTTTAATGTCCATGTGGTGAAATTAATGTGCCTCATTCTTGGCTTGCATGACCCCAAGGAATTGTTAAAGAGTGAGATAACAGACTGAGAGTAAACTAGTGTTACAGACTGGTGATAAGGAGTGTGGGTAGTTCCCACGGTTCACCTTCCATCTGACTACAATCATGTTTTGTTAAAAATGGTGAGTTAATCTCTGTTTTTTTTAAGGGTCAAAGAAATAAACAAATGATAGTTTTTTTTTAACCTACCGCAAAACCTATTTTTCCACAATTCCCGAAATGGTCATAACCTCACTCACGTACACATTCACTCACATACACATACACAAGAATAGATATTTCGGGAGAAAAGGCGGAGAGATAGAGAGAAAAGTGAGGTAGGTGTTTGTGGTTTATGGTAAACCTGTTGAAATTTCTCAGGAGGACAGTCTCATTTAAAGGTGCAGGCCTGGGTGTTTGTTGTCTTGAACCTGTTGAGGTGTTGTAGATTTCTGGTGGTTAAGGGTTCAGACTAAAGGTGGTGTTCACTTTCAGTTCCCTGCTGCAGCAAGCAGAAGTGTAGAATTAGCAGCAGACCTTCTTTTTGCGTGGCTGGACCTCTTTTCATAGCCTCTAACTGAACTACTTTCTGTGTTGCTGGCTTGATCTCCCCCTCTTTCTCCAGAGGGCTACCTTTCAAGGTAAAAATCCATCACATTAGAGTTTCTGTTAGGAGAGACATGGCCTTCTTCCCTGGTGTGAACACACAATGGACCAGGATGTGGAATCCATGGCTATCTATTGTTGTCTGGATGGGCAACATTCTGTTATGATGTGGCTACTTTACACCTATTTATTCTGCTTTTGGATGTGAGTCAGACTGTCTCCAGCATCCTTTGTTAATCGATTCACATTGGTAAGAGTCATTAATATGTGATAGTCCTCCTTTCAATTTCAAAGGGGTTCTCCCCAGAGCTATTCCAGATAGGTTAATGAGTTCCATCTCATCAGACAAGTTTGTTTATTTCCAGTACCAGAGGGATCACATGACCACTACTCCATTTGGACTGTTAGATAAGTATCATGTTCTTGTGGTTTTGTTTAACAGCTGGCTTTTTTAAACTTCATAATTCTTTCATTTCATTGTTCATTTCATCATGGCTCCTTCCATGCATGACACTAGCAAGAATGATAAAAACAGATTGTAAGAGCATCTACAAATATGTAAAATGGAAGAGATTAACAAAAGTAAACATGGGTCCCTTAGAGGTAAAAACAGGAAATATTATAATGGGGAATAAGGAAATGGCAGAGATATCCAACAAACATTTTGTATTTGTCTACACAGTGGAAGATGCAAAACATCATGAAGAATCTGGGGTCTAATAAGAGTGAGGAACTATAAAGAATTACAATTAGTAAAGAGAAAATACTGGAAAAAGTATTGGGATTAAAAGCCGACAAATCCCCTGGACCTGTTGGCCAGAATTCCCTAGATTCTAGAACGGTCCCCATGGATTGAAAGGTAGCAAATGTAACCCCACTGTTCAACAGAGGGAGTAAGCAGGGAACTATAGATCACTCAGCCTAACATCAGTAGCAGGGAAAATGCTAGAATCCTTAGTAGGGACATGGTAACAGGGCACTTAAAAAAATATGATTAGGCAGAGTCAATACGATTTTATGAAGGGGAAATCATGTTTGGCAAATCTGTTTTCTGGGGATGTAACTAGCAGGGTAGATAAAGGGTAACCAGTGGATGTAGTATATTTGGATCTTCAAACGGCATTTGATAAAGTGTTGTTGCACAGCCAAGAGGTTGGTGCACAAGATTAGGAATCATGGAATTGTAGCTGGTTCACAGATAGAAAACAGAGTAGGATAAATGGGTCATTTCTGGCTTGGCAGCTTATAATTAGTGTGGTGCCACAATGATCAGTGCTTGGGCCTCGTCTATTTACAATCTATATCAAAGACTTAGATGAGGGGACCGAGTGTAATGTATCTAGGTTTGCTGATGATACAAAGCTAGGTGGGAAAGTAAGCTGTGAAGAGGATGCAAAGAAATGTATATAGGCAGATTAAATGTGTGGACAGAAGGTTGCAGTTGAAGTATACTGTGGGGAAATGTGAAATCATTCACTTTGGTTTAGCTGCTTCATCAGTGACTTTCCCTCCATCATAAGGTCACACGTGGAAATCTTCTCTGATGATTGCACAGTGTTCAGTACTATTCGCAATTCCTCAGATAATGAAGCACTCTGTGCCCACATGCAACAACACCCAGACAACATTCAGGCTTGAACTGATTATTGGAAAGTAACATTCATGCCACAGAACTGCCAGGCAATGACCATCTCCAACAAGAGAGAACTCAACCACCTTCCATTTACATTCAACGGCATTACCATCAATGAAACCCCCACCATCAGTACCTTGAGGGTTACTATTAACCAGAAACTTAACTGGACCATGCACATAAATACTGTAGCTACAAAGGCAGATCAGAGGCTGGACATTCTGTGGTCTTTTCCACCATCTACAAGGCATAATTCAGGAGTGTGATGGAATAATCTCCAACAACACTCAAGAAGCTCAACACCATACAGGACATAGCAGCCCGCTTAGTTAGACTATTTTGCAACATTAAAGGCACGATATAAATGCAAGTTGTTGTTACAATAACATTGTTGCTCTCACTGCTTATAGCGGGCTCATTGGCGTTAATGCGATTTGCTTACTATAAGAAGTGGATGTTAAAACTGCTGCTAAATATATACAAAACATAAAATCATGGATTTTCTCTGGGTCTCCATCTCTGGATAATTGTGATATTCCCTATAGTTCCTGTGGACTCAATTTGCCGCAACAACTATCGGAGTAATTTAATGCATGTTGCTCATCTATGTTTTATAGGTAATCGATTCAAAATCATTTAGAAGGGTTGGTGGCAACTTGTGAGTATTATGATAAAATTTCCATTTTCTATATGCCTGAAATAACTGGTGCATTTAATATGCTATGAACAACACCTTGTAATTGAATTCAATGGAAATAGAAAATAGTAAGCACCTTTGCCCAATACAGACAGCTACCCATAATACAAACATGATTAAGGACTGGTTGAATACCAAACTCTTTCAGGGAGGTAACCCGAGATAAGTAAGCAGTTCTTTAACAGATAGTACTTAGCTGAGGTCATTTCATTTAAAATGTGTGAAAATACATCAGTATGTAACAGAAGGATATGAACTATATTAAGTAACATACTCAAGGCTGTTCTGAAATAGCTATTTAGAAAGCTTAACTACTATCCCTGTTATCACTCCTCTCCTCAAAAAAATCAACCTTGATCCCACTATCCTGGCAAACTACCATCCTATCTCCAAGCTCCCTTTCCTCTCCAAAGTCCTTGAAAATGTTGTCGTCTCCCAAATCCATTCCCATCTTTCCTGGAACTCCATGTCTGAATCCCTCCAATCAGGTATCCGCCCCTGCCACAGTAACGAAACACCGAAACACAGTACTGAAAGTCACAAATGACATCCTATGTGACTGCAACAAAGATAAATTTCCCTCCTCGTTCTTCTCAACCTGTCTGCAGCCTTTGACATAGGTGACCACACCATCTTCCTCCAACGCCTCTCCACTGTTGTCCAGCTGGCTGGGTCTGCTCTCACCTGTTTTCAGTGTTATCTCTCTAATCGTAACCAGAGAATCACTTGCAATGACTTCTCTTCCTGCACCTGCACTGTTACCTCTGGTGTCCCCGAAGGATCTATCCTTGACCCTCTCCTATTTCTCATCTACAAGCTGCCCCTTGGCGACATTATCCGAAAGCGCAGCATGAGTTTTCACTTGTACGTTGGTAACACCCAGTCTGCCTCAGCACAACCACTCTCAACTCCTCCACTGTTACAAAATATCAGACTGTTTATCTGACATCCAGTGCTGGATGAGCAGAAATATCCTCCAATTAAATATTGGGAAGACTTTGTTTTCAGTCCCTCATCTAAACTCTGTTCCCTAGCCACCGACTCCATCCCTCTCCCTGGCAACCTTGGTGTCACGTTTGACCCTGAAATGAGTTTCTGACTTCATATTCGTGCCATCATTAAAATCGCCTATTTCCACCTCCGTAACATCACCCGTCTTAGCCCCGTCTCAGTTCATCTGCTGCTGAAACCCTTATTCATGCCTCCGTTACCACTAGACTTGACTATTTCAATGCAATCCTGGTTGGTCTGCCACATACTGGAGTGCTGACTTGTGTTGCATTAGAGTGTTAAAGTGGAAGTTTGGTGACTGAGGAAGTTCGGTGAGGAGGGAGCGAGGAGTTCCTTTCATTTCCTACCTGTCCTCAGAGTGAGGGGAGCGGAGACTCTCCAAAGAGCACAGCTGACTGGTGAGTAAGTCCTGGTGGGTATTTTTCAAAGTGGATTGAATTGTAAGTCATTGTTTTAGCAAGACTTAGTTGTTTTTTTAAATTATAATCTTTTAAAGTTTTAAATTTAAAGCGTTTAGTCATGGCAGGAGAGCTTGAAGCCGTGATTTGCTCCTCTTGCTGCATGTGGGAATCCGGGAACATTTCCAGTCCCCGGGACCAGCATGTGTGCAGGAAGTGTGTCCAGCTGCAGCTCCTGGAAGCTCAGGTTTCAGAGCTGGAACGGCAGCTGGAAACACCGTGAAGCATCCGCGAGTCTGAGAGCATTGTGGATAGCACATATAGAGAGGTGGTCACACCGCAGCTGAAGGGACTTGAGGAAGGAAAGGAATGGATGACCACCAGACAGTGCAAGAGAATCAGGCAGGTAGTTCAGGAGTCCCCTGGGGTCCCGCTTGCAAATCGGCATTCCATTTTGGAGGCTGATGAGGCTGGTTCCTCAAGGGAGTGCGGACAGAGCCAAGTTTCTGGCACTGCAAGCAGCCTGTCTGCACAGGAATGGGGAAAGAGAGGAAGAGCAATAGTAATAGGGGATTCTATAGTCAGGGGAACAGATAGGCGCTACTGTGGCCGCCAACGTGACTCCAGGATGGTGTGTTGCCTCCCTGGTGCCAGGGTCCGGGATGTCACTGAATGGCTGCAGGGCGTCCTGAAAGGGGGAGGGTGATAAGGCAGAGGTCATGGTACATGTTGGTACCAATGACATAGGTAGAAAGAGGGATGAGGTCTTGCATCAAGAATTCAGGGAGTTAGGCAGTAGACTAAAAAGCAGGGCCTCTTGGGTTGTAATTTCTGGATTACTTCCAGTGCCACGTGCTAGCGAGTACTGAAATAGGAGAATAGCACAGATGAATGCCTGGCTTAAGAGTTGGTGCAGGAGGGAGGGTTTTAGATTCCTGGACCACTGGGACCGTTTCTGGGTAAAGTGGGACCTGTACAAGCGGGAAGGTCCACATCTGAACCAGAGGGGGACTAACATTCTTGCTGGCGGGTTTGCTAGTGCTGTTGGGAGGAGTGTAAACTAATTTGGCAGGAGGAGGGGATGCAGACTCCTAGCAGAATAGGGACACAGCTAAACACAGGAAAGCGAACAAGTCAGAGGGAATACAGTAGAAGTAAGTTTCAAGGGAGTAAGACCAGGATGGAAGTCGTTTACTTTAATGCCAGGAGTATGGCAGGTAAAACGGATGAGTTAAGGGCAAGGATTGACACGTGGAATTGTGATATAGTAGCCATCACGGAGACATGGTTGAGGGAGGGGCAGGATTGGCAGCTCAATATTCTGGGATATAGAATCTTCAGGTGAGACAGAGGAGGGGGTAAAAGAGGAGGAGGCATTGCAATATTAGTTGAGGAGTCAGTTACTGCAGTAAGGAGAGATGACATCTTGGAGGGGTCATCAAATGAAGCTTTATGGGTAGAGTTTAGGAATACAAAAGGGACAGCCACATTGCTAGGTGTTTATTATAGACCCCCAGATAGTCAGCGGGAAATTGAGGAGCAAATATGTGCGCAATTTGCAGAGGTGTGTAAAAATAATAGGGTAATTACATTAGGTGATTTCAACTTTCCCAACATTAATTGGGATAGTCATCGTGTTAAAGATGGAGTGGAGTTCTTAAAATATATACAGGAGAACTTTTTAGCTCAATATGTAGAGGATCCAACAAGGGAGGGTGCAGTGCTGGACCTAATTCTGGGGAATGAAGCCGGACAGGTGGTTGATGTGTTGGTGGGGGAGCATTTTGGTGATAGTGACCACAACATGGTACAATTTAATCTTGTTATGGAGAAAGAAATAGACAAGTTGCAAAAAAAGGTTTTGGATTGGGGGAGAGCGAATTTTAGTAAAATAAGGCAGGATCTGGCCAAGGTAGACTGGAAAGAGTTACTTGCCGGGAAATCCACAGAAGAGCAGTGGGGGGCATTCAAAAAGGAAATGGGGAGGGTACGGGCCCAACATGTTCCCTCTAGGGTAATAGGTAGGAGCAACAAGCCCAGCGAACCATGGATGGCCAGAAACATTCAGGGTACGATGAGAAGAAACATAGAGGCTTTTAGCAAATACAAGGAGAGCAAATCAATGGAAGCATTAGTGGAGTACAGAAAGTGTAGGATGGAGCTTAAGAAAGCAATTAGGAGAGCAAAGAGGGGACATGAGAAAGCTCTGGCTGGTAAAAGTAGGGAAAATCCCAAGATATTCTATAAGTTTATTAATGGGAAGAGGATAACCAGGGAAAGAGTAGGACCCATTAGGGACCAAGGGGGAAATTTGTGGGTGGAGCCAGAGGACATTGGTAGGGTGTTGAACGAATACTTCACATCTGTCTTCACCCAAGAGAAAGAGGATGTAGATATGGAACTTAGAGAGAGAGACTGTGAGGTTCTTGAGCAAATTGTCACAGGGAGTGACAAGGTATTAGTGGTTTTGGAAAGCTTAAAAGTGGACAAATCTCCAGGTCCGGACGATTTGTGTCCCAGGATGCTGTGGGAGGCGAGGGTGGAGATTGCAGGGGCTCTGACCCTAATTTTTAATTCCTCTCTGGCCACGGGGGAGGTGCCAGAGGACTGGAGAACAGTTAATGTGGTCCCACTATTTAAGAAAGGTTGTAGAGATAAGCCAGGGAACTACAGACCAGTAAGTTTCACGTCAGTGGTAGGGAAACTATTGGAGAAAATTCTGAAGAAGAGAATCTATCACCACTTGGAGAGGCAAAATTTGATTAGGAATAATCAGCATGGCTTTGTCAGAGGGAGGTCAAATTTGATTGAATTTTTTGAGCATGTGACCAGGTGTGTAGATGAGGGTAGTGCAGTTGATGTAGTTTACATGGATTTCAGCAAAGCCTTTGACAAGGTCCCACATGGGAGACTTATCAAGAAAGCAAATGCACATGGGATACAGGGTAACTTGATAAGGTGGATTCAAAATTGGCTTAGCTGTAGGAGACAGAGAGTGATGACAGACACCTGTTTTAGTGACCGGAAGCCAGTGTCCAGTGGCGTACCACAGGGATCTGTGCTGGGTGACCTATTGTTTGTCATTTATACAAACGACATAGATGACTATGTGGGGGGTAGGATCAGTAAGTTCACGGATGACACAAAGATTGGCCGAGTGGTTAACAGTGAGGTGGAGTGTCTTCGGTTACAGGAAGATATAGACGGGATGGTCAAATGGGCAGAAAAGTGGCAGATGGAATTTAACGCTGAAAAGTGTGAGGTGATACACTTTGGAAGGAGTAATGTGACATGGAAGTATTCAATGAATGGCCTGACACTGGGAAGTTCTGAGGAACAAAGGGACCTTGGCGTGTTTGTCCATAGATCTCTGAAGGCAGAAGGGCAGGTTAATAGGATGGTGAAAAAGGCATATGGGACACTTGCCTTTATCAATCGAGGCATAGATTACAAAAGCAGGGAGGTCATGTTGGAGTTGTACAGAACTTTGGTAAGGTAACAGCTGGAGTACGGTGTGCAATTCTGGTCGCCACATTATAGGAAGGATGTGATTGCATTGGAGGGGGTGCAGAGGTGATTCACCAGGATGTTGCCTGGGATGGAACATTTAAGCTCTGAAGAGAGGTTGGATAGGCTTGGGTTGTTTTCACTGGAGCAGAGAAGACTGAGGGGTGACCTGATTGAGGTGTACAAGATTATGAGGGGCATGGACAGGGTGGATAGGGAGCAGCTGTTCCCCTTAGTTGAAGGGTCAGTTACGAGGGGACAAAAGTTTAAGGTGAGGGGTGGGAGGTTTCAGGGGGATTTGAGGAAGAACTTTTTTACCCAGAGGGTGGTGACGGTCTGGAATGCCCTGCCTGGGAGGGTGGTAGAGGCAGGTTGCCTCACATCCTTTAAAAAGTACCTGGATGAGCACTTGGAATGTCATAACATTCAAGGCTATGGGCCAAGTGCTGGCAAATGGGATTAGGTAGACAGGTCAGGTATTTTAATGCATTGGTGCAGACTCGATGGGCCGAATGGCCTCTTCTGCACTGTATTATTCTGTAATTCTGTGATACTACACTCTGTAAACTTGAGGTCATCCAAAACCCTGCTGCCCGTGTCTTAACTCGCACCAGGTCCCATTCCCCCAGGTGTTTGCTTATCTACGTGACCTTTTGGTCAGCTATGTGGCCTGGTCCAATCTGCACCTTTTCCTTTGTTATCTCTTTCCCCACCCCCACCTCACTTGCTTATAATCTGTGACTTTTCTAATATTTGTCAGTTCCGAAGAAGGGTCACTGACCCGAAACGTTAACTCTGCTTCTCTTTCCACAGATGCTGCCAGACCTGCTGAGTGATTGCAGCATTTCTTGTTTTTGTTTGCTAATCTACATTGGCTCCCCGTCAAGCAATGTTTTAATTTTAAAATTCTTATTCTTGTTTTCAAAGCCCTCCATGGCCACGCCCCTCCCTATCACTGTAATCCCCTCCAGCTCCACACCCTCTGAGATATCCTCTAATTCAGGCCTCTTGTGCATCCCTGATTTTAATCGCTCCACCATTGGTGGCCGCACCTTCAGTTGTCCTAAACTCTGGAATACACTCTTTGCTTCTCTACCTCACTTTCCTCCTTTAAAACAAACCTTAAAACCTACCTCTTTGAGCAAGCTTTTGGACATCTGACCTAATATCTCCTTATGTGGCTCGGTGTCATATTTTGTCTTATAATGCTCCTGTAAAACCCCTAAAAAGGATAGAACCTAGGGATTAAAATAATTTCTACCTGGCTGAAAGCCAAAATAAAAGAACAAATGAAATTTCTGGTGTCCTCTGTTCCCTGCTCCTTTGCTGAAGGCAGCGTTACAACTGTTGGGGTGTAAGCCATATAAAAAGACAGTTAAAATCATTCTTTACCGATTTCCCCAAGAAGTTTCTGGGTTTTTTCAGTTTTTGAATTGTAATTATTTAATAGGTAGAAATAACTATCCATATATGATTACTTCTTGCCTGTATCTTAAGTAAAATTTGATTGGTGGTGAAATATGTGTTGAAATCAAATTGTGAAGCCTTGAAAAGACCTCCTTTTCTTGCCCATAGTACTGTCTACCTTAAAGGATTTTTCTTTGAAAAAAAATAGAATTGAAAATCTGTTTTTTATTACCCAAATCTGTTGCAGTACCTTAGTGTCCCATCTGGCTCAGCTGATGCTGAACATTTTCCAAACCTGGCTGTATCTAAACTCCAGGAGAAGAAACTTTGGCAAACATATGCTTTGAGCATATCCTTAGCACAATTTCTGGAACTGTCAATAAGGCCCATAAAAGTAATGTCTGTGAATTGTGTAAGGAATTGTAGCTCAGCAATTAGCTTTACTATGCCTTTTTGTTGGTTTCATGCTAATTTTTTTGAGGTCCAGTGATGCTAGATTTGCCAACCCTTCCAGATGCTGCTGCTAGCAGCCCAGGAGAATGATGTGCTTTACCTTTCCCAGCAGAGCAGCAACACCACCCCACCCCCAGCTTCATTCACTGGCAGCTGCCGCAAAAAAGTCTTCATCTCAGTGATGTTACACCAGTCCCACTGCCCCCGAGAGCCAAGGCTGGCTGGTGTGCCAGAAACAATTGGGTGAGTAGGTGCACTTGGTGTGGGTGTCAAGTAGAGATAGGGGGAGGAAAGGGAGACTGGAGAATAGGGTAGACATGGGACCAGCATTTGCTGCAGGGCTAGGAGCAGCAGCAATGCAGCACTGAGAAAGGAGCAGTCAGTAAAGGGGCACTGGGTAAACAGTGAGAGATTGTTTCCACCGGAGGGCGAATGGGGATCAAGGATCCAGATACAGAGGATTGAGACAGAAAGAATCAAGGAGGAAGGGAGAAGGAAATTTCTTGAACTGAAGGCTATTAAAAGTGTGAAGTGTCACCACAAGTGATTATTGAGGTGAAGCTTAGAACATTGTTTAAAGGGGAATAGGATAAATATTTGAAATGAAGATCTTGAAAAGGATCTGTAGGTAATGGGATTACAGGAGAATGCGCAGCATTGGAAGCTGAATGGCCTCCTCTTTTGAGTCTGAGCTCAGGGAATGGTTTAGAAATGTTGGAGGGAGAAATAAAATACCTTGTATTTATGAAGTGTTTTGCACAACCTCAGGTTGGCCCGAAGTGCTTTACAGTCAATGAAGTACTTTTAAAGTGTAATCACTGTTGTAATATATGAAACACAGCAGCCAATTTACAAACAACAAGGTCTCACAAACAGCAAAATGAAAATGATTAAATAATCTGTTTCAGTGAGCTCCGTTAAGGGATAAATATTAACATGTACAGCAAGGAAAACTCCCCTGCTTTTCTTTGAAATAGTGCCGTGGGATCTTTTATGTCCACCTGAGAAGGCAAACAGGGCCTTGGTTTAGCATTTCGTCTAAAAGATGGCACCTCTGAAAGGCAGCTCTCCCTCACTATAGAACTGGAGTGTCAGTCTTTGTGCTCAAGTCTCTGGAGTGAGACTTGAATCCAAAATCTTCTGACTCAGAGATGAGTCACAGCTGACAAAAAAGTGGCATTGACTGAGAAGGCTAACTTCATCCTGTGCAGTATAGGGGGATTCTGGCTGTAGTTTCAGAATAAATATCAACAGGTTATAGGATTACTACTAGTTACAGTAGTTACTAGTTAGCAGAGCAAGACTACACCTTCTTCTGGCAGGGCAGGGATCCTGAAGAACCAAGACAGCATGGAGTGGGCTTCGCCATCAGAAACTCCTTGCTCAGCATGATAGAGCCTCCCTCAAATGGCTCGGAACGCATACTGTCCATCCGACTGCTCACCACCTCTGGTCCAGTACACCTACTCAGCATCTATGCTCCAACACTCTGTTCCGCACCTGAAGCTAAAGACCAGTTCTATGAACAACTCCATAACATCATTAGCAGCATCCCCAACACCGAACACCTATTCCTGCTGGGGGACTTTAATGCCAGGGTTGGGGCCGACCATGACTCATGGCCCTCCTGCCTTGGGCGCTATGGCGTTGGAAGGATGAATGAGAACGGGCAGAGACTGCTTGAGTTGTGTACCTATCATAACCTCTGCATCACCAACTCGTTCTTTCACACTAAACCCTGTCACCAGGTTTCATGGAGGCACCCAAGATCACGTCGTTGGCACCAGCTAGACCTCATTGTCACAAGGCGAGCCGCCTTAAACAGTGTTCAAATCACACGCAGCTTCCACAGTGCGGACTGCGACACCGACCACTCCCTGGTGTGCAGCAAGGTTAGACTCAGACCAAAGAAGTTGCATCATTCCAAGCAGAAGGGCCACCCGCGCATCAACACGAGCAGAATTTCTCACCCACAGCTGTTACAAAAATTTCTAAATTCACTTGTAACAGCCCTTCAAAACACTCCCACAGGGGATGCTGAGACCAAGTGGGCCCACATCAGAGACGCCATCTATGAGTCAGCTTTGACCACCTACGGCAAAAGTGCGAAGAGAAATGCAGACTGGTTTCAATCTCATAATGAAGAGCTGGAACCTGTCATAGCCGCTAAGCGCATTGCACTTTTGAACTACAAGAAAGCCCCCAGCGATTTAACATCCGCAGCACTTAAAGCAGCCAGAAGTACTGCACAAAGAACAGCTAGGCGTTGCGCAAACGACTACTGGCAACACCTATGCAGTCATATTCAGCTGGCCTCAGACACCGGAAACATCAGAGGAATGTATGATGGCATGAAGAGAGCTCTTGGGCCAACCATCAAGAAGATCACCCCCCTCAAATCTAAATCGGGGGACATAATCACTGACCAACGCAAACAGATGGACCGCTGGGTTGAGCACTACCTAGAACTGTACTCCAGGGAGAATGCTGTCACTGAGACTGCCCTCAATGCAGCCCAGC
Source organism: Heterodontus francisci (assembly GCF_036365525.1). Classification (NCBI taxonomy): domain Eukaryota; kingdom Metazoa; phylum Chordata; class Chondrichthyes; order Heterodontiformes; family Heterodontidae; genus Heterodontus; species Heterodontus francisci. Next base: position 74,939,154 of record NC_090383.1, read on the forward strand.
CTCTACCAGTCATGGATGAGCTGGACATACAGCCAACCAAATCGGAACTCAGTGATGCCATTGATTCCCTAGCCAGCGGAAAAGCCCCTGGGAAGGACAGCATTACCCCTGAAATAATCAAGAGTGCCAAGCCTGCTATACTCTCAGCACTACATGAACTGCTATGCCTGTGCTGGGACGAGGGAGCAGTACCCCAGGACATGCGCGATGCCAACATCATCACCCTCTATAAAAACAAAGGTGACCGCGGTGACTGCAACAACTACCGTGGAATCTCCCTGCTCAGCATAGTGGGGAAAGTCTTTGCTCGAGTCGCTCTGAACAGGCTCCAGAATCTGGCCGAGCGCGTCTACCCTGAGGCACAGTGTGGCTTTCGTGCAGAGAGATCGACTATTGACATGCTGTTCTCCCTTCGTCAGATACAGGAGAAATGCCGTGAACAACAGATGCCCCTCTACATTGCTTTCATTGATCTCACCAAAGCCTTTGACCTCGTCAGCAGACGTGGTCTCTTCAGACTACTAGAAAAGATCGGATGTCCACCAAAGCTACTAAGTATCATCACCTCATTCCATGACAATATGAAAGGCACAATTCAACATGGTGGCTCCTCATCAGAGCCCTTTCCTATCCTGAGTGGTGTGAAACAGGGCTGTGTTCTCGCACCCACACTTTTTGGGATTTTCTTCTCCCTGCTGCTTTCACATGCGTTCAAATCCTCTGAAGAAGGAATTTTCCTCCACACAAGATCAGGGGGCAGGTTGTTCAACCTTGCCCGTCTAAGAGCGAAGTCCAAAGTACGGAAAGTCCTCATCAGAGAACTCCTCTTTGCTGACGATGCTGCTTTAACATCTCACACTGAAGAATGCCTGCAGAGTCTCATCGACAGGTTTGCGTCTGCCTGCAATGAATTTGGCCTAACCATCAGCCTCAAGAAAACGAACATCATGGGGCAGGATGTCAGAAATGCTCCATCCATCAATATTGGCGACCACGCTCTGGAAGTGGTTCAAGAGTTCACCTACCTAGGCTCAACTATCACCAGTAACCTGTCTCTAGATGCAGAAATCAACAAGCGCATGGGTAAGGCTTCCACTGCTATGTTCAGACTGGCCAAGAGAGTGTGGGAAAATGGCGCACTGACACGGAACACAAAAGTCCGAGTGTATCAGGCCTGTGTCCTCAGTACCTTGCTCTACGGCAGCGAGGCCTGGACAACGTATGCCAGCCAAGAGCGACGTCTCAATTCATTCCATCTTCGCTGCCTTCGGAGAATACTTGGCATCAGGTGGCAGGACTATATCTCCAACACAGAAGTCCTTGAAGCGGCCAACATCCCCAGCTTATACACACTACTGAGTCAGCGGCGCTTGAGATGGCTTGGCCATGTGAGCCGCATGGAAGATGGCAGGATCCCCAAAGACACATTGTACAGCGAGCTCGCCACTGGTATCAGACCCACCGGCCGTCCATGTCTCCGTTATAAAGACGTCTGCAAACGCGACATGAAATCGTGTGACATTGATCACAAGTCGTGGGAGTCAGTTGCCAGCATTCGCCAGAGCTGGCGGGCAGCCATAAAGACAGGGCTAAATTGTGGCGAGTCGAAGAGACTTAGTAGTTGGCAGGAAAAAAGACAGAGGCGCAAGGGGAGAGCCAACTGTGCAACAGCCCCAACAAACAAATTTCTCTGCAGCACCTGTGGAAGAGCCTGTCACTCCAGAATTGGCCTTTATAGCCACTCCAGGCGCTGCTTCACAAACCACTGACCACCTCCAGGCGCGTATCCATTGTCTCTCGAGATAAGGAGGCCCAAAAGAAAGAACAGATAAAATATCAGAAGGTTACTACCAGTTACGTATAGACTATCAGGGAGTATTGTATTTCCACAGCAAACCACCCCCTGTCAATCAAGATCAATGGCGAGATTCTGGAAAATGTGGACCATTTTCCATATCTTGGGAGCCTCCTCATGTCGAAGGCAGACATAAACGACAAAGTTCATCATCACCTCCACTGTGCCAACTCAGCCTTCGGCCAACTGAGGAAAAAATTATTTGAGGATCAGGATCTCAAACCCGAGTCTAAGATCATGGTTTACCAGGCAGCAGTGATCCCTGAGCTCTTATATGCTTCAGAGACTTGCACACCTACAGCATACAAGGGATCAAATTTGGGAAGATATGGTTAATCAAGGAGTAGAGAAAAGATAAGAGACAAAGGTATTAATATGGGAAATGATAAACAGACTGTGACAGGAAGGGACAGAGCGTACAAATCTAAAAGTAAATCAACAGATAAGGCTAGAGGTTACAAAAATAATAAAAGGACAAAACTAAAGGCTCTGTATCTGAATGCATGTAGCATTTGAAACAAAACAGATGAACTGAGAGCGCAAATAGAAATAAATAAGTACCATCTGATAGCCATTACAGAGACATGGCTGCAGGACGACATAGATTGGATCCTGAATATTGAAGGGTAGGTACATGGCATTTCGGAAGGACAGGTAGCTAGGAAAATGTGGCGGTCTAGCTCAGCTAATTAATGATGGTATTAGTGCAATAGAGAGGGATGACCTAAGTTCAGGAGACCAGGATGTAGAAGCAGTTTGGGTAGAGATGAGAAATCATAAAGGCAAGAAGTCACTTGTGGGAGCAGTGTACAGGCCACCTAACATTAACCACACTGTGGGACGGAGTATAAAGAAAGAAATAATGGCAGCTTGTCAGAAAGATACAGCAATTAATTATGGGGGATTTTAACCTACATACAGACTGGAAAAATCAGATAGGCAGAGGTAGCCTAGATGAGGAGTACATAGAATGTTTTCGGGATAATTTCTTGCAAAAATAAGTTCTGGAGCCAACCAGAGAGCAGGATATACTAGACCTGGTATTGTGCAACGAGATAGGATTAATTAATGACCTCATAGTTAAGGCACCCCTAGGTAGCAACGATCATAATATGATTAGATTTTACAATCAGTTTGAGGGAGAGAAGAGTGGGTCCAAGACTAGTATTTTAAACTTAAATAAGGGCAATTATGAGGGCATGAAAGCAGAGCTAGCAAAAGTGAATTGGCCAAGCAGGTTAAGGGATAGGTCAATAGAGATGCAGTGGCAGACATTTAAGGGGATATTTCAGAATACATAGAATAGATACATTTCAACGAGAAAGAAAAATTTCAAGGGTGGGCCCCACCATCCGTGGTTAACTAAAACAGTCAAAAATAGTATCAAACTTAAAGAAAAAGCCTATAATTGCGCAAAGATGGGAAGCAGGTCAGAAGATTGGACGGAATATAAAAACAACAGAGAATGACTAATAGATTGATTAGGAAGGTAAAATTAGAGTATGAGAGAAAGCTAGCTAGAAATATAAAGACAGATAACAAGAGTTTCTATCGATATTTAAAAAAAGAATTAACAAAGTAAGCATTGGTCCTATAGAAAGTGAGACTGGGGAATTAATAATGGATAATAAGGAGATGGCAGATGAATTGAACAGATATTTTGCATCGGTCTTCACTATTGAGAATACAAGTAACATCCCAGGATTAGCTGTGTCAGGAAATGGAAGGGAGGGAGGAAGGAACTCAAGAAAATTACAATCACCAGGGAAGTGGTACTGAACAAATTGTTGGAGCTGCAGGCTGACAAGTCCCTGGGTCCTGATGGACTTCATCCTAGGGTGTTAAAAAAAGTGGCTAGTGAGATAGTTGATGCATTAGTTTTAATTTTCCAAAATTCCCTAGATTCGGGAAAGGTTCCATTAGATTGGAAAATAGCGAATGTAACTCCATTATTCAAAAAGGGAGGGAGACAGAAGCAGGAAACTACAGGCCAGTTAGTTTAGCATCTGTCTTAGGGAAAATGTTAGAAGCTATTATTAAAGACGTTATAGCAGGGCATTTAGAAAAATTCAAGGTAATCAGGCAGAGTCAACATGGTTTTGTGAAAGGGAAATCATGTTTAACCAATTTATTGGTGTTCTTTGAGGGAGTTACATGTACTTTGGATAAAGGGCAACCGGTGGATGTATTGTACTTAGATTTCCAGAAGGCATTTGATAAGGTACCACATCAAAGGTTATTGCAGAAAATTAAAGCTCATGGTGTAGGCATGGATAGAAGATTGACTAGCTAACAGGAAACAGAGAGTAGGCATAAATAGAAACATAAACAAGAAATGCTGAAAATACTCAGCAGATCTGGCAGCGTCTGTGGAGAGTGAAGCAGAGTTAACGTTTCAGTTCAGTGACCCTTCATCAGACCAGGTATAAATAGGTAATTTTCTGGTTGGCAAGATGTAATGAGTGGTGTGCCACAGGGATCTGTGCTAGGGCCTCAACTTTTTACAATTTATATAAATGACTTAGATGAAGGGACCGAAGATACGGTTGCTAAATTTGCTGATGACACAAAGATACCAAAGTAGGAAAGTAACTCGTGAAGAGGACATAAGGGGCTAGAAAGGGATATAGATAGAGTAGGTGAGTGGGCAAAGACCTGGCAAATGGAGTATAATGTGGGAAAGTGGGAAATTTGTCCACTTTGGCAGGAAGAATAAAAAAGCATATTATCTAAATGGTGAGAGATTGCAGAGCTCTGAGATACAGAGGGATCTGGGTGTCCTACTGCATGAATCGCAAAATGTTAGCAAGCAGGTATGGCACGTAATTAGGAAAGATAATTGAACGTTATCGTTTATTGCGAGGGGAACTGAATACAAAAGTAAGGAGGTTATGCTTCAGCTATACAGGGCATTGGTGAGACCACATCTGGAGTTCTGTGTACAGTACTGGTCTCCTCATTTAAGGAAGGATGTAAATGCATTGGAGGTAGTACAGAGAAGGTTTTCTAGACTAATACCTGGAATGGGTGGGCTGTCTAATGAGGAACGATTGGACAGGCTAGGCTTGTATCCACTGGAATTTAGAAAAGTAGGAGGCGACTTGATTGAAACATATAGGATCCTGAAGGGTCTTGACAGGGTGGATGTGGAAAGGATGTTCCCCCTTGTGGGAGAGTCTAGAACTAGGTGTCACTGTTTAAAAATAAGGGTCGCCCATTTAAGACAGATGAGGAGAATTTATTTCTCTGAGGGTCGTGAGTCTTTGGAATTCTCAAAAGGCAGTGGAATCAGAGTCTTTGAATATTTTTAAGGCAGAGGTAGATAGATTCTTGATAAGCAAGGGGGTGGAAGGTTATCGGGGGTAGGTGGAAATGTGGAGTAATCAGTCCAGCCATGAACTTACTGAACGGCGGAGCAGTCCCGAAGGGCCGAGTGGCCTACTCCTGCTCCTAATTGGTATGTTCAAAGCACTGGAGAAATACAACTAGTGCTGCCTCCACAAGAATCTCCAAATTTGGTGGCAGGAAAGGTGGTCCAACAGCAGCATCCTCTTCCAAGCCAGCATCGGTGTGTTAATCACCTAAAACCAGCTCCGCTGGGCGGGACAGGTCGTTCACATGCCTGACACCAGACTCCCAAAGCAGCTGTTCTACTCAGAACTTACTCACGGCAGGCAACTCCCAGGAGTTCAGTGGAAACATTTTAGAGAGGCCCTCAAAGCATCCCTGAAGAGCTCAAACATCCCCGTTGACGCTTGTGACCATCCTCAATGGAGAAAGCTAATTCAGGAAAGGGATCGTCCACCTCGAGGGACTTTGCGGGAACATGTGGAGCTGAAGTTGATCTGTCGAAGGGAGTGCACAAACCTCTAAACTCATCTATTAGACCCTTCAAGCACCACCTGCTCCTCACATGGCACAGTCTGCAGGGCACGCATTGGGTTTATCAGCCATCTCAGGACCCATTGATCCAGTGGAAACAAGTCATCCCTGATCCTGAGGGACTGCCTAAGGAGATGAAAGTATTGCATTTTGAAAATACTTGCAGTGCTGTAACCCACAGGACTACAGACCAAGAGCTGGAAAGTGGGATGAGGCTGGATAGCCCTTTTCTGGCTGGCACAGGCACGACGGGCCAAATGGCCTCCTTCTGTGCTGTAAATTTATGTTTCTAAGTCTTCCAGCTCCGATTTAAAGTCACTGACCTGAAACGTTAACATTGTTTTCTTCTCCACAGATGCTGCCGGACCTGCTGAATATTTCCAGCACGTTTTGTTTTCATTTTAGATTTCCAGCAACTGCATAATTTTGCTTTTGGCCAAATTGTTCTTCCTACCGGCCGACCCAAAGTTGTATTTTACCATGAGCCTAGACAGGGAGCGCTGCTGCACACGGCAGTCGCTCTGGAGCGTTACATGTATTTTATAAACACAAACACAAGTTGGTTCCTCTCTTTCCTCCCGCCTTCTCGTCCTTTGTTCCGGAGCGTGGTCCTGACGTCGTGCGTGGGGGAGGGGGTGTGTGCGGGTTTGGCTGCTTACGTGAAGGCCGGAGATTGTAGCGGAGACACAGGGAGAAGGTTCTGAGAGTGGAATTTGCTGGGCTGCGGGGTTCTGGAACGCGGCGCGGTGAATGTGTAGCGTCCAGCCCCGCGCGCTCAGCCTGCTGCAGTGCCCAGAGCCATGTGAGACCAGACGGTATGTGTGTCAATTGTTCAGCTGGGCTGCTACTTCTCTTCGTTGTCGGGGTTTGCTTGAGGGAGGGAGGCAGAAACCTCTAGACAGAGTAAAGCAGCCGGGTCATTTTTCAAAAGAGGATCCTGCTTTCCATTTGCATTGAAAATGAACTAAGCCGTTTATATCTTTACATTGAAGGAGCCATGGGATTACCAGCAGGAGATTATTTGTAAATTTTTAATAAAGGGGCGGGGGGGGGGGTGCTAAGGAGGAAGGAGAGAACGTTTAATGTTGTAGTTGATTGGCTTGAAAGTGTATTTAGTACAGGTTTTAAGTCTCTTTTCAAAATGGGCATGGCACTGAGTAAGAGAGGGCTAGCTAGCACTTGTCAGCTGCGGGTATTGTGAATTAAATAATTACTGATTGGTTTATTTGTATTCTTTTCATGTCTTTTCATTCTTCTCAGGAGATCAGTAAGGAAACCAGCTTCTTCTTGGCCCAGTAGTTTCAGGCAGCTGATGCTCATCCCCGTCATATCTTTGAGTAATTGCCCAGACGATCAGTCTATGACCTCTCAGCTCCCACTATAGTAACCGTCCAGCGTCCTCTCGCTGTTCTCTGCATCTCGGTGGTCTTTCCATTTATAGATACTGGGTCACAAACAACACAGGTAAGGTTGTGTTTAATATTTCTGTTCGAAAGGGTTCAGATATTCTAGTTTCAATTCTGTTGGATCCCATTTTCCAACACGTGGGCGTGGAAATCATGAGCAAATCTTTCAGACATTATCCAAAAGATAGAGTAGCCTGCTTTTTGGCAGTCGTGACCAAAGTAAATGAACTACAAGTATGAGATGTTAAAGAGGGACAAAGTGCACCTTTACGCGTGAAATCGGCAAGATTCATTGCTCAGGATTCCCGAATTTGAATAATCTACATTTAGCTTGAAATTGTACATTTATTGCACATAAATTGTACAATCTGGGACTATCTTTTGTCTGATGTAATTCAAAGACATTTTTTCTTTTTTGTTAAACTTAAGGAAATTGAATTACAAAGTCGGAACGCAACTGGAGTGTGCACTACTCCAATACGCTGTAAGAGCCTGTTTTCAAAAGTTAACATTTGGCTCTTTTTCTGTTAATTATATGTTGAGGTTAATTTTCTTTTTAATGGACCTTCATAGTGCTCGTTATTGCAATGTGAATCTGTTAATTTGAAAGCAAAATCTGTCAATGGTTCATTTATTAATTGAATGTACCATTGTCTAAATCCTATTTTCCCTCCAGTTCTTTGGCATAGGGCTTTAGGAGATGGTATTACCATTTTTATGAGAATGAAATGTATGGTGAATGAAGGAGATTAATATCCCATGTTTCATATTTAATTTGGTAAAGAAAGTTTCAATGAGAGAGGAATTTGTACGATAGAACAATTCAGGATTAATTTGCAAATAAAGCTTCCAAAAAGAAAATTGGATTTTATTCTTGCAGTTCTCAAATACTTTGCCCTCTGGACTAACACGATTACACTTAATAGTAAATCAAATGCAAATCAGACGTTTATCTATGCTGCTTGTGTTGTGCTCCCAAAAAGTGTTTGGTCTAATTCAGAGGTATTTTGTAATTTAAAAAAAAAATGTTTTCAAAAAATAAACAAACGCTCATGTTTGTACTCAAAACATGAATGTCTTTGCACTATTCACAGAGCGTTCTTCTGGCAGCTGGTGTGCCATTCGCAATCACTGGTATAACTCCAGTATTACTAGCTGCTAATTTTTCTCCAGTAATGGAATATAACCACGGCCTAAGCTTGGTTAAATATTGTACACATATTCAGATGGGCTTTTGTGATAAAGGTATCCAAATTATGTTTGATCCAGTTTAGTACAGTACATTTTTTGGTTGCATTTTGGACTTGGTTTAATCGTACGCAGTGACCCTGACTGTTCTCCTTAGATATTTCTCTGGCTTCATTTCAAGCTATGCAACTTCTGAATTTTACTTCATAATGTTCAGCATTGCAGGTTTGAGCAATTGTTTTTTTTGACCACTTTCACTTTTTTTTTATAGTTTTGTGGCAAGTTTTTATATATGAGGGATACCAGTACTCTTCACAGGGGTTCCTTTGGCTGCTGGCACCAGTATTTTTGCACTATGCTCCATAAGGTTATTACATGTTCATTTATGACTTCAATACCAATTTAGTGACCACGATAAACTACCCCTTTTTATGTCTTTACTGCAGAACAAATAATTTGTAATTGTGTGTTGATATTTTTTTTTGCATTTTGTACAAAAACCTTTCATTGTTTCTACAGGACCAGGCAGAGGAGGTAGAGGCATGGCAATGAACAGAAAACAAATACAGCGCAGCAGCTGGATATTGTTGAAAGGGACAATCCGTTTTGTTTTTATGGTCATCAACAACCTGGTTGCGATTCCATCCTATATTTTGTATCTCATAGCCCTTCAGCCATTGAAATTACTTAATAGTAAACTGTTCTGGCAAGTGGAAGGAATAATGTTCAAATGGCTGCTGGCTATGGTGTCGTCGTGGGGTTGGACAGCAGGCTACACAGGTAAGAATTTAAGAAAAGGAGTTTGCATAGATTTTTGCATCACTAAATGAAGTACAATATGATATATTTGTACAGTGGGAATATTTGTGTAGATGTGTTCATCTTGGAGTAGAAATCAATAAATCATCAACAAATATGTTTATTTTTCCACTTATCAAACACTGGCTCCATAGCTATTCTATTGTGAAGAAGGTTGGCAGGTAACTTGATCCAGCAATTTGTCAGTCTTGCTCTGATATTACCTCCGAGGAACAGTAACAGTATTTACATAAGACTTGTTCACTTCCTTCCTTCCCTCCCTCGTGAGCAGTATCTAACTCCACTTAGCACACTGTTCGCATTTCTGAATGAAATGAGGAACTTGTGGAGAAATGTGTGGTCCCTGCAGCAAACAGACTTTTGTTGTCTTTTTAAAAAAATTTGTTCTTGAAAACAGGCAAGTTCCAAAGAGTAATTGGGGAAATCTATTGTTGCCACTATTTAGTGCTGAGCAACTCTAGTTTACTTCCAGTAATTTTTCCTTGGAGTTTAATTCTGTTGGAATTAGGGAATATATTTTTCTTAACTTGAGCAGAAAAACAGACATAAGTATAAAAAGTCCAATTCAAAATCTACTTCTTTGACCGTGCTATCAGTCATCTACTGTAATCTACTACTGCTCACTGCCTTTGTTTCTGTCAAGTACCATTAGATGTTTTACTGCGTTAAAGACGCTACCAGTTGCTGCTGTTTATCCCATTTGCTAGAATTGGTGAGTGGAGAAACATACAAAACTATGTGGGGATAATGCTGCTGCTAAAAAATTTCTTTTCCGTAAAAGTTTTGTTGAGTGATTCTACCTTTTTCTCCCTCACCTTTCTTTGTTTTCCATGATGCACCCTTCCCTTGGCAAGTGGCTTATTACAGGATTTCTGCCCCGATACTTTGAAATTAACCACGGGAATGTGAGAGACAATGACCCTCCATGACCTCCATCTCCCCCATTCTCCATGATGTGGAGAAAGTGCTAAATTTACTTGAAATTGTTGAAACTGGTACATTGAGCAGAGAGCTGAAGGTTCAAAATTTTGCTGAGCAGTACATCAGGTGCTTGAGAAACACTTCTAATAACAGTAAATGGATATTCCAAACTGTAGCAGTATTAGTAAATGTGTTCTGAGTCATTCTGGACATCACTATTGCTATGGAAATGTAAGATGTTGAAGAGCTTTTAAAAAAAAGAACAGGTTAACCCTGCCTAGAGATCAGGAAAATTCAACAAGGCTCACCTTTATTTGACTTGTGATCTGCCACAATGCCACCAACTGCCTCATCAAATCTCTCTTTTCCCCCCCCCCCATCCTCATTTCTAACCAAAAGTGTGAGAAACTCGTGATTTTGTCACCAAAGTAGAGACCATTTTTTAAGCTGCCTCTGCTGCTCCCAACACTTTACCCACCAAGCCAATTCCTGCCCCAGTAGCTGTGAACGCTCATCTTCCCCTCTCCAAGCTCATCTCATTCATGAAGCCCTTCGCGTGTTCCTTTGATCCTGTTCCTACTAGACTGCTGACCATTCAACTTTCCTGCTGGCTCCAATGCAAGCTGACATTGTAAATGGCTTTCCCTCAAAAAAACGCACCCTTGACTCCTCTGTCCTTTCAAGCAATTGCCTTATTCCCAACCTTTCTTTCCTCTCCATTGTCCTTGAGTGATGTTTCCTGATCCATGCCCATTTCTCCTTCAACCCTCTGTTTGAATCCCTGCAGTCATATTTCCACCCCACCTACAGTATTAAAAAGACCGTAACCAAAGTCAGATTTTCTGTGGCTGTGATCGTGGCTCGTTATCTCTAAATTTCTTTGCAATTTTTGACACAACTGACCTTACTATCCTCATCTAACGCCTCTCCTCTGTTGTATAGCACAACAGGATTGTCCTTGCTTGGTTCCACACTTGTACAAAAGTCATAGCCAGAGCATTTCTGCCCAAGGTCTTTTTTCTTGGCATGTATTGTCTTCTCCAGGGATCTATCCTTGGCCCTCTCCTCTATTAGATGTTGTCCTTTGACACCATTTGCAGAAATTGAATTATCTTCCATATGTATACTGCTGACATCCAGCCCTGCCTCTCCACCACCTCTCTTGATCCCTGTGTTAGCTCTGTGCTGTCAGACTGATTGTCCTCCCTCCAAGCTTTGATGAGCCACTATTTCCTCCAGCTAAATATTAGAAAACCAATGCCATTGTCTTCAGCTCCCATTGTCAACTCTGCGTCCTCACAATCAACTCGAGTGTCTCCTCCAATAGCTGGAGGAATTTTACACTTGGCAGATGGGATCTGTCCACTGACCGAAAAGTCGGTGGCAATCCCACCTCCGCTGGGTCTGGCGATGCAGACCAGATTTTACGGTCCCCAGGCCCTTAATTGGTCTTAGGCGGGACTGCCACCTCATTGAGGCGGGAAGTCCTGCCTAATAGAGCTATTGGCCAATCAGCGGACTGGCAGCTCTTAGTCCCAGCAGTGCCACTCGGAGCGGTGGCCACTGCTGGAACTGCAAACCAGCTTCAAGATGAAGAGGAAGGATGGCCCCAGAAAAGAGTTAAGTTTTTGGGGCCTCACTGGGGGTGATCGGGCTCTGATGAGGCAATGGGGGGTCAATTGGGTGGGGGGGGTGGTGGCGGAGCGTGTTGGGGGTGGTTGGGGCATCGGGGACAGGCCTCTGTCAGACACAGGTGCCCGATCAGGAGTCTCCCTCACCCCCCCCCCCCCCCCCCCCCCCCCCGGCCATCAGAAGGCCGCATACCTTTATCAGGCAGCTTTTCTCAGGCCTGGGCCGCCTGCCTGTCAAATGCAAAGACCTTGTGGCGGAGGTCCTTAAGTGACCGTTAATTGGCCACTTAAGAGCCTTGATTGGCCTGGGATGGGCAGGCTGTTTCTCGCCACCCGCCACCCTGAGTAAAATGTGATCACTAATCTTTTCCAGTGGTATAGAATCACAGAATTGTTACAGCACAGAAGGAGGCCATTTGGCCCATCGTGTCTGCACAGGCTCTCAGAATGAGCAATTCACCTCATGCCGTTCCCCCTCCTCTCCGTAATCCTGCACATTTGTTTCCAGATAACAGTCTAATTCCCTTTTGAATGCCACGATTGAACCTGCTTCCACCACACTGTCAGGCAGTGCATTCCAGATCCGATCCACTTACTGCGTGAATAAGTTTTTCCTCGTGTCGTTTTAGCTTCTTTTGCCAATCGCTTTAAATCTCTGCCATCTGGTTTTCAGTCCTTTCACGAGTGGGAATACTTTTTCCCTATTCACTCCGTCCTGATCCCTCACGATTTTGAATACCTCTATTAAATATCCTGTTAGGCTTCCATTCTCTAAGGAAAACAGTCCCAACTTCTCCAATCTGTCTTCATACCTGAAGTTCCTCATCCCTAGAACCATTCTCGTGAATCTTTTCTGTACCTCATCCTGTTTCTCCCACCAACCTTGTCAACTCTCTGACTCCAGCCTCTTGCACATCTCGGCACCGTTGGTAACCTTGCCTTCAGATGCCTAGGCCCCATGCTTTGAAATTCCATTCCTAAACCCCTTTGACTCTCCATCATTCCTCTTTTAAGACCGACCTTAGAACCCACTTATTTGACCAATCTTTTGGTGACCCCTCCTAATCTGTCCATTGGTTCAGTGTCCCCTTCTTTTCACTTATGTCTCTGTGAAGCATCATGGGACCGTTTTCTAGGTTTAGAAAGCACTGTATAAATGCATGATTTCTGTCTTCTCGTTTCAGAATTTTATTTTCTCTCCTTTTATCTCCCTTTCATCCCATTCCTGTTGAGGTGCTGGCATGTGCCCAATGACCTGCACACCATTGCAAGCTACTGATGATACTAGGTATCCAAAGAGAAGACCAGTTGCTCTGAGTCACTTTACAACTTTCTCGTGACCATTTCATAGGCCATTAGATCTTGGGCACATGCCAGCATCTCAACAGGAATGGGATGAAAGGGAGAAAATAAAATTCTGAAATGAGAGAACAGAAATCATGTATTACAAAGAACAAGGTTGAGAACTGCTTAATTTTTAAAGACATTTTAACTTAATTAGTTGAATGAAAATAGATTGGCAATATGCATTAATGTAGAAATGGTCCCTGTTCATACCAAACCATTAAGGTAGTTAATTATCTGAACAAATATTCTCTTTATTGTTTGAACAGACTGTGACTCGATGTTGATATGATCAGGTAGCTAGCTACTGTCTTTGAATGTGATCCTATATTGCTGCTCAGCAAAATGTTTTATTACTTGAATAGGTGGCTGTGTAGAATTCTTACGAAATTCTGAACAATGAATAACTAAAATAGAAGTAGGTAAGTGGGTAAATGGAAACATTGGGTGTGGCTTCTTGTAGATTTGCTACGATTTATCCTTTTCAGGATATCTCAGTAGATTTTGTTCTTACACAGTAACATACTGCTGGGAGCAGCACTCTACTCTGTTTCCATGGCTTTGCTGTAGAAGTGCTACTTGGCAATTTTCCATGATGTCCTGGCAAATACAATATGTGCACATCCTGTTTGCCTCCCACATTAATGGTGGGCCTTTTATTGACCGAGAATGCAGAAACCATTGGGGTTAAACCCATAATTCCTTGGTTGTTTGCAGAGCGCTTACCAGTTAGATGAACAGAATACATTTTTAGAAAAATTCCAAAATAATATCAAAACATTAACACAATGTGCAAGCTGTTTAAACTTGGAACAGTATTTAGTTGTTAGTCCTGATCATAGTGAGAGTCTGATAGTGGTGGAGGCTACTGGTGCTGAGAGTTAAAGTAGAACTTGAGGACTAGATCACAGCCACAGAATTTCTATTGTCAGCAGGTCCATCATTTCCCTGAGGAGCTCTAGTAAATTTGTGAAACAAGACTACCCTCCCATAATTCCATTCTGACTCTTGGTTCCCTTACCATACCAAACCTATTTTAGATATTTGATTAGCTCCTCCTCCTAATACATTGCCCACAGTATATGTCAGGCTCAGTGGTCTTTGGTTTCTTGGGTTATGGTAGCTACTTTCCAATTATCAGGGACTACTCCCATTTCCAACAATTCCTTAACAATGGTGGATGCACATGAGCAGTTTCATGAATCACTTGTATAAAGTCCAACTTGGCCTGATACCTTGTGTCCCTTTATTTCCTGAGCCTATTAATGATTACCTTATCTGAAATTTCAGCTTCTCTGGTACTTGCTTCGCTACCCTGGGAATTCAGTTTCCTTGCTGGTCATCACTGTGAATGCAGAAAAAGTAATTAATTTAGTATATTTTCTGCCACTTGGCATCATTGCCTTTCTGACAACTCGGTAGTTCTATTCACCTGCTTGATGTGAATATATACATTTCTTTTATTATTCCCTGCTATCCTAACCTTTATTTTCTATTTTAAATGCTGTCAAGTTTCTTAACTTCCTTTATTTTGTTTTATGTTCATCTCAGTCCTTGATGCAAACTGTAGCTTTATGGTTTAGGAAGAGGTCTTTTTTTCCCCTTCTAGCATTACTTTCATTGTTGCCCACGTTGCTCATTTCTTTATTTTACTGTGATTTCCAACAGTAGGGGTGACATTTTCTCAGCGATTGTATATTGTATTCTTTATTGCTGGTCACAGCACACACTTGATTAAAATTTGCTTCTGCAGGCTGGTGAACATATAGAGCCCAAACTGGCAGCTTTATTACACCTCAGGACAAGTTAGTTCGGGTGCTCTTTTCATGATGGACCAACTTCTGTCATTGTTTTTGGATAGCAATCCACCTTGTCATTGGTAGAATTTAGCCATTCAGTTGCATCCGATGGGGCTGTTAACAGCATGTATTTATTTGGCAGCAGAACTTTCATCATAAAATTATGATTTGAATCCTGTGACTGTCTGGCTGCTTAATGTTAGCTATGAGAAATATAGTTTTAACGTAATTTGTTTTGGGAGATTGTAAAGGAATCTGGAACTGTGTCTTGGGCAGTATTACAAAGAATGTACAACACAGAAACAGGCCATAATAAAACAAAAAGTACTGGAAATACTGAGCAGGTATGGCAGCATCTGTGGAGAGAGAAGCAAAGTTAACGTTTCAGGTCGGTGACCTTTCATCAGAACTGGCAAAGGTTAGAAATGTAATAGATTTTAAGCAAATAAAGTGGGGGTGGGCCACAGAGAATAACTGACAAGGAGGTCATGGGGCAAAGACCAAGACAAAGAGTGTGTTAATGGTGTGGTGAAATACAAAGCATTAGTGCAGAAAGGGTGTTAAATGAAAGAATAATGAAAGCCCTAGCCAAAAGCAAAACATGAAAAAAAAAGCGGGCAAGCACCTGGTAAAAAGTGGGCAGGCAGATGGTTTAAAAAAAAGTGTGATGATGAAACACATTAAAATAAAATGAAAAAAAAAATACAAAGTAAAACTTAAAAAAAAAAGGTACAATTTAAAAAAAAAAATGGGGAGGGTGGTATTCATGCTCGGAAATTATTGAACGCCGTGTTCAGTGTGGTAGGCTGTAGCATACATAATTGGTAAATGAGGTGCTGTTCCTCGAGCTTGCGTTGGTTGAACACTGAAACACTGCAGCAATCCCAGGACAGAGATATGGGCATGAGAGCAGGGGGTGTGTTGAAATGGCAAGCGACAGGAAGCTCGGGGTCATGTTTTTGGACTGAGCAGAGGTGTTCCGCAAAATGGTCACCCAATATGCGTTTGGTCTTCCCAATGTAGAGGAGACTGCATTGTGAGTAGTGAATACAGTATACTAAATTGAAAGTACAAATAAATCACTGCTTCACCTGAAAGGAATGTTTGGGGCCTTGGATAGTGAGGAGAGAGAAGGTAAAAGGGCAGGTATTACACCTCCTGTGATTGCATGGGAAGGGGACGAGGTGTCGGGGGTAATTGAGGAGTGGACCAGGCTGGCGTGGAGGGAACAGTCCCTTCGGAATGCTAACGGGGGAGGGGAAGATGCGTTTGGTAGTGGCATCACGCTGGACGTGTCTGAAATGGCGGAGGGTGATCCTTTGGATGTGGAGGCTAAACAAGCCATTCTGCTCAACTGGTTCATGCTGGTGTTTATGCAACACACAAGCCTGTTATGTTGCATGCTGAGGCAGTAGCCACTATGCAATCAGCTGAGATGAGGTGGGGAGAGTGGAAGAGGAGGTGGTCATTAATTCTGTGGAGGGGTACCATGATGTGTGAAGTAAAGTAACCGTGATTCGAGGGTTACTCATGTTGAGGGTCACCACAGAAGAAATGCATGTCGTTTTTGACATTGTTGATATGTCAAAAAATCCTTCCAATGTTAGTGAAGTATTGTAATTACTATAAATGTAGATTTTATACTGAGTAATGTTAACTGACAAATTAGAATGGCACAGTATCCTATGTTAAATGATAGATCCAAACTGTACCCTCAGCAATCCTCATGTACTCCTTTGTTAAAAAGGCCTTGTGAATGCAGCATCCCAGAATCCATGAAAACAAATCAACAATAGTGCAAAGCAACTTGTATGGTCTGGCAGTGATGGCCAATTGTTAAATATTATCTGTTTGTAGTATATATAAATGATTTGGAGCAAAATGTAGCTGGTCTGATTAGTAAGTTTGCGGACGACACAAAGGTTGGTGGAGTTGCGGATAATGATGAGGATTGTCAGAGGATACAGCAGGATATAGATCGGTTGGAGACTTGGGCGGAGAAATGGCAGATGGAGTTTAATCCGGACAAATGTGAGGTAATGCATTATGGAAGGTCTAATGCAGGTGGGAGGTATACAGTAAATGGCAGAACCCTTAGGAGTATTGACAGGCAGAGAGATCTGGGCGTACAGGTCCACAGGTCACTGAAAGTGGTAACGCAGGTGGATAAGGTAGTCAAGAAGGCATACGGTATGCTTGCCTTCATCGGTCGGGGCACAGAGTATAAAAATTGGCAAGTCATGTTGCAGCTGTACAGAACCTTAGTTAGGTCACACTGAGAATATTGCGTGCAATTCTGGTCGCCACACTACCAGAAGGACGTGGAGGCTTTGGAGAGGGTACAGAGGAGGTTTACCAGGATGTTGCCTGGTCTGGAGGGCATTGGCTATGAGGAGAGGTTGGAAAAACTCGGATTGTTTTCACTGGAACAACGGAGGTGGAGGGGCGACATGATAGAGGTTTACAAAGTTATGAGCGGCATGGACAGAGTGGATAGTCAGAAGCTTTTTCCCAGGGTGGAAGAGTCAGTTACTAGGGGACATAGGTTTAAGGTGTGAGGGGCAAAGTTTAGAGGGGATGTGCGAGGCAAGTTTTTTACACAGAGGGTGGTGAGTGCCTGGAACTTGCTGCCAGGGGAGGTGGTGGAAGCAGATACGATAGCGACATTTAAGAGACATCTTGACAAATATATGAATAGGAAGGGAATAGAGGGATATGGACCCCGGAAGTGCAGAAGGTGTTAGTTTCGGCAGGCATCAAGATCGGCGCAGGCTTGGAGGGCCGAATAGCCTGTTCCTGTGCTGTACTGTTCTTTGTTCTTTGTATTCTGGACTGCCACTAATCCAAGAAAGCAGAAATCCCCACAAAAACACCTGTACTGGTAAAATGTAGTGAGAGAGAACAATTGGAATTGACAGCTTGGAGAAAGTATGCACCCAAATTGTAGACTTAATGCCTTTACGCCCTTGCTCCAGTAAGTAAAAAACAGGATGACCGGTAAGTATCGTACACTTAACACCTACGCCTGCAGAACAAAGTTCCCTAAACAGAAACCCAACTACCAAACCCCCCTCCTCACAGCAGAAATTCATCCTAAGTCCCCCTCCCCTCACAGAAGACAAATTTGACTTCTCTTCCTTCCCCGCCTCCACTAAAGGAGGCCAAACTTAAGGACAAATTAGGCCCCTCCTGCCACCCCACTGAGCACAAATTGGACCTTCACCCAACTAAGTTGAAGCTTGCTTCCCCCATGATCTCCGAAATATTCCAGAATGTACATTTAATAATTTAGTCAAGTATTTTGTTATATGTTTCTTCTAGAGAAACTGTCCTGGTGATGCTTTTATGAGGTTAGCTCCCTGTTTGTGCTTTAATTATGGACCCATAAACAAACTTTGCTGCCAGTAAAAATGGATAGGGCTGTGTGTTTTTGTTTCAAACCAGGAAACCTATCCACTGCAGAAAGAACAAATCTGCTCCTTTTTGCTGGGTGTAGAGAAAAACTTACTTGCTGCTAAGTTGCAAATTTCATGTTAACATGAAATGTTGCTGCTTTTGTCTTTACTGCACGGTACTCATGATATTTGAATTGTGGATGGAGCTGCTGCAGTGACTTTCTGTGGGGGTGGGTGGGTGGGTGGTGGAAGAAGAGAGTAGTTAGCAAAACATATGGGACCTTGGGTTTCATTAATAGAGGTTTTGAGTACATAAGCAGGGAAGTAATGCTGAAGTCACCACACCTTAGGAAGGATGGGAGGGCCCTTGAGGGTGCAGACGAGATTTGCTAGAATGGTTCCAGAGATTGAGTGAGATTTGATAGAGGTGTACAAAATTATGACAGGCTTAGATAAGGTATTGGCGGCACAGTGGCGCAGTGGTTAGCACCGCAGCCTCACAGCTCCAGGGACCCGGGTTCGATTCCGGGTACTGCCTGTGTGGAGTTTGCAAGTTCTCCCTGTGTCTGTGTGGGTTTTCTCCGGGTGCTCCGGTTTCCTCCCACAAGCCAAAAGACTTGCAGGTTGATAGGTAAATTGGCCATTATAAATTGTCACTAGTATAGGTAGGTGGTAGGGAAATATAGGGACAGGTGGGGATGTTTGGTAGCAATATGGGATTAGTATAAATGGGTGGTTGATGTTCGGCGCTGACTCGGTGGGCCGAAGGGCCTGTTTCAGTGCTGTATCTCTAATCTAAAAAAACCTACAGCAACTACTGAACTGGAATGTCAACCTAATTATCTTTTTAAGCAGAACAGTGAGCCTTAAATCTACAATCTTTGAGCTCAAAGACTGAGCTAAGTAAGCTGATGTAGTTACCAAACTGCAGCTGATATCTGTGGTGGAACTGCAATTTTTAACGCCTTTGGGGAACAAAAGAAAGAGATATATGTGGTTGGACAGCTTTCACTTTGTAGTTACACAACGATCTTGGTTCCTAAATCCGAGTTGTTTTGTTCTAACTTTTGGTTACAACCTTGTTTAGTACTTCATGTGTGTTTTTACTGAATGGATTCTTGACACTATGGACTCGTCTAACTTAATTATTTCTCTAGCTGGCCTCGCTGGCGAGCAATATTTTGTTGTCACTGGGATTTTAGTGAAACCATATTTTAGATGTCTGAAATGCCCATAGTATGTCTACTTAAAACTGCCAAAAGCACACAGCAGTACCATTATAATATTTTGCCTCTCTAAATGTTTTGTTAGGAGATTATTTTGATTTCCTATTGCTACAGGCTTGTTGATAATGGTGAGGCAAATTGAGGTAATAAATTGAGCTTGTATAGAAAGTATATTGGATTAAGTGTAATTTATGCTGTAATGTATTGATACAAATCAACTGGCTACATCTATTAACCATGCTGCATTACTGTTATCAGCCAACTATTAGCAGCATTAATACTCACAGTAAAGAAAGTGCAAGGTGATACATTGGCACATTTTGCCTACAAGTTGAAGGGAAAAGTATGGAACATGGGGTTACATTAAATCAGGTTATGTTATGAAATTTAGTTCTGTGGAACATAGTTGGACTCAATGTCGTGAAAAAGAAGGAACTGAGGGAAGGAGCATTGGAAACATTTCGTGGATTCAAAGATTGCATGAGGTATATTAAAATATAGTGTTTTACTTTGTGAGAAAAAATATCCTTTTTTTTAAGCAGAGTTCCTTTAAAATTCTCAAAATACAAGTTTCTTCATTACAGTGGTGCTGTATTCTGGTATCGTCAATATCTGATCAGTGTATTCCCTTAATCAGCAATAAGATGGCTTTCAAACGGAAAGGAAAAAGTTGTGTTTTTTTTTCGTTTGTGGGCTGTGGGCGTCTCTAGCAGGACCAGCATTTATTGCCCATCCCTAATTGCCCTTGAACTGACTGACTCGCTAGGCCATTTCAGAGGGCATTTTAAGAGTCAACCACTTTGCAGTGGGGCTGGAGTCACAGGTAGGCCAGACCAGGTAAGGATGGCAGACCTCCTTCCTTAAAGGAGGTTAGTAAACCAGATGGGTTTTTACAACAATCGACAGTGGTTTCATGGTCACCATTAGAACCATTGAAAAATTACGGCACAGAAGGAGGCCATTCAGCCAGTCATGTCCATGCCGGCCGAAAAAACTCGCCGCCCAATCTAATCCCACCTTCCAGCACCTGGTCCATAGCCTTGTGGTTACAGCACTTCAGGTGCATGTCCAGGTACTTTTTAGAAGAATTGAGGGTTCCTGCCTCCACAGCCGTTCCAGGCAGTGAATTCCAGACACCCACCACCCTCTGACTAGCTTTATTATTATTTATTTTTTTATTTAGAGATACAGCACTGAAACAGGCCCTTAGGCCCACCGAGTCTGTGCCGACCAAGAACCACCCATTTATACTAACCCTACAGTAATCCCATATTCCCTACCACCTACCTACACTAGGGGCAATTTACAATGGCCAATTTACCTATCACCTTTGGCGGTGGGAGGAAACCGGAGCACCCGGCGAAAACCCACGCGGTCACAGGGAGAACTTGCAAACTCCACACAGGCAGTACCCAGAACTGAACCTGGGTCCCTGGAGCTGTGAGGCTGCAATGCTAACCACTGTGCCTTTTAATTCCAGATTTATTAATTGAGTTCAAATTTCACCATCTGCGTGGTGGGATTCGAACCCATGTCCCCAGAGCATTAGCCTGGGCTCTGGATTACTAGTCCAGTGGCATTGCCACTATGCCACCACCTCCCTATCAGATTGCTTCTGTTGGATTGGGTTGTGCTTTGTATGGCATGTCTTTCTGAATTTAATAAAGCACTTTAAAATGTTGTGATATCTCTGTGGTAATCTAATTGCATGACCCCTCATCATTTGTATTTTTTGGGTCTAGCCAGACGGTTAACAACAGCTTCGTTAGAAAACTGTGCTTTGCTTCTACGATGAGGATTGGTGTTCTCATCTTGCCATAGTCCCTAGCTTGGGTTGCATGCCTTTTTTTCGATACCTATTTGATAAACATTCCAGCACTGGCCACTGTCTGTAATCTGAGATGCACCATGGCAGACCTTTCAAGAATTATATTTAGGAGCTGCACTATACGTTAATGAAAACAAAAGTGACTTGTAATAGATGCTGCATGGAGCCAGCTTGCTACAAGGACATATTGCATTTCCTGCTCTTTTTTTTTTAAATAAAGCTAAAAACACAGTGCAATAGGATTGAGTGTAAATAATGTATTTGTGTGCAATGCATTACAGGTCAGTAGGAGTAACCTGATATATCAAGATTCCTTGTATTAGCAGTTTCAGATATATCGTTTTTACAGATTGTCATGTTGCTATTGTAGACCTCAGTTAAAGAGAAACTCTATTAATTTTAGTAACAACTTACATTTATTTACTGCATTTAACGTAGCAAAACTTCCCAAGGCACTTAACAAGAGCGATATCAATAAAAACATTTTTGACAACGAGCCACAGAGGAGATATTGGGACAGATGACCGAAAGCTTGATCGAAGAGGTAAGTTTTAAGGAGCATCTTGGAGAGGCAGAAAGGGTTAGGGAGGGTATTCCAGAGCATAGGGCCAAGGCAGCTGAAAGCACAGTTGCCAGTGGTGGAGCGATTTTAAAATCGGGGGTGTGCAAGAGGCCAGAATTGGAAGAGTGCAGCGATTTCGAAGGCTTGTAGGGCTGGAGAAGGCAACAGAAATAAAGAGGGGTGAGGCCACCGAGCGATTTGAAAACAAGAATGTGGATTTTAAAATTGAGGTGTTATTGAATGGGGAACCAGTGAAGGTCAACAAACCTGGAGTAATGGTTGAATGAGACTTGGAGCTGGTTAAGAAATGGGCAACAGAGTTTCGGATGAGTACAACTTTATATAGAGTGGAAGATGGCAGGACAGCCAGAAGAGCATTGTAATAATCCAGTCTAGAGGGGTGGATGAGGGTTTACCTTTGGTTACTATTTGCATTAGAAGACTGCATGATAGAGTGGATTGGTGTATTGCCCTTTCATCAGGGACCTGGATTCAAATCAGTCAGTGATTGGTGGCCTGAATGGTTTCCCTTTCTGATTATAAAGGTATTCTATGAAATGAGTTTGAGATTCAGTTCTTACTGGTTATTTCTTTATGGTGTAGGGCCACAGCATAAAACTGTCCATAAATTGGCAATTTCCTGAGCATCAAGCCTCAAAAACTGCTTTCATACACAGTGAAGGGAGTGGGAAGAGGGAAATGTATTGGAGCAATGGAGTGTTGTACTCCGTCTCCGAGTAGTGTTTATATGTAACCTGAAAACGTATGGTGACTTAGATGCTAATTAAATTTATTTACTAATTACCAGCAAAATGGTTGCTTGCAGAGTTTCTGTCGGAGAAATATAGGCAAGTTATAATGTGCTTTAAAGGAACACAATTTGTGTGGAAATGTGTTGCAAAAAGCTTTGTTTGCAAGCATGAGTCGTGATGTAAATTGTGTTTAGTATACATTGTCATCTTCACATGTAAATATATAGATCTCTCTCCCTTGGTGGGGGGGTGGTGGGGGGGGCGGAAGAAAAGATTTGCCACTGCTACACATTATGCCCTCTTTATGGGTTAGTTTATTGTTAGAAACTTCTTATTTGAAGCATTGATTAAATTTTCTGATTTTCTTTTTACAAAATATGCTAGGTGTGTCAAAGCTGTGATTTGAGATTATAAGAAATTTTGATGCATTTTCTCATCAGATTAGAATTAGCCTTGTTACAAAGTATAGATTGGCATTTTAACAAACTGATCTTTTTTTTTAACCATTTGAGATCTTGCTGCCTTCCTTGCCCCTGCTCTCTTGTCCGCTCCCCTGCCCCAAACAACCCAAAGCATCCCCACCTGGCTGTACAAGTACTTTCCATCACCTGCCCTGCCCAAACTGCTGTGATGGTGGTGTGGCCTTTAACATCAAGTTGTACCTTGGTCTCTTTCCCAATTCCTCTTGCACCTTCCCCTTTGAGCATTTTGCTTTGTTCCACCCCTTTCCCCTCCTTTTAACCCTCACTCTGTTGTGAAATATATAACTTTTTGAATTTATAATTTTGTTCAGCCTTTAATTTTGGACATTAGAAATGTTAGTTACTATGGTAATAGGTGGCTGGAAAAGAAATTTCAGACAGCATTTCAAAAGAATAGTGGGAACCCAGTGGCCAGGTTGTGCAATCACAGGGTGATATACGCTCACTATAAACTAGTAGCTGTTGTAAGGTATTTTCAGAGTTAAAGACAATCATAGCGCCACTTACAACAGATATTGCAGGTACTTATGAATTTTTAACTAAATGCTTGTGCCGTGTACCGCATTTAGTAAATAATAGATGTTGAATAGAATTGGTGGTGCAGTACGTTGTTGTCTATTTTGTTAACTCATTAATTCTAATATTGTTTGTTCCCAATAGCATCTCATCTTTCCCACCAATTCCAACTCTGCAGAACATCTAATATTTTGTGCTTCACCCTTTCCTTTGATTTCTTGTAATCTATTAAGCATATATTTGCTTCTCTTCATTTCTGTTCTGGTTGGCATCCTTTCATCTACTAACGATGATGGACACACAGCAAACAATCCATTTAGGTGGGGTGTCTTCTCATGGTGCACCTTTGTTGATGGCTGTGAAGGCCAAGCCTTGAGAGACAGGTTCTGCCCCGAGTGCTGTACATGAAGCTGCCAAGTGACGCTGAGTTGTTGTTTTTGACGTTGGTGCCTGTGCCAAGCTGCTATAGCAACTGGTCGTCATGGTAGTGCACACCAGTCCGCAGGATGTGTTGCCTTTTCCCTCTTGTGCCAACTCGTGAATACCAGGTGCAACAGTAGACATTTAGGGCTTTCGTGTCACGTTTGCAAGCATCCTTGAAGCAGAGCTTTGACTTCCCACTGTTTGTCTGACCCCGGCTACCTCACCATACAGAAGGTCCTTGGGTACGTGACTGTCTTCTGTCATGCAGATGTGTCCGATCCACCAAAGCTGCCTCTGTTTGATTAGTGCTGACATACTTGGAAGCTCTGCCTTTGAGAGGACTGCTGCACTTGTGATTTTGTCCTGCAAGGATATACCCATAATGCACTGCAGACAGTGAAGATGGGAATTACTGAGCTTCTTTTCCTGGTAGCTGTAAGTTGCTCATGTTTCATATGTTTCTGTTTTCCATGCACAAATTACTGTCAATCCAAATGTTCCGTTGGGTTTCTTTCCTGCATCAGAAACTTAGCTGTTTCCAATCCAGGTTTTTCCATTCTTTTCAGCTTTTTAGGTATACTTTCACAAAATGGTACATAAGACCAGTGGTTCTACATTCTCCATATTCAGTCATCGTTTTTTTTTGGCTGGGTGGGAGGTGGGTTTGGTGCAGGGGGAGGTGGAAAGAGATTGATATGTATGTGCTTCAGGCCAAGTCCATGGTAGGATTCCTAAGCTATGGATCATATTACAGTTTTTACTGGAAGCCTTCCCATATGTTGCAGCATCTGTTGGGACACTCTTTCACACCTGTTTTTTCATTCTTTACTTAATATATTGCATGCATGACCCTGTTTTGATCTTCTGTTCTTCTGGCTCACGTATGCTTGGCTTTTTCTGGACCTTTAGTCAACTTCATATATTCTGTCTGTCTAACTTTAAAGTATTTTTTACTATCATACATTTGTTATGCAGGACCCAAAACCATTCCAGTGTTTAACTTATAATAACTTACTATAACTAACTCATCATAACTTACTATAAAAATATCTTTTGGTGTACTATCCTGTAAAGGTCAGCAGGTAACCTGCTAAGAAATGTGCAAGACTTCCTTCTTCAAAGAGGGGAATTTTATGCTCTCACCTGTGGCAGGTTTGGAGGTGGAGAGAACATATAATCTGGTGGGGTGGTGGGACCCCACCACCTTTCTGCCACTAACAAAATTAAGTCCAGGGAGGGAAAGCCTTCCTGCCCCGCAGCCAATTAATACCCAATTAAGGGCCTCATCCTGCCGCCGCTGCAATTAGCCATGCAACAAAAACAATTTCATTTACATAGCAGCTTTACCATAGTAAAACATCTCAAGGCGCTTCACAGGAGTATAATCTGACAAAATTGACAGGAAGCAGAGATTAAGCCAAGAAACATTATGTTTCACTGCCTAGCCACAGGATGGTATTACTGATTAGGAGATCAATAATGGTGTCTTTTTAGTTCACTTTATGAGGGGGAAACGAGGCCAAAGATAAATTTCAGAAAAATTCTTGATAAAGCTATAATAAAGCTTTATTCTGAAGTATTCCTTTGTTTCATTATAGTTACTCACTAATGCTCTGATAAACCATGGCCTTCAACTTGGAGCATGTTATGTAGAAAAGTTTGGAGAATGTATTTTCTGTAACCTAGAGCTCAGTGTGGTTATTTTGGGTCTGTTACTGAATCTCTTCCATGTTTTGTTACTTTTCCCTCCCCAGTCTAATTCAAAACTAATACTTCAATTCTGGTAAAGGCTGGTTGTATTGGTGGCTGATGTGACACAGAATGAGACTGAAATCTTGAATGGCTATTGTGACATGACATCAACTGTATTATAACAACAAAGGTGTAAATGGGTCTTTAAGCCAAATAGAATGAAGTATAAGTTTATTTCGGTGTCTGATCATCAAAGGATAAGAAGCAGGCCTCCAACATGACAGAAGCAAGATTGCTTGGCCCACTCTTCAATTTCCTGAGGCATTGCTTGTCTTTAGGAACAAAATATACATACATCTAACTAATTAAAGCAGTTTTTTGTGGCATTTAAGGAGTTGGCAGTTGAGACTTGATAATTTAACTTGATTTTAATTTTTTTTGAAAAACACCCTCAAAGCAATTTTTGAATTCACCTCTCCGGCATATATCACTCATCCATTGAAGAAATTGCCTGATTTGCTTTCCACAATGGTAGTGAAAATCAAGTGGTTTCTATAATATATGGTGAGAACATTTAGTGCCTAAATGGTAATGCAAAAATATCCCCCTTTGTCATTTCCACTTCTTCCTTGTGTTTAATCCTCAATTATTGGGAGAATAAACTCACTTGCATTTTATAAAGTGCCTTTCGTAACCTTGGATCATCCCTAAATGCTTCACAGCCAATAAAGTACGTATGAATTATAGTTACTCATAATATGGGGAAATGTGGCAACCTATGTGTACACAGTAAGGTGCCACAAATAGCTATGAGATACTGACCAGGCAATCTGATTTCAGTAATGTTGGTTGAGGGATAAATGTTGGTTAGGGCATCCAGTAAACTTCCCTGCTCTTCAAATAGCCTCATAGAACCTTTTATGCCCACCTGAGGGGGCAAACGGTGTCACAATTTAACATCTCATTCAAAAGACGGCATCTCTGCCAATGTGGCATTCCCTCAGTACTTACTATGCTGAAATTTTAACCCAGATTATGTGCTCAAGTCTCTGGAATGGGACTTGAACCTATCACTTTTTGACTCAGCTGTGAAAGCTACTGTTGACCCATGGTTGACAAATTGGGGATATCTAGGGGGTAGAATGTACCAAACTGTTTGTATTGCCTTTCAGCTGATCAACCGACCTGTGGACAGATGTGAACAGAGATCCTGGCTTCTGGGCCAGTTCTTCCCACACCATTCCTAAATCATGCACGTCTTGGTTGAGACTAACAAGTCATCAACACAAAAATTTATCTAAAAAAAAAGTTTCGCAGAGACTGCACTTTGAGCATTCAAACTGGAGAACCATTTTCAGTGTTTCAATTTTGACTTTAATATTGATTCTGTGATATAGAGGAAGACTAGCTGTATTCTCTTTTTATACTTCTAACTGTTTCAATTTGTTTTTGAAGGTATTCAATTTTAATTCATTTTACTACTGTTCTTCCCAAACATATACTGCCTGTGGTTGCCTGTTGTCATGCACTCGTGCTTCAGCCAGTATTTCTCAGAGGCAAGCCCGAGGGACACTGTTCCTCTGTGTTGTGGAAATTGGATGCAACTCCTACAAGTGCTGTCATGTTAAATGGTATCCCAAAATTAATATTTGAAACTAGATAAAGATCAGATCACGCTTGCAACTTCATCATATACAAAATATAAGATTTTGTTTGATAGTGGGTATGACCATCCACCCAAAAATTCTTTGTTGGTGTGAAATCTTTTTTTGTTCAGGATGCTGCATTCAATTAAACTTTCCGAAAACATGTTGTGATTCCTGCTTACCTCTCCCAACTTGATGAACTTAGTCACAATTTGAAAAATCCTCCATGAGGAATTCTCAAATTGGATGGCTCTTATAAAGTATAGAATTCTAAATATACAAAATGTAAAAAAAAAATTCCCCCTCCTCTCTGTTTTATAAAAGCAGTAAAGTTTTGTTTGGGTTGAAGTTCTTTATTATAGTATGACTAATATTGAAGCCACCTTGTTAATTATAGTGAAACGGAATTTGCTTGGCCAGGATCTCTCTCCACATCTGTTTAGCTGATCAACTGAAAGGCAGTACAAGCAGTTTGGGGACATCTCGGAGCTAGAATGTATCGGCGGTAGCATTCTCAGCTGAGTCAGAGTCATGGGTTCAAGCCCCACTCCAGAGACTTGAGTGCGTAACCTAAGTTAACATCTCCGTGCAGTACTGAGGGAATGCTGCATTGGCAGAGATGCAGTCTTTTGAATGAGATTGTTCAGAAAATTGACTGACTTTTTGTGTGAAAGCACAGTGTACTTTAGTGTAGCTTTATATGTTTTTGCTCAGACTGATTTATACCGGAGCAGCAGTAGAGATATAATAATTGCTTTCAAAACATTTCTAGACCAGGGGTCCATCACTCCTGACTGCCACAGTGAGTCCTATTGCAAAGAGCACATGTGGGTCTTGGTGAGGAGAGGATCTGACTCTGATATGATGCCCCCCACGCTCATCCCAGTGCTATAAAAACTCATCACAGGTTCATACATAAGGTTGGATTTTAAGAGCCCGCTGTCACTTCCGGTGGTGAGCTCAAAAAAACTGAAGAGCTGCCGCGATCTCCCATGCGGCGGCTCAATTAAATAGCCGGGGCAGCCTGCTCTCCCAATTGTGTTGAGGGGGTGGCCTGTCTGTCAACAGCAGTGGCGCAGCTGCCTGTGCGCAGGCGCTGGTGCCGTTTTTAAAGGGCAGCCAGCCCTGCCCGCAAATTTGAATTTTTAAAGGGAATGCCCCCCAAAATTTGCAAAATAAAATTGGAACGCCCCTTTCCTACCCCGCCCCCGATAAAAATTACAGTAAGTTTTTTTTGCCCTTTTCCCCATTCAAAACACTTGCCTTTGAATTCTGGCTGTTTCCCCCCACTCCCCTGAGACGGCATAAAGTTGAAAGTGCACCCCTTCCCACCATCCTTTACACTGATGCTTATTTGATTCCATTTCCCCTCCGCCCAAGCGAAGTAAAAATCATTGCTCCCCCACCCTCTCTCCCACCAGTGTCACGCCGGCTTTCCCCAGATAGGAAATTGAAGGCGCGGGAGTACCAGCTGCTGTGCCGACGATCATGGCGGGCCTGGAAGATTCAAGGTAAGTTGATTTAAATGTATTCATCTCATAAATTTAAATCCAGCTCCCATTGCCCAGCAGCAGTGGGGGCCGCCATGGAGCCTTGCCGCTGCCAGGAGGATTGGGCCGAGACCCTCCTGGCGCAGCCTCTGTGGTGGGCCTCTGCTGCAACCATCTTCCAGCCCCCCCCACCAAGGAATCCAACCTTGTGGGCTTGGTAAAATCCAGCCCATAGGAACAATGGCTTGGTGGATTGGCAGCGCCTGAGAGTTATTGTTCCAGCAAGAATCATTCCATTCAAGATTGGAGGAAATAGTATGTTGTGGTGGGGTGCGATGGGGAGAAGGAAAAAAAAAAGAGACTGACATTTATATAGTGTCTTCCACAACCACAGGATGTCCTAAAGCACTTTACAGCCAATAAAGTACATTTGAAGTGTAGTCGCCATTGTAACGTAGGAAATGCAGCAGCTAATTTGGGTACAGCAAGCTCCCACAAACAGCAGTCTGATAATGACCAGATAATCTGTTTTTGTGATGTTGATTGAGGGTTAATTATAACCAGGACACTGGTGATAGCTCCCTTGCTTTTCTTCGCAATAGTGCCATCTTTCACATTCATGAGAGGGCAGATGGGGCCTCGGGTTGAATGTCTCATCCAAAAGACGTCATCTGTAACAGTCCAGCCCTCCCTCAGTACTGTACTAGAGTGGAAGCCTAGATTTCTGTGCTCCAGTGTCTGGTGTGGGACTTGATCACATAACCTTCTGACTCAGAGGCAAGAATGCTAACAACTGAGCCACGGCTGACACCTAAATAAAGCTAAATAATGGTGGAGTATTGAATTTCTAATCTCAGAAATTTTATTGCAGAGTCAGTATCCTTGATGCTTGAATTTCATTTCAACTTGTTTATTTTCTATGAGTTGTGGTTCCACATCCCTTCTGTACCATGAAACCATTCTTCACATTAGTGATATTGTTGCAGGTTTTAAATTTGTTTTGTAGCTGGTAACAATCTATAACATATCTGCTATATCTACATGCCACCCTTCACCGACATCATCCAAAAACATCGCGTCAGTTTCCACATGTACGCTGACGACACCCAGCGCTATCTCACTATCACTTCTCTCGACCATCCACTGTCTCTAAAAATTGTCAGATTGCTTTTCCAATATCAAGTACTGGATGAGCAGAAATTTTTTCCAACTAAATATTGGGAAGACCAAAGCCATTGTTGTTGGGCTGCGCCACTAATTCCATCCCTTTCCCTGGCAATTGTCTGAGGCTGTTTGCAACCTTGGTGTCAAATTTGATCCCAAGATGAGCTTCCGCCACACATTCATGCCATCGCCAAGACTCTACTTTCACCTCCATAGCATTGCTTGACTCCACCCCTGCCTCAACTCATCTACTGCTGAAACCCTCATCCATGCCTTCGCTCCCTCTGCACCGACTATTCTAACACACTCCTGGCTAGCCTTTCATGTTCTACCTTCCGTAAGCCTGAGGTCATCCAAAGCTCTGCTGCCCATGTCCTAATTCACGTTCAGTCCCGGTCACCTATCATCTTGCTTGCTGACCTACATAGGCTTCTATGTAGCACCTCGTTTTTATAATTCTCATCTTAGTTTTCAAATCCTTCGTGGCCTTTCTACTCCCTATCTCTAATCTCCTCCAACCTGACAACCCTCCAAGATATCTGTGCTGCCCCAATTCTGGCCTCCTGAGCATCCCTCATTTTAATCGCTCCACCATTGGTGGCTTTGCCCTTCAGCTGCTTAAGCCCTAGCTCTGGAATTCCTTCCCAAATCTCTCCTCCTTTAAGATGCTCCTTAAAATCTACCTGTTTGACCAAGTTTTTGATCATCTACTCTAATATTTCCTTATATGGCTCGGTCCAAAACTTAGCTTGTTAATGCTCCTGTGAAGTATCTTGAGACATATTACGTTAAAGACACTATATAAATACAAGTTTTTTGCTATGGGTGTGAAGGGAGTTTTTACTATGGAGTATTGTACCTTGCTACAAATGCTTTTTCTTT
Organism: Heterodontus francisci; assembly: GCF_036365525.1. Taxonomy (NCBI): domain Eukaryota; kingdom Metazoa; phylum Chordata; class Chondrichthyes; order Heterodontiformes; family Heterodontidae; genus Heterodontus; species Heterodontus francisci. Next base: position 74,970,057 of record NC_090383.1, read on the forward strand.
CTTAGTGGTTGAATGGGGAGATGACGTGAAAGCAATTACTGAAGATGAAACCATGGTCTTGGTGAATCATCAGGCAACAGGTGATGTCTGCACCCTCATGATGTGTCTCCAGGATAAAGGAACGGTAGGGTTTGCAACCTCTGACAGTTTGTCATTGTGTTCCAAGTCTGAACCAGACACAGTGGATTCTTTTGGGTATCATGAGTGACTCTAGTTAAGACATTCCATGTGTCCTGCCAATATGGCTTCACCGTTTCCCAGAATATGCTATGCCAGTTCCAGTATTGCATCTGCTATTTGAAGGAATATTTATACACATACAATTTCTGTGTTTTCCTCTGGACTAAGATGTACTAAGAACACTAATTAAATCATGCATCCTGTGTGTTCACCTTATATATTTGCTGGCTTATTCTGTTAGGCAAAGATGAAATTTAACAATAGTTGATAGCAACCTCTGAAAACATACAAATAGATCTTTCTGTCAAGTGTGAGATGCCTTACTTCATGAACTTAATTTCCCTCATGGCTGACCAGTTGGCTCCCTCCTGCATATGCTTTTGCGCAAGACACTTCTGCACTATTGCTGATCCACACTTTGTCAAATTGAGTCTGGTAAGAGTAATGCACTTAAAGTCTACAAAAAGATATTCTTTGAGAGTCTAAAGGGTGAGCAAGTCTGGAAATACACTGTCTTCTTAAAATCCATCATTTTGGTCATGCTTTTAGTAATCTGTCCTAATTCTCCCACTGCATTTCTGCATCCATTCCTTTTTTTATATTTTTCTCAGTAAAGTTCCGCTAGCTCATTTTTCTACATTAAAGAGACAATATAAATACAATTTATTGTAGCTTTGTATTAAATTTACTAATTTAAAAGACTGTTTTGTCAGTTTATATCAAGATTTGGACTAATTCTTTACCTTGTTATTTAATAACATTTATTTATAGGGTCCCTGGTAGCTTAGTAAATTTATCTAGTGAGCTGCTGAGTTCCAGACCAGAAGGTCCCAGGTTCTGTACCCGTCAACACTCCGCCAGGTGAAAGATGTGAGCTTGACTTGACGCTGTCTCTCTTCTGATCTCTTTAGCTGGTTTGTTGTCATATGAATGTATGTTAGAAAGACTGTGTAAGGAGCTTGCAGCACTGCTAGGTTCAGTTTCAAGTTATTATCCATGGTCTATTTTTTTCATGGCTACTGGGCTGATAAATTCATCATACCTGACCTTATTGTAGTTTCAGTTTATAGTATATCCTGTTGATACTTAAATTCCAAGCTGTGTCTAACTTTCATCAAATTCTTGTGCAGCCTGCATTGTCTATGAACATGTAGTTTCCAGTAAATGTTATCAGTATTTATACGTGAATACATTGATTTTCACCACGTCTGCACAGTATAAGATCCTATTAATCGTTGATGAATGAAATATATTATTTAATGGAAATCTAAGAAATCAATCTGAACATAATGTAACAGCCTATTTAATCTTTTTAAATGGTTATTTCTTAAACACATTAATCTGCTATTAACACTAATTTAACATGAGAGACCGTTTATTGAAGCTCACTACAAAGTCCTTTTCTGTGACTAACAGATCTGCTATTCCAAAGTTTTATGTTTCAATAAATGGTTGAGGTTGGCACTTGGGATCATTGACAGACTGGATTCATTAGCTAAAACTGGGTACTTTCTACTTATAATGGATTGAGGGGAGGATATTTATATGGATGAAGAAAATATTTAGAATTTTTTGTAGCTAGGGTCATCATAATTTTTAAAGAAAAAGATTGTCCTTTACAAATTAAAAAGAAGACTTGCATTTATATAGCGCCTTTCATGACCTCAGAACGTCCCAAAGCGCTTTGCGCCTAGTACAGACGTCAGCAACTCGCGGCTCTGGAGCCATATGTGGCTCTTCAACATCTCATTTGCAGCTCCCAACCTTTTCCAGTTGGATCATGAAAAAAGCCTAAAAAAAAATTGAGAAAATGACAAATGAAAGAACTAGACAGCAACCCAATTTTCCTTTAATGAGTTATTCATTTGCTTAATTAAAAATTTAGTTTCTACTCTGTCGGGCTTCAAAAGTGGTATGGCTTGAATAGCTTTAACAATTGATGTCATGAGACGCAAAAAAAAAAGTTTTAATGTGCATATACCTCTGATTTTTGAGAAAGTTCTTCAAATAAAAAATGTTTGGTTACAAAAGATTTGTGGGGAAAAATGGGTTATACGCACCATATTCAGAAAAATGAATTCAATCACAGAAAGCAAAAGGATTGAATGGCATTGGGCACTGAAGCAGACAATTATCGAAGATGAAAATAGTGACTTTAGCTTAGCGGTAACTAGATTCTGTTTTGCTGCCAACCCAAACAGGACTCCCGTATGTCTGAAATGGAATGACAAAAAATCAATTTCTGCCTGGCAATTGTTAGCATAACCTTTGCCAAAAAATATCCACCTAGAACTGAAAGAAACCATGCCATTATGATTCTTCAGGAAAATGTTGATTAAAGCCGAAGGCAAATTTCAGATTTGGGTAGAATAAGGTTCAACTTTGTAAACAAAAAATAATGGTTTTAACCTATTCCTCAGATGTAGAAATTGGATTTTTTTCCCAATCTAATACAATATTGAAATTACATAAAATTCAGTAGTAACTCTGGTCATTCTTATAAGTGTCAGAGAGAAGTCAAAGCAAATGATTGTTTACAGCATCAAGTGCCTAATGTTCCTTAGGCTTGCGATAAACACGTTTTTCCACTTAAAGGTATGCTTATGCCTTTACTCCATTCTTTTTCATCTTGTGGCTCCCGATAGTTGTTCTTGTAGGCAATTAAAAAAAAAATTGCTGACCCTTGGCCTACCTCAAGAACACAAGAAATACTTTTAAGCATAGTCATTGTTATTATGTAGGAAATGCTGCAGCCAATTTGCCCTGAACAAACTCCCACAAACAGCAATGTGACGATGACCAGATAATCTCTTTAAGTAATGTTCATTGAGTAATGAATATTGGCCAGGACACCAAGGAAAATTCCTCTGCTTTTCTTCGAAATAGTGCTGTGGGATCTTTTACATACACCCAAGTAGGCAGTTGGGGCCTTTGTTTAACATCTCAGCCAAAAGATGGCACCTCCTACAGTGTAGCACTCCCTCAACTCTGTGCTGAAATGTCAATCTACAATATGCGCTGAAGTTTCTGAAGTGGGACTTGAACACACTATCTCTTACTCAGAGGTGGGAGTACTCACTACGGCTGACTTGTTTGTTACTCCCCCTTTCATAAGAGCATTAAGGACTTGCAGCTGTATAGCACCTTATGTTTTTAGCCGTGTTTCATGTACTTCACATTCAATTAATTACTTTTAAAGTGTCATCAACGTAGTTGAACATGACGGCCAGTTTGCACAGAGCAAGATCCCAAAAACAGCAAATGAGATTAATGACCAGTTGATTTGTTTCCTTTGGTGAAGGAATGATGAGAGAGGGGGAGAGGGTATTAGTTTTTGAGTGCTGTTGCAAAAAGCTGGCATTTTTCATGTTGGGCCAAATGGTTGTCTCAGGTGCTGTTAGTATCTATAAAGAGTTGTTTAAATTCTGAGTGGGAACAGGGGCAGGTGGATGGTTAAAACCACTGTACAGTACTTTCTGCTGTATTACTGCCATTTTAATCAGCTTTTCTAGTTGTCTGATGTGCCCCCGGGGACATGAGGGGAGGGCCTCATTAATGCATGCAAAATGTGGCCCATTGACAATTAGGACACCGATGCCATTTTGACACAATCGTGAAATCCCAACTTACTGGTAAAACCTAGCAGAATAGTTCTCTTAGAATTGCTGAAGCAGTAATTAAAAAGGCAATCCCCTGCAAGTTGTTGGATCATTGGATCTATATGCCATTCTGCTGTTTGGATTACCAGAAAAGTTTCCAACTTGCAGATCACCATGTTCATTTTTTTTTTTGCCTTACTTAACTGCAGTAAGAGCTATCTGCTTATCATGGATGCTATTATTACCGGTCTCATTTGGATGGAGGAAGAATATTGGCCAGGACACCAAGGAAAACACCCCTTGGTGTCCTGGCCAACAGCATCAGCAACCAGCAGGAGCAGCAGCTGAGCCTATTAGAAAACTGGGTGAGGGGCTGTTTGTAGGAGGCCATACTCCCCATAAAGGGTGTACAGGACAAGAGACAGTTTTTGGGGATCTATCTAGGAGGCTGCGTTTCTCCAAGCAAACTCTTGCAGACCTCTGCGGTTTCCTGCAACAGAACCTGCTGGATCAAGGGACATGCTTTGGCTGTCAGTCACCACGGCCCTTAACTTCTTTGCCACTGGCTCCTTCCAGTCTGCTATAGGGGATATTTCCTGCACATCCCAGTCTGTAGTTCATAGTTGTGTGGAGAATGGCAATATATGGGCAAGTCACGGTGGTGTGTAAGTTGGAGTTGACTGTGTTGCCCTGCTCCATCTGCCCATATCTTTCTTGTTAGTGGAATTTGCGGGCTTGGGAGAAGCTCCTGACGAATCTTGGCAAGTTATTGCAGTGCATCTTGTAGATAGTGCAAACGACTGTCATAGTACACTCGTGATTATTGATGGGATGGATATTTAGGCTGGTGGATGAAGTGCTGAACAAGCAGTCTGTGTTGACCTGGATGGTGTCAAGCTTCTTGTGTGGGTGTAGTTCCAGCAACATTCGGGCAAGTGGATAGTATGCCATCACACAGCTGACTTGTAAGTAGTGGAGAGGCTTTTTGGAGTCTGAAGTTAAGCCACTCGCTACAGAATAACCAGCCTCGGTTATTTGGTGTATTACCCACAGCATTTATGTAGCTGGTCCAGTTGAATTTCTGGCCGCTATTGACTACAAGGATCCTGATTGGGAGGGACTCACCGGTGGTAAGGCCATTGAATGTCAAGAGGAGCTGGTTAGGTGCTCTTGTTGGAAATGGTAATTACCTGGCACTTGTGTGGTGTGAATGTTAATTATCCAACCTAATCCTGGATTTTGTCAGGTCTTGCAGTATGTGGGCACGGATTGTTTCATTATCTGAAGAATTGCGAATGAAGCTGAAAACTGCAAATGTCAGCCCTACTTCCTACTGACCTTGATGGAGAGGTCAGAAACAGCTGAAGATAGTTGGGCCTAGGATGCAGCCCTCAGGAACTCCTGCAGCAAAGTCCAAATGGTGATTGACTGCCAACAGTCACAACCATTTTCCAGCCACTGGTGGTGTCCCTAATCCCCATTGACTTCAGTTTTACTAGGGCTCTTTGCTCCTGACATCAAGGCAGCAGTCAATGGAGTACAGCATCAGTCACTCTTGCCTTGGTTCAGGAAAACAGCTCTGGTGTCCATATTTGGACTAAAGCTGTAATGAGGCCTGGAGCCGAGTGGCCTTGATAGAACCCAAACTGAGCATCAATAAGTGGGTTATTGGTGAGTAGGTGCATCTAGGTAGCACAGTTGACAACTTCCCCCCATCATGTTGCTAATGATTGGTGGTAGGCTGATATGGTGGCAATTGGCCAAGTTGGATTTGTCTTGTATTTTGAGGACAGAACATATCTAGGCATTTTTATGCATTGTTGGACAAATGCCACTGTTGTTACTACTGGAAAAACCTAGCTATAGGCTTAGCTAATTCTGGAGCAGAGGCCTGCAGCAGTACAGCCAGGATGTTGTCTGGGCTCGTAGCCTTTGCAGTCGGCCGTTTCTTGATGTCAAGCGGAGTGAATCAAATTAGTTGAAGACTGACAATTGTGATGGTGGCGTCAGCTGAAGCAGGCTATGATGGATCATCCACCCAGCACTTCTGGCTAACAGTGTTTGCAAATATATCAACTTTATCTTTACCATTCACGTCCTGCTGAACCGTAGTTGAAGATGGAAATGTTCATGGAGCAGCCACGTCCTGTAAATTTCCTTAATTTTCCACCACCATTCATGACTTGATATGGCAAGTTTCAGAACTTTGACCTGATCTGTTCTTTGTGGAATCACTTATCTCTGTCTATAGCATACTTCCTTCCTGTTTAGCATGAACATAGTTCTGTGTTGTAACTTAACCAGTTTGCAACCTTTTATTTTCAGGTGTGCTTGGTGCTGCTCCCACCATGCACTTCTACATGCCCCATTAAACTAGGGTTGATCATCTGGCTTTATGGTTATGGAGGACTGAACAAGGTTATGGGCCTTGAGGTTACAGAATGTGGTGGTATATAATTCTGCCGACCGAACAAGCACCTCATGGATGCCCCGTTTTGAGCTGATAGGTCTGTAAATATATCCCCACCCAGCACAGTTATCATGTCACATGACAATGGAGGATGTTCCCTGTCTGAAGGCAGGGCATGGTCTCCATGAGGACTGCCTAGTGGTCACTCCTACCATAGAAAGACGTATACACAACTTCTAGATTGGTGAGAGTGAGGTCAAGTAATTGAGTTTTCTCTCACCACCTGTTGCAAACCCCAGCCTGACAGCTGTGTTTTTCAGGACTGGCCAGTTTGGTCAGTATTGTTCCTACCAAACTATTTTTGATGGGCATTGAAGCATCTATCCATGTGTGTACCCTGATGGCTTGTTTATTCATTCTGGTGTGGGCAAGTTCCTCATTCTTTCCAAGGACATCAAAACTTGAACTTCCTCAATCTTCCCTCTTCTCTATCCATCCAAGGACTCCTAAACATTCATGGCAACATCTAATTGATAGTCACTGATAAGCCTTTTCCCTTCTGCCATTCTTTTCAACCCTTGGTATTTTGCATTATAGGCCTGAGTTTTTTAACTAAGTTTTTAACTTTTAATAATTGACAAACCAGGGAGGAGCCGGCCAGCTGTTTCTGTGATATACCCACTGGAGATTTTAAAACTGACCCGTGTTTCTGTCACTAAGGATGGAATCATATGCCATCTTTAGTGGTGTTGTTGAGCAATTCCACTTCAAGTTGATACTTTTCAAAATGATAAAACAGGATCTGGCCAAAGTGGACTGGGAGCAGCTACTTGTAGGAAAGTCTACATCAGACCAGGGGCAGTCATTCAAAAAGGAAATAGTGAGTGTTTAGGGCCAACATCATCCTATAAAGGTGAAGGGTAGGACCAACAAGTCCAGGGAACCCTGGATGTCAAGGGATATAGAGGATTGGATAAGGGAAAAAAAAAAGGAGGCTTATGGCAGACTCAGAGGGTTGAAAACAGCGGAGGTCCTAGAGGAGTATAGAAAATGTAGGGGAGTATTTAAAAAAGATAATTAGGAGAGCGAAGAGGAGGCATGAAAAAACACTGGCAGGCGAGATAAAGAAAAATCCCAAGGCGTTTTATAAGTATATTAAGAGGTTAACTAGGGGAAAAGTAGGGCCCATTAGGGACCAAAGTGGCAATCTGTGTGTGGAGCCAGAGGACGTAGGTGAGGTTTTAAATGATTACTTTTCATCTGTGTTCACGATGGAGAAGGATGATGTAGGTGTAGAGACCAGGGAGGGCGATTGTGATATACTCAAACAAATTAGCATTGAAAGGAAAGAGGTATTAGTGATTTTAGTGGGCTTTAAAGTGGATAAATCCCCAAGCCCAGATGAGATGTATCCCAGGCTGTTATGTGAGGCAAGGGAGGAGATAGCAGGGGCTCTGACACAAATTTTCAAATTCTCTCTGGCCGCAGGAGAGGTGCCAGAGGACTGCAGGACTTCGAATGTGGTACCATTATTCAAGAAGGATAGCAGGGATAAACCAGGTAATTACAGGCCGGTGAGTCTAACATCAGTGGTAAAGAAACTATTGGAAAAAATTCTGAGGGACAGGATTAATCTCCACTTGGAGAGACAGGGATTAATCAAAGATGGTCAGTATGGCTTTGTCAGGGGGAGATCATGTCTAACAAACTTGATTGAATTTTTCGAGAAGGTGACTAGATGTGTAGCTGAGGGTCGATGTAGTCTACATGAACTTCAGTAAGGCTTTTGATAAGGTTTTAGTTTCAGAGATACAGCCCTTCGGCCCACCGAGTCTGTGCCGACCATCAACCACCCATTTTATACTAATCCTACACTAATTCCACATTACTACCACATCCCCACCTGTCCCTATATTTCCCTACCACCTACCTATACTAGGGGCAATTTATAAAGGCCGATTAACGTATCAACCAGCAAGTCTTTGGCATGTGGGAGGAAACCGGAGCGCCCGGAAGAAACCCACGCAGACACGGGGAGAACTTGCAAACTCCACACAGGCAGTCCCCAGAATTGAACCCGGGTCGCTGGAGCTGTGAGGCTGCGGTGCTAACCACTGCGCCACTGTGCCGCCACGGTCCCGCATGGGACATTGGTTAAGAAGAGCCCATGGGATCCAGGCAAATTGGATCCAAAATTGGCTTAGTGGCAGGAGGCAGAGGGTGATGGTCAAGGGTTGTTTTTGCGATTGGAAGCCTGTGACCAGTGGTGTACCGCAGGGATTGGTGCTGGGACCCTTGCTGTTTGTAGTGTACATTAATGATTTAGACGTGAATATAGGAAGTATGATCAGTAAGATCGCAGATGACTTGAAAATTGGTGGTGTCGTAAATAGTGAGGAGGAAAGCCTTCGATTACATGACTATACAGATGGGCTGGTAAGATGGGAAGAGCAGTGGCAAATGGAATTTAATCCGGCGAAGTGTGAGGTGATGCATTTTGGGAGGACTAACAAGGCAAGGGAATATACAATGGATGATAGGACCCTAGGAAGTATAGAGGGTCAAAGGGACCTTGGTGTACTTGTCCATAGATCACTGAAGGCAGCAGCACTGGTAAATAAGGTGGTTAGGAAAGTTATTAACCGAGGCATAGAATATAAGAGCAGGGAGGTTATGATGGAGCTGTATAAAACGCTAGTTAGGTCACAGCTGGAGTACTGTGTACAGTTCTGCTCGCCATACTATAGGAAGGATGTGATTGCACTGGAGAGGGTGCAGAGGCGATGCACCAGGACGTTGCCTGGGCTGGAGCAGTTCAGCTATGAAGAGAGACTGGATAGGCTGGGGTTGTTTTCCTTAGAGCAGAGAAGGCTGAGGGGGGACCTGTTGCGGTATACAAAATTTATGAGGGCATAGATAGGGTAGATAGGGAGAAACTTTTTCCCTTAGCGGAGGGGTCAATAACCAGGGGGCATAGATTTAAGGTAAGGGGCAGAAAGTTTAGAGGAGATTTGAGGAAAAAATGTTTTCACCCAGAGGGTGGTTGGAATCTGGAACACACTGCCTGAAGGGGTGGTAAAGGCAGGAACCCTCACAACATTTAAGAAGTATTTAGATGAGCACTTGAAACGCCATAGCATACAAGGCTATGGGCCAAGTGTTGGAAAATGAGATTAGAATAGATAGGCTTGATGGCTGGCACGGACATGGTGGGCGTAAGGGCCTGTTTCTGTGCTATATAACTCTGACTCTATAGAAGCAATCTCTGGAATCAATTGTCTAAAGCCAGCATGTGATGGTTTCAGACCCAAATTGTATATCTCAGACAGCAATATAAATATGGTCTTCTGCAATTCACATCCCAAAGGGCAATGTTTAGCGGTGCTAAGAGGAAACTTTTGTAAATGTCAAAAATCATTGTCCCAATCAGTGTCCCACCTGGGGATAAAATGATAATTTTTTAAAATTATTAAATTGTTTTATTTGTGTGTGTTGTGACTTCATTACATCTCAAAGTTGCCATCAAAGGGGTTAAGTTGAGCTTGAATGAGATTTTAGAGGTGTTCATGTGAATGGAGTGAGCACAGGGTGATTTGTTCCCAACTTCCAATAAAGGACTTGCTGCAAATTCCAGTTTTTGAATACTCTGGTGAACAGCAGAAATCTAAACCAGAGCTTTGGTTTAGCTGCACTGTTTTTAAAAAGAAAGTTTTAAAAAGTCATCCTTATTTGAGCCGGATTCTCTTGTCATCAGCTGGCTAATTTCATCTGTTATATTAATTAGATGAACAACAATAAAAAGGGTGGGTACTACATAAAGGTCTGAAGTATCGAATGAGAGTATTTTGTAAACAATAAGAACAGAAAGAGAGGGTGCAGGATTGATGTGATGGAATGAAGGATGCAGACAAAAGAATAAATCGTGAGACCAAGATTTTTCATTTAGGTGAGAATTCAGTTTTGTTGCTATGTCTGGAATTTATGGATCTGACTGGGAAATGGCTTTATGGTAAACATAGTAAATTGTTTTTCAAGGTACATATAGACTCTTGCTTTTATCCTCAGAATTAGTCATTAATTTACCCTTTTCAACGTAGCTCCCTCTGGGAATCCGAGCCCTTTATCACAATGTTTTCTTGTTTACTGACTATTTCCAGTAATTGCTTTCAACCAGTCAGCTGTGTTCTGGTGCTAGTAGTTCATATGCCTACTGAAACATTTGTTTTTGTTGCTCCAACAGGTAGTTTGCCACATGATGTGGCTAATGGAATACATTTTCAAGTTTACAAACTTCGGTATTGTCTCTCTCATCCATGGGGATTTCTTCATTCGACAGGTGAGGGAAATGATGTCTGCATTGCTAATTAGCACTGTGTTTATAGGAACAACCACACAATGGAGCATATTGCTTGTACAGTTTCCAAACAGTTCTGGAGTTTGTATGTCAAGGGAATGGGAAATAAAGCAGAGCATATTATTAGCCTGTTGGTAAATAACACACTTTGCACCAAATAACTGGTTTAAGCATTCTTGTATTGAATAGAAAACCACTTCTAATGTAATGTCTACACCTCTTTCCCACACCCTTGTATTTCCCATTGCATTATAATGGGTTTCTCATTTCACATTTGCGTCGTCTGTGAATTGATGCTTTTGTATCAGTTAATGTTGGCGTTAAGGTCTGCTTTGTGTTGGGTGCTCTCCAGTAAAATTGAATTGCAGCGACCCAAACTGGTCTTTTTACTTAAATAAAAGCAAAATACTGCGGATGCTGGAAATCTGAAATAAAAACAGGAGGTGCTGGAAAAAGTCAGCAGGTCTGGCAGCATCTGTGGAGAGAGTAGTAGAGTTAATGTTTCAGGTCAGGTTCTGAAGAAGGGTCACTGACCTGAAACGTTAACTCTGCTTCCTTCTCCACAGATGCTGCCAGACCTGCTAAGTTTTTCCAGCACTTTCTGTTTTTATTTTAGTCTTTTTACTTAATTTGCTTTGTTAAAACTGCAGATTCTTAAAAAGCTGTCCACAACAGAAACATCAGCTCTCTTGTTGGTGTTCTGTTCTCCTGCCTGATCTATTCATGGCAATCTCTGTTTTTGATTCTAGCATTTCTATTTCTACATTACCAGTTTTTGATTGAGCTAAAATAAAGTGTATTTTTTATAAATGAGCTAGCCTGGATAGCTTCAGTAGCTAAAGATCATTAAAATAAAAGCAAAATATTGCAGATGCTGGAAATCTGAAATAAAAACAAAGTGCTGGAAATACTCAGCAGGTCTGGCAACATTGTTGGAGAAAGAAAAAGTTAACGTTTCAGGTCTGTGACTTTCATTGGAACTGGTCCAATTTGCAGCACTTTCTGTTTTTATTTCTAAAGATCATTTGTTTACTTTATTAATTGTAATCCCTAACAAGAAGCCTAATTTGGGTTTCATGTTTGCTTGCAGGTAGTTCATTTTTTAAATAAGAAAATCGAAATGCTACTGTTTGTTGGTTCTTGTGTGCAGTACAGATGTAGGCAGTGAGCTTAACATGTTTGGTCTTGCTCGAGCGTTACTGGGTAAATAATGTTTGACCACCAGCTGGATGTTGAAATGATAGTTCACTTCCAGGATGTTGGGCTTGCTGGGAGGGGACTTAGTTTCCTTTTTAAAACTGGGAACATTTTCAAAAATATGTTGCATATATATTTCTTACATATATAGGTGGTGGAATCACTGAATTTATACTTTACTGTTGCAAAATAGAGCTTGCATAGCCTCAAACTGGATTTACTGAAGCAAAGTTGCAAATTGTTTCAAGACTTATCCTGTTCCATGTTTACATACATTGAAACAAAATTCATTAAATTAAATTGGCTGATAGTCTGATAGTTGACATCCATTTTTAGCATTTTCATCCTGTAATGCATCTAGTAAATAGGGATACATTGATGACTAATGCTGTCCCACTCGCTGAATGCTGTTAGCAGATTCCAGAGAGGAAATAGGATTCAGTTTTCCATGTACAATGAGAGTAATGGTTTTCCTATAATGAGAGTGACTTGCTACCAGACCAGGTGTCTTCCGTTTGAGAATATGAAACACACAATGCAGGCTAGAGTGAGTTTGCTCACTTTCAAGAGTGTAGACCAGAGAAAGAGAGAGTACTGTGTTTCTTATTTTCTGGGAGCGCTAATGTTTATATAATAGATTTAAAAAGGTGAGTTGATGTAGGAATTAAGGCTGCTGTAAATATAAATGAAAAAACTGTTTTATTATGGCAGTATTATACAAGTAGACTGTGTCCGTAAAATAAAGGAAATTAGTGAATGCCATTAAACATTCAATTCATTTTAAGGGACAGCAATAAAATTTTCACTGGAGCAATTGAACAAAGGACAACAATTTTGACTTTGTGTAAAGGGAGTGATTCCTGACGACACAGAGTGTGTGCAGAGCGATCGCGAACGTCATCGGTGCGTGTGAACATTTGCCAGCTTGCCAGTATGAATGCACGCTCTAATGTCACTACGCAATGATGTCCTCGCTCCTCAATAGCCGCGTTTGCAGCCTTCATTCCCCCCAACAATGTCCAGCTCCCTCCTGCCATCCCTGCCTCAGTCACCGCTTTCAATTTCCCTCCTGGCTACTTGCCACTCTATCTCGCTTCGCCGCTTCCTCTCCTTCTGCAGCTTGCCTCCCTCTTCCTCCCCCCCCCTCCCCAGCCGGCTGCTTTTCCGGGCAGCGAGGTGGGGAGCGAGAGGCCGAGGGGAGGAGACAGGGAGTGAGGAGACGTGCACAGGAGGGAGCGGCGAAGAGAAGCGGAGATGGCGGGAGGGAGTGGGGTACTGTTGGGGGTGGGATGGAGGCAGCAATTGAGGGGGTTTGGGTTTAATTTGTTTTTTGTGTCAAATTGAGCAGCGCCATCTTTATTACTGGCAGCTGCCTGAGACGTCGCGGACAGTGGCGTTTCAGTCAGTGATGCTGCATTTGCGCATGTGCCAGTACTGTGCTACCTAGTGATTGCATTGTCAGCATTCACAGCCTGGTGTAAATTGATTCTTAAAATAGTTATTAGGAACAGCAGTAGACTATTTAGGTCATTGAGTCTGTTCACCAGTCAGTGAGATCTTAACTGATCTGTGACCTAGCTTCAAATAGCCATCTTTCCCCATATCCCTTAATACCTTTGATTAATAGAAATATATCAATCTCAGATTTAAAATTAACAATTCACTTAGCATCAACTGCCATTGTGGAAGCGTTCCAAACTTCTTCCACTCTTTGCGTGTAGAAGTATTTCCTAACTTCCTGAAAGGCATGGCTTTAATTTTTAAACTACGTCATGCCTGGCTTTAATTTTATACTATGCCCCTTAGCCCAGGATTCCCCAACCAGCAGCAATGGAATGTCTCTATCTACCATATCACAGCTCCCTTAATATCTTGAGAACTTCCTTCAAATCACCCGTTAATCTTTAAATTCCAGGGAATACAACCCTAATTTGTGTAATCTCACCTTGTAATTGAACTCTTGGAGTCCAGGTATCATTCAGGTAAATCTATGCTGCGCTCACTCCCAGGTCACTTAATCATTCATAAGGTATGGTGCCTAGAAGCGAACACAGCACTCCAGGTGTGGTCTAACCTGGGCTTTATATAGCTGAAACATGACTTCTACCACCTTGTGTTCTTGTCCTCTAGATAGAGAGGCCAGCATTCTGTCAGTTTTTTAGATTATTTTCTGTACCTGTCCATGACATTTTTATGATCTATGTACCTGGACCCCCAGGTCTCCTTGGACCTCCAGTATTTCTAGCTTTTCATCATTTAGAAGGAATCCTGTTCTATTCGTTTTAGGTAAAAGTGGATGATCTCGCACTTATCTACATCAAATTCCATTGGCCACAGTTTTGTCGATTTGTAATTTTTAAAATATTCTTTCATGGGATTCTGGTGTTGCTGGCTAGACAAGCATTTGTTGCCAATCCCTAATTGCCCTTGAGAAGGGGGTGGCGAGCCGCCGCCTTGAACCGCTGCAGTCCAGGTTGTGTAATACACCCACAGTGCTGTTAGGAAGGGAATTCCAGGATTTTGCTCCAGTGACAGTGAAGGAACGGTGATATAGATCTAGGTCAGGATGGTGTGTGGCTTGGAGGGGAACTTGCAGGTGGTGGTGTTCCCATGCATTTGCTGCCCTTGTCCTTCTGGGTGGTAGAGGTTGTGGGTTTGGAAGGTGCTGTCGAAGGAACCTTGGGGGTTGCTGCAGTTCACCTTATAGATAGTACACACTGCTGCCACTGTGCGTCAGGGAGGGAGTGAATGTTTGTTGAAGGTGATGGATGGGGTGCCGATCAAGCAGGCTGGATGATGTCGAACATCTTGAGTGTTGTTGGAGCTGCACCCATCCAGGCAAGTGGAGAGTATTCCATCACACTCCTGACTTGTGCCTTGAGGATGGTGGACAGGCATTGAGGAGTCAGGAGGTGAGTTACTCGTTGCAGAATTCCCAGCATGTGACCTGCTGTTGTATCCACAGTACTGATATGGCTTATCCAGTTCAGTTTCTGGTCAATGGTAACCCCTGGGATGTTGATAGTGGGGAATTCGGTGATGGTAATGCCATTGAATGTCATGGGGAGATGGTTGGATTCTCTCTTGTTGGAGATGGTCATTGCCTGGCACTTGTGTGGCACAAATGTAACTTGCCACTTATCAACCCAAGCCTGAATGTGGTCCAGGTCTTGCTTCATATGGACACGGACTGCTTCAGCATCTGAGCAGTCTTAAATGGTGTTGATTATTGGGCAATCATCAACGAACATCTCCACTTCTGACCTCATGATGGAGGGAAGGTTAATGATGAAGCAGCTGAAGATGGTTGGACCTAGGACACTATCCTGAGGAACTCCTGCAGTGATGTCCTGGGACTGAGATGATTGATCTCCAATCACAACTATCTTATTTTGTGCTTGGTATGACTCCAACCAGTGGAGAGCCACACTAGGTCAAATGCTGCCTTGAAATCAAGGGCAGTCACTCTCCTCTTGCATTCAGCTCTTTTGTCCATGTTTGGACCAAGGATGTAATGAGGTCAGGAGCTGAGTGGCCCTGGCAGAAGCCAAACTGAGCATCAGTGAGCAGGTGATTGCTGAGTTAAGTGCCGCATCATAGCACTGTCGACGACCCCTCCCATCACTTTGCTGATGATCGAGAGTAGACTGATGGGGCGGTAATTGGCTGGGTTGGATTTGTCCTGCTTTTTGTGTACAGGACATACCTGGGCAATTTTCCACATTGCGGGGTAGATGCCAGTGTTGTAGCTATACTGGAACAGCTTGACTAGGGGCGCAGCCAGTTCTGGAGCACAGGTCTTCAGTACTATTGCTGAAATGTTGTTAGGGCCCATAGCCTTTGCAGGATCCAGTGCCTTCAGCCGTTTCTTGATATCTTGTGGAGTGAATCAAATTAGCTGAAGACTGGCATCTGTGATGCTGGGGACCTCAGGAGGAGGCCGAGATGGATCATCCACTCAGCACTTCTGGCTGAAAATTGTTGCAAATGCTTCAGCCTCATCTTTTGCACTGATGTGCTGGGCTCCCCCATCATTGAGAATGGGGATATTTGTTGAGTCAGCTCCTCCTGTTGGTTATTTAATTTTCCACCACCATTCATGACTGGATGTAGCAGGACAGTAGAGCTTAGATCTGATGCATTGGTTGCGGGATCACTTAGCTCTGTCTGTCGTGTTCAGCTTCTGCTGTTTGACATGCATATAATCCTGTGTTGTGGCTTCACCAGGTTGACACTTCATTTTTTTAAGGTATGCCTGGTGCTGCTCCTGGCATGCTCTCCTGCACTCTTCATTGAACCAGGGTGGATTCCCCGGCTTGATGGTAGTGGTAGAGTGGGGGATATGCGAGCCATGAAGTTGCAGATTGTGGTTGAAGAAAATTCTGCTGCTGCTGCTGACCCACAATGCCTCATGGATGCCCAGTTTAGAGTTGCTAGATCTGTTCAAAATCTGTCCCATTTAGCACGGTGGCAGTGCACACAACACGATGGAGGGTATTTTTGTATTCATTCATAGGGTGTGGGCGTCACTGGCAAGGCCAGCATTTATTGCCCATCCCTAATTGCCCTTGAGAAGGTGGTGGTGAGCTGCCTTCTTGAACTGCTACAGTCCTTGGGGTGTAATTGCCTACCTAAGAGCACTGTGGGTGTCCCTACCCCACATGGGCTGCAGTGGTTCAAGAAGGCAGCTCACCACCACCTTCTCAAGGGCAATTAGGGATAGGCAACAAAGGCTGGCCTAGTCAGCGATGCCCACATCCCATGAATGAATAAAAAAAAAGTTACATCCACAGTGCTGTTAGGAAGGGAGTTCCAAGATTTTGACCCAGCGACAGTGAAGGAATGCCGATATAGTTCCAGGTCAGGATGGTGTGTGGCTTGGAGGGGAACTTGCAGGTGGTGGTGTTCCCATGTATTTGCTGTCCTTGTCCTTCTAGTTGGTAGAGGTTGTGGGTTTGGAAGGTGCTGTCGAAGGATCCTTGGTGAGTTGCTTCAGTGCATCTTGTAGATGGTACACACTGCTGCCACTGTGCGTGGAGGGAGTGAATGGGGTGCTAGTGGTTCTGTCCTAGGGGTGGGACATGGTAAGGTATGATTCTGTATGAGTACGTCAGGCTGTTGCTTGACTGATCTGTGGGACAGCTGTCCCAATTTTGGCACAAGCCCCCAGATGTTAGTAAGGAGGACTTTGCAGGATCGACAGGGCTGGGTGTGACGTTATCGTTTCCGATGTCTAGGACTATGCCAAGTGGTCTGTCCAGTTTCATTCGTTTTCGACTTTTCTCTAGCCGTTTGGTACAACTGACTGGCTTGCTAGGCCATTTCAGAGGGCATTTTTAGAGTCAACCTCATTGCTGTGGGTCTGGAGTCACATGAGGCTAGACCAGGTAAGGACGGCAGATTTCTTTCCCTAAAGGATATTAGTGAACCAGATGGGTTTTTACATCAATTAACAATGGTTTCATAGTCACCATTATCGAGACTAGCTTTTTTTAATTACAGATTTATTAATTGAATTTAAATTCCACCAGCTGCCAGGGTGGGATTTGAATCCCTGTCCCTAGTGTATTCGTCCAGTGACATTACCACAACACCTCCGCCTCCCCTATGTGCTTCCATCTTCACTGCTTATAATGCCACCTATCTGTGTGACATTGGCAAACATGGATATGTCGCTCTGTATCCCATCATCTAAGTTGGGAATAAGTACCGTCAATATTTGAGGCTCCAATACAGAATGGAAATAGTATTCTCCGGAATGTATTTATGCTTGTGGTGAAATAATCTAGCATGAGGATTTCTTTTGGGGCATGTTTATTTGAAGATAGTAAGTTAAACAGTTTGTGAAAACATGTGTTGGCAAAGTATTAATATGAATTTAATCCTCAAAGAAGATCTCTGTTTCATCAATGGAAAATTAATGATACAGTTGTGATTTTGGAGATGTGAATCAGGCTATGGGCATTCTACATGGTGGTGTATGCTGAGAGGTGCTGGTAATTTTCAGTGGTTGGGTTCATTGTGGAGGTGGCACTTGTAAGTAAATGAAGTAGACTTGTCTGAACCAGATGTAGCTGTTGTATTTTTACTTTGGCAAAAACATAATGATTCAATTGTTTCCATACTTATGTCTTCAGTTTTGTCAGACAGGGAAAAACACAGGTGCACTAGGGAATACAAGAGAAAAATGTCTATCCTACAGGGAAAATCAGGGAAAAGCCTGAGCTGGGAAAAGTGTTTGTCATTTAAGTATTTTAATTTGAGAAACTTCAGAACCATGAGTTGTTGCAAAATCTTTGGAACTCAATTTATAACTTTACATATGCTTGTATTTATATCTTCCCTCTTTTTTTTGCATTTTTCTTACTCCCTCCTGCCTCCACCCTTCCCTGATCAAAGGATAGGTAGGCAACTGGCTCCTATCCCTCTCCCTATGCCAGTCGTGAGCTAGGTGGATGATTGTTTCTTTCCTTCTTCCTCTCCCACCTGATGATTGTGCTCATTGCTAGTAATGGTATGGGGAATTGCCATGATCAGTATGTGTTATAATGCTCTTAATTATAAGTTTCTATTGTAGCTGCATTTTCCTTGTCATCTACTTGATTGTTCATTGTAATGACCTGATTGGTCAGTTCTATAGTAACAAAGTTCCCCTGCTGTGAACGCCATCTATCATCCCTCAAGTTAAAGGGGCACTCAGCTCGTACAGCCATCCATCACCAGATCCTGTTAGACCATATCAAGTATTATTGGGTCTCACTCCCCTCTGCCAACACTACCACCTACTCCAGTACCATTCTGGAAAGCAAAGTTAGCACCTGGCTTCTTTACTACATCTTCTTAAACCATGCTCTTCTACTCATTTCGGTGCTTCCAGTAATAAGTGTGAGGAGCTCGTGGACTACTTTGTCAATAAGATTCAGACCATGTGCTTAGCTAGATCCTCTTCTTCCCCTCTTAGACTTTACCACCAAGCCAAACCTTCCTAGGATTCACCCCCACCCCAGCTCTGAACCTCTGAGTCTTTGCTCCAATTTTTCTACTACTATCTCCCTCATGCCCTCTCTGAGCTCATCTTGTCTGAGATTCATTTCCTGCTCCTGTGATCCTATTCCCATTAAATTGTTGACCACTCAACTTCCAGTACTGGACCCCATGCTAGTTGGTATTGTAAATTATTTCTTGTCTTCTTGGACTGTCCCCTCCCTTTCAAAATTGCCAGAAACCCACTCGACTTCTCTGTTTCTGCAAACAATCACCTTGTCTCCAACATCCTTTTCCTCTACAAAGTCCTTGAACATGTTGCCCCAAATTCCTGCCCATCTTTCCTGTAACTCCCATGTTTGAATCTCTCTGATCTAGTTTCTCTCTCTGCCACATCTCCGAATCAAAGTCACAAATGATGACCTCTATGACTGATGGTGGTGCATTATCCCTTCTCCACCTTTCTGCAGCCTTTAACATAGTTGATCATTCCATCCTCAACATCTCCTTTGTGTTGCCACACTGCTTGACTGACTTCCAGGCTTCAATAAACCGCAGTCATCTCCAGTGAAACATGGGGAAGATCAAAACGATAGTCTTTGGCCCCTGCCATAAGCCCCTTACCATGATTTCAACCCCCTCCCCAGCCACAGTCTTAGGTCGAACCAAATTGTTCAGAATCTTTCTCCTATTTGACCCCAAGCTGAGCAGCTGACCTTATATCCTGCCCATCA
The DNA here is from genome assembly GCF_036365525.1 of Heterodontus francisci. Classification (NCBI taxonomy): domain Eukaryota; kingdom Metazoa; phylum Chordata; class Chondrichthyes; order Heterodontiformes; family Heterodontidae; genus Heterodontus; species Heterodontus francisci. The sequence goes on from NC_090383.1 coordinate 74,989,515, forward strand.
CAAATACCACCTACTTACCCCTTGGTAATATTGCCCACCGATGGTCAGCGGCCCATTCTTCAGCTCATGTAAATCCCTGCTGCCAATGTCCCATCCCACACCATCCTATGCACCAATTAGCTCTGTCCTTGCTGATCTACATTGGCTTCTGGTCTCCCAGCACCTCCAATTTAAAATGCATCGTCAAATTTAAATCCATTCATGGCCTCACCCCTCCCTAACTATGGTTTCCTCCAGCCCTAAAACTTCACTTTCCATCTTCCCTCTTGTTGGGGAGTGTGGGTTGGGAGGCGTGTGGTGAACTGCCTCAGGGATCAGTGCCAGGACTGCTCCTATTTCTAACTTCTATTAATGTAGTTCAGCACAAACTGATCAAATTCACTGACAATAATAAATTGATAAGGAGTAGCCCAATCTGATTGGCCATCATGGACTTATAAAATGTGCTTGCAAAAATAAGTAGCAGATGAAATTCACTCGAACAAGTGTAAAGTATTGCACATGGGAAGAAAGAAAATGGCTGGCAGAAGTATCCCATGAATGGGAATAAAACAGTTGAGTGAAAGTAAGCGATACATCGGTGGTAATTGAAATACACTCAACATTTTCAATCACTGGAATAGAACATAAGATATAGGAGTAGGCCTTTTGGCCCCTCATGCCTGCTCTGCCTTTCAGTAAGGTCAAGGCTGATCTGCTTGTGGCATTAACTCCACTTTCTTGCCTTCCCCCTATAACCCTTGACTCCCTTGGGGTAGAGAATTCCAGAGATCCTTTGAGAGGGTGCAGAGGAGATTTACCAGAATGGTTCCAGGGATGGAGGATTTTAGTTACAAGGTTAGGTTTGAAAAGCTGGGTTTGTTCTCCTTTGAACAAAGAAGATTGAGGGGAGATTTAATAGAAATGTACAAGATTATGACCGGTTTAGAAAACTTAGGCAAGGAAAAACTGCTCCCATTAACAAATAGTACAAGGACTAGGGGACACAGATTGATAGTTTTCGGCAAAAAATGCAGGGGGAATATGAAAAAGCACTTTTTCATGCAGCGGGTGATCATGACCTGGAACCCACTGTCCACAAGGGTGGTGGAAGCATAGACAATCACTGACTTTAGGAGGAAGTTGGATGGCCACCTGAGAGAAATCGACTTGCAGGGCTACGAGGATTGAGCCGGGAGTGGGCTGTCTACATAGCTCTGTGGAGAGCCGGCATACACTTGATGGGCTGAATGGCCGTCTTCTCTGCTGTAAATGAATTTGACTTCCCTACTTTTATACTCCATCCCCGTTGCAATAAAGGCCAACATTCCATTTGCCTTCCTCATTACTTGCTATACTGGCATGCTAAAGTTTTGTCATTCATGTATGAAGTCACTCAGATCCTCCTGTACCACAGCATTCTCGAGTCTTTCTCCTTTTAATTAATATTTTGCTTTTCTATTCTTCCTGCCAAAGTGGACAACCTCACATTTCCCACATTATACTCCATCTACCAAATTTTTGCCCACCCTATCTATATCCCTTTGCAGACTCTTTGTGTCCTCCTCACAACCTGCTTTTCTACCTATCTTAGTATCGTCAGCAAATTTGGCTACAATACACTTTGCTTTTTAAATTATCCCCGAGCCGCTCATTCTCCCTTAACAGAGCCTCTTTTAGTCCTACCTATGTCATTGGTACCTACGTGGACCAAGACAACTGGATCCTTCCCCTCCCACTCCAAGTTCGTCTCCAGCCCCGAGGAGATGTCCTTAACCCTGGCACCGGGGCTGACAACGCAGCCTTCGGGACGTCAGCTGCAGAGAACCGCATGTATTCCTCTAACTATACTGTCCCCTACTACTGCATTCCTTTTTACTTCCTCCACTTTAATGGCCCCCTGTACCATGGTGCTGTGGTCATTTTGCTCATCCTCCCTGCAAGATCCTCAAATCTCGGCTAGGGGCTAAATTAAAAAGCAGAACCGAAAAGATAGTAATCTCTGGATTACTACCTGAGCCATGATCAATTTGGCATAGAGTAAGTATGATCAGAGAGTTAAATGCATGGCTCAAAGATTGGTATGGGAGAAATGGGTTTCAATTCATGGGGCACTGGCATCAGTACTGGGGAAAGAGGGAGCTGTATTGTTGTGACGGGGGCAAAGGGTTCATGTGAGGAGAAATTTAGAAAGTTAGCAAGAAAGGACAAGGCAATAATGCAGGGTAGCGACATGGGTAATGACGACCAGAGTGTGACAGGAAGGGGCAGCGTGTACAAACATAAGAGTGCACCAGCAAATAGGGTCAACTAGGGAAAAATAGTAAAAAGACAGAAATGAAAGCTCTTTATCTGATTACACGCAGCAAGACGGATGAATTGATGGCACAAATAGAAATAAATGGGTATGATATAATAGCCATGACAGAGACGTGGCTGCAGAGTGACCAAGGCTAGGAACTGAATGTGCAAGGGCTGAGGCTCATTCAGTGCTACCTTCTGGATCCCCATACCTGCCTCACTCATAGTCACACCTTCCTGACCCTAACCACGGACCAAATCTGAAGTACTTAAAGTGAGGGGCGTGACTGCCTCCTGAAACAAATTGTCCAGGTAACTTGCCCCCTCCCTGATGCATCGCAGTCTGAAGCTCGGGCTCCAGCTCATCAACTCTGAGCTGAAGTTCCTCGAGTGGCAGACGCTTATTGCAAATGTGGAACAGCAGTCAACAAAACAATTACTGAATTACATAGCTAGTTCAGTTGACTACAAATTGCTAAAACTGTACAGTTCTCTGGTCAGATTGCAGTTTTGAGTGTTTTAGTCAAGGAGACGGAGAAAGACATTTGAACCATGGAAGTTGTGCATGGAAGAATCTAAATGCCAGTCCCTGCTTCCGGAGCATAAAACTTTGAGGAAAGATTCAAGAAACTAGGGCTTTGTAGACTTGAAAGGAAGCAATTAATAGATGGAATAGAAGTGCAACTGTGTAGAAAAAAGTATATAAGGAACACGACTTCAAGTTAAACCAGAACAGAAGGGTAAGGGGGAATTGGTTCAATGAGCAACTGGTAAATTTAAGACTGATATCAGGAAGTTCTTAATACAGAGTGGGCCTTTGGGTTTTGTAGTCAAGGTGATAACCCTGGAATTACTTGAGAGACATTTGAATGGTATGGAAATTTTAGGTTTTTCTGGGAAATGAATGGCCTTGTCTCGCATATTTACATTGTGATCTTATCACTGTGTACTTTTGTTGGTATTGAGAAATTTGAATTTTTCTCGAGGATACATGCCTTCTTTGTGTGCAATGGAACCAAATTGCCTCTTTTCTAATGTCCATTAACTCTTTCATCTGTAAACTATTGCTTTCTATATGCTGTAATTTCCAGGGTAAAGCTCATCGTGACAAGCAGCTGATTCTTCTCCGACGGCACTTGGAAAAATACTACAGGAGCCGGGACCGGAAGTGGATTGTTTTGTTTCCTGAAGGAGGTTTCCTGAGAAAGAGGCGGGAAACCAGCCAGTCATTTGCAAAAAAGAACAACTTACCATTTCTAAAACATGTAACTCTGCCACGACAGGGAGCCACTGAAGTCATCCTGCAGACCCTATGTGCACAGCAGGAAAATGGAGCACTTGGCGATGCTAATGGAGCAGGTATGTGGCAATGCGATGATGATGGTAGCCATTGGCAACTTCTTCTTTGGCTGGTGGCTGGGTTAGATGACATTATTTGCAGACGTTTCAAAATAGAGCTGATCTTTTTGGTGAAACTAATGACCTCTGGTCTGGCATTTAGAAAATGTGCATAGATGGAGTCATAGTTATACAGCACTGGAACAGGCCCTTCAGCCCATCATGTCTGTGCTGCCATCAAGCACCTAACTATTCTAATCCCATTTTCCAGCACTTTGCCTGGAGCCTTGTATGCTATGGCGTTTCAAGTGCTCATCTAAATACTTAAATGTTATGAGGGTTCCTGCCTCTATCACCCCTGAAGGCAGTGCGTTCCAGATTCCAACCGCACTCTGGGTGAAAAATGTTTTCCTCAAATCCCCTCTAAACTCCTGCCCCTTACCTTGAATCTATGCCCACTGGTTATTGAATCCTCTGCTAAGGGAAAAAGTTTCTTCCTATTTAACCTATCAATGCCCCTCATAATTTTGTATACCTCAATCATGTCCCCCCTCAGCCTTCTCTGCTCTAAGGAAAACAACCCTAGCCTTTCCAGTCTCTCTTCATAGCTGAAATGCTCCAGCCCAGGCAACATCCTGGTGAATCTCCTCTGCACCCTCTCCAGTGCAATCTTCTTCTTTGGCCTCTTTGTCTCTAGAGACAATGGGTAAGTGCCTAGAGGTGGTCTTTGGTTTGTGGAGCAGTGCCTGGAGTGGCTAAAAAGCCCATTTCTTAAGTGACAGACTCTTCCACAGGCACTGCAGATAAAGTTGGTTGTCGGGGCCCCAGAACTGTACAACATATTCCAGCTGTGGCCTAACTAGCATTTTATACAGCTCCATCATAACTTCCCTACTCTTATATTCTGTGCCTCGGTTAATAAAGGCAATTATCCCATATGCCTTCCTAACCACCTTATCTAACTGTGCTGCTGCCTTCAGTGATCTATGGACAAGTACACCAAGGTCCCTCTGTAATTCCTAGGGTCCTACCATCCATTATATATTCCCTTGCCTTGTTAGTCCACCCAAAATGCATCACCTCACACTTCTCGGGATTAATTTCCATTTGCCACTGCTCTGCCCATCTTACCAGCCCACCTATATCGTCCTGTAATCTAAGGCTTTCCTCCTCACTATTTACGACGCCACCAATTTTCGTGTCATCTGCAAACTTACTGATCATACCTCCTATATTCACGTTTAAATCATTAATGTACACTACAAGCAGCAAGGGTCCCAGCACCGATTCCTGCTGTACACGTCACAGGCTTCTAACTGCAAAAACAACCCTCGACCATCACCCTCTGCCTCCTGCCACTAAGCCAATTTTGGATCCAATTTGCCAAATTGCCCTGGATCCCATGGGCTCTTACCTTCTTAACCTATCTCCCGTGCGGGACCTCATCAAAAACCTTACTGAAGTTCATGTAGACTACGTCAACTGCTTTACCCTCATCTACACATCTAGTCACCTTTTCGAAAAATTCAATCAAGTTTGTTAGACACGATCTGCCCTTGACAAACCCATGCTGACTATTCCTGATTAATCCCTGCCTCTCCAAGTGGAGATTAATCCTGTCCCTCACAATTTTTTCCAATAGTTTCTCTATCACTGATTTTCGAATCACCGGCCTGTAATTACCTTGTTTATCCCTCCTACCCTTCTTGAATAATGGTACCACATTCGCTGTCCTGCAGTCCTCTGGTACCTTTCCTGTGGCCAGAGAGGATTTGAAAATTTGTGTTAGAGACCCTGCAATCTCCTCCCTTGCATCACATAACAGCCTAGGATACATCTCATCTAGGCCTGGGGATTTATCCACTTTTAAGCCTGCTAAAACAGCTAATACTTCCTCCCTTTCAATGCTAATATGTTCAAGTTTATCACAATCCCCCTTCCCGATCTCTATACCTACATCGCTATTTACGACGCCACCAATTTAGGGCGGCGCAGTGGTTAGCACCACAGCCTACAGCTCCAGGGACCCAGGTTCGATTCTGGGTACTGCCTGTGTGGAGTTTGCAAGTTCTCCCTGTGACCGCGTGGGTTTTCGACGGGTGCTCCGGTTTCCTCCCACAGCCAAAGACTTGCAGGTTGATGGGTAAATTGGCCATTGTAAATTGCCCCTAGTGTAGGTAGGTTGTAGGAGAATGGTGGGATTACTGTAGGGTTAATATAAATGGGTGGTTGTTGGTCAGCACAGATTCGGTGGGCCGAAGGGCCTGTTTCAGTGCTGTATCTCTAAATAAATAAAATAAATCGTGCTTCTCCATAGTGAACATGTATGAAAAGTATAATTTAAAACCTCACCTATGTCTTCCAGCCACACACACATTGCCACTTTGGGCCCTACTCTTTCCCTGGTTATCCTGTTGCCCTTAATATGCTTTGGGATTTTCCTTTATCCTGCCCGCCAGTGTTTTTTCATGTCCCCTCTTCACTCTCCTAATTACTTTTTAAGTACCCCCTACACTTTCTATACTCCACTAATGCCTCTGCTGTTTTCAGCCCACTGAATCTGCCATAAGCCTCTGTTTTTTTTCCTTATCCAATCCTCTATATCCCTTGAGATCCAGGGTTCCCTGGACTTGTTGGTCCTACCCTTCACCTTAACAGGAAGATCTTGGCCCTGAAATCTCACTATTTCCTCTTCGAATGACTCCCACTGGTCTGATGTGGACTTTCCTACAAGTACCTGCTCCCAGTCCACTTTGGCCAGATCCTGTTTTGTCATATTGAAATTGGCCTTCCTCCAATTCAGTACCTTTATTTCCGGTCCATCTTTGTCCTTTTCCATAACTACCTTAAATCTTAGAGTTATGGTCACTATCCCCGAAATGCTCCCCCACTGACACTTCTACCACTTGTCTGGCTTCATTCCGCAGGATTAGGTCCAGTACCGCCCCTTCTCTTGTAGGACTTTCTAAGTGCTGGCTCAAAAAGCTCTCCTGTATGCATTAATCCTCTGAGTGCCAAAGACCCTTTTCAAAGTAAAGGTAGATTTCAGTCCTATCGTATAACCCATATTGGAATGTCTTCCTATAAATTTCTTGAGTAGCTGATGGTATAGTAGGGCTTCTATGCTCAGTTAAATGCGGCAAGAGATGAAATTGATGATCCTATTGAACTACAGTTTTATGTACGAGGCAGTCTGAAACAGTAGTCAGGTCTTGAGAGTCAGTAGCATCTTGGAAGCTATACCAAAGACTCTTTTCCCAAACAGTCTGCTGAGTGCATATATAAATGACTTAGATCTTGGAATACCGACTAGAATCTCAAAATTTGCTGATGACTCCAAACTTTGAGCTGTGGCAAAGAGTGAAGATGCTATGAACGACCTGCAATAGGACATAGATAGGCTAACGGAGTGGCAGATGGAATTTAATACTGGCAAGTGTGAGATGATGCAATTTGGCGAAGGAAGAGGCAATATATACTTAATGGCACAGTTCTAAAGAGTGTGCAGGAACAGAAGGACCTGGGGGGGGCGGGGGGGTGAGGGTGCATGTGCATAGATCTTTGAAGTTGGCAGGACATATTGAGAGAGTGGTTCATAAAGCATATGGGATCTTGGGCTTCATAAATAGAGGTATTGAGTACAAAAGCAGAGAAGTTATGCTAAACCTTTATAAAGCTCTGGTTAGGCCCCAACTGAAGTATTGCATCCACTTACCTGGAGAGAGTTGGGAGTGGCGGCAGACCTGAGAGGAACCTGCCGGGGAGAGAATAAGTCCAGACCCAGGCTCTGCCTTTCACTTACCTGGAGGGAGTCGGGAGTGGCCTCAACGCCCCGGAGTTTGAAGAAGAAGAAAAAAAAAATCTAACCATGACATCATAGGAAAGCAGTATGTTTATTGGCTGGTGAGTATTTACTGCTTAGGGACTGGGTGTAAACAGCTGGGAGTTTAAAACTATTCAGTATTAATCACAAGTAACAAGTGGGTAGCTGGTGAGTCTTTTATTTTTAAATAAGGCTTATTACTATTGGTGAGGTTATTACTATTAGCGTTTTAGAATTGGTAAGGTATATTAATCGTGGTAAAGTAGATTAGTATTGGTAAAGTTTAGTATTAACGGTAATAAGGTTATTATTACTATTGGTAGGGTTATTAGTATTAGCAGCAGGGTTTTTTTGTCGTACCAAGGTTTATTGTCTAATAGATAGAGGAATGGCAGTGCTGCTCCAAACTCGGGAGTGCACATCCTGTGCTATGTGGCAACTCGAGGATGTTTCTTGGGTCCTGGATAACCATATGTGTAGGAAGTGTCGTCAGTTGCAGCAGTTTGAGCTCTGGGTTGCTAACTTGAGCAGCAGCTGGCGTCACTGCGGTGCATCCGTGAGGATAAGAGCTTCCTGAATAGCACGTTTATAGATATGGCCACCCCACAGCTTAAGAGCAGGCAGAGAGGAAATGGGTGACCACCAGACAGTCAAGAAGAAACAGGCAGGTCGTGCAGGAGACCCCTGAATGCGTTTCACACTCCAAAGGATATTCAGTTCTGAATACTGAGGAAAGTGAGAGTTCATCTGTGGAGTGCAGCCAGAGCCAAGGGCATTGGCACCATGGGTGGCTCAGCTGTACAGGGGGGCACAAGGAAGACTGGAAGATCGATAGTGATAGGAGATTCAATAGTCGGGAACAGACTGGCGTTTCTGTGGCAGCCGACGTGAATCCAGGATGGTATGTTGCCTCCCTGGTGCCAGGGTAAAGGATGTCACTGAACCACTGCAGAGCACCCTGAAGGGGGAGAGTGAACAGCCAGCAGTCGTGGTCCACATTGGTACCAATGACTTGGGTAGGAAGAGGGTTGTGGTCCTGCAGAAAGAGCTTACTGAGCTAGGTAAGATATTAACAAGCAGGACCTCAAAAGTAGTTATCTCTGGATTACTCCCAGTACCACGCACAAGTGAGTATAGAAATAGGAGGATGGAGCAGATGAGTGCATGGCCTGAAAGATTGTGCTGGAGGGAGAGCTTTAGATTCCTCGGACACTGGGACCAGTTCTGGAGAAGTTGGAACCTGTATAGGCCAGATGGGTTGCAATGGAACAGAACTGGGACAAATTTCCTTGCGAGGCGATTTGTTAGTTTAAACCCTCCCCAACAGCACTAACTTGGCAGGGGTGTGGGAATGAGGAAGAAATATCAGAGAAGAATACCAAGGTACACAGAATTCTGGGAGAGATAGATAGCACGAGAATAGTAAGTTATTGGTTGAGTCAGAGTAAGGGAGAAAGTAATAAAGTCTAAATCAGGGTTAATGTGCATGTATGTGAATGCATGGAGTGGTGTTAATAAGATTTGTGAGTTACAGGCGCAGGTTGACATGGAATTATGATGTGGCTATAACAGAGACCTGGCTCAAAGACTGGGTGATGAATATTCCTGGATAGAAGATTCGAAAGATAGGAAAGGGAAAAAAGGGGAAGGGATGGCGGTATTGATTAAGGAGAACATAGCAGTGCTGGAGGAAAAGGATATTCATGAGGGGTCGAGGACAGAATCAATTTGGCTAGAGCTTGGGCGGCACAGTGGCGCAGTGATTAGCACCGCAGCCTTACAGCTCCAGCGAAATACAGAGAGGTGCAAAAATTATAGGGTAGTTTTAATGGGGGACTTTAATTATCAGAACATAGACTGGGATAGTAGTAGTGAGCAGAAAGAGTTCCTAGCATGTGTTCAGGAAAATTTTCTACAGTATGTTTCTAGTCCAACGAGAAAGGAGGCACTGCTAGACCTGGTTCTTGGGAATGAGGTGGGCCAAGTGGATCAAGTATCAGTAGGAGAGCATTTAAGGGACAGTGATCATAGTATTATAAGGTTTAGGCTAACTAAGGAAAAGGACAAAGAACAATCCAGAGTAAGAATAATTAATTAGGGAAAATCCAACTTCAATGTGTTAACAATAGAGCTGGGGCAAATAAATTGTAGTCAAAGGTTGGCAGGAAAAATGGTAGCTACCTTCAAAGAAGAGATAGTTTGGGCACAGTCAAGATATGTTCCCTTGTAGGGGAAAGGTAGGGTAAACAAATCCAGAGCTCTCTGGATGACAAAAGAGGTAGAGATAAAGAAAAAAAGGTTTGCTTATGACCGATGTCAGGTAGAAAACACTATTGAGAACCAGGCTGAATATGTAAGTTCCAGAGGGGAAGTGAAAAAGCAAATAAGAGAAGCAAAGAGAGAGTATGAAAAGAGACTGGCAGCTAACATTAAAGGGAATCCTAAAGTTTTCTATAGACATATAAATAGTAAAAGGGTGTGTTACGACGAGGTGAGCAATGTGTCTAGGGGTCTCTTGCTGTCTTCACCTGGCCTTATTGTAACAGGGTTTTAATTTTAACAGTGTTTTGAGCTCCCCTTTTTGTGAATTCATGTTCACAGTTTCCAATTATCAGGCAAATAACTGAGCACAAATGGGCTTTCTTTGGTTTAAAGCAGAAAGATGAAATTTATTAAACCTTAACTTAATTCTAATATGGTTCAGACCTGCGGATATACGACGTGCTCACGGTAGCATGCACACGTGATATAAGCCTGCAAGATAGGGACAGAAAAGAGTAGAAGAGATGAGTCGAACAGTTGGAGGCAGTATCTTGTTACTGTTTCTCAAGCTCGCTGTAGTCCTTGATTGTAGTTATGTTCTTGTGTTTCGTTGGGGCCCAGTAACTGTCTTAAGACTTTGTTCATGTGGCAAACCTTTTCCTCTTTGAGTTTCATGTGTCTTCAATGGTTTCAGTTCCTTGAAAGATAGGCAGGCAGGACATCTTCTTAGTTCCAGGAGAGCACATGGTGTTCTGCCTGGCAATTTCTTTGTCTGGGAGTTCAAATTGATGAGCACCCTGGGCTTTATTAGTAGGGACATAGAGTACAAGAGCAAGGAAGTTATGTTAAACTTATAGAAGACACTAGTTCGGCCTCAACTGGAATATTGCGTCCAGTTCTGGGCGCTGCATTTTAGGAAAGACGTGAGGGCATTGGAGAGAGTGCAAAAAAGATTCACGAGAATGGTTCCAGGGATGAGGAACTTAAGTTATGAAGATGGATTAGAGAAGTTGGGACTGTTTTTCTTGGAGAAGAGAAGGCTGAGAGGTGATTTGATAGAGGTATTCAAAATCATCAGGGGTCTGGACAGAATAGATGAGGAGAAACTGTTCCCACTCGTGAAAGGATCAAGAACGCATGGGCACTGATTTAAAGTAATGGGTAAAAGAAGCAAAAGCAACATGAGGAAAACTTATTCACATAGCGAGTGGTTAAGTTCTGGAATCTGCTGCCTGAGGATGGTGGAGGCAGGTTGAATTGAAGCATTCAAAAGGGAATTAGACTGTTATATGAAAAGGAAGAATCTGCAGGATTATGGAGAGAAGGTGGGGGAATGGCACTAGGTGAATTGCTCGTTTGGAGAGCTGGTGAGGACAAGATGGGCTGAATGGCCTCCTGCACTGTGACAATTCTGTGATTCTGTTCTGGTCGCCACACTTCAGGAAGGTCGTGAGGGCCCTTGAGAGAGTGCAGAGGAGGTTTACCAGAATGGCTCCAGGGATGGAGGATTTTCGTTGGAAGGTTAGGTTGGAAAAGCTGGATTTGTTCTCCTTAGAACAAAGCAGATTGAGGGGAGATTTGATTTTAAAAAATGTACAAGATTATGACAGACTTAGGTAAGTTAGACAAAGGAAAAACTGTTCCCATTAACAAATGGTACAAGGACGTGGAGACACTGATAGTTTTGGGCAAAAGATGCAGGGGGAATATGAGGAAGCACTTTTTTATGAAATGGGTGGTAATGACCTGGAACTCGCTGTCCACAAGGGTGGTGGAAGCAAAGACAATCAATGACTTCAAGAGAAAGTTGGATGGCCACCTAAGAGAAATCGACTTGCAGGGCTATGGGAATTGAGCCAGGGTGTGGGACTGACTGCATAGCTCTGTGGAGAGCCAGCATGGACTTGGATCAGCCGAATTGCCTTCATCTGTGCCATAAATAGCTCTCTGAGTCGGCAAAAATTTGGCAGCTGGAGTATAATGTGGGAAAATCTGAGGTTGTCCACTTTGGCAGGAAGAATGGAAAAGCAGAATGTTGTAGTGAGAGAGAGCTAGGTATCCTCGTACATGAATCACAAAAAGCTGGCATGTCGGTACAGCAAGTAGTTAGGAAGGCAAATGGAATGTTGCCTTTATTACCAGGGGGATAGAGTATACAAATAGGGAAACCTTGCTACAACTGTACAGGGCATTGGTGAGATCACATCTAGAGTGCTGTGTACAGTATTGGTCTCCTTACTTAAGGTGGGTTATACTTGCATTGGAAGCACTTCAGAGAAGGTTGACTAGGTTGATTCCTGGGATGAAGGAGTTGTCTTGTGAGGAAAAGTTGAGCAGGTTGGGCCTATAGTTATTGGAGTTTAGAAGAATGAGAGGTGATTTTATTGAAACATGAGATACTGAGGGAGCTTGACAGGGTAGATTCTGAGAAGATGTTTCCCCTCGTGGGGAAATTCAAGAACTAGGGGGTACAGTTTCAAAATAAGGGGTCTCCCATTAAAGACGGAGATGAGGAGGAAATTCTTCCCTCAGAGGGTCATTAATCTTTACAATGCTCTACCCCACAGAGCAGTGAAGGCTGGGTCATTGAATATATTCAAGGTTGAGTTAGACAGATTTTTGATCTACAACAGAGTCTAGGGTTATGTGGGATGGGCAGGAAAGTGGAGTTAAGGTCAGAATCAAATCAGCCATGAGCTTATTGAATGTTGGAGCAGACCTGAGGGGCCGAATGGCCGCCTCCTCCTGTTTCTTATGTCCTTATGTTTTGCCAGTTACACAGCAGGTCTGCACCTGTCACTATGCTAATGAGCATCAGAGAATTGTACGTAAACAGCCCACTTCCATTTCAGGTTGTATAAACGCCACACAGATGTAAGTAATGGCAATACTGAAAAATGCAGGCTGAAGTACATAATTTTTGATGGTCTTTTCTGCCATTTTCTTGAAAGCTGAAATTTAATTTTTAAAAGGAGCATTGCTCAAATTTGAGGGCTGAAACAAATAATAGTCTCGTAGGAAAACATATGGGAACAGTTGGTTGCATATTTTCATTAGTTGGAATATTAGCATTGTTACCAATCAAATTATAGATAGGTGTTTAAAAACTCACCAGAGGAACCTGATATCAGTAGCACCAGATTTTAGTGTCAAAGTGGAGGTGGCTGCAGGTCAGATTGTTTCTGACAGGAGCTGAGGCAAGCAGCTTTAAGTGTCTGGTTTTGAGTAGACAGACAGAGCTGCGTTTACCAGTAGAGCATACTAGCCAAGCCTGTCATGCTGCTGGAGAGACGCCAACTGTCTGTAGTGAAAATTATTTATTTATTTTTCTCCTTTTTGATAGCTTGTGATTTTGGCATGCTAGTTCAGAAGAGTGGCTGGCAGCTTTTCTTTGGTAGGCAGAGCAGAATTCTTTTGTCAGGAGTTGAAATGTTATCATTTTCTTTTTTCTCTCATGGGTTAACTGTTTAAGGATGGTTTAATTTCTATTTAAAAATTATATTAAATATATATTAAATTATATTTATGAAAATTAGAGTAAATATTTATATCCTGATGGGACCCTACTTTTACCTTTTGTAACATTGCTCTTTTCCACCCTGCCTGAGTGTGTCTGAGTGTTGAAACCTTTTAACCATGCGTCTGTTACCTCCAGACTTAACTACTCCAATCCTCTGCTGGCCAGTCTCTCATCTTCCACCCTCCATAAACTTGAGCTCATCCAAAAGTCTGCTGCCAATATCCTAACCTGCACCAATTCCTATTCACCCATAACCTTGTACTTGCTGACCTACATTGCTTTCCAGTCTATCAATGCCTCAATTTTTAAAATTCTCACCCTAGTATTCAAATCTTTCCATGGTCTCGCCCCTCCCTGTATCTCTAATCACCTTCAGCCCTACCATTCTCCAAGATCTCTTCAGTCTTCTGACTTCTTGTGCATCCCAACTCTCCTTAGCTCCACCATTGGTCATGTGCCTTCAACCGTCTAGGCCCTATGCTCAGGAATATATTCCCTAAACCACTCTGTCTCTCCACCTCACTCTCCTACTTGAAGAGGTTCCTTAAAACCTACTTCATTGACCAAGCTTCTGTCGCCTGTTCTAATATCCCCTTTCTTGGCTTTGGGTCAGTTTTTGTCTTATTACACTTCCGTGAAGCACCTTGGGATGTTTTGCTAATTCGAGGTTCTATATACATGCAAGTTGTTGTTGCAAACATGGGGTACCCCTAAGGGATATTACATTAAATCAGGTTATGTTATGAAATTTAGTTCTGTGGAGCATGCTGCTGCTGAACTCGGGCACAAAACCTACTTAGTTGTACTCAATGTTTTGAAAAAGAAGGAACTGAGGGAAAGAGCATTGGAAATACTTTGAGGATTCAAAGCGTGCATTAAGTATATTAAAATGTAGTGTTTTACCTTGTGGTGGAAAAAATTTCCTTTTTAAGAAGAGTTCCTTAAAATTCTCAAAATACAAGTTTTTTTCATTATGGTGGTGCTGTGTTCTGGTATCATTTCCTCAATATCTGATCAGTATATTCCCTTAACTAAAAATAAGATGGCCTTCAAACGGAAAGGAAAAGATTTATTCGTTTGTGGGATCTGGGCGTAACTGGCAAGGCTAGCATTTATTGCCCATCCCTAATTGCCCTTCAACTGAATGGTTCGCTAGGCCATTTCAGAGGGCATTTTAAGAGTCAACTACATTGCTGTGGGTCTGGAGTCACATGTAGGCCAGACCAGGTAAGGATGGCAGATTTCCTTCCCTAAAGGACGTTAGTGAACCAGATGGGTTTTTACAATAATCGACAGTGGTTTAATGGTCACCATTAGAACCATAGAAAAAGTACGGCATTGAAAGAGGCATTCAGCCCATCGTGTCCGTGCTGGCTGAAAAAAACAATCTAATCTCACCTTCCAGCACCTGGTCCATAGCCTTGCGGTTACAGCACTTCAGGTGCACGTCCAGGTACCTTTTAAAAGAATTGAGGGTTTCTTCCTCCACTACCGTTCCTAACTGTGAATTCCAGACACCCACCACCCTCTAGGTGAAAATTGTTTTCCTCATGTCCCCTCTAATCCTTCTACCAATCACCTTAAATCTGTGCCCTTGGTAATTGACCTCTCCGCTAGGGGAAACAGGTCCTTCCTGTCTACTCTATTTAGGCCCCTCATAATTTTGTACACCTCTATTAAGTCGCCCCCTAGCCGCCTCTGTCCTAAGGAAAACAACCCTAACCCACCCAATCTTTCCTCATAGCTGCAACTTTCGAGCCTGGCAACATTCTTGTAAATTTCCTCTATACAGAGCAATTATGTCCTTTCTGCAATGTGGTGACCAGAACTGTAAGCCATACTCCCAACTGTGGCTAACCAGCATTTTATACAGTTCCAGCATTACATACCTGCTTTTGAATTCTATACCTCGGCCAATAAAGGAAAGCATTCCATATGCCGCCTTCACTCTATCTACCTGTCTTGCCACCTTCAGGAACCTGTGGACATGTACTCCAAGGTCTCTCACTTCTTCTACCCATCTCAATATCCTCCCGTTTATTGTGTATTCCCTCACTTTATTAGCCCTCCCCAAATGCATTACCTCACACTTATCTGGATTGAATTCCATTTGCCAGTTTCCTGCCCACTCAACTAAACCATTGATATCTTTCTGGAGTTGATGGCTATCCTTTTCACTATCAACTACACGGCCAATTTGTGTGCCATCAGCAAATTTCCCAATCATGCCTCCCACATTTAAGTCCAAATCATTAATATATATCACAAAACAGGATGGGACCCAACACTGAGCCCTGTGGAACACCACTGGAAACCGCTTTCCATTGACAAAAACATCCATCAACTACTACCATTTGTTTCCTGGCCCTGAGCCAATTCTGGATCTAACCTGCCACATTCCCCTGTATCCCATGGGCTTTCATTTTACTGACCAGCCTGCCATGTGGGACCTTGTCAAATGCCTTACTAACCTCCATGTAGACCACATCCACTGCACTGCCCTCACCAATACTTCATTTTACCTCCTCAAAATACTCAATTAAGTTAGTAAGACATGACCTTTCCTTAACAAATCCATACTGACTATCCCTGATTAATCCATGCCTTTCTAAGTGGCAGTTTATCCACTTAGAATAGATTCTAACAATTTACCCACCTCCGAGGTCAGACTGGCCGGCCTATAATTATTTGGCCTATCCCTCGCACCCTTTTTAAACAATGGTCTAACGTTCGCAGACCTCCAATCGTCTGGTACATCTCCTGTGTCTAGTGAGGATTTGAAGATGATCCTTTAGCGCATCCGCTATTTCCTCCCTGGCTTCCTTTAACAATCTGGGATGCCATCCATCCGGTCCTGGCGATTTATCCACTTTCAAGGATGTCAGACTCTCTAGTACTTCCTCTCTCATTATGTTTATCGTATCTAATATTTCACACTCCTCTTCTTTAACCACAATATCTACATCATCCCTCTCCTTTGTGAAGATAGAGACGAAGTACTCATTAAGAACCCTGCCCACATAGTCGGCATCCACGTATAAGTTCCTTAGTACCTCTCTGATAGGCCCTACCCTTTCCTTAGTTATCCTCTTGCTCTTAATGTGCTGATAAAACATCTTTGGGTTTTCCTTGATTTTACCTGCCAATAATTTTTCATGTCCTCTCTTTGCTTTTCTAATTTCCTTTTTTACTTCACCCCTGCACTTTCTATACTCCTGTAGGCTTTCTAAAGTATTAAGATTTTTGTGATTGTCATAAGCTTTCTTTTTCTGCTTTAACTTACTCTGTAAGCTTATAGATAACCAGGGGCTCTAGATTTGGCAGTACCACCCTTTATCTTTGTGGGGACATGCCTACACTGTGCCTGTAGTAGCTCGCTTTTGAATGCCTCCCACTGGTTTGCCACTGATTTTCCTTCAAGTAGCTGTATCCAGTCCACTTTGGCCAGGTCACCTCTCAATTTCGTAAAATTTGCCTTCCCCCAAATTAGAACTTTTACTCCTGTCCTTTCACTCTTTGTCCTTTTCCATGATTATGCTAAAACTTACTGTATTATGGTCTCTATCTCCAAAATGTTACTTCTTCCACTTGCCCAGCTTCATTACTGGAGACTAAATCTAGAATTGCGCCTCCTCTCATTGAGCTTGTTACGTGCTGGCTAAAAATGTTCTCTTGAACATAGTTCAAGAATTTTGTCCCCTCTGTGCCCTTCACACTATTTTTATCCCAGTTGATATTGGGATAGTTGAAATCCCCAACTATTATTGTCTTATAGTATTTGCAGTCAGAAATTTGCCTACATATTTGTTCTTCTACCTCCCTCTCACTATTTTGGGGTCTATAGTACACTCCTAGTAGTGTGGTTGCCCCTTTTTTTTATTTCTGAGCTCCACCCATATGGCCTAATTTGATGATTTATTTTGCATATCATCCCTCCTCAAAGCTGTTCTTGATTCCTTAACTAATAATGCTACACCCCCTCCTCTTTTCTCTCCCTCTCTATCCCACCTGAAAACTCTAAATCCAGGGATGTTCAGTTGCCATTTTTGCCTCTCCTTAAGTCGAGTTTCCGTTATAACAACGATATCATTTTGCCATGTGTCTGTCTGTGCCCTCAGCTCATCGGCTTTATTTACTATACTCCTTGCATTTAAATAAATATGCTTTAACACTGCCAAATTCCTGTGCTGCACACATTTTAACCGTTGCTTCTTCTGTCTTTCAGAGTCACTTGCTAACTTTCTGCCTCCTGTTCCCTGACCTGAAACTGTCTTATCTGAGACTGTGCTCAGATTCCCATCCCCCTGCCAAACTAGTTTAAACCATCCCCAGCAGCACTAGCAAACCTTCCTACATGGATATTTGTCCCAGTCCTGTTCAGGTGCAGACCGTCTATCTTGTACAGGTCCCACCTTCCTCAGAACCAGTCCCAATGCCCCAGAAATCTGAAGCCCTCCCTCCTGCACCATCTCTCCAGCCTCGCATTCATCTGGTGTATTTTCCTATTTCTATACTCACTAGCACATGACCTAGGGAGTAATCTGGCGATTACTACCTTTTGAGGTCCGACTTGCTAATCTAGTTTCTAACTCACTAAACTCAGCCTGCAGGACCTCATCCCTCTTTCTTCCTATATCATTCGTACCAATGTGGACCATAACCTCTGGCTGTGCACCCTGGCCCTCCAGAATGCCCTGTAGCTGCTTGGTGATATCCATGACTCTTGCACCAGGGAGGCAACATACCATCCTGGAATCACGCCTGCAACCACAGAAACGCCTATCTTTTCCCCAAACTATAGAATGTCCTATTGCTATTGCTCTCTTGTCCTTTCTCCTCCCTCCCTGCACAGCTGAGCCACCCATGGTGCTCTGCTCATGACTCTCGCTGCACTCTCCAGAGCAACCCTCTCTCCCATCAGTGCTTAGAACTGAATACCGGTTAGAAAGTGGGATGCCCTCTGGGGACTCCCACACCACCTGCCTTGAACTTCTTGTCTGTCTGGCAGCCACCCCGTCCCCCTCTGCCTGTGTTCTCTTAAGCTCTGGGGTGACTACCTCCTGAAATGTACTATCCATGTAGTTCTCTGCCTCGTGGATGCGCCACAGTGACTCCAGCCACCGCTCGAGTTCCGAAACCCGGAGCTCAAGCTTCTGCAGCCGGTAACGCTTCCTGCAGATGTGTTTGTCAAGGACACATGGTGCGTCCACAACTTCCCACATGCGACAGGAGGCACATTCAGCTTGGCCGAGCTGCCCTGCCATTACTTAGCTTTACAAACTTAGGAGTCTCACCATTTAGAGTCTCTTTCCTTAACTGTTTCCCTAGCTCCCGCCCCCTCCCGCCCCCCCCCCCCCCCCCCACCCCCAAAACATGTACTTCTTCACATTTCTTAACATTGAACTGCATCTGGCACCCGATTTGCTAACCTACGCCCATCTGTAATTTTTACCTCTTTGTAATTTAACCCTTGGAGACCAGATATCATTTTAATAAACTTATGCTGCTTCAGAAGCTTCATGCGGGATAGAGGGGGAAGTAAAAGGGGTGGGGGAGTTGCATTACTGGTTAAGGAGAATATCTCAGCTATACTGCGGGAGGACACCTCGGCGGGGTCATGCAGCGAGGCAATATGGGTGGAGCTCAGGAATAGGAAGGGTGTGTCACGATGTTGGGGGTTTGCTACAGGCCTCCCAACAGCCAGCGGGAGGTAGAGGAGCAGATATGTAGACAGATTTTGGAAAGATGTAAAGGTAACAGGGTTGTAGTGGTGGGTGATTTTAACTTCCCCAATATTGACTGGGACTCACTTAGTGCTAGGGGCTTGGATGGGGCAGAATTTGTAAGGAGCATCCAGGAGGGCTTCTTGAAACAATATGGCGATAGTCCAACTAGGGATGGGGCCGTACTGGACCTGGTATTGGGGAATGAGCCCGGCCAGGTGATCGAAGTTTCAGTAGGGGAGCATTTCGGGAACAGTGACCATAATTCCATAAGTTTTAAGGTACTTGTGGATAAGGATAAGAGTAGTCCACGGGTGAAGGTACTAAATTGGGGGAAGGCTAATTATAACAATATTAGGCAGGAACTGAAGAATTTAGATTGGGGGCGGCTGTTTGAGGGTAAATCAACATCTGACATGTGGGAGTCTTTCAAATGTCAGTTGATTAGAATCCAGGACCAGCATGTTCCTGTGAGGAAGAAGGATAAGTTTGGCAAGTTTCAGGAACCTTGGATAACGCGGGATATTGTGAGCCTTGTCAAAAAGAAAAAGGAAACATTCGTAAGGGCTGGAAGGCTGGGAACAGACGAATCCCTTGAGGAATATAAAGACAGTAGGAAGGAACTTAAGCAAGGAGTCAGGAGGGCTCAGAGGGGTTATGAGAAGTCATTGGCAAACAGGATTAAGGAAAATCCCAAGGCGCTTTATACGTATATAAAGAGCAAGAGGGTAACCAGGGAAAGGGTTGGCCCACTCAAGGACAGAGAAGGGAATCTATGTGTGGAGCCAGAGGAAATGGGCGAGGTACTAAATGAGTACTTTGCATCAGTATTCACCAAGGAGAAGGACTTGGTGGATGATGAGCCTAGGGAAGGGAGTGTAGATAGTCTCAGTCATCTCATTATCAAAAAGGAGGAGGTGTTGGGTGTCTTGCAAAGCATTAAGGTAGATAAGTCCCCAGAATACTGAGGGAGGCAAGGGAAGAAATTGCTGGGGCCTTGACAGAAATCTTTGCATCCTCATTGGCTACAGGTGAGGTCCCAGAGGACTGGAGAATAGCCAATGTTGTTCCTTTGTTTAAGAAGGGTAGCGAGGATAATCCAGGAAATTATAGGCCGGTGAGCCTTACGTCAGTGGTAGGGAAATTATTAGAGAGGATTCTTTGGGACAGGATTTACTCCCATTTGGAAACAAATGGACTTATTAGCGAGAGGCAGCATGGTTTTGTGAAGGGGAGGTCGTGTCTCACTAATTTGATTGAGTTTTTTGAGGAAGTGACGAAGATAATTGATGAAGGAAGGGCAGTGGATGTTATCTATATGGACTTCAGTAAAGCCTTTGACAAGGGCGCTCATGGCAGACGGATACAAAAGGTGAAGTCACACTGGATCAGAGGGGAGCTGGCAAGATGGATACAGAAATGGCTCGGTCATAGAAGACAGAGGGTAGCAGTGGAAGGGTGCCTTTCTGAATGGAGGGATGTGACTAGTGGTGTTCCGCAGGGATCAGTGCTGGGACCTTTGCTGTTTGTCGTATATATAAATGATTTGGAGGAAAATGTAGCTGGTCTGATTAGTAAGTTTGCGGACGACACAAAGGTTGGTGGAGTTGGGGACAGTGATGAGGATTGTCAGAGGATACAGCAGGATATAGATCGGTTGGAGACTTGGGCAGAGAAATGGCAGATGGAGTTTAATCCAGACAAATGTGAGGTAATGCATTTTGGAAGATCTAATGCAGGTGGGAAGTATACAGTAAATGGCAGAACCCTTAGGAGTATTGACAGGCAGAGAGATCTGGGCGTACAGGTCCACAGGTCACTGAAAGTGGCAACACAGGTGGATAAGGTAGTCAAGAAGGCATACGGCATGCTTGCCTTCATCAGTCGGGGCATCGAGTATAAAAATTGGCAAGTCATGCTGCAGCTGTACAGAACTTTAGTTAGGCCACACTTAGAATATTGCGTGCAATTCTGGTCGCCACACTACCAGAAGGACGTGGAGGCTTTGGAGAGGGTACAGAAGAGGTTTACCAGGATGTTGCCTGGTCTGGAGGGCATTAGCTATGAGGAGAGGTTGGATAAACTCGGATTGTTTTCACTGGAACGACGGAGGTGGAGGGGCGACATGATAGAGGTTTACAAAGTTATGAGTGGCATGAACAGAGTGGATAGTCAGAAGCTTTTTCCCAGGGTGGAAGAGTCAGTTACTAGGGGACATAGGTTTAAGGTGAGAGGGGCAAAGTTTAGAGGGGATGTGCGAGGCAAGTTTTTTACACAGAGGATGGTGAGTGCCTGGAACTTGTTGCCGGGGGAGGTGGTGGAAGCAGGTACCATAGAGACGTTTAAGAGGCATCTTGACAAATACATGAATATGATGGGAATAGAGGGGTATGGATCCTGGAAGTGCAGAAGGTTTTAGTTTAGGCAGGCATCAAGATCGGCGCAGGCTTGGAGGGCCGAATGGCCTGTTCCTGTGCTGTACTGTTCTTTGTACCTCCAAGGCCGATATATCCTTCCAAGAAGTGGTGTCCAGAACTGCTCACAGCATTTAAGGTCAAAGTGATTCCTGACAACGCAGCGGCCCGCTGACATCAGAGTGCACCAAGCTGCGCACATGCGCAGCTACATGTTGCCAGGACTAAGTGGTGCATGCGCGGGATTACGTCGTCATGTATCCGCACCTGGTCCACTTTTGCACAAGCGTGATAAAGCGTCATCGGGTATCCAGACCCCCACTTGGCTGGAGGAAGCAGCTGAATGGTAGACCTTGAGGCCGGAGCTGGATCCCCGTCACTTGCTCCTGCCCCACTAGCCGCTGTCCCCCTTGGCAACTTGCTCCAGGCCTCGATGCTTCCTCCTCTCAGCCATTCACTCCAGACCTTGCTGCTCCCTGCCCCCCCCCACCCCCCCCCCTACTCACCTGGCCGATTGTTCCTCACTTCGCGCCACCCCTGTCTCCGGCCACACACTGCTTGCTTCCCCTCCACTCCCCCAGCCGCTAGCTCTGGGCCACGCCAGTTCCCTCCTCTTGGCCACGCACTCCTACTTCACCCCTTGCAGCCCGCCTTACTATTTTGGGCAGCACTTGGTGACTGATCAAACGTGGGAGCGAGTGCCTGCATTTGTGCATGTGCAAGCACTGTGCCACCTAGTGGTTGCATTGTCAGCAAACTCAGCCATTCAAGGTCTGGGACTAACCAGTGCTTCGTTTGACTGAAGCATGACTACTGCCCCCCTTGTATTCTAGTCCTCGAGATGTAAAGACCAGCATTGCATTAGTCGGTTGGATTATTTTCTGTACCTGTTAGTGACACTTTATTGATCTATGTACCTGGACCCCCAAGTGCCTTTGGACCTCTGCTGTTTCGAGCTTTTCACTATTTAGAAATTCTGAAAGACAACTCTGATTTCACTCCCTCAGTACGGCACTGGATTATATACTCGAGTCTCTGGAGTGGGGCTTGAGCTTTCTGACGTGGAGGTAAGAATACTACCACCGATTCAAGGCTGACACCTAAATATGATGAATATAGATACATATAATTTATTTCTTTTTAAATTATTAAAAGGCATGGAAAGCAAACAAAAAGTGAGCTTAGAAAAGTTGAGTATGGAAACAGACTCCTGGCCAACACAAAGGGAAATAGCATGGGCTTTTTAAGATGCATAAATAAATGGTGAGTCTAATGAATAGAAACATGAAAAGGCAAAGGGAAGGGGGAGGTAGTGGTTGAGGTGCATCTTGTACTTGAGTGTGTAAACAATGGAATGTAGTAGATATTCCGTGGATTTTCAGATGCATGATGAAGTACCACTTGTTATGAAAGTTAAGATGCATGGTCTTCAAAGAGGATGTAGCTAAATGAAGAGAGAGATGGCTAACAACAGAAAACATAAAGTAGGTGCAAAGGAATGTTTTTTGAATTAGTGGAATATTTTTTGTGTCTCGGGAATCATTGGTATTTATATACACATGATTTGGACATGGACACGAGGAATGGCGTTGAAGCTTACTTCTAGCAAATTGGGAGCATGATGAGCTGCAAGAAAGAATGCAAGAAATTACAGATGGGCATAGGTTAGCAAATCGGGTGCCAGATGTAGTTCAATGCTAAGAAATGTGAAGAAGTACATGTTTTGGGGGTTGGGGGGGGTGGAGTGGCGGGCAGGTGGTGGGGAAACAGTTAAGGAAAGAGACTCTAAATGGTAAGACTCCTAACAGAATGCTTTTTTAGTTCTTGTGTACCTGTATCTGTGTCAGTATCTGTCCTTTTTATATTATCAAGAAAAAAGATAGACTTGAATTTGTATAGCACCTTTCATGAATTCAGGACATCCCAAAGCACTTTACAGCCAGTGTAGTCGCTGTTCTAATTGAGGAAACGTGGCAGCCAATTTGCTTTTTTGTGGGAGCTTACTGTGTGCAATGTGATAATGATCATATAATTTGTGATTTTAGTGTTATTGATGGATAAATATTGGCCAGGACTCTGGAGATAACTCCCCTGTTCTTCAAAATAGTGCCATGGGGTTTTTTACATTCAACCTGAGAGAGCATACAGGCCCGTGGTTTAATGTCTCATCCAAAAGGTGACTCCTTTGACACACCACCTCGCTCAGTACTGCACTAGAGTATCAACCTGGATTTTTGTGCTCAAGTCTTTGGAGTAGGATTTGAACCCACAACCTTCTGACTTGGAGGCAAGACTGCTACCCATTGAGCCACAGCTGACACTGTGTTTAACTTCTTCCTGTAATTCTCATATTCTCAATTAAACTCTCAAGATTATTCAAGAACTAACTAATCAATAATCAGGGCTATGTGGAATGTGAATAACTCCTAAATTCAAAAGGTGCTGACAGCTGCACATACATGAACCATCACACACCGTATTTGAATGTGAATTGTATAGCTTGTTTCCTCTCTCAAGTCATTTGCCTGAAGGTAGTTAAATAGTCCTCCAAATTTATTGATATTAAGTTACCAAAAGAACGTAATGGGCTGAAAGGTCTGCTTCTCTCTCCATAGATGCTGCCTGACCTGCTGACTATTTCCAGCATTTTCTGTTTTTATTTCAGATTTCCAGCATCTGCAGTATTTTGCTTTTATTTATAATAGGAGCAGGAGTTAGCTATTTGGCCCTTCGAGTCTGCTCCGCCATTCAGTAAAATCATGGCTGATCTGATAGTGGCCTGAACTCCACTTTCCAGCCTGCACCCCCATAACCCTCGACTCCCTTGTCAATCAAAAATCTTACCACCTCAGTTTTGAATATATTCAATGACCCAGTCTCCACTGCTCTCTGGGGCATAGAATTCCAAAGATGAATGACCCTTAGAGAAGAAATTCCTTCTCATTCCCATCTTAAATGGGAGATCCCAATTCTAAAACTGTACACCCTATTCTAGATTCCCCCACGAGGGAAAACATTCTCTCAGCATATACCCTGTCAAGACCCCCAAGAATCTTCTATTTTTCAATAAGATCACCGCTTATTCTTCTAAACTCCAATAAGTATAGGCCTAATCTGCTGAACTTTTCCTGGGATTAAGGTGTTGTCTTACGAGGAATCAACCTAGTGAATCTTCTCTGAACTGCCTCCAAAACAATTTTTTTAAATTTCACAGGATGTGAACATTGCTGGCTCGGCTGGCATTTATTGTGCATTCCTAATCTCCTTTGAGAAGGTGGTGGTGAGCTGCAGTCCGTGTGGGATAGCCCACAGTGTTATTAGGAAGGGAGTTCCAGGATTTTGAGCCAGCAACAGTGAAGGAACGGCGATATAGTTCCAAGTCAGAATGGTGGGTGGCTTGGAGGGGAACTAGCAGGTGGTGGTGTTCCCATGCTCCTGTCCTTGTCCGTCTAGGTGGTAGAGGTTGCCGGTTTGGAAGGTGCTGTCGAAGGACCCTTGGCGAGATGCTGCAGTGCATCTTGTAGATGGTACACACTGCTGCCACTGTGCATTGGTGGTGAAGGGAGTGAATGTTGACGGTAGTGGACAGGGTGCCAATCAAGCGAGCTGCTTTGTCTTGAATGGTATCAAGCTTCTTTGGTGTTGTTGAAACGGCACTCATCCAGCCAAGTGGAGAGTATTCCATCACACTCCTGATTTGTGCCTTGTCGATGGTGGACAGGCACTGGGGAGTCAGAGCAAAATTCTCAGCCTCTGACCTGCTCTTGTACCCACAGTACATATATGGCTACTCCAGTTCAGTTTCTGGTCAATGGTAACCCCCAGAATGTTGATTGTGGGGAATTCAGTGATGGTAATGCCATTGAATGTCAAGGGGAGATGGTTGGATTCACTCTTGTTGGGAATGCTCATAGTCTGGCACTTGTGTGGCACGAATGTAATTTGCCACTGATCAGCCCAAACCTGAATGTTGTCCAGGTCTTGCTTCATATGGACACAGACTGCTTCAGTATCTGAGGAGTCACGAATGGTGCTGAACTTCGTGCAGTCATCAGCGAACATCCCCACTTCTGACCTTATGATGGAGGGAAGGTCATTGATGAAGCAGCTGAAGATGGTTGGGCCTAGGACACTACCCTGAGGAACTCCTGCAGTGATGTCCTAGGATTGAGTGCTAGGTAGCACTCCAACCAGTGGAGAGTTTTCCCTCCTGATTCCTGTTGTCTCCAGTTTTGCTAGGGCTCCTTGATGCCACACTTGGTCAAATGCTGCCTTGATGTCAAGGGCAGTCACTCTCACCTTCCCTCTGGAGTTCAGCTTTTCTGTCCATGTTTGGCTGGAATGAGGTCAGGAGCTGAGTGGCCCTGGCAGAAGCCAAACTGAGCATCAGCGAGCAGGTTATTACTGAGTAAGTGCTGAGTGTCGACAACCCTTCCCATCACTTTACCAATGATCGAGAGTAGGCTGATGGGGTGGTAATTGGCCGGGTTGGATTTGTCCTGCTTTTTGTGTATAGGACATACCTGGGCAACTTTCCACGTTGTCGGGTAGATGCCAGAGTTGTAGCTGTACTGGAACAGCTTGGCTAGGGGCACGGCCAGTTCTGGAGCACAGGTCTTCAGTACTATTGCTGTAATGTTGACAGGGCCCACAGCCTTTGCAGTATCCAGTGCTTTTAGCCGTTTCTTGATGTCACATGGAGTGAATCACACAATAATACAGTGCAGAAGAGGCCCTTTGGCCCATAGCCTTGAATGTTATGATGTGCCAAGTGCTCATCCAGGTACTTTTTAAAGGATGTGAGGCAACCCACCTCTACCACCCTCCCAGGCAGTGCATTCCAGACCGTCACCACCCTCTGGGTAAAAATGTTATTCCTCAAATCCCCCTTAAACCTCCTGCCCCTCACCTTAAACTTACGTCCCCTCGTAACTGACCCTTCAACTAAAGGGAACAGCTGCTCCCTATCCACCCTGTCCATGCCCCTCATAATCTTGTACACCTCGATCAGGTCACCCCTCAGTCTTCTCTGCTCCAGCGAAAACAACCCAAGCGTATCCAACCTCTCTTCATAGCTTAAATGTTCCATCCCAGGCAATATCCTGGTGAATAGCCTCTGCACCCCCTCCAGTGCAATCACATCCTTCCTATAATGTGGCGACCAGAATTGCACACAGTACTCCAGCTGTGACCTTACCAAAGTTCTATACAACTCCAACATGACCTTCCTGCTTTTGTAATCTATGCCTCGATTGATAAAGGCAAGTGTCCCATATGCCTTTTTTGCCACCCTATTAACCTGCCCTTCTGCCTTCAGAGATCTATGGACAAACACGCCAAGGTCCCTTTGTTCCTCAGAACTTCGCAGTGTCAGGCCATTCATTGAATACTTCCGTGTCACATTACTCCTTCCAAAGTGTATCACCTCACAGTTTTCAGGGTTAAATTCCATCTGCAACTTTTCTGCCCATTTGACCATCCCGTCTATATCTTCCTGTAACCCAAGATACTCAACCTCACTGTTAACCACTCGGCCAATCTTTGTGTTATCCGCGAACTTACTGATCCTACCCCCCACATAGTCATCTATGTCGTTTGTATAAATGACAAACAATAGGGGACCCAGCACAGATCCCCGTGGTACGCCACTGGACACTGGCTTCCAGTCACTAAAACAGGTGTCTGTCATCACTCTGTCTCCTACAGCTAAGCCAATTTTGAATCCACCTTATCAAGTTACCCTGTATCCCATGTGTATTTGCTTTCTTGATAAGTCTCCCATGTGGGACCTTGTCAAAGGCTTTGCTGAAATCCATGTAAACTACATCAACTGCACTACCCTCTACTGCACACCTGGTCACATGCTCAAAAAATTCAATCAAATTTGTTAGGCATGACCTCCCTCTGACAAAGCCATGCTGACTATCCCAAATCAAATTTTTCCTCTGCAAGTGGAGATAGATTCTCTCCTTCAGAATTTTCTCCAATAGTTTCCCTACCATTGACGTGCGACTCACAGGTCTGTAGTTCCCTGGCTTATCTCTACAACCTTTCTTAAATAGTGGGACCACATTAGCTGTTCTCCAGTGCTCTGGCACCTCCCCCGTGGCCAGAGAGGAATTAATAATTTGGGTCAGAGCCCCTGCAATCTCCACCCTCGCCTCCCACAGCATCCAGGGACACATCGTCCCAACCTGGAGATTTGTCCACTTTTAAGCCTTCCTAAACCTCTAATACCTTGTCACTCCCTATGACAATTTGCTCAAGCACCTCACGGTCTCTCTCTCCAAGTTCCATATCTACATCCTCTTTTGGGTGAAGACAGATGTGAAGTATTTGTTCAACACCCTACCAATGTCCTCTGGCTCCACCCACAGATTTCCCCCTTGGTCCCTAATGGGTTCTACTCTTTCCCTGGTTATCCTCTTCCCATTGATATACTTATAGAATATCTTGGGATTTTCCCTACTTTTACCAGCCAGAGCTTTCTCATATCCCCTCTTTGCTCTCCTAATTGCTTTCTTAAGCTCCATCCTACACTTCCTGCACTCGTCTAATGCTTCTGTTGATTTGCTCTCCTTGTATTTGCTAAAAGCCTCTCTTTTCCTTCTCATCGTACCCTGAATGTTTCTGGTCATCCATGGTTCTCTGGGCTTGTTGCTCCTACCTATTACCCTAGAGGGAACATGTTGGGCCTGTACCTTCCCCATTTCCTTTTTTATGCCCCCCACTGAATCAAATTGTCTGAAGACTGGCATCTGTGGTGCTGGCGACCTCAGGAGGAGGCCGAGATGGATCATCCACTCTACACTTCTGGCTAAAGATGGTTGCAAATGTTACATCCTTGTCCTTTGCACTGATGTGCTGGGCTCCCCCGTTATTGAGAATGGGGATATTTGTGGAGCTTTCTCCTCCAGTTAGTTGTTTAATTGTCCACCACCATTTACGACTGGATGTGGCTGGAATGCAGAGTTTTGATCTGATCTGTTGGTTGTGGGATTGCTTATCTCTGTCTATCACGTTCTGCTTCCACTATTTGGCATGCATGTAGTCCTGTGTTGTAGCTTCACTGGGTTGACAGCTCATTTTTAGGTATGCCTGGTTCTGCCCCTGGCATGCCCTCCCGCACTCTTCATTGAACCAGGGTTGATCCCCCCGGCTTTATGGTAATGGTAGAGTGGGGGATATGCCAGGCCATGCGGTTACAGAATGTGGTTGAATAAAATTCTGCTGCTGCTGATGGCCCACAGTGCCTCAGTGATGCCCAGTTTTGAGTTGCTAGTTCTGCTCAAAATCTAACCCATTTAGCATGGTGGTAGTGCCACACAACACTATGGAGGGTATCCTCAATGTGAAGACAGGACTTCATCTCGACAAGGACTGTGTGGTGGTCACTCCTACCAATGCTGTCATGGACAGATGTGTCTGTGACAGGTAGATTGGTGAGGGTGAAGTCAAGTAGATCGTTCCCTCTTGTTGGCTCCCTCACCACCTGCCGCAGACCCAGTCTAGCAGCTATGTCCTTTAGGACTCAACTAGCTCGGTCAGTAGTGGTGCTACTGAGCTATTCTTGGTGATGGACATTGAAGTCCCCACCCAGAGTACATTCTGTGCCCTTGCCGCCCTCAGTGCTGCTTCCAAGTGGTGTTCAACATGGAGGAGTACTGATTCATCAGCTGAGGGGAGTGTTGCAGTAGGTGGTAATCAGCTGGAGATTTCCTTGTCCATGTTTGACCTGATGCCATGAGATTTCATGGGGTCCAGAGTCAGTGTCCCAGGACATCTCCCTCCTGACTGTGTACCACTGTGTCGCCACCTCTGGTGTGTCTGTCCTGATCTCATTCTTTATTTATTTTTTATTTATTTAGAGAAACAGCACTGAAACAGGCCCTTCGGCCCACCGAGTCTGTGCCGACCAACAACCACCCATTTATGCTAATCCTACAGTAATCCCATATTCCCTACCACCTACCTACACTAAGGTAAATTGGCCATTGTAAATTGCCCCATCAACCTGCAAGTCTTTGGCTGTGGGAGGAAACCGGAGCACCCGGCGAAAACCCACGCAGTCACAGGGAGAACTTGCAGACTCCGCACAGGCAGTACCCAGAATCGAACCCAGGTCCCTGGATCTGTGAGGCTGCGGTGCTAACCACTGCGCCACTGTGCTGCCCAGAGCTATCCTATCTCCTTTTCCTTTTTTCCTATCCGTTCATAGTATCAAATGCCCTTGAATATTCAGTTTCCAGCCTTGATCAACTTGCAACCAATCTCTGTAATGGCTATCATATCGTATACCAATTTATTTCTATTTGTGTTATCAATTCACCTATCTTGTTACGAATGCTATTTCCCTAGTGTGACCCTATTTGCTGGTGCACCCTTATGTTTGTACATTCTGTTCCTTCTTGTCACACTGCGGTTATCATTACCCATATTGCTACCCTACACTATTGTCTTGTCTTTCTCTTAAACTTTCTAAATTTCCCCTCACTTGAACCCTCCACCCCAACTATTTAGTTTAAAATAAAATAAATTTCTGATGAAAGGTCACAGACCTGAAACGTTAACTGTGCCTCTTTTCCCACAGATGCTTCCTGACCTGCTGAGTATTTCCAGCACTTACTGTTTTTATTTAGTTTAAAACCCAGTCTACATTCCCAGTTATTCAATTCGCCAGAACACTGGACTCAGCTCAGTTCAAGTGATCCCTGTCCCAACGGAACAGCTGCTTCTTTCCCCAGTACTGATGCCAGTGCCGTATGAGTTGAAGCCCATTTCTCCCACACCAATCTTTGAACCACGCATTCAACTCTCTGATCTTATTTACTCTATGCCAATTTGCTCGTGGCCCAGTTAATCCAGAGATTATTATCTTTGTGGTTCTGCTTTTTAATTTGCTCCCTAGCTGCTCATACTCCCTTAGCAGAACCTCTCTCTTAGTCATATGTATGTCATTGGTATCTTTGTGGACCACGACAGCTGGATCCTTCCCCTCCCTCTTCAAGTTCCTCCCCAGCCCCAAGGAGACGTCCTTAACCCTAGCACTGGGCAGACAACACAGCCTTCGGGACTCTCACTCTTGGCTGCAGAGAACAGAATCTATCCCCCTAAATAGACTGTCCCCAAGTACTACCACCTTCCTTTTTACTCCCCCAACTTGACTGGCCCCGCTGCACCACAGTGCTGTGATCAGTTTGCTCATCCTCCATGCAGTCCCTGCTCGCGTCCACACAAGCTGCAAGAACCTTGTACCTGTTAGACAAGTGCAAAGGCTGAGGCTCCTTCCATGCTATCTTCTGGATCCTCATACCTCACCCAAACTTGCACCCTCCTGTCCCTGACCATGGACCAAATCTGAAGTACTTAACCTAAGGAGTGTGACTGCCTCCTGAAACAAAGTGTCCAGGTAACTTTCTCCCTCCCTGATGCATCGCAGTGTCTGAAGCTCAGACTCCAGCTCATCAACTCTGAGCCAAAGTTCCTCGAGCGGCAGACACCTACTGCCGATGTGGTTACTATGGATCACAGTGTCCAGCAGCTCCCACGTGCTACAGCTGCACCACATCATCTGCCCTGCCATGTCTATTGTATTTTATCTAACTAATTAGGGTTTCAAGTTTTGAAATGTCACGCAACGATTATTTGTAGCTATATTAAGTAGTTTAACTGATTAAGCTTTAAATTTAACACTGTACTTGTATCAGCCTGATTCAAGTTTAAACTACTGCCCTAGTTTAGAGGAAAAAAACTCAAACTCGCCAACCAATCACCTACCTGCTCACTTAAATAATGCCTCTAGACCTCAGCTCTGTCTCACTCCCTCTCTGGGACCACTCTTGCTTTTTAACAGACCAGGACAGCACCTCTTCCCTCCACTACACCAAATTTCCAGATTAAGTACTCTGTAGAGACATGCTCCATCGAAGTGTGGACTCTCTGTATTAGCAAAAGCCTCTTGTGTTCATGCTGGTAAGACTTCCAAAGACCTGATATAGCCACCCTGACCAGGTAACCACTTCTAATTAGCCATCTAATTAACTGTACAGCTGCCTCTAGCAAGCAGCTTGTTTACAACTAACACTGTGAAAGAGACAAGTTGAGGTTTAAGTTGGATTAAGTGCTAAATACAAAACTGGACTAGATTTTAGAAAGAGGTTAACCCTTAAAGCACTTAGAATTCCCTTACTCACTCACTAAATTCCCGAGTTAAGTACTCTGTAGTCTTATGTTGGGACACAATTTTTAAATGCTGCTTTTCTTGAAACTTTTTATATACCGTAACTGAATTAAAGGAGGTAACACTAAATGAAACTTAATTTTTGTCCCATACCTAACCAGCTATTCAGATTTTGGTGTTGTTGGTGGGGGAGGAAAGTTTACTCGGGAGGATTCCCTGCTTTTCAAATACCACCAAAGAATCTTTCAGCAACCATTTTTACTGACCCATAGAGCCTTAGTGTAAAATGATGTAACTTCTGACAGTGCTGCACTCCCTCAGTTCTGCAAAAGGGATTAACCTAGATTAGAACTCCAGGTCCAGTGTGGCTTATAAACTCTCAAATTTTTGATTCAGAGCCAAAAATGCTATGACTATAATTTTTAAAAAAGAACGTGCTGGAAATACGCAGCAGGTCTGGCAGCATCTGTGGAGAGAGAAATAGTTAATGTTTCAGGTCTGTGATCTTTCATCACTTTCTGTTTTTATTTCAGATGTCCAACATCCACAGTATTTTGATTTTATTCTAATGCTACTACTATACCAGCTGATCCAAGAGTAGATTCCAAAATGCTGGAAAATGCAAGAAATGAAGTGTTCTTTAAAAATTACATTTTCTATGTGGGTGGGGGATACCCTTTGGACTGCAGAGAATAAATCTTGCTGTTTTCAGTCCACCCCCAACTTTGGAACTTCTAAATCCACCGTTTCAGCATTGTGTATCTGTGTGTATTTTAATTTTTCTTCCCGCAATGCATGCGATGGAATGTTTAGTATTGTTTCAGATTAAATTACCATAAGCCTGTGCAAATTCCACAATCCGTAAAACAATTCATGATCACGTCAGCTATATTTGGTTCTTAGACTTTTTTTTGGAGGTGGGATGTGCTCTGCTGGCTTTTGTGAAACTGAAGAGTGATTTTGAAACGTACAAGATTCTGAGCAGGCTTGACAAGGTAGATGTTGAGATGTTTCCACTAGTGGGGAGTCTTGAACTAGGGAACATATTTACAGAATAAGGGGACACTCATTTAAAACTGAGATGCAAAGGAATTTTTTCTCTCGGGGTGGGGGGCGGGGGGGGGGGGTGTGGGGGTAGTGAATGTCTGGAATTCTCTACCCCAGAGAGTTGTGGAGGCTAGATCACTGAAAGTATTTAAAGAGGAGGTAGATAGATTTTTGTAATATCGGGGAGTTGAGGTCGATGAGGAGCTGGCACGAAAGAGGAGTTGAGGTCTGGAGCAGATCAGCCATGATCTTATTGAATGGTGGGGCAGGCTTGAGGGGCCGAATGGCGGCCTCCTACTCCTATTTCTTCTGTTATGTTTTAAATTGGCATGTATGAATTGAGCATTGGGGGAAAAATGTGCTAATATGGGGTGATTGCATAATGAAAAGGCGATCATGTCTGTGGGCAAGACTTGGGAGTCCACAAAGATGCGTTGCCTCCCTGGTGCCAGGATCAAGGACATTAAGAAACATGCAGACAGACTTTTGGGAGGTTTGGTCAAGCAGCCAGTGAGCATAGTTTATGTCGGACCCAATGACATTCTGTGTGAAGAGGGTGCTTGAATAGGAACTATTAGTAGTAAGACTTCAAGGCTAGTATTTTTGGTAGTATTAGTGTACCCTATGCTAAGCCTAATAGGCAAAGAAAAATTAGGTAACTGAACGTATGATTTAGGGTCTGTGGGTGTTGGAATGGGAAGTGGTTCCACCTGAGCCAGTGCCATAACAACAAGAATGGGTACGCTTGGGGTTGAGACGGAACAAGTTAACTTTTCACCCATCTGTTTATTTAGAGATACAGCACTGAAACAGGCCCTTCGGCCCACTGAGTCTGTGCCGACCAACAACCACCCATTTATACTAACCTTACACTACCCCATATTTTCTACCACATCCCCACCATTCTCCTGCCACCTACCTACACTAGGGGCAATTTATAATGGCCAATTTACCTATCAACCTGAAAGTCTTTTAGAGGTGGGAGGAAACCGGAGCACCCGGCGGAAACCCACGCAGACACAGGGAGAACTTGCAAACTCCGCACAGGCAGTACCCAGAATCGGACCCGGGTCGCTGGAGCTATTGTGGAGGGATAAAAATAGAAGGGCAAGTGTACCAAGGCGTAATGATGGTTAAGTACAAAAGTGCTATTTTAGTACCGAGTAGTTTGACGATGTAACTTTGAGGGAAACTTTTTGTCATGACGAGTAGGAAGTACATTTTTGGCTATAAAGTTTACAGAGGTGATGGAGAAATCAAAAATGGAGGAGGGGAGACATCATTAAGGGCTTGATTGCAGTGTTAGAAAAGGATATTATCAAAGCTAGTGTCTCTGGAGTGAATTGAGAAATAATACAGTTGCAGTGTTTTGTGCAGTTTTGGAACCATGGAAAAATGCAAGTTAGATCCGCAAGTATAATACCAGGGAAAAGAAGATACAATTATGCTGAGTGAGTTCAAACAATTCAAGCTGTATTCACTGAAGCATACAAGGTTAAAAAGGATTTAATAGCTGTGCTTAAAATTATGACATGGTTTGAGAAGAAATAATAAAAAATTTGTTCCACTAGTAAATGAATTGGTGAAGGGGTATAAACTCTGCATTAGAACTAGAAGAATGAAAAGGCAACTGCAAGGATTTTTGCGTGCAAAGGATTATTAGGATATGGACAGTTTTACCAAAGTGCTATTGAAGCTGAGGCCGACTTGGAAGCTATCAAATATATTTTTCAAATAAAATTAATGGATGCAGCATTATGACCAGGTGAGAAAGGTGTCTCGGAGTCTTTTACTTTCTTCACCTGGTCTTATTGTAACAGGGTTTAATTTTAACACACTGTGCTTTGAGCTCCCACTTTGTGAATCCTTGTTCACAGCTTTCCAATTATAAGGCAAAGAAATAAGCATAAAAAGGCTTTCTCAGGTTTAAAGAAGGAAAGTGAAATTTATTAAACCTTAAACTTAAGCTCTAATACGGTTAACACCTATGGGTATACGACGGGCCCACCCTAGCATGCACACGCGATACACACATACAAATAGGGACAGAAAAAAACAGAAGAAAAATAAAATGGAGAGGTTTGAGGCAATATCGGAAGAGTTTCTTGATTACTGTGCTTCAAGCTCACTGTGGTCCTTTTGTAAGTAATCTTGCTTTTTGTTGGGACCCAGTATTCTTCTTAAACCTTGTTTATTGTAAGAGACTTTTCTCTCTTGCGGTTCATGTGTCTTTAATGGTTTCCGAAGCTGGTGAGAGCGAGATGAGAGCAGACAGGAGAGAGGTGTTTGTAGTCCAGGAGAAAACAGCTTTCTAATTTTAAATTCTCTATTGGGAGTTCAAATTCAAAAAACTCCAACAGTCAGCTAGTCATGTGACCATACTGGTCTGACCACTTCTTCTGTGGATTGGGGAAGCAAGGACTGGGTCCCTTGTTCCAACACTATCTGTTACTATGCAAATGTCTTTCCAGTCAGGGGCTCCAATTGTTTTTTAAAGCAAGTTCTTTCTTCAACAATAGTTTAAAATCAATGTTCATGTGGCAAAATTAATTTTCCTCATTCTTGGCAGTTGGGGGGCTAACCTGACACCTCCACACCCAGGGGAATGAAATGCGATTTGAAAAAAAAAAGGCACATTTCATTACAGGGTTTGGGAGAAATATAAGATATGGAAAGAAAAACCATGCATTTCTCTCATTCACTTCCATTCATTCATCAATCTTAAAGCCTATTAGAATGATCTTTTCCGGGGTGCCAGGGCTGCTTTAATTTCCCCTTTTTTTTTCCTCAGAAGAGTTATGCAAAGACTTTTGACTTCAGAGGATGGGTGGTTCCCTTTTCCTCTGACTATGGGGGAGGATTATTTGTTAATCTCCCCTTTGTTGTCTGGACACTCCTACCTGCAGGTATTTGTGCAGACTTGACTGCACTCTCCTGTGGCACTTCGACTAGATGAGGCATTACCCTCATGGTTTTTCTGCCCCCTAGAGGTCTCTCTTTGTCTCCTGCAGGTTCATGTAAATGCTGTTAGCAACTCTGGTGAGGTGCTTCTAGAGTGTGCATTTACATAGGAGGATGTGGGGTCTAAATTTTCAAATTTTTCGGGGTTGGTTGACCGGACAGTAGGAGTTTTCATCTGGGATTCCTCCCGGACTTACTTTAACCTGCCCTCTTGGTCACTTTTTCCCTTTCTGTTTCTAAACCTTTGTCAGCCATGTGCTTGTCTGTCCCCTTTTGTTCTCGGCAGGGGTCCCTTACAGTTCACCAGCTCTCGGCTGGAGGGTCCTCCTAACACCAGTACAGGACTTGGGGGTGCAGGTTTCACTGTAGGTTGGGGTTTCCCCTCAACCTGACACATGTGGCAACTCCTGCAGTATTCCACCACATCTTTGTGGCGTTTTGACCAGTCAAACTGCTGTCTTATGCGGGCTTTGGTCTTTCGTATACCGGCGTGTACAGCCACTATAGTCTCGTGGCCCCTCAATATTTCTCCCTGGTACCTCTGTGGCTATCCACTCCTAGCCCTTGGGTCTGTGAGGAGAACTCCTTTGCCTCATCAGTACCTCATCCTTTAACTAGTAGCTGTAAGGGACTCCCTCTGCTTCACTTTCAGACTGGGCAGCCTGTGCTAACTCTCGTAATACTGGGTCGGCTCGTTGAGCTCAGCTAGGGAAAATTTATTTAATTCATTCCCTGGGTCTCCTAACTTCCCAAAGAAAGCCTCGGACAGGCCGACCTCATGGTCGTCTGCCTGCAGTGCCAGTGCAGTCTCCTCTGGGGGAGATGGTTTGATCATGTCTTGATCCACTACACATTCAGGGACTCTGCAGGGGACCGTCTCCTGCCACTGCCCGGTCTCTCTGACCACCTGCGGTCTTTCTTTCACTACTGGGGGAAGGCTACCGCCTTCACCCTTGCCAGATCATTACATAGGAACAGGTCAACCCCGTCAACAGACAAACTATGGACATACCCTACAGTCACAGGTCCCGAAACGAGGTCGCTTTCCAGGTGCACCCGGTGTACAGGTACAGGCATACACTGCCCTCCAATACCATTCACCACCATTTTGGTCTTCACTGCACTCTCTGGGGGAAATGTCCAGGCTTTTCCCAGTAAAAGGAATCTAATCCTCACAATTTGAAATATGTTGTGAATGCCTTTCTGTCACAGGTCAGAGGAGTTCACTGATGAGACAATATCAATGTTTATGCTTGTAATGGGACGGAATTAATGCAGTTTAAAATCTTTAACTTTTCAACCTGCTTCCTACTTTTGTGCTTATCAGATGCTTATATAAACAGAGCTGATTATGTGTTTCAAGTTTAATTGTGGTTTATCTCAAATAAATTTTGCACGGTTAGCTGGGTCTGAAATAATCCCACAAAAAGGTTTGCCTGTAATTAATTTACAAACCACAACGTTCTAAAATTTCAACAAGAAATGCTGGAACCACTCAGCAGGTCTGGCAGCATCTGTGGAAAGAGAAGCAGAGTTAACGTTTCGGGTCAGCGACCCTTCATCGGAACTGACAAATATTAGAAAAGTCTTTTCTAATATTTGTCAGTTCCGATGAAGGGTCACTGACCCGAAACGTTAACTCTGCTTCTCTTTCCACAGATGCTGCCAGACCTGCTGAGTGGTTCCAGCATTTCTTGTTTTTATTTCAGATTTCCAGCATCCGCAGTATTTTGTTTTTATTCTAAAATTTCAAATGTTTTGTCTTGGTAATTTTCCCTGGCGAGTCGTCAAATATTTTCTTTATTTTCAATGTTCTGCAGAGCTGAAGGGCTTTGTCAGCAGAGCTAATGAATTACAGAGAGCTGGCATGGACTCGAGCTCAATGCCCTCTTTCTGTGCCATTATGACTCTGATCATCCCTGGATTATCTCCTGTCCCACGGGCAGGAGAGCCCCACTAGTGGCAGGACAGTGGTAGACAATGGGGAGGGAGTGGCCCCAGGTGTCCTCAGCATCGACTCCAGACCCCATGACGTCTCGTGGCATCAGGTCAAACGTGAGCAAGGAAACCTGCTGGTGACCACCTTCTGCCCTCCTTCAGCTGATGATTCAGTTCTCCTCCATGTGGAACACCAGTTGGAAGAAGCACTGAGGGTAGTAAGGGCACAGATTGTTCTCTGGGGGGAAGGCGGTGGGGTGAGGAGAGGGG
Source organism: Heterodontus francisci (assembly GCF_036365525.1). NCBI lineage: Eukaryota > Metazoa > Chordata > Chondrichthyes > Heterodontiformes > Heterodontidae > Heterodontus > Heterodontus francisci. The sequence continues at coordinate 75,027,271 of NC_090383.1, forward strand.
GGGTCATCAATGTCCATCACCAAGAGTGGCTCAGTAGCACTCAGTAGATTGAGCTGGCCGAGTCCTGAAGGACATAGTTGCTAGACTGGGCTTACAGCAGGTGGTGAGAGAATCAAAAAGAGCAGCAATTCAAGAAGGCGGCTCACCATCTTCTTGAGGGCAATTAACGATGGGTAATAGACACCCACATCTCAGGAACAAACTTTTTAAAAATGCATTTCATAAAGCCGTTGTAGAGGATTGGTGTCACCTGTTATGCTGCTTTTCGCATTGGTACCATATCCTGGCCATAGATGTCATACCAAAAATGCAGTATGCATTGGTACAGTATTGCAAAAACTATCTGGAAGACGTGATCTCACATAGGAAAGGTAGACACTGGTAATGGGAAATCACTGAACAGAAGTTTATGCCAGTATTTGAGTAAACCTGCATGGAGCTTTGTGCTGCTATCTCCAATTTCACAACAATATGAGCAAATTGGGCACATATTTCTACTGCTATGCTGGTGATTTGGTTTTGGACCTGCATTTGCATGCTGTTCGCTTTTCCAGAGAGCAGTGTACATGGCAATCGCAGCTGAATGAACAATGTGGACAGATCCAGTTCGATATAGCTCTAGTCCTGAGGAAAGTGCACATTTTGAACCAAAAATGCCATTTGTGATCAACACAGTCTGTACAGACAGGTGTAACAAACAGCATTGTACATACAAAAAGTAATACAATAAATCAGTGGCAAGTGGTTCATTTTAAGAGGAAACTGCAGGCCATTGTTCTCTATTTGATTGGTTTGGTTTGCAAAAGTGGAAGGTAAATGGAGTAGAGAGCTTAGCAGATCCTTGACAACATCACCCAGTTAAGTTTTTGGCTGTACTGCTTTCTGTTTTAAAAATTAAATAAGCTTACTTATGTGTCTGAAACTTACTTTCAATTTTATAATCTGTTTCTGTTACTGACGACTTTGCACACAGAATTGTGTGTTTGTTGAATGTTGCTGTTATTCTGACCCATTTGAAGATTGCATCTTGAGGTTACTGATGTGGGCAGAAATTTTCTGTTCACGCCCTAGCTGAGAAGGAAAATATAGTGTACTGATCAGCAGCTGGTGACAAGTGATCGTGTGTTTATATCACATAAGAAGGCCCAAATAAAAGGGCTTATCCTTTCATGCCATCCCTGATGTTGAGATTCCAGCCACTACATGTATGAGCGACTGGCTCCTAGAGTGATTGTCAAAAATTATATCAATTAATGTTAAAAGATTCGTGCAACACATGCATAACCACTGACTGAGCAACATCTGAAACACCACCTAAATCCTGCTCATAACTGCTTATTGGTTACAATACATGGGATAATGTGGATTATCACACAGTGACCACTGAAGTCCGAGGTTGACAATCACACACTGCTGCACTAACATGTGGTGGTCACTCCTATCAGTACTGTCTTGGACCAGTGCATTTGTGACACATAACTTGGTGAGGATGAGGTCAAGTAGGTTTTTCCCCTTGTGTTGGTTCTCTCACTATGTGCCGCAAGCCCAGTTTGGCAGCCATGTCCTTCAGGCCTTGGCCAGCTCGGTCAGTGGTGCAACTAAACCGCTTTTGGTGATGGACATTGAATATCACCTGGAAGAAGGACATCACTAATGTGAGGGAGTACTGATTCATAGAATCATAGAATGGTTACAGTGCAGAAGGAGGCTATTTAGCCTGTCAGGTCCTTGCCAGCTCTCTGCAAGAACAAATCAACTAGTCTCACTTCCTGGCCCTTTCTCCATATCCCTGCAATTTTTTTCTCCAGCTGCTTATCCAACTCCCTTTTGAAAGCCACGATTGAATCTGTCTCTACCACACATATACATATATAAAGAGCAAGAGGGTAACCAGGGAAAGGGTTGGCCCACTCAAGGACAGAGATGGGAATCTATGCGTGGAGCCAGAGGAAATGGGCGAGGTGCTAAATGAGTACTTTGCATCAGCATTCACCAAAGAGAAGGACTTGGTGGATGATGAGCCTAGGGAAGGGAGTGCAGATAGTTTCCGTCATCTCATTATCAAAAAGGAGGAGGTGTTGGGTGTCTTGCAAAGCAGTAAGGTAGATAAGTCCCCAGGGCCTGATGGGATCTACCCTAGAATACTGAGGGAGGCAAGGGAAGAAATTGCTGGGGCCTTGACAGAAATCTTTGCATCCTCATTGGCTACAGGTGAGGTCCCAGAGGACTGGAGAATAGCCAATGTTGTGCCTTTGTTTAAGAAGGGTAGCAAGGATAATCCAGGAAATTATAGGCCGGTGAGCCTTACGTCAGTGGTAGGGAAACTATTAGAGAGGATTCTTCGGGACAGGATTTACTCCCATTTGGAAACAAACGAACTTATTAGCGAGAGACAGCATGGTTTTGTGAAGGGGAGGTCGTGTCTTGCTAATTTGATTGAGTTTTTTGAGGAAGTGACAAAGATGATTGATGAAGGAAGGGCAGTGGATGTTATCTATATGGACTTTAGTAAAGCCTTTGACAAGGTCCCGCATGGCAGACTGGTACAAAAGGTGAAGTCACACGGGATCAGAGGTGAGCTGGCAAGATGGATACAGAACTGGCTCGGTCATAGAAGACAGAGGGTATCAGTGGATGGGTGTTTTTCTGAATGGAGGAATGTGACTAGTGGTGTTCCGCAGGGATCAGTGCTGGGACCTTTGCTGTTTGTAGTATATATAAATGATTTGGAGGAAAATGTAGCTGGTCTGATTAGTAAGTTTGCGGACGACACAAAGGTTGATGGAGTTGCGGATAATGATGAGGATTCAGGGGATACAGCAGGATATAGATCGGTTGGAGACTTGGGCGGCGAAATGGCAAATGGAGTTTAATCCGGACAAATGTGAGGTAATGCATTATGGAAGGTCTAATGCAGGTGGGAGGTATACAGTAAATGGCAGAACCCTTGGGAGTATTGACAGGCAGAGAGATCTGGGCGTACAGGTCCACAGGTCACTGAAAGTGGCAACGCAGGTGGATAAGGTAGTCAAGAAGGCATACGGCATGCTTGCCTTCATCGGTCGGGGCATAGAGTATAAAAATTGGCAAGTCATGTTGCAGCTGTACAGAACCTTAGAATATTGCGTGCAATTCTGGTCGCCACACTACCAGAAGGACGTGGAGGCTTTGGAGAGGGTACAGAGGAGGTTTACCAGGATGTTGCCTGGTCTGTAGGGCATTAGCTATGAGGAGAGGTTGGAAAAACTCGGATTGTTTCCACTGGAACGACGGAGGTGGAGGAGCGACATGATAGATGTTTACAAAGTTATGAGCGGCATGGACAGAGTGGATAGTCAGAAGCTTTTTCCCAGGGTGGAAGAGTCAGTTACTAGGGGACATAGGTTTAAGGTGCGAGGGGCAAAGTTTAGAGGGGATGTGCGAGGCACGTTTTTTTACACAGAGGGTGGTGAGTGCCTTGGAACTTGCTGCCAGGAGAGGTGGTGGAAGCAGATACGATAGCGACGTTTAAGAGACATCTTGACAAATACATGAGTAGGAAGGGAATAGAGGGATATGGGTCCCGGAAGTGCAGAAGGTGTTAGTTTAGGCAGGCCTAAAGATCGGCGCAAGCTTGGAGGGCCGAATGGCCTGTTCCTGTGCTGTACTGTTCTTTGTTCACACTCTCAGGCAGCGCATTCCAGATCCTGACCACTTGCTGCATAAAAAAGTTTTTCCTCATATTGCCGTTAATCCTTTTGCCATTCACATTATATCCTTTTCCTCTGTTCTAGACCCCTCATGATTTTGAACACCTCTACCAAAAATCCCCTCAAACTTCACTAAGGAACAGCCCAACTTCTACAATGTATCCATGTAACTGAAATCCCTCATCCCAGTACCATTCGTGTAAATCTTTTCTGTGCTCTCAAGCCTTTACATTTTTCCTAAAGCATGGTGCCCAGAATTGGGCACAGTCCTCCAGTTGAGACCAAACCAGTGGTTTATAAAGTTTCATCATAACTTCCTTGCTTTTGTACTCTATTCCCCTTTTTATAAAACCCAAGATCCTATGTACCTTTTGAACTGCTTTTTCCATCCGTCCTGCCACCTTCAACGATTTGTGCACATGAGAACATAAGAAATAGGAGTAGAGTAGACTTTTAGGCCCCTCTAGCCTGCTCTGCCATTCAGTACAATCATGGTCGATCTTTTGCCTCAACTCCACTTTCCCTCCTAATCCCATATTCTATCCCTGAGAGACCAAAAATCTGTTTATCCACATGCAGGCAAGGCCACAACTAGCCGAATGGCCGCCTTCTGTGCTGTAACCATATATCCCCAGGTCTCTGTGTTCCTGCACTCGCTTTAAAATTGTACCCTTTATTTTAAGAACATATATTGCCTCCCCTTGTTCTTCTGACCAAAATGTATCACTTCATACTTCTCTGCATTAATTTCTCTGCATTAAATTTCATCTGCCACATGCCCGCCCATTCAACCAGCCCATCTATGTCTTCTGGAAGTTTATCACTGTCCGCTTCACAGTTCACAATGCTTCCAAGTTTTGTGACATATGCACATTTTGAAATTGTGCCCTGTGCACCCAAGTCTCTTTCTTCTGCCTCCTTGTCTCGAGAGACAATGGGTAAGCGCCTAGAGGTGGTCAGTGGTTTGTGGAGCAGTGCCTGGATTGGCGATAAAGGCCAAAAGGCCAATTCTGGAGTGAAGGATTCTTCCACAGGCGCTGCAGATAAAATTGGTTATCGGGGCTGTTACATAGTTGGCTCTCTCCTTGCACCTCTGTATTTTTTTCCTGCCAACTGCTAAGTCTCTTCGACTCACCACTCTTTAGCCCCGCCTTTATGGCTGTCCACCAGCTCTGGCGAACATTGGCAACTGACTCCCGCGACTTGTGATCAATGTCACAGAACTTCATGTCGCATTTGCAGACGTTTTTAAAGCGGAGACATGGACGGCCGGTGGGTCTGATACCAGTGACGAGCTCGTTGTACAATGTGTCTGTGTCCTTGGGGATCCTTCCATCTTCCATGCGGCTCACTTGGCCAAGACATCTCAAGCGCCGCTGGCTCAGTAGGGTGTATATGCTGGGGATGTTGGCCGCCTCGAGGACTTCTGTGTTGGAGATACGGTCCTGCCACCTGATGCCAAGGATTCTCCGGAGGCAGTGAAGATGGAATGAGTTGAGACGTCGCTCTTGGCTGACGTACGTAATCCAGGCCTCGCTGCCGTAGAGCAAGGTACAGGCTTGAAATACTCGGACTTTTGCATTCCGTGTCAGTGTGCCATTTTCCCACACCCTCTTGGCAAGTCTGGGCATAGCAGCGGAAGCCTTTCCCTTGCGCTTGTTGATTTCTGCATCTAGAGACAGGTTACTGGTGATAGTTGAGCCTAGGTAGGTGAACTCTTGAACCACTTCCAGAGCGTGGTCGCCGATATTGATGGATGGAGCATTTCTGACGTCCTGTCCCATGATTGTTTTCTTGAGGCTGATGGTTAGGTCAAATTAATTGCAGGCAGCCGCAAACCTGTCGATGAGTCTCTGCAGACACTCTTCAGTGTGAGATGTTAATGCAGCATCATCAGCAAAGAGAAGTTCCCTGATGAGGACTTTCCATATTTTGGTCTTCGCTCTAAGACGGGCAAGGTTGAACAACCTGCCATCTGATCTTGTGTGGAGGGAAATTCCTTCTTCTGAAGACTTGAACGCATGTGAGAGCAGCAGTGAGAAGGAGATGCCAAACAGTGTAGGTGCGAGAACACAGCCCTGTTTCACACCACTCAGGATAGGAAAGGGGTCTGATGAGGCACCGCTATGCTGAATTGTGCCTTTCATATTGTCATGGAATGAAGTGATGATACTTAGTAGCTTTGGTGGACATCCGATCTGTGCTAGTAGTCTGAAGAGACCACGTCTGCTGACTAGGTCAAAGGCTTTGGTGAGATCTATGAAAGCAACGTAGAGGGGCATCTGTTGTTTGTGCCATTTCTCCTGTAGCTGGCGAAGGGAGAACAGCATGTCAATGTTGGATCTCTCTGCTTGAAAGCCGCACTGTGCCTCAGGGTAGACATGCTCAGCCAGCTTCTGGAGTCTGCTTAAAATGACTCGAGCGAGGACTTACCCCACTATGCTGATCAGGGAGATTCCACGGTAGTTGTTGCAGTCACCGCGGTCACCCTCGTTCTTATAGAGGGTGATGATATTGCCATCGCACATGTCCTGTGGTACTGCTCCCTCATCCCAGCACGGGCAAAGCAGTTCATGGAATGCTGAGAGTATAGCAGGCTTGGCACTCTTGATTATTTCGGGGTAATGCCGTCCTTTCCAGGGGATTTATGTCCTGTACACCCAAGTCTAGGTCATTAATATATATCAAGAAAAGCATTGGTCCGAACACAGACCCCTGGGGAACCCCATTCTATACCTTACTCTAGTCTGGAAAATAACTGTTCACCGCTACTCTGTTTACAAATAGTTGTTTGGTAGTACAGAGCTTGAGTGTTGTTGAAAATAGAGACACTTTGTCGAAGTTTTTAGTTATGCACTCATCAGGACAATTCGCAAGAATACTAATGTAACAGAAGCAACAAATTTATACTGTATGGGAAGAGAGTGCTGATTGGTTGGCAAGTGGACTCTGGTAGAGGCGTTGCCATGGTGAATGCACCAGTTTATGTTGACTGACAGTTAACTGCCAACCTTGGTTTGAAATTTAAACCAGGCAGCTTGACTCTGGTCAAGGCATTGCCCTGGGGAATGCACCAACGAATGGCTATCACTTATTTTGTTTGGCTGAAAAAGGCGTAATTTGCGCACATGTTCTTTCTGTCTGCAAAGACCAGGGCCCGATGTATTAATATACATAGCTTATGTTAACTTACAAATGGGCCTAAGGCTGTCATTTTTGGCCCTGAAAAGTGCCCAGTCTACCTCAGATTACCCTGGAAGGGTAATGTATCCCAAAAATTTCAGCAACAGGTGAAGCTAGCTGTTTCACCCTGCTATTATGCAGTAGCAACACGTGTGGTGTTCGCCACGAACAGGATGCTGCCGTCAAGCCAAAAAGACGTTCTGCCTGTCACACAAATGAGTAATGTGTTGCATGAATTTCAATGCCAGTGTGATGCTCGGTATATAGACCTTATGTCCCAAAGACTAGCTGATCATATCAAACAACATGTCCCTTCCACTGTTCGCATTGGGTAAGGTACAGGCCATACCCAGCCAGCCCATTCTTCAAAACTCAAAACACAGTGTCCAACATTAGATGTGATTCCGCGATTGCTAAATAATCCTTAGTGTGCGAGGAATTACACTGACAACCAATTTAAGATTGTCAGTCAAGCTCGCAGTGTGGCACTTTTGCACGTACTGGAAGCTACATATATTAATACACAGGGCCCTGTTCTTTGCAGACAGAAAGAATGTGTACACACATTGCGCCTGTTTCAGCTCAACAAAATGAAACAAAATTTAAAAAAAAAATTATTAGCCATTCGCTGGTTCATTCCTCAGGGCAATGCCTGACCAATCAGAGTCAAGCTGCCTGGTTTAAATGTCAAACAAAGTTTGGTAGTTAACAGTCAGTCACCATAAACTGGTGCATTCTCCACGGCAATGCCTCTACCAATCAGAGTTCACTTGCAACCAATCAGCACTCTCTTCTCATACAGTATAAATTTGTTGCTTCGCTTACATTGGTATTCTTGCAGAATTGTCCTGATGACTGCAAGATGAAAAGCTTCGACAAAATGTGTCTATTTTCAGCACTACTGCTTGTCACTCAACCAACTTCATATCTCATGCTGCCACTGTCCCTTTTATTCCACGGGCTTCAACTTTGCTGGCAAACCTATTCTGTGGCACTTTATCAAACGTCTTTTGAAAATCCATGTACACCACATCAACTACATTACCCTGATCAACCCTTTCTGTTACCTCATCAAAAATCTCAAGTTATTTAAACATGATTTAACTTTAACAAATACATGCTGGCTTTCCTTAATTGATCCACACTTGGGGGGGCGGGGGGGGGAGAGAATTTTATGCTCTCCCCCTGTCGGGTTTGGAGGGGAGGAGAGCATATAATCAGACAGGGTAGTGGCAAGGGGTTCCCCGCCACCTTCCCGCCTCTACTCAAATTAAGTCCGGGGCGGGAAGGCCTGTCAACAACCTTATCACCCAGCCGCCAATCAGGCCCTTAAGTGGGCAATTAATGTCCCATTAGGGGCTCATCCTGCTGCTGCTGGAATTAGCCCAGCGACGAGAGAGCCTGTCATCATACGGGAAGCATATCAAGCAAACCTGGCTCTGGGCAGGGGGAGTCCCTCATTAAAAGGCACAGTGCCTGAATGAGCGACCCAGTATCAGGAGGGGGAGTGGACGCCCTTGCTGACTCCCCTACAACTCCTCCCCCGCCCCACAAAACCCCTGTTGCTGTGACTTAACTGTGGCCTAGTTCTAGGGCCTCAGGTGAGTGCTTTACCGGCAACAGCCACCGCCTCCGCAGTGACGCTACTAAGTTAAAGAGCTGCTGGCCTCTGATTGGCCGGCAGATCTCAGCAGGCAGGACTTCCCTTGCCCAGGTCCTTGATCCCGGGGAAGGCCCCGCCGCTGTCCACTTAAGTGCTTATCTAGCACTTGATTTAGCGGGCCTTTCCCAGAGGAGACAATGCGGGGCTTTCGCTGGCACTTTTACTGGTGGTCGAGACCCCCGTTGCCAAGACAAAATCCCGGTCATACAGTCATTACAGCACAGAAGGAGGCCACTCAGCCCATCAAATTCATGCCAGCTCTCTAGAGCAGTCCAGTCAGTCCTATTATCTAGCTCTATCCCTGTAGCCCTGCAAGTTTATTTTCCTCAAGTGCTCATCCAATTTCCTTTTCAAATCATTGATCATCACTGCTTCCACCATCCTCGTCGGCAACGAGTTCCAGATCATTACCACTCACTGCGTAAAAAAAAAAGTTCTTCCTCACATCCTCCCTGCATCTCTTGTCCAAAGCCTTAAATCGGTGTCCCCTAGTCCTTATACCATCAGCTAATGGGAACAGCTTTTCTTTGTGTATCTAGATCAGTCACAATCTTGTGCACCTCTATCAAATTTCCCTTCAATTTCCTTTGTTCCAAGGAGAGTAACCTCAGCTTCAACCTAACGTTGCAGCTAAAAACCCTCCATTCCTGGAACCATTCTTGTAAATCTCCTTTGCACCCTCTCAAGGACCCTCACATCCTTCCTAAAGTATGATGACCAGAACTGGATGCAGTATTCTAGTTGTGGCCTAACCAGAGCCTTATAAAGGTTCAGCATAACATCCCTGTTTTTGTACTCCATACTTCTACTTAGGAAACCCAGGATCTCATGTGCTTTGCTAACTACCCTCTCAATATGTCCTGCCACCTTCAAAGATCTGTGCACATGAACCTTCAAGTCCCTGCACACACTTTAGAACTGTGCCATTAAATCTGTATTGCCTCTCCTTCTCCCATCTGCCAAAATGCATCACCTCACACTTCTCTATATTAAATTCTATCTGCCACTTATATGCCCATTCTGCTATGTCTGTAGTCAATTGCTATCATCCTCACTGCCACACCTCTGGTAGACTTTGAAAGTTCATCGGCAAACTTTGAAATTTTATTCTGTATACTTGTCCAAGTAACTTAATTTTGTTGTTTCGAATAGCTTTCCCACCACTGAAGTTAAACTGACTGGCCTGTAGTTGCTAGGTTTATCCTTGCACCCTTTTTGAACAAGGGTGCAATGTTTACAATTCTCCAGTCCTCTGGCACCACCTCTAAGGAGGATTGGAAGATTATTGACAGTGCCTCTGCAATTTCTACCCTTACTTCCCTCAGTATTCCCGGATCCATCCCATATAGTCCTGGTGACTTATAAACTTGAAGTACAGCCAGTCTTTCTAAAACCTTCTCTCTATAAATTTTGAGCCCATCTAATGTCTCAACTACCTCCTCTTTCACTATGACTTGGGCAGCATCTTTTTCCTTGGTAAAGACTGATGCAGAGTACTCATTTATTACATCAGCCACGTTCCCTTTCTCTTTGCGTAAATCCTCTTTTTGGTCCCTAATCGTCCCCACCCCTCCTCTTACTACCATTTTACTATTTATATACCTATAAAAACCTTTTGGATTCTCTTTTATGTTAGCTTGCCAGTCTCTTTGCCTTTAATTTTTTTTGTTCACTTCTCCTTTGAACTTTCTATATTCAGCCCTAGTTCTCACTTGTGTTATCAACCTAACATCTGTATACACCCTTTTTCTGCTTCATCTTATTCTCTATCTCTTTTGTCATCCAGGGCACTCTGGCTTTGCTTGCATTACCCTTCCCCCTCGTGGGAATGTATATCGACTGTACCCGACCTGTCTCCTCTTTAAAGACTGCCCACAGATTTTCCTGTCAGTCTTTGATTCCAATTTACCTGGGACAGGTGTTCTCACCCCACCGCTCAGGAGGTTTACTTACCCATGTTTGATCTGATACCATGAGACTTCTAGGGCCACTCCCTCATGACTTTATAGTACTGTGCTTCCACCATGCGTGGGACTCTCTTGCCAGTGGTACAGGGAATACCCAGGATGGTGATGATGAGTCTGGGAAGTTAGCATAAAGGTATAATTCTATGCATATAACTGCCATCTTGTTGCTTGATTGGTGTGTAGCCCAGCTCTCCCAATTTTGACACGATTCCCCAGACGTTAGTGATGAGGGCTTTGCAGGGTCGACTGGGCTGGGTTGGCCTTTGACGTTTCTAAATCTGGTGCCGAGGTCAATTATTGGGTGGTTCATCCGGTTTTCTTCTAGTTTATAATTTTTTGTAGTGGTTTGATATAACTGATTGGCTTGCTGGGCCATTTCAGAGAGCAGTTAAGGGTCAACCTCACTGCTGTGGGTCTGGAGTCACATATAGGCCAGAGCAGGTAAGGGTGGCAAATTTCCTTCCCTGAAGAACATTAGTGAACCAAATTTTTTTTTTGATGACAAACCACAGTTACTATTACTGATACTAGCTTTCTATTCAAGATTTATTAATTAAAACAATTTAAATTCTTTGTTGCATTTGAACTTATTTCTCCAGATCATTAGTTCAGGCTACTGGATTACTAGTAGCATAACTACAATACTACTGTACCCTGTAACTATGTAAGCACCATGTCTTCGGCTGATTACCACCTGCTGCCCTCAGCAGATGAAAGTGGGGACTTTAATTATCTTAATAAAGATGATTCTGATATAATTTGGGATAGTAATACTGTAAAGGGCAGAGAGAGGGATGGGTTTTTGAAGTATGTTCATGAGAATTTTCTTGATCAGCATATCTCTGGCCCAACGAGGAAGAGGCATTGCTGGATCTGGTTCTGGAGAATGAGGTTGCTCAAGTGTCAGTCAGGGAACATTTAGGGAACAGTCATCATTCTATCAAAAGGTTCAGGTTAGCTATGGAAAAGGACAAGGAGCAATCTAGATTAAAAAATACTAAATTGGAGAGGGCCAATTTCAGAACACACCTACTGATGTCCTTTGGGGAGGGAAAATTGCTGTCTTTAGCTGGTCTGGCCAGTATGCAACTCTAGTCACACACGAATGTGGTTGACTCTTAACTGCTTTCTGAAGTAGTTTAGCAATCCACTCCATTATGTCAAAACACCACCATCTTCTCAAGGGCAGCTAGAGGTAAGGCATAATGACAGCCTTGCCAGCAATATCCCTATCCAGAAAATTAATTTTTTTAAAAAGAGACTTCTGCAGGTGCTCCCTGTATGCAGCATGATCTAGATAGATTGGGCAACTTGCTCCTACACTCCTTGACTTGTGTCTCAATCCTAGACTTGCACTGTCTATGGCCTAATATAATCATGTTTTATTCCATTCTGATTGGGTTGTAGGGAAAGGGCAGTGGAGTGGAACGCGCTGAGTTGCAGAAAGCTGGCATGGACACGATGGGCTAAGTGGCCTCCTTCTATGATGTAACTGTTTGATGAAATGATAACTTTAGTGTTAATTATACCAAATTATGGACAAGTTAGGACGCTGTATACAGCTTAGTATTTGAATGCAACCAACTCTGACTGTGGCCCATTTTTGTTCAGAACAAATTATCCATGGTGCATGTGCACCCCCACTATCTCGGTGATTTCACCAAGACCTAGATATGTGCAGAAAAATAAGTTTGCTTAACATTCTCTGTTTTGTTTTATCTCTGTACTACGTAGTGGCCAAACACAAAGGTCTCCAGTGGGTTATAGATATTACCATCGCGTATCACAAAGCAAAGCCAATAGACATTCAGACTTGGATCATTGGTTACAGAGAACCAACAATCACACATGTGCACTACAGGTAAGTCCTATTATTTTAAGTCTTTAACTCAGTTCATACAGCATTTTACAACTGGCCGATTGGGGAACTATGGACTGCTATACATTGGGATGATGTACTTGTTTAGTGGAGTGCGAAAGGGAGTTATTTATTATGATCTCATTGCCTTGTCACTGTAAAAAAAAAGTCATCTTTACCCCGCTGTCCCCTTCTCAAAACTTAGTATTGATCATCTGTAACCATGCTCGTTGCAAGTATTGCTGGTCAAGCACTAGTTCTCATTCTAGGAAACTGACCACAAAGTCTTTCTAAAGTGTATACAGGTGTCAGACTTCAGTACAATACAGACTTCAAGTTCATAATAAATAAAAGCAAAATACTGCGGATGCTGGAAATCTGAAACAAAAACAAGAAATGCTGGATTCACTCAGCAGGTCTGGCAGCATCTGTGGAAAGAGAAGCAGAGTTAACGTTTCGGGTCAGTGACCCTTCTTCGGAACTTCAAGTTGATCGCTTCTTTTGACTCCTAACCTGCAATTCCTCAGATAATGAAGCAATCTGTGCCCGCATGCAGCAAGACCCGGACAACATTCGGGCTTGCGCTGATAAGTGGCAAGTAACATTCGCACCACACAAGTGCCAGGCAATGACCATCTCCAACAAGAGAGAACCTAAGCACCTTCCCTTGACATTCAACAGCATTGCCATCGCTAAATTCCCCCATCATCCACATCCAGGGGGTCACCATTGACCAGAAACTTAACAGGACTAACCACATAAATACAGTGGCTACAGGAGCAGGTCAGAGGCTAGGTATTCTGTGGCGAGTAACTCATTTCCTGACTCCAAACTCTTTCCACAAAAGGCACAAGCCAGGAGTATGATGGAATATTACACTTGCCTGGGTGCATGCAACTCCCAATGCTCAAGAAGCTTGACACTATTCAGGAGAAAGCAGCTGCTTGATTGGCACCCCATGCACCACCTTAAACATTCACTCCCTCCACCACCAGTGCACCATGGCTGAAGTATGTACCATCTACAAGATGCACTGCAGCAACTTGCCAAGGCTGCTTCCATCACACCTTCTAAACCACGATCTTTCCCCCAAAAATGTCAAGAGCAGCAAGTGCATGGGAACGCTATCATCTCCAAGTCACACACCATCCTGACTTGGAAATTTATAGCAGTTCCTTCATTGTTGCTGGGTCAAAATGCTGGGGCTCCCTACCTAACAGCACTGTGGGTGTACCTACACCAAACAGACTGTGGCGATTCAAGAAGGCAGCTTGCCACCTCTTAAGGGCAGTTGGGGACAGGCAATAAAGGCTGGCCTTGTCAGGAACACCCACATCTCATGAACAGATTTTTTTTTAAACACAGTGGCGCAGTGGTTAGCATCGCAGCCTCACAGCTCCAGGACCCCGGGTTCAATTCTGGGTACTGCCTGTGCGGAGTTTGCAAGTTCTCCCTGTGACTGCGTGGGTTTTCGCCGGGTGCTGCGGTTTCCTCCCACAGCCAAAGACTTGCAGGTGATAGGTAAATTGGCCATTGTAAAATTGCCCCTAGTGTAAGTAGGTGGTAGGGAATATGGGATTACTGTAGGGTTAGTATAAATAGGTGGTTGTTGGTCGGCACAGACTCGGTGGGCCGAAGGGCCTGTTTCAGTGCTGTATCTCTAAGTAAATTAAATAAATAAAAATTAAAAATCCCAGAATGTTGACTGCTTTGGTTTGCCTCTTTTGGAGTGTAAGTTGATACCCACATAGCTGCTGTTATTGATAAGCGAGTGCTTTTATTTGTTCTCTAGATAACCCAAATACACAAGTATATTAGGTTAGCATAATCTGGAGATATGTGCTAGTACTTTGAGCTTTACAAGTTAACAATAGTCTTCATCAGTAAAGAGTTTGCTTCAGTAACAACTGTAATAGTTACTTGCCACAGTGTTACTCCAGTACTGAGTGAGCATATATGCCAGAATGTGGACAATAACCACATTTAAAAACAATTCCAAGTTATGTTTGTGCTTTACAAACGCAAGAAGAATATGGAATTGTTTCTGACGATGTGTAAGTTGATGAAGCACATTGTGATTGAGATTGTAGGTTTGGCGAAGTTACTGTTTGAAGTAATCTCAGATGTGAAGATTGCTAGGATTTTTCTGTCAATTCGGGTATAAATCCATCATCTTTGTTCAGTATTAGTTGTGATATTGTTTAACCTCAGTTACACTCATTAGGTTTGATACTTTTTTTTCTCAGTATTTTGCTAAAAGGTCTGATCAGTGTGTAGGTCTATGTGCTCAGAATCAACAGCAACTCTCATTTATATTGAAATGGCTCTCTTCACCGGTAGGATTATGTCTGAGTGCTTAAGAGTAAGGAGGAAAGGGACACAGTGGACACTGAGAATGGGGAAAGGCAAAAGGAATGAATGGACTAGGATAGGGAACTTAATACATATTTGAAGAGGTGGGTCTTGAGAAGGTTTTTAACAGTGGAGAACAAAGCAAAGAAGAGGGAACTGGGTGAAGAATTCCAGAGTACGCAAGTATAGTGGTGAAACAAGCAGCCAACCCTGGTAGAATGGTGAGGGAAAGATGAACTCCAACGTAAGTATGAGACTACTTGCGTTAAGACATTGTCCAACATATGAATGTAACAAACATCAATTTGGGATTTTGAAAATGTATTTTCTGCTTCACCCCATTTAAATTGATGATATATGCCTTAGGAGCCTTTGGCTAATGAATCTGTTTTGCAGTTCTAAACTTGGCACCTGTAATAAACTGTATACTTACGCTGTAAATGTTATAACCTGATTTGTTAGTGTTCTCTTATGTGATTTATAATTTTCCATCAGTTAGACTTTACCTCACCTTGAGCTTGAAAAACATTTGGCCTGTAATTTGCTGGAAGCACAAGCTGATAATGGTGCGGGGAGGGAAATAGGTCATTTGGGCCTTTGTTGAGCGACAGGACCAACGGACTATCTCCTTCACCATTGAGATTTAAGAATTGAGAAAGAACCAGAGGAATGATAGAGAAGGAATAGGCTGAACTAGAGTCAAATCAGATGCCAAAAGAGAAAGATTGGATTCAGGGAAGGGGGAGAGAGCCAAATAAAAGGTAAGAAAAAATTTATATTTTTTATATCTCCAATAGTAATTTACTACCTGCAGGAGTGAAACTGCGTAGTTTAAATTGACCCTTTTCTGGGCCAGAGAATGATTGGCATTACAGGAACATAAATCTCCTCATTTAAAAATGTACTGGTAAGTAGCAGCCGTAACTTTCTATGACGAGTTTAATTGGCAATGAATAGGAAAATGCAGCAATTACCTGAAATGCATGAGGAATTTGAGGGCATGCTGTCATTTTCGCAAGGCCAACAGCAGAGCAGCGCAAATTGTCCAGTAACTTGTGGCAATTCACAATTCATGAGTATCTCTTCCTTGTCACAAATTGCTGGATGGCTTACGATTAATAACAATGAGCACCATTAAACTCACTGTTATTTTGGCAGCAAAATCTGGGCCAATATATGTATACTATTATGTTTCTGCAAACTGCAAAGTTTGTGTAATCATCTGGCACTAAGTGTATGGAATTCATAATACATGCAGAATTAAATGGAGCGTGTTTTGCTAAGATTGTAATTCTAAACAAACAACTCAATTTTCTTCTCTTTAACTTTCTTAAAACCTTCTTTACATTTTTGCATTTTATGATTGTACTTTGTAATATTGTCGAACTGTAGTGTACAACTCAGCAAATAGACTCTGCATATATACAGCACAGAAAATAATGTTTGTGAACTTTTTTTCTTATTTACACTTGAAAATTGACTGGTATTTGAAATAATACTTGTAATTCAAAATTTATTCCAGTTGCTGACTGCATGGCTGATAGTGTTTTGGATAACTGGATATCACCTTGGATACCACTTGTATTGTTGGAGGGAAGTAAGAAAAAAGTTCTGCAGCTTGAATGGTTCTTGGTGAATGGCATTGTAACAATTGAAGAATGCTGCTGTCTTGATTTCTGCAGCACTGCTGTGAAATAGTGTCGACTGCACACAATTCACTTTCAAACATTGCACTTATGTTGGGTTATATTTGAGTGGTGTTACCACATGGTAACAGGCAATTTGGAATATTTAAATCTGTATGTTATTACAGGTAGGCACTTGGTATGTGGAATGAATTGTTATCCATTCTTGAAGTGGCTGCATTTAGCCCACTGATGTCCTTTGCTGAACAGCTCATCCAAAAGAGAGAGTTCAATTTGAGAGGAAATGAAGCAGAGGGAGAGGATACACTCAGCCACTGTTAGGCTGTTAGCCTAACATCAGTGGTGGGAAAACTTTGAGACGTTAATCTGGGACAAAATGAATTGGCAATTGGAAAAATATGGGTCATAAATGAAAGCCAGCACAGATTTGTTAAAGTCAAATTGTGTTTGATTAACTTGATTGAGTTCTTCAAAATAGATTCAATAATAGCTTTAAAAGGGAAATTGAATAACTCCTTGAAGGGGAAAAATTTGCATGGCTATGGGAAAAGAACAAGGGAGCGGGGCTAATTGGATAGCTCTTTCAAAGAGTCAGCCCAAGCACGATGTACCAAATGGCGGCCTCCTGTGCTGTATCAATTCTATAATTTTAGGTATTTTGCTAGTATCTACTTGAATGTTTTGGTCCAGACTGACATTTGTTTCAATATAATTTGTTTTCCAGTTGAGGAGTCAATCTTCTGATGCACCATCCCCGAGTTTTAGCAAAAATACTGTAGATTACAGGGAGTCCAGACAAGGGAGCATAACCTTTAAAATTGGAGTGAGACGGTTCAGGGGTGAAGTCAGGAAGCAGTTCTTCACAGAGGATAATGGACATAGGTTTAAGGTGCGAGGGGCAAAGTTTAGAGGGGATGTGCGAGGCAAGTTTTTTACACAGAGGGTGGTGAGTGCCTGGAACTTGCTGCCAGGGGAGGTGGTAAAAGCAGATACGATAGCGACGTTTAAGAGACATCTTGACAAATATATTGAATAGGATGGGAATAGAGGGATATGGGCCCCGGAAGTGCAGAAGGTGTTAGTTTCGGCAGGCATCAAGATCGGCGCAGGCTTGGAGGGCCGAATGGCCTGTTCCTGTGCTGTACTGTTCTTTGTTGATATCTGGAACTTAATCCCAAAATAACTGTTGAGGCTAGGTCAATTGAAAATGTTGGAACTTTTTTTAGGCAAGAATATTAATGGTTACAGAACTAAGGCAGGTAGATGGAGTTAAGATACAGATCAGCCATGATTTAATTGAATGGTGGGACAGGCTTGAGGGGCTGAATACCCTACTCCTGATCCTATGTTCTTATGAAATGTGGTTATAGATTTTCTCTATTTCTTCTTCATTAAGGTGTCTGTCTGTCTCTTGATTCCATGCAGTGGACCAGTGCTGATGTACTTTTGTTACTAATAGCTTGGCAACTGAGATTCTAATTAAACTTTCAGAAATTATTCAAAACCAATGCCTGAGGTTTAACCATGGAGACCGAACTGCAAATAGAAGAACAATACACTTGGAGTGGATCATCTGTATCCTTGAGTTAGATTAGATGAAATTCCATCAATAATAAAGAGAAAATGCTGGTAATACTCAGCAGATCAGGCAGCTCCTTTTATGAATAATAACATTTGCAATCCTCCAGTTCTCCAGCACCACTCCAGTATTCATGGAGGATTAAAGATCGTGGTCGGAGCTTAAGCTATCTCCATCCTAGCTTCCCTCAGCAACGAAGGATGCATCTCATCTAGGTGACTTGTGATTAAACAGCGGAAGCAGCATGCTATAGACAGAGCTAAGGAATCCTATAACCAATGGATCAGATCGAAGATCTGCAGTTCAGCCACATGTAGTCCTGAAAGGTTGTGGACAATTAAAAAACAAATGGGAGGAGGAGGCTCCACAAACATGCCCTCCTTCAACAATGGCAGAGCTAACCTGTGAGTACAAAAGCCAAGGCTGAAGTGTTCAGTCATCTTCAGCCAGAAGTCCCAAGTGGATGATCCATGTCAGCCTCCTTCTGAGGGCCACACAATCACAGATGCCAGTCTTCAGCCAATTTGATTCATTCCACATGCGATTAAGAAACAACTGAAGGCACTGGTTGTAGCAAAGACTGTAGGCCCTGACAACATCCCAGCTGTAGTGCTAAACACCTGTGCTTCAGAACTATCTGCACCTCTAGCCAAGCTGTTCCAATACAGCTACTGGCATCTGTCTAACAAAGTGGAAAATTGCCCAGGTGTGTTCTGTCCACAAAGAGCAGGACAAATCCAATCTGGCCAATTACTGCTCTATCAGTCTACTCTTAATCATCAGCAAAGTGATGGAAGGTGTCACTGATAGTGCTATCAAGTGGTACTTACTCACTGATGACCTGCTCACCGAAGCTCGGTTTGGGTTCTGCCAGGACCATTCAGCTCCAGACCTCATTATAGCTTTGGTCCAAACATGGAAAAAAGAGCTGAAAGCCATAGGTGAGGTGAGAGTGACAGCTCTTGACATCACCGCTGCATTTTGGCTAAGTGTGGCACCAAGGAGCCTGAATAAAATGATGTCAATGGATGCCAGAATAGAAAACTCTAGCTAGAATCATACTTATCACAAAGGAAATTGGTTGTGGTTGTTGGAAGCCAGTTCTCTCAATCCCAGGATATCGCTGCAGGAGTTCCTCAAGGCCTAGGCCCAACCATCTTCAGCTGCTTTATCAATGGCCTGTCCTCCATCATAAGGTCAGAAGTCGGAATGTTCACTGATTGCACAGTGTTCAGTTCCATTCGCAACTCCGCAGATAATGAAGCTGTTCGTGTCAACATACAGCAAGACCTGGGCAACATTCAGGCTTGGACTATTAAATGACAAGTAACATTTGTGCCTTCCTTCAGGTCTGCTTCTTGTCTGAATGGCATAGCACACATGCTTAAAGAGCTCCATGTCTCCTCTCATTCAAGCACATCCTAGAGAAAGAATTCAGTATACAACAGTAATTTTCTTGCATTTTTAAAAAAATGTATTATTTGCAGGCAGTAATTGTGTTGGTCTTGCAATTGCACTGTGAGGAAAGAACCGACTGACATTAGGCTGAATTTAGTGACCACGTTGCTGGTCGTAGCGGTGGACCCAGAAGTGGGCGCTGTCTCCACTCGGCAATCATGACGCGGGCGGCCAATTATAATAATGGGGGTGCAGGGCCCAGCCAATCATGTGGCGAGGGTGTGCTCCAAGGCGCAGATTACATAGTCAGCTGACCCCTCAGCAGTAGCTGGCGCCATATTTAAGGGACTGCCAGCCCTGCTTGTATTGCTGCCTTTCAGCTAGGCAGTGAATTTAGAGTGCTACTGGAGCCCTTTGATGGTACTTGGAACTGCTGCACCCCCCTATAACACTACTGCAGCTACTCATTCCTGCATTGCTACTGTAGCTACTGGATTCCCCTGCAATGCTACTGTAGCTGCTGGTTCCTGTGACTACTGGACCCCCCTGCAGTGCCATTTCTCACCTTCAATAACTATAAGACAATGAATTTCCTCAGGATACTCTCCCAGTAGTTACACCAGGATTACACCTTGCTGATGTTTACAGGATCAATGAGAGGGGAACTAATTTACATAGGGAAAGCAGGTACAAGCACCAGTACAGAAGCCTGCCATTGAGGTGGGGTTTATTTTAGCGCCGCTTTACTCCAACCTCGGCAATGCCTTCTGTATTAGGAGGCTGAACTATTTTGATTTTTTTTTTTTAATTGCCATATCTTTGGTCCAGGCTGCTTTCTTGGCCCAATGATGGGATCCACTCTTTCCTTATCTGATGTTCAACTCACTTGTCATACCAGTATCCAGAAATACACCAGATCCCCACTGAGCCATGGATCAGGAAATCCTGAGTTCCCACCTCAGGTAAGTTGGTCACTCCCAGAAGTGGTCTGTGCTGTTTACAGGGAGTTCTGCAGAAGTTATGGCAGGGACTGATGGAACCCCGGAGAAATTTAGCCCCAAAGTGTTTATTGTCAACTGGGAGAATTGTATTTGTGTTTTCCTTGTTGTGTCCTGAAGTTTTTATGAAAAATGCTTATTGGTATGTGCTTTGAATATTTGTGACCCATTGTAAAGTGGAACTCCAGGCTGTAGTTTGTCTGCATATAGTTTATTTTATACACCTCAATATCTGGTTGTTGACAGTTTCATTGTTAATTTCAAGAATGCATTAAAACCAATTTTGAAGGGGGAATCTTTTGCACTGATCTCATTGTCACCTTCCTGCTTTTAGAGAGACCGGTAGAAATGTTTGTCACAATGTGTGCTGTTGGTAGAAGTATATAGGAAGCTATATATTTTTCTTTTGTTTTTAAAATTGGAAGTGTCAGTAGTTCAACAGTTTTTTGCTTTGTTGTGTACACACTTAAAAGGAAAAACAGATTAGAGATACAGCACTGAAACAGGCCCTTCGGCCCACCGAGTCTGTGCCGAACATCAACCACCCATTTATACTAATCCTACACTAATCCCATATTCCTACCAAACATCCCCACCTGTCCCTATATTTCCCTACCACCTACCTATACTAGTGACAATTTATAATGGCCAATTTACCTATCAACCTGCAAGTCTTTTGGCTTGTGGGAGGAAACCGGAGCACCCGGAGAAAACCCACGCAGACACAGGGAGAACTTGCAAACTCCACACAGGCAGTACCCGGAATCGAACCCGGGTCACTGGAGCTGTGAGGCTGCGGTGCTAACCACTGCGCCACTGTGCCGCCCATAATATTTACAAAACAGAGCATGTTCTTTTTAGCTACCATCAGCTGGCATCCTTCTTAGCTCTCATTACAGCATTCATTAACAAAATCCTACTTGCAATCTCTCCAGCATGTTAATGGCTGTTACTGAAGAAGTGGAGGAAAAATCCAATTGAAAACTTTGCTCAAATATATATCCAGGGTGACAACTGGTGCTAGGAATGGCAGATTGGGGGAGTATTCTACACTTTAACTCATTCTTTGGCCTGATGAGCTCCAGCTTGTCCTGTTTGTATAGCTGCTATGTTGCTTTGATTTAGAGCGACATTAAAACTTGTGTGTGTATTTATGCTGAGCGCATTTAGTTTTGTGCTGGCAAAGAAATTAAGAGTTTTCAACTCCTTCATCCCTTGGCAAAATACCACACGTGAATCTATTCAGCAGAATCAGCTATGACTCAGTGGTAGCACTCATTCTTGAATCAGTGCATCCCACTCCAGAGGCTTGGATTAAACTAGAAGGGAGGAGAGGAGTTGAGGGTTATGAGTTGGTTCTCAGGGTATTTGGAAGTGGACAGCAGTGTTCTGTTCTGGGACCACTTCTATTCATTGTGTACATTAATGATGGAGTAGAGGGAGCAGTGTGCGAATTTGCAAACAATACTAAGATCAGAGGTATGGTAAATAATTCTGATATTGATAAGGTGATGGTATGGGCAAAAAGTGGCACATGAAATTCAATGTCAGTAAATGCGAGCTGCTACATTTTCATTTCAAGTAATAATGGCAGGTTGGATACTGTCGAAAAGAAGAGATATTTGGTGGTTCCAGTTCTCAAAACATTGTACTTCAAGTTAATTAAGTTCATTAAAAAAGCTAATGAAATATTGGGTTTACACCAAAAGGTATCGCACAGAAATATTGAGATGTAATATTTATAAAACCTTAGACCATAGTTGAAGTGCTGTCTGCAGTTTTGGGCTCCACACTATTGAAAGGATGTTGAGGCAATAGAGTACAGCACAAGGAAGCTAGGATTCTGCCTGGTATAAGGCAATACAAATATGAAGACAGAGTTAGAGCATAGGAGATAATGAAAGGTGTTTAAAATTATGAAGGGACGGAGCAGCAACATGGACTCGTGCTGAAAGGCCTGTTTCTGTGTTGTAACTTCATTGGGAAGTAATCACATACCATCAGCCCCCAATGACACAGTAAACTGACTCAATCACTTGTCACCTCAGATGCTTATGAGTTACAAGGCAACGAATCAGTCGCGGGAGATCTTTTTATGATAAAACTACACTGGTAGTATTCCACTAGTTTCTGAAAGTCATGCAAACCCAGGGTTGAATTATTTCCTTAACTTCGCTAAGGACTTTTAATAAAGAACAAAGAACAGTACAGCACAGGAACAGGCCATTCGGCCCTTCAAGCCTGCGCCGATCTTGATGCCTGTCTAAACTAAAACCTTCTGCACTTCCGGGGTCCGTAACCCTCTATTCCCATCCTATTCATGTACTTGTCAAGATGCCTCTTAAACGTCGCTATTGTACCTGCTTCCACCACCTCCCCCAGCAGCAAGTTCCAGGCACTCACCACCCTCTGTGTAAAAAAAACTTGCCTCGCACATCCCCTCTAAACTTTGCCCCTCGCACCTTAAACCTATGTCCCCTAGTAACTGACCCCTCCACCCTGGGAAAAAGCCTCTGACTATCCACTCTGTCCATGCCACTCATAACTTTTTAAACCTCTATCGTGTCGCCCCTCCACCTCCGTCATTCCAGTGAAAACAATCCGAGTTTTTCCAACCTCTCCTCATAGTTAATGCCCTCCAGACCAGGCAACATCCTGGTAAACCTCTTCTGTACCCTCTCCAAAGCCTCCACGTCCTTCTGGTAGTGCGGCGATCAGAATTGCATGCAATATTCCAAGTGTGGCCTAACTAAGGTTCTGTACAGCTGCAGCATGACTTGCCAATTTTTATACTTTGTGCCCCGACCGATGAAGGCAAGCATGCCGTATGCCTTCTTGACTACCTTATCCACCTGCGTTGCCACTTTGTGACCTGTGGACCTGTACGCCCAGATCTCTCTGCCTGTCAATACTCCTAAGGGTTCTGCCATTTACTGTATACCTCCCACCTGTATTAGATCTTCCAAAATGCATTACTTCACATTTGTCCGGATTAAACTCCATCTGCCATTTCTCCTCCCAAGTCTCCAATCGATCTATATCCTGCTGTATCCTCTGACAATCCTCATCAAAATCCGCAACTCCACCAACCTCTGTGTCATCCGCAAACTTACTGATCAGACCAGCTACATTTTCCTGCATATCATTTATATTTACTACAAACAGCAAAGGTCCCAGTACTGATCCCTGCAGACCACCACTAGTCACAGCCCTCCGTTCAGAAAAGCACCCTTCCACTGCTACCCTCTGTCTTCTATGACTGAGCCAGTTCTGTATCCATCTTGCTAGCTCACCTCTGATCCCGTGTGACTTCACCTTTTGTATCAGTCTGCCATGCGGGACCTTGTCAAAGGCTTTACTGAAGTCCATGTAGACAACATCCACTGCCCTTCCTTCATCAATCTCTTGCAACTTGTGTTTCATTTTTTTTTCTCTATTTGTGGAGTTTCTACTTTGCTCAGGTTCTCACTCAACAACATAGTTGATTATAATATATTAAGTCAGGAAAATATCCCATTTTTTTATAGCCCAGTGGTGCACCTTTCGTGTCACTTATGTTGTGCCATCTCTACAGTGTTTTTCTGTACTTAGTGATGTGATGTTAGTTTATGTAGTAGCGTCCACATTATATCAGAAAGTAATCTGTTCCTTCACTAGGTGCACTGGTTGCTGAGTGAATCTGATCAAATTGATATAGATAATGAGGTAATTATGGTGACTGATGTAGGAGCTGAATGTTTATTTCATCAAATGACCAATGCTGTACTGTTACTAGCTTTGCTAGGCTGTGGTGTTGCAGGAAAATGCTATATGTAGTATGTAGTATGCTATGGTAAGTAGCCAGGTAATGCATTACATAAAACTTCTGCTTCAGGGGAAGGAAAAAGAGTCCCCCTTCTAAATTACAGACTATAAAAACAGAAAGTACTGGAAATGGACAGCAAGTCAGAAAGTAGTAACATTTAGTCAATAAAAGCAAAATACTGCGGATGCTGGAAATCTGAAATAAAAACAAGAAATGCTGGAATCACTCAGCAGGTCTGGCAGCATCTGTGGAAAGAGAAGCAGAGTTAACGTTTCGGGTCAGTGACCCTTCTTCGGAACTGACAAATATTAGAAAAGTCACAGATTATAAGCAAGTGAGGTGGGGGTGGGGCAAGAGATAACAAAGGAGAAGGTGCAGATTGGACCAGGCCAAATAGCTGACCAAAAGGTCACGGAGCAAAGCCAAACAATATGTTAATGGTGTGTTGAAAGACAAAGCATTAGTACAGATTAGGTGTAAATAAATCAATGTTTGGTTTGCCCCCTTGTCAGAATTAAATATTTGCATTTTAGGTTTATTTAGTGCTTCATAGGGTTTCTTTTTATATCTACAAATTGTACAAAATAATCTGTTATCAGAACGTGGTATTTACTCAACATTTTAATAACCCACTTTTTATTGATCAAAATTTACAACAAATAGTGGCTTGAGAAACCTTCTGTTTTTCTGAAAACAGAAGTCCCATTAAGAGGAAAGGGAACATGTTTTAGTTAAACAAGAGTGTTAGGGAACATATGGCCGGAATTTAATTTAATTTAATGGAAGCAGGGCGGGGGGGTGGTGGTGCGGTGTGCAGTGCCTATCACCTACCCGCCCCTGCTACTATTTTACCGACAGCCAACCCGCCCTTAGGCCAATTGAAGCCCTTGTGGCCAATAATGGCCACTTAAGGGCCTCTTCCCGCCATCACTGGTATTTTACCAGCGGCGGATGGACGCTTCAGCACCTGAGGAGCCTGCCTAGTAATACATAGTGGCCTCTTTGCAGGCTTTGGGGAGCCCTCCTGATCAGGCACCCTGTGCCCCAGGGTGCAGTACTGAGGGCGGGTCACAGGTGCCCTCTTTTGGATGAGACCCCATCTGCCCTCTCATGGACGTTAAAGGTCCAATGACGCTATTTCAAAGAAGAGCAGGGGAGTTATCCCTGGTATCCTGGCTAATATTTATCTCTTAAGCAACATCACAAAAACAGATTATCTGGTCGTTATCACATTGCTATTTTGTGGGAGTTTGCTGTATGCAAGTTGGCTGCCACATATCCTACGTTGCATGAGTGACTGCGTTTCAGAAGCACTTTGGGATGTCCTGTGGTCATGAAAGGTGCTATATAAATGCAAATGTTTGTCTTTCTGAAGGATCTTTAACTCAGTGCTTTGACATTCAGTAAGTCTCACAGCACTTCCCTGCATGACCTCTATGGCTTGAATGTTTCCCTTATGTCTTTGCGGCTAAAACTGAACACAGTACTCCAACAACAACTTGTATTTTATTATTTCAGGTGGGGTCTGACCAGGTCACTGTACAGTTTTAGCAAAACATTTTCCAGTTTTTCTTCATTGATCTAAAAGTATCATTCACCATTCTATTCACTTTGCATTTTGCTGCTGCACAGTGATTTGATGCATTGAGTGCCGATTCTTCTATCATACCCAGCCTCGTTCCGCTTCACCTTCAGCTTTTTGTGCACAATCCGTCAAATACTTGTAATCATTTTTCCTGCCATTATATAGAACCTTGGATTTATTGAGTATTGAATTTCATCTGCATCTCATTAGCTGAATCGGAGGTTTTGTCTCATTCCTTTTGTAGGTCCCCAACCCCCATGGTTTGATATCATCTGCAAACTTGACCAGTTTGAATTGAATTGCTGTGCCTCAGCTGAAATCTGCTAACTCAGTACAGACCATGGATTGAGTCAGGAACCATACTCTGGGAGTATTCTTTCAATGGTTTCTGAATTCCCCCTTGCCGGCATTGAACATTAATTATTATATTAATTGACGTAGAAACCTTTTCTTAACCAAAGTGATTCCTGACAACGCAGCCCAGCACCGACGTCATCAGAGTGCTCCCAGCTTCACACATGTGGACATGCTTGCTATCAGTGTGTTGAGCATGCGCAGCCTACGTCAGCACCCGGCTTGCCAGGACTAATTCACATGTGCGCAACATCATTTACGTACTGCAACGTCTGCTCGCTTCCGGCCTCGCCACTTCTCCCCCCTCTTGGCCGCTCACTTCCCGCTTCACCCCCCCCCCCACCTACCTACCTTTTGGACCATTCGCTTGCAGCCCCGCCGCTTCCTCCCCTCTGCTCCCCGTTACCTTCCGCGATCACGGCCTTTCTTCCCTGCCTGGGGGAGAAAGAGTGACAAGATAGGCTGGGGAGGGGAGAGAGCAGCAGCGAGTGGCCGAGGAACGAGAAGTGGTAAGGCGGGAGCAAGCGGTGAGCAGATGGGCGCAGCAGGCAGCGGCAAAGAGAAGCACGATGGGAGGGAGTGGCGTAGTGTTGGGGGTGGAATGGAGGTGGCGATCACAGCTACTGTGACCATTTGGGTTTCATTTTGTTTTTGTGATAAATTAGGCAGCGTCGTCTTTACTACTGGCAGCTGCCAAAAACGTTGCAGACAGTGACGTTTCAGTGCATGACGCTGCATTTATGCATGTGCCACTACTGCGCCACCTAGTGGTTGTGTTGTCAGCAAACGCAACCTTTTTTAACAGTCTGAAGCTGAAGCAGAATGAGAAACCACACTAATAGAAGAATTTATTTTTTAAATCTTCCGCCCCATCCCCAAGCAATATTTCTTTTAAAGAAACCCTGAGAACACATCACAGGCCCGTAGTAGCAGAGACATACAGTCATAATTTTTCCCCTATGTGGATGAGATCTGGCAGTGATTATTGCTGGTGACTAATCTTTTCCATTTGCTGGGGATTGTGTGCGTTGTGAAAGAACTGCTGTGAAATTGAACTGGTCTTCCTTCCATCTTTGAAAGATGATGGACACACAGCAGACAATTCATTTAAGTGGGGTGTCTTCTCTTGGTGTGATGGCCAATCCTTGAGAGGCAGGTTCTGCCACAAGTGCTGCATGTGAAGCTGCCAAGTGACGCTGTGAATTGTTATTTTTGACATTGGTGCCTGTTGCCAAACTGCAGTAGCAACTGGTCATGGTGGTAGTGCACACCAGTCCACAGAATGTGTCGCCATTTCCCTCCCTGCAAAGTAGATATTTGATGAGAAGAGTGGTGATGTTGGGCTCACTTGTTTATGTTGCATCAGACATTTACTTGTGTGGTAGCATCTCCTGATGAAATTGAATTGCAATACTGGACTACGGTATGATTTTACCCTTGACGCGTGGCTTTAATTGGATCTCCTGTGATTTACATCCTAGCTGAAGTATATTCTGTGTATCTTTTTGCGTGATAGGTATTTTCTTCTGCTTCTTTCCCCTCCCCAGTTAGTGCTCAACATCATGCTTTGGACTTTGATGACTGACTCTTATCAGAATAGTGCAGATTTACAGAGCTCTTCCCCTCCCAAATGGTTTTGAGGCCTGGGTGGAAATGAAATGCATCTTTCAGAAATAGCACTGCAGAATTTTATGATACTTCCAAAGTCAACGATATGGAAGTATGTTGGGGATGAGTAGACCACTTCTGCTCATTTTCAATCCATTTGTTAAAATAATTGACAAGACTTTCCCTGATTTTTTTTTTTCCCCCCTAATGAAAATAGAATCTTCTAACAGAGCAATCTACCTATAAGGAATGTCGGTAGGTGTATTTCTTTCATAGTGAGAGTGATTTTCATGAAGTTTCTGTTTAAAATCAGCTGGAAAAATCCAATTTGAATGGGCTGTGGTTCATTTTCTACATTTGTTTACACGCACATTGCTCATCCCAGTGCTGTGACTTTTCAGTAGTGACCTGTAATCAAGGTGATATTAGCCATGTTTTACCTCAGTGAGTTTGTGCCAGCAATGTCAGAAGTGTAAGTGATCTTCATTCGGAACATACATCAACCACTGTTATATACAGAGAATCCTACCTTATTTTGACCAATCTTATTTGATTGCCAATTCTGTAGTATCACGTTGTCAGTGTGCATCAGATAGAGTGGTGGACAGATTTTCATGGATTTGTGATTTCTTTACCAGAAATAATTTTGAGAGTGTTGAACACTGTAAATACTTTTATTACCTGTTGACGTCTTGCTAATCTATTTGGCTGAATGCCATGCAGCATTCCATTGTAGGTCTCATAGCTTCCCCTATTTAAATTATTACACTTGCTGTATATTGATGATTATTTTGCTTGGGTCAACAATTTTTGATTAGATAATAGAGATGCCAGCCAGACGAGGACACTGTCCACCATATAGTGTTGGGAGTTAGCTTAGAGCCATCTAAATATTCATACAATAGGATTGTGAAGGTTTATTTGTCTTTGTGCCTTAGACTATTGTCAAGGATGAGTCACCTTCCAGCTAACAGAACACCTAAAATGATACCTGACTCCTTTAGTTTGTGGGCAGTTTACCAGTGATAGCATAAATATACCCTAACCTACCCTTCTTAGATATTGAAACATGGGCTAGATTTTAACTCTGGCTCGATGGGGCGGGGGATGGGGATGTGGGGTGGTTGGAATGGGGACATGTGCAGAATGAGTGCAAAACACACCCACTGCTATAAATTTCAGGCACAGGATATTTTAATTTCTGAGTTTTATTGATATTTGAGTGGCACCCACTCTCACCAGGAACAGACAGTCTGCCCACTTTCTGGCCGTAATCTCCAGCTAGCCCCAGTAGTCCTTGTTAAAGCAGGAATGCACCTCTTACATAAGAACATAAATAAGAGCTGCAGTAGGCCATTTGGCTCCTCAAGCTTGCTCTGCCATTCAGTATTATGGCTGATCTGATCTTGGCCTCAGCTCCACTTTCCTGCCTGTTCCCCATAATCCTGGACTCCCCTATAGTTCAAAAATCTCTAACTCACCCTTGAATATATTCAGTGACTCAGCCACCACAGCACTCAGGAGTAAATAATTCCTAAGATTCGTGATCCTTTGAAAGAAGAAATTCCCCGCATCTCTGTCTTAAATGGGCAACCCCTTATTCTGAAACTATGCCCCATAGTTCTAGATTCCCGTATGACGGGGAATCTCAACATCTAAATAAATATATAAATCTCAGCACCTACCTTATCAATCCCCCTCAGAATCTTATATGTTTTAATAAGATCACCTCTCATTTTTCTAAGCTCCAATGAGTATAGGCCCAACCTGCTCAGCCTTTCCTCATAAGACAACCCCTTCATCCCAGGAATCCACCCAGTGAACATTCTCTGAACTGCCTCAAATGCAAGTATATCACTACTTAAATAAGGAGACCAAGACTGTACACAGTACTTTCGGTGTGGTCTCACCAAAACCCTCTACAGTTATAACAAGACGGGGGTGGGGGGGGCTCGGAAAATTCTTCTGGGAGAGCCCCGCCACGACTCAAAACGCCAAGAAGGTCCCGCCACATTTTACCAATGGCGGCGAGGCCTCAGAACGACCCCCGCCCCCCACTGCTGCCTTCATTTTAATATTATAATTAAGGTCAAATCATTCAAATTAACCTACCTTGTTCCAGTGGCCATTCCACGCCGATATTACGGCCGCCGGCCACAACTCCCATGCCTTCGGAACTCCATTTGGAGTTCCGAGGTGAGACACTGGTGGGAAGGGGAGAGGAGTGACGTTATCAGGGTGGTTGGGGGAGAGCGCGGAAAACATTTTTTTATTGGCTTAGAGGGCGGTGGGAAGGGGTTGAAGGGCAAATGTGTCGGGGGGAAAGTTCGGGGTGGGAATAAAGTTAATGTTCATGATATAGGCCAATAATAAAAAAAATAATTTTAGGGGGTTGGGAAAGGGTCTCCAGCTTTTAATTATTTTTAAAGAAAATCCACAGTCATGTTATCTTAAAAATTCAAGTGTTCCCTAAGGGCTTGAAGTCCTTTAAAAATGGCGCCGGACGCCATTGCCGGGGACGGAGTGGCCACACCCTCTACGTCACCGGCCGCAGCTGTTCCACTCCCTCCATTTAAATGAGCCCCCTTGCGAAATATCGTGGCAGCTCGAGGGCACGTGCTCTGCGCCGCCTTTTAGGCTCGCTGCTGAGAACAGCGGCAAGCTTATAAAATGTAGCTCTTTGTGTCCTGATTAGATTAGAGATACAGCACTGAAACAGGCCCTTCGGCCCACCGAGTCTGTGCCGAACATCAACCACCCATTGATACTAATCCGACACTAATCCCATATTCCTACCAAACATCCCCACCTGTCCCTATATTTCCCTACCACCTACCTCTACTGGTGACAATTTATAATGGCCAATTTACCTATCAACCTGCAAGTCTTTTGGCTTGTGGGAGGAAACCGGAGCACCCGGAGAAAACCCACGCAGACACAGGGAGAACTTGCAAACTCCACACAGGCAGTACCCGGAATCGAACCCGGGTCCCTGAAGCTGTGAGGCTGCGGTGCTAACCACTGCGCCACTGTGCCGTCCTCTTCACAACTTTGTATCTTCAGATTTGGCTACAATACACTCGGTCCCTTCATCAAGTCATTAATATAAATTGTAAATCATTGATAAAGGTGAGGCCCCAGCACTTATCCCTGTGGCATCCAACTAGTTACAGTTTGTCAACCTGAAATTGCCCCATTTATCCCGACTCTGTTTTCTGCTGGTTAGCCAATGTTCTATCCAAATATTACGCACAACACCATGAGCTCTTATCTTGTGCAGTAACCTTTTCTATGGCACCTTACTGAATGCCTTTTGGAAATCCAAATGCATCTACTAGTTCCCCTTTATCCACCCTGCTTGTTACATCCTCAAAGAACTCTAATAAATTTGTCAAACATGATTTCCCTTTCTTACATTCAAGCAGAGTCAACATAGTTTTATTATAATTTTCTAACAGGGAGGCTACATTCATTTTGCTGTCATTGGTGTCTTTTAGTTCTGCAAACTGAATAAAATGAGATTTAAGCAAGCCCAGAGGTTCTCTGATTTCTTTGAGGTCTGTTGCTTGAGGTGAGGAGGAGGAAGGACATTGTCTTGCCTTCATTTGGGAGGAGGCTGATACGCACCAGCCTTGGAGAGAAATTGCAAAGATGACCACCTCCAGGAGCATCATCCTGGATCTAATGCAGGAAATGCATCAGTGACCTGACAAGCAGCAGGAGTGAGTACAGCTGTTCATTCCTCTATCTCTGTCAACACCTTGCAACAGTCCCACCCTTTCCCATCACACTGAACAATTCTCTCCCATGCACCACATCCTTCACCACCTATCACGTGGGTACCACCTCCTGTTTTCATTCCAAATGCACACTCATCTCTTGCTTACTGCCTTCACAGCAGCCACGAACAGCATTTCTGTCTCATTGCAGAATCAGGAACTCCTGTCATGGTCCCTTCCTCATTTCACGCTCCAGCTGCTCGTTTTCCATTCATCGCCTCCCCATTCTGCTTCCGTCTTGCTTCTTCTCCTTCTTAGGATATGCACTCTAAGCAGAAGCCCCACGCATGTGCACTGTCCTTTTCAGAAGCCATTCACTAACTTTTGCCATCTCATTCTGCAGGAACATACAGTGCACAACACAAGGGAGAGGGGTGTGACCTGAGAGGGGGAGCACCACCCAGAATTGTGATCATCTTCAAGATAGAGGAGGAAGCTCTGTAAATCAATGGCTCTTCAAGGGTGGTGCGCACTCGAGATGGCAGGTCTGGGCACTTAGCTGAGCAGGGTCTCTGACTATTACTTACACCCCTTCATATATCTGATAAAATTGCACATTCAGCCTGCTTACAACTTCAGACTTCATTGCGAAGCCTGACATCTGCTGTCCAAACTGTTAGTGCCATGCTAACTCTTGTCGTCTTTCTTTTTCCTCTAGGCATTTCTCAGTAACGCAACCCTGCAAAAGACACCTCAGAGGAGGAAAATCCTCCTGAGCTTGCACCATCACATGCTTCAGCACAGAGATTGTCATTCCAGGGAGTTGAGGGAGTAAGTTATAGGAGTTTATAGGTGAAGCATCCAGCACAAGTGAGTAGGTGCAGATATTGGTTGCAGCAATAGCCCAGGAGATGGCTAAGCTGTGGGGCAATATTATCCTCAGCTCTGCTGAGGAGGACAAAGATTTGGATTTTAGGACCCAGCTTTGAATAGAAAACTGTTGCCCTCACGCAAGCAGCTATAGCAGACATTGGAAGATCTGTTGAGGAATTGCCAAATCTGCTTGTGTGACAGCATCTTGTACTGCATTGGTGCTCTGCTGTCTACTTTGGACAATGCAGCTGGGCGTCGCAACAAGAAATTTATGTTACCAGCCTTTCTAACTTTGATGGAAGCTCAAACGGCTGTGTCCCAGACTCTGGGATTAAAGCAAGTGCTCCACCTTGGAGAGATTGGTTGAGGCTTTCAAGGTGTCACTTATCTCCTACAATCTTCTCTTCCCCCAAATCTATGGTAGTACTGAGCCGCAGCCCCCTCAACCAGTACCCACCATTGTGCTAGAAAGCCAGCTGATTGCCCTGGCAGTAGCCTAGGTACGATAGTCAGCAGCTGGGCACTCACAGGCTCGAGCTCCCTCAAGTTGCTAGCCACGAGTGTGACTAGGGTCCACACATGAGCTACAGCAGCCTTCCACCAGGTTTTCTGAAGCTACTGGGTAAGCACCTCGTTGGGGTGAGTAAACCTTTTAAGAAAGGCATCCTGGGTTGACACTGGCTGTGAAATGAATTCAAGACAGTTATCGTGTTTGGCATTAAACTAATCAATTTCATCACTTATGGCACTTGGGTTGGCAGTATTTTTTCATAGCTTTGAGTCTGTTTTCCAAGTATATTACTGATATGAAAGTTGGCTGAATAATTTCATTGTTCTTTAAAGGCAGGATTAAGGGAGTGGTGAAGGAGGGTAATGAGAGCAGTTAATACAGAGGGACTTTTTATAACTTCAGGAGAAGGAATAACCAGGTCACTGGAGGTGTTGTGTTATTAACTGATCCCTGGCATCTCTGCCTGCAAGACATTATGTTGTCCTTCCTTTGCTTCCTGGGATTCACCTAAATCTTACTCTTTGGATAATGACTGTTGTGGCTGTTCTGCCTCCTCCAAATGCAGGCCCTTCTGTATTACCATGCTGTGCAACATGCAGCTCAGTGTATGATGTGACTGACATTGTGTGGGGCATATTAGAGGGAGTTCCCAAGCCTATCTAAATCCCTGACCTAACAATCACCTTCCAGCTAACAGAACACACATAATGATATCTGACTGGTCTGGATTGAAAGCAAGTTACCTTAATAGCATAAATATTAACTTAACCTACCCCAATTATACATTGAGCCAGTGTTGGCCTCATTGAACATGTTTAGAGCCCTATGCATGCATCCTTAGTAGACAAATGGTCATGATATTAATCAGTTGTCTCACTCAAATATAATTTCTGAACACCAGACCCTTTGCTATCTGTTGAATTGTTCATTAGCATTTCAAGGAAATAGGATGGTTTCTGATGCAAAAATGCCATGAAGCCAAACCAACTAGATAGATATCCTTCCCAACCCTACAAGCAGATAGCTCCAGGCAGCTTAATATGTTTACCCCAGATATCAAGAGAAGATTTATTTTAAAAATGCAGCACCAGACATCAGACTGTTTTTCTAAGCCACAGCAAGAAAAATGAAGTTTTAACTATTTGAGGCGTGACTGAGCACTGCCTCAACTCAATAAGAGCGAGTGCAGTTTCGTGCCAATGCATCTCAATATCTAAAGGTTTTGGGATATTTTAGGAATGTATTAAAATCGATTGAATTAGAGCCATGGAGTCATTACAACAGAGAAGGAGGCTATTTGGACCATCAGGCCCATGCTCGCTCCTGTAGAGCAATCCAGTCAATCCCATTCCCCTGCTTGATTCCCATACCCCTGCAAGTTTATTTCCCTCAAGTGCCCATCCAATTTTCTTTTCAAATCGTTGATCGTCTCTGCTTCCACTGCTCTCGTAGGCAATGAGTTCCATGTCACTATCACTCGTTGCCTAAAAAGGTTCTTATTCACATCCCCCGCATCTCGTGCCCAAAAAGTCTGTATCCCCTTGTCCATGTACCATCAGCTAATGGGAACAGCTTTTCTTTGTTTATATTATCTAAACCTGTCATAATCTTGTGCATTTCAGTCAACCTCCAAGATTGCTCCAAGGAGAACAACCCCAGCTTCTTCAACCTAACCTTGTAGCTGGGAGCAATTCTGATAAATCCCTTCTGCACCCTCTCAAGGACCTTCACATCCTCCCTAAAGTGTGGTGACCAGAACTGGACTAAATACCCTAGTTGTGGCCCAGCCAGAGCTTTATAAAGGTTCAACATAACTTTACTGTTTTGTACTCAATACCTCTGTTTGTCAAACCCAAGATCCCATATGCTTCGCTCACTACTCTCTATGTCCTGCGACCCTCAAAGATATATGAATCCCCAGGTCCCTCTGTCCCTGCACACACTTTCGAACTGTGCCATTAAGTCTATATTGCTTCTCCCTATGTCATCTGCCAAAATACATCACCTCACATTTCTTTGTATTAAATTCCTTCCGCCACTTGTCTACCCATTCTGCTAGCCTATCTCTGTCAGGTTGCAGTCGATTAGTATCATCCTCACTGTTTGCCACACCTCCAAATTTTGAAATTTTACTCTCTATTGCAATATCCAAATTATTTATATATTTCAAAAAAGCGGTGGTCCTAGCACTGACCCTTGGGAAACACCACTGTCTACCATACTCCAGTCTGGTAAACAATCATTTACCATAACTTGCTGTTTTCTGCCCTTAAGCCAATTTTTTAAATCCAAGTTGACACTGACCCTCCTATTCCATGAGCCTCAATTTTGTTAACCAGCCTTTTTGTGGTGCTTTGTTGAATGCGTTCTTAAAATCCATTTGGACAACATCCACTACATTCCTTTTATTAACCTCCTCTGTTACTTCATCAAAAAATTCAGTTAGATTAAGTCAAAGATGATCTGCCTTATACAAAGCCATGCAGGCTCTCCTTTGTTAACTCAAACCTCTCCAAGTGCCTGTTAATATTTTTTTCCCTGATTATTTCTAAAACCTTACCCACCACTGATGTTAAACTGACTGGCCAGTGGTTACTAGGGATAATCTTATACCCTTGAACAAGGGTGTCACATTTGCCACTTTAAAATCCTCTGCCACCTCCCTCATATCTAAGGAAGTTTGAAAGATTATGGCAAGCCCTTCCACTATCTCCACCTCCCATTGCCCTTAACAGCCTGGGATGCACACCATCCAGACCAGGTGACTTATCCACCCTAAGCATAGCCAGCCTTTCCAGTACATCCTGCCTATCCATATTCATTACCTCTACCATCTCCACTTCTACTGACGTTTTGCCAGCATCTTCTCTGTAAGTACTTACTAAAAGTACTCAAAGTATTATTTGACTACTTCTTGTGATACAACAGGATACTCTAGTAGGAAATGCCTTTATGCCTGAAAATGCCAAGTGAGTTTTGATGTTGCCTATTACAGTAAGAAGAAATGAAAAGCAAAAGTTAAACACATCCTAATGGGTGAAAAAAAAAAAGCCATCACTCCGGGCTGTATTTATGCTTACCAGTGGGTAGGCTGAGCTCCCTTTTTTTTTTAACAGGTCTCTGATGAGGTTGCTTGTCCACCTTTTCAAATAAGACATGACATAGAAAGACCTAAAAAGGAAGACAAACATAGCTTTTCAAAACAGTTTGAGTTGAAAGTCATTCAGGACTTGCCTTGCATTTTTCCAGGCATACTTTCACAAATATTGCATAGCTGTGAATATCAATGTTGACATAATGGCTGCTGGCAATGCAAGCCTTGAGTATTTGTTTATGCTGTGTTGGAGGGGTTGTGTTTGATGGGTAAATAAGTCTGAATGCTGCTTATTCTGTTTTGGCTGAAAGGCAACTTATCATTCCTGTAGAGTTTTCATTTATTCTAGTTGAGTAGTGCATTTGGTGCTTGAAATTATATTTACCTCATCAAGGTGTTGTACCTGAATTTTGCCATCTCCTTTGGACCACCTTCCTGAGACGTGGCGATGTAATTGTAAGCAGGCTACAGGTGCTGCAGTTGTAGTTATTTTCCATGGGCTTTTTCCATCTTCTCTTCAGTCTTTGGAACTCAGTGACCAAATACTTAATGGGTTAAAAAGCAATGGTTTGGAATGTTTTTTAGACTAAAAGTGATGCAGTGTTGTATTATGACTCCTTTTTAGTTTATTTTTGTAGACTGCAGACAAATCAACAATAACAGCATGTGTTTCTTCAATTCACCTAGTGCTTCCAAGATCATTAATCTCTTAGGTGTGCACCGTTTTGAAAAAAACAGTGGTGTTCCTATTAATCTCAGATTCTTTATTCCATCAATGAATAATGATTTATTTAAAATGCACTGTTCAACAATTTGCTCCAGATCTCAGCACTGGTTAAAAAAAAACTCACCTGCCAAGTAAACCTGTTCATCTAGTAAACCAGATTGCAGATCAATCAAAGCTCTCTTAATCAGAAATAGCTATCCTGTTGATGGAAAATATAAATTATTTAATTCTTAATATGTTTTCTGTACCTTAGTATTTATTTCTGAGGCACATATAGAAATGTAATACATAGGAGTACATTTTGGGGAGGGAGTTAATGAGTGCTTTCACATTTGCTGTAACTAGTGGGCAATTACCTATTGAATATCTTGCTGTATACAGGCCACTCAAATTGTGATCTTTATCTAAATGGTGGCATTGTTCCCTTCTGAATTTTGGATCAGCTGAGTAAACCACAATGGTAATGTAGGACATTCATCTCTAATCCATGTCTCTGTTACAGTGGTTATCTCATACATAATTCTTGTCAGCAAGCCTTCATTATAATACGTACTGTGGCACTCTTGGAATATTATTTTTAAAAACGACTTGATTGTTGAAATATTTGATAAGGCGGTAGGATGGTGCTGTGCATTGGATCAATGAGCATAACAGCATGAACTGGTGTAACCCTGCTGAGTTAGCAACCTGAGCTGCCAAAGTCTAATGCGTTCAATAAAATGTCTGTGGGAATGGGCAGCAGATTTTGTGAATGTCGCATTTGTTGATGTCACTACAAAAATACTTGGAGGGAATATTAATTATACATTAATTTAAACATGGATTTTGATCATAACAGTGCAGCCAATAGCATGCCTTTCCTAGAATGTCCTGCGTTGAAGTGGAAGTCAGACTGAAGGAATTCAAAAAAGAGAATGGTTGGAGATGTGGCTGTGCAACTGGGTAATAATGATGCGTTTGAACACTTAAGAGAGTAAGCAATGTCAGAAATGAGTGAGTGAATTGAGGAATCGGGATGGGCTTTTAAGGAGGACAAAGCGTTTTAAAGCTTTGTGGAGGCGGAGCGGTGAAATGGGGTGGAGGAGAAATAATACGTAAGCACTGGGAGCAGTTGGTGATATCTGCAACTACTTGTCCAAGACAATTAGTTTGTATAGTTAGAAACTGAGTCTAGAAGGGATTGAAGGAATAACTGATGGTTTACATGGAAGAAATCTGTCTGATCAGAGTTGGGGATGGACAGTGGAGAAAATGGAGTGTTTTCTGGAGTTGGCACTGGAGAAGGAGGTTAAGATTGGGAGAGGTCAAGTGAATGATCTCAATTTTGGAGACAATTAACTTCTTACACCAAGCATCAGATGTGAGGATAGAGGATGCAATTAATGATGAAGAGGAGGAATTTTCAACAATAATGTGATAGTAAGAGCTTTTGGCAGTAGAGAGGGAGATATTGTTTGAGATGCTTGATCCGTCTTGTGGTCTTTAGTCTATGTATTTAGCAG
This sequence comes from Heterodontus francisci, assembly GCF_036365525.1. NCBI lineage: Eukaryota > Metazoa > Chordata > Chondrichthyes > Heterodontiformes > Heterodontidae > Heterodontus > Heterodontus francisci. The sequence continues at coordinate 75,065,382 of NC_090383.1, forward strand.
CTGTAGATTTCCATTTAATATGCTGTTGGTTTGCTGGGCACTGTTCAGGAAATGTGGTATTCACTGCAAGTGCTTGGGAGAAATTGAATTAATGTTTATTCTGTGAAGTTGTCAAGAGGTGCTGGTGTTTACTGTGTGTCTGGATTGTTGGAAGAAAGTGGTGATGCTGTGTGTGCCAGGGAAGTGGTGGTACCTACTGTTCATGGTTTAAGAGTTGGTGGCATCACAGCAGTGTTTTGACTTGTATTCCTGGTGGTGATCATTTTATCCTTAGGGGTGAAGAATCAAAACTCAACTTTGGAATCTCTTTAAACCCTCTATTGTTCAGAATTAGCATTTTCATCTAGATCTCTTTGCTTAAGGAAAACGTAGTGGAAGCAAAATGTTTGATTCAGATTGTGAAGTGTATTATTTTCAGAGAGTGTAAATACTATAAAAGCACATTCAGGTCAGGGTATCCTGATCCTAACTCCGACATTCTAACCTACAAATCATTTCCAAGTCCTGTGGGGCTCTGTCCTGCTCATGCTGTTTATTTAAATACCAAAATGTTTACAATTTCTCATTTTAGTTTGTATAGCAAACACTTATCCATGTTTGCAACCCTAACCACCTTCCAGTTTGAATCTGCTTAAATGTCTCAATCATTATGACCTCTATGTGTCCCACAGCAGCCATCAATATGTCACTAGCACACAAGCACTTGAAGAACTACCCCAGATTGCAAGCAGCTTGTATCTAATATATACAAATTGCTCTCTGGTCTCTTGCTCCTAGCACAACGTCCTCTTTTTTTGTATCTGAAATTCATCATGGATAAATTGCAGTCTGTTTAGCAGATGCATTGAAGAAATGTAGCTCCATATTGATACAACCCAGTGAGAAAGAGGTCTAGGGTTCCCTTTCAGCCTTCACCTGGTCTTGCTGTAACAGGGTTTAATTTTAAACACTGTTTTTAGCTCCCCCTTGGCGAATCCTTGTTCACCGCTTTCCAATAATAAGGCAATAAAAAACAGCACAAACTGGCTTTCATGGTTTAAAGAAGAAAAGTTGAAATTTATTAAACTTGAACTTAAACTCTAATTCGGTTGATGCCTGTGCCCATGACGTGCCCACGCTAGTATGCATACGCAATACACACATGCAAATAGAGACAGAAAAGAGCAGAAGAAAAATAAAGTGGAAAAGTTTGAGGCAATATCTGAAGAGTTTTTGTTACGGTTCTTCAAGCTCACTGTAGAGTCCTTGATTGTAGGTAGATCTTGCTTTTCATTGGGGCCCGGTATTCTTCTTAAACCTTGTTTGCTGCAGGAGACTTTTCTCTCTTGGGGTTCATATGTCTTCAGTGGATTCAGTGGCTTGTGAGAAAGAGATGGGAGCAGACAAAGGAACAAAGAAAATTACAGCACAGGAACAGGCCCTTTGGCCCTCCAAGACTGCGCCGATCCAGATCCTCTATCTAAACATGTCGCCTATTTTCTAAGGGTCTGTATCTCTTTGCTTCCTGCCCATTCATGTATCTGTCTAGATACATCTTAAAAGAGGCTATCGTGCCCTCGTCTAGCACCTCCGCTGGCAACGCGTTCCAGGCACCCACCACCCTCTGCGTAAAGAACTTTCAACGCATATCCCCCCTAAACTTTTCCCCTCTCACTTTGAACTCGTGACCCCTAGTAATTGAATCCCCCACTCTGGGGGAAAAAGCTTCTTGCTATCCACCCTGTCTATACCTCTCATGATTTTGTACACGATTCAGTCTGGGAGCAAACAGACTTTCTCTCCAAACCGTTTCTACAATTCAAAAAAGACTCAGGTTGCCCAGCAGATTAGTCATGTGACTAGCTGGTTTGACCACGTCCATTTGTGTATTCAGCCAATTTAGCAGTCAACCTGGAATGCGAGCTCCCCCACTTTCAACGTCTGGTGATCAAAAGTCCATTGTGGGTTGAATGTGTCAGGGAATGGTCCTTTGTCCTTTCCAAGCACTGTCTGTTAATATGCAAATGTCTTTCCAGCCAAGGGTCCATTGTGGGTTAAATGTGTCAGGGAATGGCTGCTTTGTCCTTCCAAATTCTGTTGATATGCAAATGTCTTTCCAGCCAAGATCTGGCAATTTTTTAAAGCAAGTCCCTTCAACAACAGTTTGAAATTTCATGTCCATGTTGTGAAATTAATATGCCTCATGCTTGGCAGGTGGCGGTCTGCAGGACAAATGTTAGGGCTTATAATCAAGGGTAGGAAGATCTCTTAATGGGAGTGCAAGGATTAGTTCCTGAATTTGTTGCAAGAAGTTCACTTGACATAAAATGATGAAATTTGCTGAGAAGCTTAAGAGTTAAATACTTTTTGCCTACTCAGCAGGTTTTAATACTGTAGCATTATAACTTGCATATATTTAAGAAAGAATCTAGCTTTGTGCTTGCAGTATGCAGTTTAGTGGTTTTTAAAAAAAGAATGGTTATGAATAAAGTATTCATGGAATGGAATTTGTGCAGCCACATCACAGTCAAGACTGATGAGGTCAGAATGACTCAAACCATTGCACCTGCTCAAAGGTTGGGTTTTTTCTATTTATACTAAAGAGCCTTACATTTTCATTTCCTACAATAACCAGAGCAATGAGCTGAAACTAAGGATCGTTGCCAACTGGAAACCATTTTTTTAAGTGAGTGATTAATAATATAAATACCTTCAAAAACTTCGATGGTATCCGCCTCCACACATTCTCGTTTCACTGATTTTGAAGACTGCAGCTTTTGGGGAGCAGACTTTGATGGCCTTTTCTATTAAATGAGCAGAAAAGTCTAAGAAACTCCTACGGATGGAAAAAAATGATAGAATTTGTGTTCTGTTATAATATCAATTTTTATTGCAGTTATGAAGACCCTTGAGTTGAATCTCTTTTCATCTCAGGTGACTTCAGTTAAGAAGTATCTGAGCATTTCATTGTATACAGACGCATGCTCAAACCAGCCTGAGGGCAGATCTAGAGCAACCTGACTCAGGAAGTCTGTCTGTGGCTGGTAAATCTCTATCCTCAGACATTAGTGCAGTTTCCAAGGGTTAAGTGGTTCTCTAACCATTCTAAAGCACTGAAATAGCCCTAACCAAAATCACAAATGATATTGTGTACTATCCCTCTTCATCATTCTCAACCTATCTGTAGCATCCTTGACCCTGGCTGAGCTTCCAAGCCCATATCCTCTCCATCACAAAAACCACCAACTTCCACCTCCATAATATTGCACCATCGCCTCTGAATTGGCCTATCCATTGCTGAAACATTCGTCCTTGCCTTTGCCACCTCCAGACTTAAACTATTCAAATGCTCTCCTGGCTGGCCTCCCATTCTTCCCCTACAATGAACTTCAACTCATCCAAAACTCTGCTGTCTATATCCTATCTTGCATCAAGTCCCACTCACTAGTCACCCCCGTCCTCGCTGATCTGCATTGACTCCAATTTAAAATTCTTATCCTCATATTTAACTCCCTTCATGGCCTCACCCTTCCCTATATATGCAACCTCCTCCAGCTCTATAAACCTGTGCAGAACTCTGCATTTCTTTGACTCTAGCATCATGTGCATTGCAATTCCTTTCGCCCCACCATTGGCAACCATGCCATCAACCATCTCAGCCCTAAGCTGCTTCTCCTTCACCTCCCTCACCTCAAGATTCTCCTTAAAACCAAGCTTTTGGTCACCCTTTTTAATATCTTCTCATTCAGTTCTGTGGCGGACTTTGTTTGATTTAAGCTGCTGTGAACCATAAATACAAATTGTTTGGAATGGAGCCTTACTGTTTGGAATGGAGCCAGTTCTGAGGGACATGGGATATCTGCATAATTACCATCACCCAAAACAACCTAGCCAGTGCAAGACACTACACTACTTGACAATCACCATACAGATAATAAAATTGTTAATAAAGACAGAAAATGCTGGAAATCCTCATCTGATCTTTCCGCATCTGTGGAGGGAGAAACAGAGTTTACGTTTCAAGTCAATGATCTTACATCAGAACTGGGAAAAGTTAGAAATGTAAGGTTTTAAGCTGGTGAAATGGGGGAGGGTGGGAAAAAAGAACAAAAGGGAAGGTCTGTGATAGGGTGGAAGACAGGAGAGACTAAATGACAAAAGAGTTAGTGGTGTAGGGCCAAAGGGACAGGTGATGGAACAAGAAAAGAAACAATAAATGTGCCTAGGGCAGGTGTGTTGTCACCTGAAAGCCAAACAAAAGAAAAATCAAAACATGGGAAGAAAAGGAAACAAAATGGGGGCAGAGATTGCAGTCTGAAATTGTTAAATTTAAGTGTTGAGTCCAAAGGCTGTAAAGTGCTTAACTGAAAGATGAGGTGCTGTTCCTTGAGCTTACATTGAGCTTCATTGGAACACTGCAATAAGCCAAGGACAGAGAGGTCAGCATGAGAGCAAGGTGGTGAATTGAAGTGAAAGGCGACCTGTAACTCGGGGTCATGCTTGCAGACTGAACAGAGGTGTTCCCCAAAGCGATCGCCCAATCTGCGTTTAATCTCTCCATTGTGAAACAGACTGCATTGTAAACGGCGAATGCAGTATCCTAAATTGAAGAAAGTACACGTAAATCGCTATTTAACTTGGAAGGAGTATTTGGAGCCTCGGCTGGTGAGGAGAGAGGAGGTAAAAGAGCAGGTGTTGCATCTCCTGTGCTTTCATTGAAAAGTGTCGTGGGAAGGGGACGAGGTGTTGGGGGTGATTGAGGCGTGGACCAGGGTGTTGTGGAGGGTGTGGTCCCTTTATGTTTAAAAATATTAAAGAAATTTGCAGTCAATGTTGATTTCCATGGAAAACTGGGAATACTTAGAATTTCTTTCCTTCTAAGTGTCATCTCTGAGTGAGAAGAATGTGGGTTCAATGTGGATCCTATTCCAGGACTTGAGCACTTAATCTAGGCTGGCATTTAGTGTAGAATTCCCTCAGTACTGCATTGATCAGAGAGGCCATTTTTGAAATAGAACAGCAAGCCAAGGCCCTGTCTGCCCTTTCAGGTGGATGCAAAAGGTCCCACAGTATTATTTAAAGAAAAGCAGCAGGAGGGTTTTCCATGTACTGTGGCCAACGTTTATCCCTAAACCAACCCCACCAAATAAAATTATCTGGTCATCTATCTCTTCTGTTTGGAGGACCTTGCTGTGTGCAAGCTAACTGCTGTTTTCCTTACATTACAATAGTTACTATACATCAAAAGCAGTTCATTGGCTGTGTAGTGTTTTGGGACATCCTGAATTGTAAAAAGCACTATATACATTAACTTCTCTCTCCCTTTGTCTCAACCGCTGTAAAAAATAAATAAATAAATAAAAACCTTGAACAGGATGTGTTATTTGATTTCCTTCATTGCAAAGTACTAATTTATCATCCCGTAGTGAAACTTAAATTGGCAAATTCTCTGGATATTTCTCTCTTTTATACTTGAGGTTATAGTGAGCTTTCCTCTTGAATCACTGCATTCCTTATAGAGACAGTGCTACAACAATGGTGTTGGGTAGGTAATTCCAGGATTTTGATCGAATGATGATGAAGAAACAGCAATGAATGTCCAAGTCTGGATGGTTTGTGACTCGTAAGTGATGATATTCCCATCACATTTGCTGTTTTTGTTCTTCTTTGTGGTAAAGGCTGTGGGGCTGGGAGGTACTAAGCCTGGTAGATGTTGGAAAGACTTTGAAGGATCAGGAGAGCAACTTGTCGCAGAGTATCCAGCCTCTGCCCTGTTTGGGGGACATAATGTTGATGTGGCTGATTTAGTCAAGCTTCTGGTCAATGGTGACCACATCTCCACATCAAGATGTTGATGGTGGGGCGATGACTCTGGGTATGACAGGTCAGTGGAAAGTCTCTCTTTTTTTCTTCTTTGATCTTGGCCTGGCATTTATGTGATGTAAATAATCTAAGAACCAGTCAGTTGTTTACTGTTAGGTTTGTAAGAAAAATATTGCAGCGGTAAAATGAATATCTTCAAGCACTACATTTGCCTCTCTGATTAGCTAAAGAGTATTTTCCCTGTTTTTTACCCCCTGCAGGATCTATCCCATTAAGGACGTTCCTATAGAGAGTGAGGCACTCACTAGATGGCTCTACCAACGGTTTGTAGAAAAAGAGGAACTCTTGGCACATTTTTATGAAACAGGTGAGTTCTGCTTAGCTGCTCAGGATGTGAAAAGGGCTTAAATTTTACAATCTTTTTCTGAGCCATGGACCTTATTGTATGACTTATATTGTGTCTTAGCAACACAATACAATCCAAAGTCCTTTTTACCTTGCCAATGGTTTTTGATTAGATTAGAGATACAGCACTGAAACAGGCCCTTCGGCCCACCGAGTCTGTGCCGAACATCAACCACCCATTTATACTAATCCTACACTAATCCCATATTCCCAACAAACATCCCCACCTGTCCCTATATTTCCCTACCACCTACCTATACTGGTGACAATTTATAATGGCCAATTTACCTATCAACCTGCAAGTCTTTTGGCTTGTGGGAGGAAACCGGAGCACCCGGAGAAAACCCACGCAGACACAGGGAGAACTTGCAAACTCCACACAGGCAGTACCCGGAATTGAACCCGGGTCCCTGGAGCTGTGAGGCTGCGGTGCTAACCACTGCGCCACTGTGCCGCCCTGGTCTTGGCACACAGCTTGTGAACTTTGAATGATTCACCAGCAGTGACTCCCAGGCCCTGTAACCTTTTGCAAACACCACTGCATTGGAGTTCACTAGACTCAAAGACTGTGTTTATCCACACTAAAGGACACCAACTACACACAGAGCCAATCCCCTAACTTATTTTAATCGATATGGGAACTTACTGGTCTGAAGAGTTCAGCTACTCACTGAATACTGTTACCTAAGTTGCTGTTGCTTGCAAGAAGGCAGCTTTCATTTTGGAATTTGCAGTATGCCATATGTAACTTCAGCAGTACTTTGAATTCTATAGTTGTAAATAAATACTGCAGAGCTCCGTGGAGAGCCGGCATGGACTGGATGGGCTGAATGGCCTTCTGTGCCATAAATGATTCTATGGCTCTAATTCTAAATAGTTTTAAAAACATCTTCAGTCCTACAGGAACAAAAACCATTTTCAACAAGCCAAATTCCCAGTCTGTATGCTCTATTTGATTATTTTTATGACTAGTGTCAGGCAAACGCCCCCCCCCCCCGCCCCCAACCTGCCAAGACTGAGGCGCACATGATTTCACCACATGAACATTAAAACTTAAAATTGCAAGCCCCTGACTGAAAAGACATTTGCATAGTAACTAGTAGTGTTGGAACAAAGGGACTAGTCCTTGCCCTAATACACAGAAGAGACCTGGTCAAACCAATCAGTCATGTGACCACCTGCTGGCCAACTAGGGGAGTTTCAAATTGGAAAAACTGAATTTGAACTTCCAACGAGGAAAAGAACTCAGAAAGCCGTGTGCTCCCAGTTGGAACAGAACCTCCACTCCAGTCCTGCCTACCTCCATCTCTTTCCCATGGAACTGAATCTTGTGAAAACACGTGAACCTCTGAGATAAGTGTCCTACATGAACAAGGTTTAAGAAGAACACTGGGCCCTGACAAATGGCCAGACTACCTAAAATTAATTGAGCGCAAAGCACAGTAAACAAGAAACTCTTCTGATATTGCCTCAAACCCCTCTCAACTATATTTTTTTCTCCTCTTTTCTGTCCCTATTTGCTTGTGTGTATCGCGTGTGCATGCTAGCATGGGTGCGTTATATATCCGTAGGCGTTAACTGTAATGGTGTTTAAGTTTAAGGTTTAATAAATTTCACTTTCCTTCTTTAAACCTGAGAAAGCCTGTTAATGCTCATTTCTTTGCCTTATAATTGGAAAGCTGTGAACAAGGATTCACAAAGGGGGAGCTCAAGATACAGTCTGTTAAAAATAATTCCTGTTCCAATAAGACCAGGTGAAGACAGTAGTAGACCCCGAGACACCTATCTCACCTGGTCGTAATACCGGTTTCTGAGAATTTTGGCATTTGTGATAATTGAATCAGATTCTACCCCCTTGACTGTATTGATGGAATTTTATGCTCTCCCCTGCGGTAGGTTTGGAGGTGGGGAGAGCATAAAATCAGGTGGGATGGTAGTGGGTGGGGGACCCCGCCTCCGCCGAAATTTAGTCTGGGGCAGGAAAGTCTGTGAACAGCCTTCCGACCCCGCCGCCAATTGAGGTCCTTAACTGGGTAATTAACCCCCAATTAAGGGCCTCCGCTCACTGCAGCTGCAAGCAACCATGCAGCGGGCAGCCCTGCTGCCGCACGGGGAGCACAGCACGATAAACCATGCAGGCTACTTCCTGGCTCCAGTGGGGGGGGATCCCTCGTTCAAAGACACTTAGTGCCTCAACGACCTAGCGTTGTGGGGAGGGGGGGCCGCTGAGGGCCCCCCCTGGAGCCCTTCCGTCCTGACCTACCTTAAGCGTGGTTCCAGCACCACTCCTCAGTGTCTGGTCGTTGCAGCTACAGCAGCAGCCACTGCTTCTGATCGGCCTTCAGCTCTGCAAGGCCGGGACTTCAGCTCTGCAAGGCCTTCCGGCGATGGATCCTAATTACTATGGAAGGCCCACCGCTGTCCAGTTAAGTGCCTGATTGACACTAAATTCAGCAGGCCTTCCGTAAAAGATGGGGCGTGGGATCTTGGCGTTGGTTTCCTGCCACATGGGTAATTGCAGCTGCAGCCGGAGGAAGCCCTTAATTGGGGGTTAATTACCCAGTTAAGGGTCTGAATTGGCAGTGGAGTGGGAAAGCCGTTCACAGGCCTGCCCACCCTGGACAAAATTTTGGCGGTTTTATGTTCTCCCTGCTTCCAAACCCGCCATGGGGGACAGCATAAAATTCCACCCTTGGTGTCATATTTGACCCAGAAATGAGCTTCCGACCACATATCTGCACCATCACTAGACCATTTATTTCCACCTCCCATAACATTGCCTGGCTCCACCACTGCCTCAGCTCTACTGCTGAAACCCTCATAAATGCCTTTGTTACCTCTAGACTTGACTATTCCAAAGCACTCCTGGCCAACTGGCACCACCCTATCCTCCATAAACTTGAAGTCATCCAAAACTCTGCTGCCCATGGCCTTACTCGCACCAAGTTTCATTCATCTGTCACCCCTGTGCACACTGACCTACATTTAAGCAACACCCTGATTTTAAAATTCTCACCCTTGTTTCCAAATTCTTCTATGGCCTCACCCCTCCCTATCTCTGTAATCTCTTCAGGCCCACAACCCTCCAAGATATCTGTGCTCATCTAATTCTGGCCATTCCTTCAGCTCCCTAGGTCCGAAGCTCTGGAGTTCCCTCCCTAAACCTTTCCATCTCTCTATCTCTCTGTCTTTCCAAGACACTTCTTAAAACCTATCTCTTTGACCAAACTTTTTTGCCATCTGTCCTAATATCACCTTATGTGGCTCAGTGTGAAATTTTACTTTATAAAGTGCCTTGGGACATTGTATTACATTAAATGTGCTATATGAATACAAGTTGTTGTTGTTGTAGTGTTAAAAGCATATCCCCAGAATAGCAAGTGGCAACATATTAATCATTTAGTGGATCTTGGAAACCAATGCCATCTGCACAAAAGCAATCTGCCAGCAGCAAGACATGCCATATGGTCATGTTTTCTCTCACCTGAGATTCTACCCTGGAATTTTGTTCAAATTATGTCAGTCCTGTTACCTGATAATACTTGCAGTTGAGAGACATGCATTTTGAGTTGCTCCTGTTAATATTGTAGCCTGTCATGCAGAGGTACATGGACTAAGCAAGTAGGATATGAGGTTACAGTATCATGCTTATTATTCAGCAAGATAATAGCCTCTGTATTTATGAGAGTTCTAAGGACCTCCCAGTCATAGTTCATGTAACAGAATAAGGGGAAAAGATGTTAGAGAATTCATATTATGTACCTTAGTGTAGACTAAATGCTGGGGAGGTACTGCTATAATCCATTTTATGGAGGCAGGGTCAAGACCAAAATAACAACCTTGAAGTTAGTATTAATTCATCAAATAACAATTTAGCTACATGGTCACCTGTGCTGTGAAGATTGGTGATGGTGTAACCCATCTGTTCTGGATGAATGATGTAAATAGTCACTTTGACTAATCTTATATCCATAATTTTTCACTAGAATCTCCTGAAAAACATGATGTTAACATTTGATTGGCTCTGTCCTACAACTTCAGGCCATTGTGAATCATGTTGGACATAACTATCCCTGTTTCAAACGTATCCTGACACAGTATTTTTTAAATAAAGGGCACTAAATTGCTTTCATTAACTTTACAGAACTACATTCGGAAACCCCCTCTTTCAGGAGATCTCTGAAATGTAATTTAGAAATGCTGAACCTCTGCCAGTTCAAATGATATAGGATAGACTCTATCATCATCTGAGGTTCAACCAACTATCTTATTGCAGAAGAAGCCGTTAAGTTCTGGAGCATGATTGGGTGAAAAAAATGTCAAATCATAGAAGTTACAGCCTGAAGGAGGCCACTTGCCCACTGAACCAGTGCTACCACCAACTCTTCAACTGGACTTCTCTCTCCTAATCCCATTTGTCTGCCTTTTCCCCATAACCTTTTATAATTTCCTTTTCTACACTGTTCATTTATATAGCACCTATAACCTTAAAAAAAAAAGTACCAAGGTGCTTCGCAGAGGCACAATGCAATAGAAATAGACACCAAGCCAAGTAAGGAGATGATCAAAGGCTTGGTCAAAGAGGTGGGTTTTAAGGAGGGTTTTAAAAGATGAGAGGAAGATGGTGAGGCAGCGGGGTTGAGGAGGGAATTCCAAAGCATGGGACCTAGACAGCTGAAGGCACTGCCAGCAATGGAAGGCAGAGAGAGGGATGGTTGCATGGGAGGCCAGAGTTGGAGGAATGCAGAGTTCTGGGGGGAGGATATTAAAAGGGCTGGATGAAGTTAAAGATAGGGTGGAGGTGATAGGGATTTAAACACAAGGAATGAGAATTTTAAATTGGAAGCAATGGAGGACTTCAAGCCAATCTTGCATGAATAAAGATGGGATAATGGGTGAGCTGGACATGGATGTGGTTAATAGAATTTTAGATGAATTTAAGTTTTTAAGTGTAAAGGATGAGAGGCCAACCAGGTGAGCATTGGAATGGCCAAGTATGGAGGTGACAAAGGAATGGTATGAGTGTTACAGAGCAATGTCATGGAGATGGAAGTAAGCAGTCTTTGTGATGCAGAGTATGTGGGTTGGAAGCTCAGCTTTTGAGATCAAATACTGTTGTGCTCTGCATCTTTTTCATGCTGCTGCTACTTGTCTTCCTAATTCCTTACTGCCTTTTAGAGCCTTTCTCTTCCAGAAGGTGACCCACTTGTATGGCAAAGTTATACTATCCTTGACCACCGCGTCAACCTATATTCCAGACCAATCCAGGGATCCGAAGCATGTTTGTATAATATGCTTTATGATAACTCTGGGGCGCAATGGACTTCATTATAGTGGTGCTCAGCTGGCCTCCTGGGAAAGCATAGACATAACAACAGCTGTGCCTTAATGGGTCCAATGGTAAGATTGGAGGGTAGCTAATGTAACCCCACTATTTAAAAAGGGAGGTAGAGAGAAAGCAGGGAATTATAGACCAGTCAGCCTGACGTCGGTAGTGGGGAAAATTCTAGAGTCCATTATCAAAGATTTTATAGCAGAGCACTTGGAGAACAGTGGTAGAATCGGACAGAGTCAGCATGGATTTACGAAAGGGAAATCATGCTTGACAAATCTACTAGAATTCTTCGAGGATGTAACTAATAGAGTTGATGAGAGGGAGCCAGTGGATGTGGTTTATTTGGACTTTCAGAAGGCTTTCGACAAAGTCCCGCATAAGAGATTAGCATGTAAAATTAAAGCGCATGGGATTGGGGGTAGTGTATTGCGATGGATAGAAAATTGGTTGGCGGACAGGAACCAAAGAGTAGGGATAAATGGGTCTTTTTCCGAATGGCAGACAGTGACTAGTGGGGTACCGCAGGGGTCGGCGCTAGGAACCCAGCTATTCACAATGTACATTAATGATTTAGATGAGGGAACTAAATGTGATATCTCCAAATTTGCAGATGACACAAAACTGGGTGGGAGGGTGAGTTGTGAGGAGGATGCAGAGAGGCTTCAGGGTGATTTGGACAAGTTGAGTGAGTGGGCTAATGAATGGCAGATGCAGTATAATGTGGATAAATGTGAGGTTATCCACTTTGGTAGCAAAAACAGGAAGGCAGATTATTATCTGAATGGCTATAAACTGAGAGAGGGGAATATGCAATGAGACCTGGGTGTTCTGGTAAACCAGTCATTGAAGGTAAGCATGCAGGTCCAACAAGCGGTAAAAAAGGCAAATGGTATGTTGGCCGTCATTGCGAGAGGATTTGAGTACAGAAGCAGGGATGTCTTGCTGCAATTATACAGGGCCTTGGTGAGGCCCCACCTGGAATATTGTGTGCAGTTTTGGTCTCCTTATCTGAGGAAGGATGTTCTTGCGATAGTGGGAATGCAGCGAGGGTTTACCAGACTGATTCCTGGGATGGCGGGACTGACATATGAGGAGAGATTGAGTCGGTTAGGATTATATTCGCTGGAGTTCAGAAGAGTGAGGGGGTATCTAATAGAAACCTACAAAATTCTAACAGGACTTGACAGCATAGGTGCAGGAAGGATGTTCCCTATGGTGGGGGAGTCCAGAACCAGGGGTCATAGTCTAAGGTTTTGGGGTAAACCTTTCAGGACTGAGATGAGGAGAAATTTCTTCACCCAGAGAGTGGTGAGCCTGTGGAATTCGCTACCACAGAAAGCAGTTGAGGCCAAAACATTGAATGTTTTCAAAAAGGAGTTAGATCTACCTCTTGGGTCTAAAGGGATAAAAGGATATGGGGCGATAGCCGGAACATGCTACTGAGTTGGATGATCATCCATTATCATAATGAATGGCGGAGCAGGCTTGAAGGGCCAAATGGCCTAATCCTGCTCCTGTTTTCTATGTTTCTATGGGTGCTGAGCGATACAGTTCAGGGAGATCCAGAGGAGGAATTTTTTTTTTTAATCATCCAGCCCAAAAAAAAAAATTGATCAATTTTCGTGATCTCTCTTGGAAAGGTAATGGATGTGGCAAGTATTGGAGGTTAGCTGTGATGTCTTCCATGATAAAACAGCCTCCCAATTGTGTGTATTCTCATACATGAACAGTGACCACATGGGTGAAGTGCTGCATTGCTGCCTTCAGGAAATTTGAGATTTGAGTGGGTGGAATTTTAAGCAACATCTGTTTAAAAGTAATTTTAAAATATTATGTAAATGATGAAGGTTGAGTGATATTTAGGACAAATGTATGCACCGTTCATCACTATCTCTGGAGTTTGTGGAAGCTGAGAGTTCTTGTGGTGCAGTGTCTCAATTTGGTTTTATATTAGTCTTCCAGAAAGAAAATACTGTATTACTTTAATACTCTGTACACAAATTGTGACATGTACTTTGTGTTGTGACTGTAATTGCTTGCTCATTTTGTTATAAATGAGTTGTACTGTCATTTTGTTTTTATTTTTGAGATGATGCAAGAAAATACCTGACTCCCAATATGAATCCACATAGGAAGCAAAGAGGAAATCTTGTTGCATAGAATCATCTTTGTATAAGGACAACCTGGTTACTTTCCTCATGTGTTTCTTTCACCTCCAAGGTGTAGTGTGTTCCATCTCTGAGAGGGAGGAAAGGTCAGGAGGTTTACAGCTTGTGCACCTGTGACCGATTGGCATCATTAATGACTGTAAACCTACAGCTTTCCGTAGCCATGTTATTTCCTCAGGTGGAAGAAAAAAATCAGAGGGGGAAGGACTGTTGAATTTTGAAGTGGATTATTCATTGGATAAAAATTAAACAGAGCATGCTCCCTTTTACCAAGTCACTAAGAATACTGAAAAAAGTTTGTTTTTGTTTTTGCAGGAGCATTCCCACCTCCCAAAGGTCAAACAACAGCGACCTCCAGAGCTATGACCCTTGACCCATTGTGGCTCTTCCTAGTACAGCTAATGGGATTTCTTTCTGGCTACATGTGGTATAATGTACTGCAGTATTTCTATCACTGCCTGGGGCTCTAGGAATTTTGAGAACTAAAACATTGAATTAGGACTTGAACCCAAGCACATGTGTCAATGTCCATGTGTGGATGTAAATGTTTCTTGAAGGATGATAAAAAAAAAAAGGATGGATTGGTTGCCTGTCATTTTTCGTCAAGATTTTTAGACTCAAATTTAAAATATTAATCCAGATCATCAAGTCTACAACCTGGTGTTAAGAGTTCTGACATGTTTACATGGTCCTTAAACACCCTCACTGTTTAATTATGCTGCATATCTACAGATATCCTCCTTGAGAGAAAAAAAACATCGGAGAATACTTCAAGTTATTGCAGTAAAATTCATACCATCAATTTCTATTGCTTCAGGAGGCAAAATTATTAACAGACAAGACTATTAGGAGGAAGCCCACATCTCCTAGCTTTCCCATATTAAAATGATCCTGATGAGAAACTCAGCAGAGCTGCCACACTTTTATATATTATTGGCAGTGAGAAGTGTTTCCCATAGCAGTTATTCAATATACTTTGTTTTGTGATTCATTAAAAGACTGAAAGGTCTACAACAACTAAAATTCTAGTGATCACTGGCCATTAATTGTGACAGTGGCACTTAAATAGTTGCAAGCAAAATAGTTAGGAAAGCTGAAAAAACATGTTTCATTCAATTTCTAGTATGTATGATGCATTAAATCTGAGTAAAGTTTAGTTGAAATGACCAAATACAGTGATGCAACCAATCATGTAGTATCTTACAGTTAGTAAGAAGCTGCTAGTTGTAGTTAGTTCAGGAAAATTACAGCACTGCAGTTGCAGAATAGCCAGGCTGTCAGATGGCATTGAAAGTATTTGTTATTAAAGACTTCATACAATGGACTAGAAACAGCAGAAAAAAAAGTTTACAAATTAGTTATAAGTACAGGTCGTCTGAGTAACTTTTACTCTGCTCCTTTATTAAACTCAGTGATTCTGGCTGCATCTTTTATTGTACACATTCTACTGTTTAGTTGAATCGTGTAAATGTTACTGATGGATTGTATGAATTGATGCAGATGATTTTTAATCTTGGTCCATAAATCTGTTGAGTCTGAAGACGTTGTTGCGGTTGTTCCAATTTGATGACTTAATTTTCAAAGTATAAAAAAGCCTTGTGTCCAGACTCGTCTCTTGAACTTCAATATTTCATTTCAGTTAATGGGCTGGTAGCCTAGACGTTAAGTTGAGCATTTTACTGTCTGACACTGGATTCTGCCACCCACTTAAGAGACCAGTTCCATTGATCTCTGGGTCATTAGGATGAGCAAAATGTCTCTCATTGGGAAAAGGGAAAATAATTACTTGTGTATTCTAGTGTTTGGGGACTGAAGGTAGACACACTGGTTTATTTATTACTTAGAGTATGATGTGTGTCTTAAGTTAACATGTTCCATGTTAAAATTATGATGCAAAGCATTGGCAAAAGAATCTTAAATTGTTTTTTTTCCCCTCCAATCAGAAATGAAAGAAATGCACATGCAAAGTCCTCCTTCCTGCCTAAGTGTTTTAGGAGCCTGGGAGCTGTCTGTGCTCCTATATGTTGCTGGAAGCATTTGTGGTGGTCTGTTGCACTATGTTCCATTTATATATCCATCTTTTTCCTGCAGCAAGTGTGCATCCTGTTGGTTAAGCATGGTACTGCATTGGCAGAAAAGGTGTGGAGCAGTTGATAGCTCTTTCCGTTCTTTACTGCAGCAATAGATACCATGGAGATGACAGCCATCAAAAAAGGCAAATGCCCTATTTTGATCAGCCAGCAATTTCAAAGTGCTATTTGGTAACCAGTCAGCATGTGTATTGTAAATGAGTATGCATTATGAAGTAAAATATTTAATACAGGAGTTTGGAATCCTGAATGGAAGCTATTCAAACAGCCCTACTTTGAAACCAGAAGTTACAACAACGTAAAATACAGCAGGATGAGAGGAAGGGAGAGTTAGCTAATTAAGCATGATATAGAATAGTTTTTAAAAAAAATTAAGAATTATAGAATCTATATACAGCAGATGGTGATATGTTCAGCTTTTTGCAGAAATGCATAAGAATCTTGTAAATGACAAAAATGATGTGATCACTCTCTTTCTCTCAACTCCAACCCCCCACCTTTTCCCTCCATAAGGAGACAACTCTTAACTTCATAACCTTTAGTTTAAGCACTGTCATACACCAGTTGGCTCTTGGTTACATTTAAATATTTAAACACTGAGAGAAAAAGCAACATTGATATTGAATTACTGAATTGTTTGGTCTGAGTGTATTGGGGCCCTTATAAAGAGTGAGCTTTTCGTGTACTTCAATTTCAGTGTTAATTGTTGTAACTTCGACTAGTCTGAAATCCTTATTTCTCTCAATTAGATATCAGGATGCTACAGTAAAACTACGATGGGAGACTACAGATATCAAAGTAATGATAAAATAGTTGCGGAGACCTGCTACATGCCACAAGGCAGTACTGGATTTTTGTTTCAGTAATTTTGGGATTGTCAACACAGAAATGTTAAAATAGTGATTTAAAGAAGTCTAACTTGCTGGATAAGGTTATTGTATATATGGTGAGGTTCCAACGCATTTGGCTTTTGTTTTTCAATTGCATTTAATATTACATGACTTGAGATTGTCTGCTTTAAAATGTCAGTATTTCTGCTTTAAGAAGTAGAAAAATGGTTTAAATTGTTTTATACATCTGCGGTGTCCCAATTGTTGGCTTTTTATGGGTTTGATTTTAGAAATAAATCTAACTACATTTTTGCAATTTTTAAGATATACTATGAGAACCCTCAATGGAGTTGCACTAGATATAATTTTAGACAGGACTGTTTCTTAGTAACGAGACTGGTGTAATACAAAACAATACAGATAGAAGCGGTGACCGTGGAGGGCGGAAACCAGCCTGACACCTCATCCAGATCACCCTATGAACTAATCTTCCCTTTTAATTTAATTTTGTTTGCCAATTCCACATCACTTGCACGTCAATCATTCATCTCACTCCAGCCTTCAAAGTTGCAGTCATCCAATGCTGGCTAATGCAGATCATATCTCTACTGCTGTTCAACTTCAAACTAAAATAATTCAAACAACAAAAATGAGCTGAAGAATTGAGTAAACATTATTACTGCCCTTCCCACCCCACCCCTAATTCTATACAGTTACCTCCTCTGGACTAATCCTGGAACAAAAATAGACCAACAAAATTTTACCTCACATTCTTCAGTGTGGCTGAACACTTTGTGTTTGAGCTCATCTTTCTGGTCTTTCAGCTGCAGGGATTCCTGTCCTTAGTTGGTTTGCGCACTGCATCAGCTCTCTGGGTTCCTCTTCATGCCTAGCTCCTGTGTACCTTACCATAACTGCAATCCATACTCTATCCGTCCCTATAGCATCTATACCAAGATGACTGTAATTGCCTCAAGATGGATTCTCCCTTAAAGTTACTCAAAACATGCAACCTGGAAGCATGTACAACCAATACAAAAATATATAAATGGGTTAAAATGTAAAGTAATGGGATTTTTTATATAAATAAATTTGGCTGTAGTATTTCAGAAAAGAGAATCAATTGGAAGTCTGAAGTTAAAGTAAAAATGATACATATCTCCAGCTACACAGATAAATTTTAACCCTTAACTTCTAAATTTGACTGAATATCAGTTACTAACCGATCCATCTGTTTTCTCATCTAGCTTGGGTTAAAATGCGGAGGTAGGATGTACAACTGAAAGAGATAGGTACAGCAAAGACTCATTTAGCTAGGAGGCAAACCAGAGCAGTTACTGTTTTATGGAGGGTAACAAACGAGTAGGTAATTAGTCTCGTGTCTTCTGAAGGTGGGTTCTTCTAATGTGTTACTTACAGAGTACTTTTTCCAATTTTGAATTTCTAGTGACATTGATCTCCTACAGAAATGTGGAGAATCCCATTAGTTCACATTTATACTTTTGGAGATAAAGATTTATTTCATTGAGGTCGGGGAAATGGCAGAGAAAACAAAATATTGGATTTGACAGCGTTGCCCCCCCCCCCCCCCTCCCCCATTTTCCTTGAAGAATATTTACTCCACTTGCTCCCCCAGCAACTTGTGGAATCCATGTGTCTGCATATATCTATGTTTTTGCTGAAGTAATGCTGCTAGTTCACAATATTTTTCTTGTAAAATATTTCATGTTATGAATGTTAATCTCTTGTGAGAAGAAACTAAAAATCCATGTAAAAGTTCCACATCAATGGGTGAACAAAGGTAGGGCTCCATATCCAGGTATGTAGCAATTCAGCAGGAAGCATTGAAAGCCACAGATGGGAATACTTCCTGAGCTGGCTTGCTAAATCCAAATCTGTTTGTTTTCCAGTGAGAGTCTAATGGAGGAGTTTGCAAAAAAATAATGTTATAAATCTGAAACAAATGAAGTTTAAATATTGCTGTTTATTTTCTATGGGCCCTGCATAGTTGACAGCTGTGTTTGAATTTTATTCTTGCCATTTTCTTTTAAAACATGCTGTTTACAATGTTTTTAATCTTAACTAGTACATACGTCCTCGACCAGGTTACTCTTGATGTCAAACTGCAAAAACCTTGATAATCTTTGTACCTAATTGTATTCATTGTTTTACAACTATTGTATACTAAAATATGCACAGAAGGGATATTAATAAAATAATACATTAAAAATGTGCTGAATACTACGTCATTTCTAAAGATGAGGACTTTTCAAGCCTGCCATCTTGTTTATATACACTATTAGGGAAATAATTTCATAGCTAGGTTTTCAAGATTGCATGTTGCTGTGTACAGTAATGTGTGCGTGACAATGACGCAGTTCAATGCAGAGATCAATATTTTAAAGTTTTATTTTCTCTCTGACTCCACTATTCAGGGGAAACACTGTACAATGAGTCAATATAGCCCTATCCATACTTGCTAGTTTGATCAAAATCAATATTTTTTTATATCGCAGGACAAAAGACAGTTGTAGTTCATTCTCTGATCATGTATTAACCTGTCTTAGAGTTAATTGAGTCCCAACATTTATGTCATATGGTAAAAAGTAATTTCAATGGACAGAAAAATCTGGGAGACCATTTCAACTTAATTAGGCCCATGATTATTAATAAGGTATTGTTATAAAAGCAACTCTTCTTAAAATTTTAAAGGAATTTATGGTGAAGCTGAATAAATGTTGGACCAGTTTTTTTTAAAGGAAGCCATTAAGGGGGCACTGAGGGAGCTGGATTGGCAACAGTGTTGCTGGTTGTCACATCGTTCAGGTTGGAGATGGAGCTGAAACCCTGGTAATGGGCAGAAAAGTGACACGTGCTTCTTTGATTGGACAAACCCAGTAGTAACAGAGAGCACCTGGAAGGGTAGAAAACTGACTTGCTTTCTGGTTGTCAGTCAGTGTCTGTGTGGTATGACCTTCTGGAAGGAGATAAAGTCTGCTGCTGAAGTGTCAAAAAAGGACAGAAGACCACAACCCAGCTCGCTTTCCAGAAATTCCATAAAAGATTCTATGAAGTGCACTGTGCCGATTTGTCTTGCTTCCTGTATTTAAGGAAAGCCTGCTAAAATAATAATTCCCAACATCTCCGGAAGAGAACTGTCCCGGAAGATTCTAGTGACCTGTCTGCATGTGCTCAGAGGTTGGACTGTGTGCCAGTTTGGTGCAGTATATTTCATCTATTTTATTCATGGGTGGATGGGTGAGCAGTGATCTGCCCGGGTGTGTTGTTTTTTTGTCTAACAGAGCTCTGATCCAAAAATCCCTTTTTATTTTTTCGGTTAACCGGTGTACATGTGTGTGTGTGTGTGTGAAGGGACTAAGGTAAAAAGGAACTTTAAAAATTGGTTAAGATAGAAAGGGGACTTTTAAAAATTAATGTTGGATTTTTAAAAACTTGATCTGTGATATTGTTTTATTTCATTATTAGTTGAGACTTGTTTTATAATAAACTGTTAATTTTGTTTTTCAATAAAGAAACCTGGTTAGTGTGTTCTATTTTGGGTAAAATAGTGTATCTGATTGATCAATTGTTTCAGTAAGTGGGAAAATTTCTTAAATGTGTTGTGACCTGCGGCGAAGTGGGACTGAATTAACAGTGCATTCCTCCCGCCTTGGTTGTGACATATTTAATTGAGGGCTCTCTTTTGTCAGGATAAACCCAACGCTAACTATGTACGTGTAACTTACTATGTAAGTGGGTAATAATAATTGGAAAAGAAAAGACAAGAACCAGGTTTCTTGTGTAATAAAGTAAAGTTTACACCACTGAAATGTCTTTAACAGTTGCTGCGACTTTTCTGGGGAAGGAGAATGTATCCCTGAGTGATTTGAGATGCTTAACCAAGGTTAAACTAAAGGATTTGGCAGAGTTGTTGACATTACAGTTAAAATCAGGCGCTAAGGAAACAGACATAATTGAAGTAATAGCCCAACATTTGACATTGGAAGAAGGGGGCAGCAAATCAGAGGGTAATGCAGTTGAATTAGCTAAAATTCAGATACAAATGAAAAAACTTGAGCAGGAATTAGAAAAACTTAAAGCTTCAACAGGAAAAAGAAAAAACAATAGAATTTGAAAGACTTAAGCTTGAATTTCAAAGAGAAAGTGAAAGATAAGGAAGGGAATTCAAATTTTAAAAGATGGAACTAAGACGAAGGGTGGTCTTGACTCTCGTTAAAATTTTGCTGGGGAAAGATACGACTCCCATCCAGGATCCAGTGGAGAGTGTTTAAATTTGTGCAAGCCCGCCTCAAGTTTGAGGAAAGGGACTGTCAGGCAAGCCTGCCAAGACTGAGGCACACATTATTTCGCCACATGAACACTAAAATTTAAAATTGTGGCTGGGAAGAAAAGAGGCCCAATCAGAAGGAATTGTCAAGCCCCTGACTGGAAAGACATTTGCATGCTAGCAGACAGTGTTAGAACAAGGGACCCAGTCCTTGCTTCCCCAATACACAGAAGAAGTGGTCAGACCAGTTTAGTCACATGATTAGCTGCCTGTTGGTTTTTGAATTTGACCTGACCACAGAATTTTGAACTGTTTGCTCCTGGACTGAAAAGACCTCTCTCCTGTCTGCTCTCATCTCACTCAACAGTTTTGGAAACTATTGAAGACATATGAACCCCAAGAGAGAAATGTTTCCTGCAGTGAACAAGATTTAAGAAGAATACTGGGCCCTAATGAAAAGCATGAATTGCCTACAATCAAGGACCCTACAGCAAGCTCAAAGTTTAAAAAAATCCCTCTTCAGAGATTGCCTCAAACCTCTCCATTTTATTTTTCTTCTCTTTTCTGTTCCTGTTTGCACGTATGTATCACATGTGCATGCTAGCATAGGCGTGTTGTATTTCCGTAGGTGTTAACCGTATTAGAGTTTAAGGTTTAATAAATTTCACTTTTCTTCTTTAAACTGGTACGACCAGATACGAAAGGTGTCTAGGGGTCTGTTACTATCTTCATCTGGTCTTATTGTAGCAGGGTTTAATTTTAAACACACTGTTTTGAGCCCCCCCCCCCCCTGTTAATCCTTTCACAACTTTCCAATTATAAAGCAAATAAATGAGCACAAGTGGGCTTTCTTTGGTTTAAAGAAGAAAGATGAAATTTATTAAACCTTAAACTTAAACTTTAATATGGTTAACGCCTACGGATATATGGTGCACCCACGCTAGCATGCACACACGATACATGCAAATAGGGAAAGAAAAGAGCAGAAGAAAAGATAATGTGGTGAAATAATGTGTGCCTCAATCTTGGCAGGTGGGGGAAACTGTCCCCTCCTCAACCACATCTTTAGTTTCTGCCCTAGAGTATCACTGCAGGTATTATTCCGGGTAGTATCCTAGGTCCAACCATCTTCAGCTGCTTCATTAATGACCTTCCCTCCACCATTTCTTTGCCTTATAATTGGAAAGCTGTGAACAAGAATTCACCAAAGGGAGAGCTCAAAACACAGTGTATTTAAAAAATCAAACCTTGAACCATTGAGGCATTTGTCACAACCCCCTTATGACCAGCAATGCTGCTGCAGCATCCCCTTGCTAATTCACCCAACCTGCAATTACCCCTGAAACTCTGCCAGCCGATCGAGCCACTGCCCCTGTCTATTATTTCTCTCCAGAATGTTTGCTTACAAACCATGAAGTTCCTTGCCAGCCATGGCATTGTGGATAATTATATTGGCATAATAGCTTTGACTGAAACATAGCTTATGGGTGGTGACAGCTTACTCCTACTGACGGCTCCCTAGCTTGATATACTTTCCACCACCTGCCCTGCTCAAACTGCCATGGTGGAGGTTTAATCTTTATCAGCAAACCAGACCCTCTTATTAATCTGGTACGTTCTGTTACTATGAGCATTTCAGCTTGTTTGATCCTCCTCACCTCCTTTAAAACCTTCACTGTCCCCCTCCTCAACCACATCTTTAGTTTCTGCCTGAGGGCATTACTGCAGGAGTTTCTCAGGGTATCCTTGGTCCAACCATCTGCAGCTGCTTCATCAATGACCTTCCCTCCAGCATAAGGTCAGAAGTAGGGATGTTTGCTGATGATTAAACAGTGTTCAGTACCATTAGCAACTCCTCAGCTACTGAAGGTGTCCTTATCCATATGCAGCAAGACCTGGACAACATCCGGGCTTGGGCTGATAATTGACAAGTAACATTCGCTCATGTGTCAGGCAATGAACATCTCCAACAGGAGGGAATCTAACCACATCCCCTCGACATTCAGTGGCATTACCATCGCTGAATTCCCCCACTATCAATATCCTGGGTGTTACCATTGACCAGAAACTGAACTGGACCAGCCACATAAATACTGTGGTTATAAAAGTAGGTCAAAAGCTGGGAATTCTGCAGGAGTAACCCACCTCCAATCTCCCCAATGCGTGTCCATCATCTACAAGGCACAGGTCAGGAGTGTGATGGAATACTCTCCACTTTCCTGGTTGAGTGCGGTTCCAACAACACTCAGAAAGCTTGACAACATCCAGGGCAAAGTAGCCTACTTGATTGGTACCTCATCCACCACCTTAAACATTCACTTCCTCAACTACTGAAGCACAGTGACAGCAGTATGTACCATCAAAAAGCTGCACTGCAGCAACTCACCAAGGCTCCTTCGACAGCACCTTCCAAACCTGCGAACTCTTCTACCTGGAAGAACAACGGCAGCAGACGCATGGGAACACCACCACCTGTAAGTTCCCATCCAAGCCACACACGATCCTGACTTGGAAATATATCGCCATTCGTTCAGTGTAGTTGGATCAAAATCCAGGAACTCCCTCCCTAACAGCACTGTGGGTGTACCTGCACCAGATGGACTGCAACGGTTCAAGAAGGCAGCTCACCACCACCACCTTCTTGAGGGCAGTTAGGGATGGGCACCAAATGCTGGCCTCTCCAACAACACCCGCAACACATGAAACAAATATTTTTTAAAATCTGAACAAGCAGATGGGGCCTCTGTTTAACATCTCATCAGAAAGGTGGCACTTCCAGCAGTGTAATACTCCCTCATTATTGCACTGGAGCGTTAGCCTTGATTTTTGTACGTAAGCCATGGAGTGGAACTTGAACCCAAAGGTGACCCAGAGGCAAGAATGCTACCAACTGAGCAACAGCTGACACAAGTTGGATTATTTTAGATGTAACACTTGAACAAATGGAATACAGTTTTCAGGGAAATTTAAATTATTTTCTATCCCTTGCACTATCAAAAATAATACTTTATGCCTCTATAGTCCCTAATACAGGTCTAGCTTCACTTTTATAAGTCATTATTAACTGTCCTGACTGGCTCTAACCTTAAAGAGGGAGATCTCTCCGAAGAGTGTCATTTCTCCAAATTGTTGCAGACCAACTTGTGTTTCAGCTCAATAGAAAGCCAAAAACTTGGACCCCTGCTCTCCAGGTTGGGGATTGGCATGTAAAACCCACTACTGCTCTCCTAGGTGGAGCTCCCTTGGTGGCTATCCTCTGCTGATGTAAGGCCATTCCAACAGATTGTAAATGTCACTACAAGGCAGTAATTAAATATTTCATAAATAATATGGTATACAAGCAGGCTTCTGTCAGACATTTTAGTTTTAGTTACTGGGTCAAATGCACCTTCCTGGGTGTTTTGTACATTTTGTGGAATTAGCCTGGTGTGATCTACAATTACTTTACTAGTGGCATCTTGATATAAATTTACTCTTTTTTTTTTCCTAAGCCAAAAAATCAAATATCCTGAAATGTGACAGGATCAAACCACATGCCTAGTTGTGGCTGCAAGTTGCATTGTGAAGATACCAGTTCCGCAGCATTTATACTCCACCTTCTCATGTCTCTGAGGAAGTATTTCACAAAAATTATTTTTGAAACGCTATGATTGTTATGTAGGCCAATCTTTACACAACATGATCTCACAAACCAATGAGCCGAATGACCAATTTAGCTGTAATGTTTTTAAACTAATTAGTTGCAAGTGTTGATGACACTAGGAGCACTTCATGATAGTTATCTCCATAGTTACCAGTTTCGAGAATCTGTTGATGTGTTTGTTTAGCTTCTGAATGCTGCAGTGACAGGTTGTGCAAATACACATTTTTGAGTTCTTTTGCCTCAGTCCAATCTTCACCCTTTAAAGAAAATATAATTGGTGGAGGTAGGTGTCAAAAGATCCCTGATCCTTTGGTATCTACTCACCAGACAGCTGTGTAGCCAAGATATTATGAAGAGATTAAGCCAAGTGTTGTATCTTTTATTATTCTATAATTCAAACATTGTGTAATCAAATTAAATCTGCAGATACTGATATTCTGCTACCGCTTAACATTCACTTTTAGTAAACTTGACTGGTTCACAAAACCAAATAGTGCTTATTTTTCTGTTATCTGCAGTTGAGGACAATAGAGGAGTACTTGTGTCAATTCCATTCAGCTATTTACAGGAACAAGGGTTTCTTTTTGACACTAGTCACTGCCACGTTACCAAGTTTTATGCATTTAATGTCATACTCTAATTCATAAAGAGCAGGGTTTGCTTACAGGAGCGACCTTTGGCACTTAGCACAAATATCTACTCAAGCCCTCAAAATGCACCACAGGCATCTAACAGGAAGAGATGTGGGCATGTCAGAGATGTGCACTCTTCTTACCTCGAGCAGTGGCATGTAGAACCATAGAGGAAATGCCCTCCAGTGGAGGCACAGGAGCAACAAAGTAACAGAGATACAACCTGGAGCCTGTGCCTAAATTAGACTCTGCACATGTAGCTTCTAGGGGGGAAAGGTCTGACAGTGGGAACACAGAAGCTTTCTGCCAGTAGTGAAGGTACCTTGGAGTAGTTGTCACTTCAGTCAGAGGGCATATTGAGTCTCAGCAACATGAGCCAACAGAGGTGTGGGGGGATGAGGAGAGAGACAAGCAAGCAGATGTCAACTCAACATAAACAGATGTAGCAGTGCGCAAGTCAAACTAGGAAAATATGTTGAGCAGGTAACTCGGATTTACTTGGGGGCCAGACTAGATATAACCAAGCACAAGAAATGTGCTAGTTCACCACTAGTCACAGAAAATATCAGTAGATTGACTTCATTTTCAGCATGTGCAGCATGATGCCATTTTATTGAGAATAATTTTTCCAACTGCTTATAAAGAGGAAAAATGTGCAGTTTTTGAGATAATAAACATTTCTTTAGAAGGACACATCTATCAAACATTTGGAAGTTCCTCTGAAATAATGAAGGAAATTTTGATACTCTCGTAACTATTGACTTAGTACTATATATATATATATATAGTAATATGTATGTCTGAGGGTTAATGTAACAGGAGTTTTTTTACACACATCTTGCATCTGACGTTCCACAACAACTCTTCCACCAGGTTCTGTATAGATTACATTATATCATTTCCTGTGATGATGCTCAGTCTATTCACATATTCTGCCCAGTAACAACCCTATATTACATTATACTACAGAAACGACGTCCTTTAGCAGAAGCACAAGAACAGCCATGTGATAGATGCCAGCCTGAGCTTTATGCCAATGCTAACCCTGTAAAATTGGCATTTAGGAGCATCGCAAAAAGTTTAGGAAAAGAGACCAACTGGTAAAAGCCAAGTTGCTTTCGCTCTTGCTTGTGATCTATGATGAACGTTAGGGATGTATGATGTAAAGATAGGCACCCACTGTCCTGCAGTATAATGGGAACCTGTTCCCTGGAAAATCAGGTACCTCAGCAGCACTGTCTATGCTTCAATGCAGGCAGTAATAACAAGGCAGGATGGGAGTCTGAACAAGATATTGATGTTCATCTATGATGTACTAGCATAGCCCAGTGATAGTACTCTTACCTCTGAATCAGAAGTTGTGGATTCAAGTCTCACTGCAACACTTCAGCATGTAATCTAGGCTGTAACAAGAGCAGTGTGCCGCACTGTTGGAGATGGCATTTTTCAGATGAAAATTAAACCAAAATGCCATCTGTTTGTGCAGATAGACATAAATGATCCCATGGTACTACCTGCAAAGAGCAGGGAAGTCCTCCTTGGGTCCTAGTCAAGATGTATCCCCTAACCAACACCAGAAGAGATTAATGGTCATTACCTCATTGCTATTTGTGGGACCTGACTGCATGTAAATTGGTTGCTCCTTTCTGACTACTAAACAATATAACCACACAAAGTAATTAATTGACTGTAAAATATGTTAGGATGTCTTATGTGCATAAAAGGTGCTGTATAAATCTGTTCTTTCTTTCATTAGATTCCAAAGTTCATGTTACTATGGCAGCCACTTTTTACTGCAACTGAGCCACTTCCTACAATGAATGAATGGTAAGCCAGAGGTGCATAGTTCAGTTGTATACAGCAATAATATGCAAAGTTACGACCAAGTGAGATAGGGAGTCTAGGCGTTCCCTCTCAGCCTTTGCCTGGTCTAACCGTAACCGGGTTTAATTTTTTTAAACACCGTGTTTTAGCTCCCCCTCGATGAATCCTTGTTCACCGCTTTCCAATTGTAAGGCAAAGAAATCAATTAGACAGGTTTTCTTAGATTTAAACAAGAAAGGTGGAAGTTTATTAATCTTAAACTCTAATTCGGGTAACGGCTATGAATATGCGATGCGACCACGCTAACATGCATACGCGATACACGTGCAGATAGAGACAGATAAGGTAGAAAGAATAAATGGGGAAAGTTTGAGGCAATATCTGATCGTTATTTACAGTCCTTTGAGTTCAATGTAGAGTCTTTGGTTGCTGATACGTCTTGCTGTTTGTTGGGGCCCAGTGCACACTTTCTTGTTTCGATGTAGGAGTCTTTTCTGTCTTGAGGTTTATGTATCTTCAGTGGGTTCAGAGGCCTGTGAGGAAGCGAGAGAGCACCAGACATGAGAGAAGCTGTCTTGTTCCAGGTTCAGTTACAATCTGCAGTCTGACCAAACTGTCCTGTGAGCACAATTGAAACCTCCAAATTGGCCAGCAAGTTAGTCATGTGACTAAGTTTTTTCAACAAACTCTCCTGCATCTTTTGTGGATTCCGAAGCTCTTAGTTGGTGGGGGGGGGGGGGGGGGATGCGGGAGTTGGGGGGTAGTGCTGTCTCTTACACTGACAACATGTGGATCACCATTGCCCAGCCCAGTCTTTGTTAATTGAATCAGTGAGCAATTCTTTTGTCTCTTAGTATGCAAATGTCCTCCAGCCATGTGTCTGGTGATCTCTTGTAAAACAAGTAATTTCTTCCCTCCAGCAACAGTTTAAAATTAATGTTCATATGATGAAATTAATATGCCTCATTCTTGGCAGGCAGGAGTCCATGACAATAACATTACAGATTAAAGTTAATTGCCTTTGTACAGTAAATTGTGGAATCAATTTCCTTTACAAGTTATTTGCTCATCTAGACGATTTAGAGTTTGCCATATGCATGCTTACTTTAGACTTCAAAGAAGACACCATAGAGTATCTTGTAGTACGTATTGAACATTAAAATATATTTGAATATGTACAGTTCAGATCATTGGAGTCTAAAATGGGAAATCTAATTAATGCAACTTAATATAATTACAAACCAGACCCTTGTGACTTGACCATTTTGTTAAACATGGAATAGAAATGAATTTATTTCCTTACTCTATTTTCCAAATGATTGGACAGAATTGGAGTAGTTGCTTGGGTAAATTAAATTCGAATAACATCATATAGAACATAGAACATTACAGCGCAGTACAGGCCCTTCAGCCCTCGATGTTGCGCCGACCTGTGAAACCATCTGACCTACACTATTCCATTTTCATCCATATGTCTATCCAATGACCACTTAAATGCCCTTAAAGTTGGCGAGTCTACTACTGTTGCAGGCAGGGCGTTCCACGCCCCTACTACTCTCTGTGTAAAGAAACTACCTCTGACATCTGTCTTATATCTATCACCCCTCAACTTAAAGCTATGTCCCCTCGTGTTTGCCATCACCATCCGAGGAAAAAGGCTCTCACTATCCACCCTGTCCAACCCTCTGATTATCTTATATGTCTCTATTAAGTCACCTCTTCTCCTCCTTCTCTCTAACGAAAACAACCTCAAGTCTCTCAGCCTTTCCTCGTAAGACCTTCCCTCCATACCAGGCAACATCCTAGTAAATCTCCTCTGCACCTTTTCCAAAGCTTCCACATCCTTCCTATAATGCGGTGACCAGAACTGCACACAATACTCCAGGTGCGGCCGCACCAGAGTTCTGTACAGCTGCAGCATGACCTCGTGGCTCCGAAACTCGATCCCCCTACTAATAAAAGCTAACACACCATATGCCTTCTTAACAGCTCTATTAACCTGGGTGGCAACTTTCAGGGATTTATGTACTTGGACACCAAGATCTCTCTGCTCATCTACACTACCAAGAATCTTCCCATTAGCCCAGTATTCTGCAATCCTGTTACTCCTTCCGAAGTGAATCACCTCACACTTTTCCGCATTAAACTCCATTTGCCATCTCTCAGCCCAGCTCTGCAGCCTATCTATGTCCCTCTGTAACCTACAACATCCTTCGGCACTATCCACAACTCCACCGACCTTAGTGTCATCCGCAAATTTACTAACCCACCCTTCTACACCCTCATCCAGGTCATTTATAAAAATGACAAACAGCAGTGGCCCCAAAACAGATCCTTGCGGTATACCACTAGAAACTATACTCCAGGATGAACATTTACCATCAACCACCACCCTCTGTCTTCTTTCAGCTAGCCAATTTCTGATCCAAAGCACTAATTCACCTTCAATCCCATACTTCTGTATTTTCTGCAATAGCCTACCGTGGGGAACTTTATCAAACGCCTTACTGAAATCCATATAGACCACATCCACGGCTTTACCCTCATCCACCTGTTTGGTCACCTTGTCAAAAAACTCAATAAGGTTTGTGAGGCACGACCTACCCTTCACAAAACCGTGCTGACTATCTCTAATGAACTTATTCTTTTCAAGATGATTATAAATCCTATCTCTTATAAACTTTTCCAACATTTTACCCACAACCGAAGTAAGGCTCACAGGTCTATAATTACCAGGGCTGTCTCTACTCCCCTTCTTGAACAAGGGGACAACATTTGCTATCCTCCAGTCTTCCGGCACTATTCCTGTCGACAATGACGACATAAAAATCAAGGACAAAGGCTCTGCAATCTCCTCCCTGGCTTCCCAGAGAATCCTAGGATAAATCCCATCTGGCCCAGGGGACTTATCTATTTTCACACTTTCCAAAATTGCTAACACCTCCTCCTTGTGAACCTCAATCCCATCTAGCCTAGTAGTCTGTATCTCAGTATTCTCCTCGACAACATTTTCTTTCTCCACTGTAAATACTGACGAAAAATATTCATTTAACACTTCTCCTATCTCCTCCGATTCCACACACAACTTCCCACTACTATCCTTGATTGGCCCTAACCTATCTCTAGTCATTCTTTTATTCCTGATATACCTATAGAAAGCCTTAGGGTTTTCTTTGATCCTATCCGCCAATGACTTCTCGTGTCCTCTCCTTGCTCTTCTTATCTCTCCCTTTAGATCCTTCCTGGCTAGCTTGTAACTCTCAAGCGCCCTAACTGAGCCTTCACGTCTCATCCTAACATAAGCCTTCTTCTTCCTCTTGACAAGCTCTTCAACTTCTTCAGTAAACCACGGCTCCCTCGCTCGACGACTTCCTCCCTGCCTGACAGGTACATACTTATCAAGGACACGCAGTAGCTGCTCCTTGAATAAGCTCCACATTTCGATTGTGCCCATCCCCTGCAGTTTCCTTCCCCATCCTACGCATCCTAAATCTTGCCTAATTGCATCATAATTTCCTTTCCCCCAGCTATAATTCTTGCCCTGCTGTATATGCCTGTCCCTGCCCATCGCTAAGGTAAACCTAACCGAATTGTGATCACTATCACCAAAGTGCTCACCAACTTCTAAATCTAACACCTGGCCGGGTTCATTTCCCAGTACCAAATCCAATGTGGCATCGCCCCTGGTTGGCCTGTCTACATACTGTGTCAGAAAACCCTCCTGCACACACTGGACAAAAACAGACCCATCTAAAGTACTCGAACTATAGTATTTCCAGTCAATATTTGGAAAGTTAAAGTCCCCCATAACCACTACCCTATTACTCTCGCTCCTGTCAAGAATCATCTTTGCTATCCTTTCCTCTACATCTCTGGAACTATTTGGAGGTCTATAGAAAACTCCTAACAGGGTGACCTCTCCTCTCCTGTTTCTAACCTCGGCCCAGACTACCTCAGTAGACGAGTCCTCAAACGTCCTTTCTGCCGCTGTAATACTTTCCTTGATTAACAATGCCACACCACCCCCTCTTTTACCATCTTCTCTGTTCTTAGTGAAACATCTAAATCCCGGAACCCGCAACATCCATTCCTGTCCCTGCTCTACCCATGTCTCTGAAATGGCCACAACATCGAGATCCCAGGTACCAACCCATGCTGCAAGCTCACCCACCTTATTCCGGATGCTCCTGGCGTTGAAGTAGACACATTTTAAACCAAACTCTTGCTTGCCAGTGCCCTCTTGTGTCCTTATAACCTTATCCCTGACCTCACCACTCTCAACATCCTGCACACTGGAACTACAATTTAGGTTCCCATCCCCCTGCTGAATTAGTTTAAACCCCTCCGAAGAGCACTAGCAAATCTAGGATATTGGTACCCCTCTGGTTCAGGTGAAGACCATCCTGTTTGTAGAGGTCCCACCTACCCCAGAAAGAGCCCCAATTATCCAGGAAACCAAAACCCTCCCTCCTACACCATCCCTGCAGCCACGTGTTCAACTCCTCTCTCTCCCTATTCCTCACTTCGCTAGCACGTGGCACGGGCAACAACCCAGAGATAACAACTCTGTTTGTTCTCGCTCTAAGCTTCCACCCTAGCTCCCTGAATTTCTGCCTTAAATCCCCATCTGTCTTCCTACCTATGTCGTTGGTGCCTATGTGTACCACGACTTGGGGCTGCTCCCCCTCCCCCTTGAGGATCCCAAAAACACGATCCGAGACATCATGTACCCTGGCACCTGGGAGGCAACACACCAACCGTGAGTCTCTCTCGTTCCCACAAAACCTCCTATCTGTTCCCCTAACTATGGAGTCCCCAATGACTAATGCTCTGCTCCTCTTACCCCTTCCCTTCTGAGCAACAGGGACAGACTCTGCGCCAGAGACCTGTATCCCATTGCCTACCCCTGGTAAGTCGTCTCCCCCAACAGTATCCAAAACGGTATACCTGTTGTTGAGGGAAACGGCCACAGGGGATCCCTGCACTGCCTGCTGGTTCCCTCTCCTTCCCCTGATGGTAACCCATCTACCTTCTTCTTTTACCTGAGGTGTGACTGCTTCCCGATAACTCCTCTCAATGATCCCCTCCGCCTCCCGAATGATCCAAAGTTCCTCCAGCTCCAGTTCCCTAACGCGGTCCTCGAGGAGCTGGAGCTGGGTGCACTTCCCGCAGATGCAGTCAGCAGGGACACCCCTGGCGACCCTTACCTCCCACATTCTGCAGGAGGAACATTCAACTGCCTTAACCTCCATTCCCACTATTCTAAATTCCCAAGTTTTTAACCAATCACACGATAAAACAAGAAGCGAAATAGAAAAAGCCTTCCCTTACCTACACACAACCGAGTCCTTTTTTTGGTAAGAGGAGGAGGGCGGGTGGGAGACACTACAAGAGTAGTGTCTCGGGTTCAGAAACAGCCCAAATATATAGGTTTCTACTTACCCAGCAGTCCCTGCTCCACCGAAACTCCCGATGAAATTGACTTCCCAGCTGTTCACTCCTCGCTCGCAATGCCTGTGCTCCTGGAAAAGCTGCACAACGAAATATATTCCATATATTGAAGACATACCTATAAATACATCAGGTGAGGCATATTTAATGCAGAACTCCTAATAATTGAGTATAATATCCTAAAAAAAGGACTGGTGGTAACTCCCATTCTTGGCATGGGTTTGTCCATGGTCATCCTGTTTTTGAGCAGGTAGGTGATAGACTTGTAGCCCATTCTCAAAATTCATATTCCAAGTCACCCAACACTTTGTGTTATCATAGACCTGCCATCCGTGTTCCAGCTCTAAGCTCCATTCGTGAAACGACTCAGGCAAAACATCATGCAAGACATAGTGGACTTTTTAAAATAAAAGCAAAATACTGCAGATGATGGAAATCTGAAATAAAAACAGAAAGTGCTGGAAATTCTCAGCAGGTCTGGCAGCATCTGTGGAGAGAGAAATAGTTAACGTTCAAGGTCCGTTACCTTTCATCTTCTTCTTCTTTGGCCTCCTTATCTCGAGAGACAATGAATAAGCGCTTGGAGGTGGTCAGTGGTTTGCGAAGCAGCGCCTGGAGTGGCTATAAAGGCCAATTCTAGAGTGACAGGCTCTTCCACAGGTGCTGCAGAGAAATTTGTTTGTCGGGGCTGTTACACAGTTGGCTCTCCCCTTGCGCCTCTGTCTTTTTTCCTGCCAACTACTAAGTCTCTTCGACTCGCCACACTTTAGCCCCGTCTTTATGGCTGCCCGCCAGCTCTGGCGAACGCTGGCAACTGACTCCCACGACTTGTGATCAATGTCACAGGATTTCATGTCGCGTTTGCAGACGTCTTTAAAGCGGAGACATGGACGGCCGGTGGGTCTGATACCAGTGGCGAGCTCGTTGTACAATGTGTCTTTGGGGATCCTGCCATCTTCCATGCGGCTCACATGGCCAAGACATCTTAAGCGCCGCTGGCTCAGTAGTATGTATAAGCTGGGGATGTTGGCCGCCTCAAGGACTTCTGTGTTGGAGATACGGTCCTGCCACCTGATGCCAAGTATTCTCCGGAGGCAGCGAAGATGGAATGAATTGAGACGTCACTCTTGGCTGACATATGTTGTCCAGGCCTTGCTGCCATAGAGCAAGGTACTGAGGACACAGGCCTGATCCACTCGGACTTTTGTGTTCCGTGTCAGTGCGCCATTTTCCCACACTCTCTTGGCCAATCTGGACATAGCAGTGGAAGCCTTTCCCATGCGCTTGTTGATTTCTGCATCTAGAGACAGGTTACTGGTGATAGTTGAGCCTAGGTAGGTGAACTCTTGAACCACTTACAAAGCGTGGTCGCCAATATTGATGGATGGAGCATTTCTGACGTCCTGCCCCATGATGTTCGTTTTCTTGAGGCTGATGGTTAGGCCAAATTCATTGCAGGCAGTCGCAAACCTGTCAATGAGACTCTGCAGGCACTCTTCAGTGTGAGATGTTAAAGCAGCATCATCAGCAAAGAGGAGTTCCCTGATGAGGACTTTCCGTACTTTGGACTTCGCTCTTAGACGGGCAAGGTTGAACAACCTGCCCCCTGATCTTGTGTGGAGGAAAATTCCTTCTTCAGAGGATTTGAACGCATGTGAAAGCAGCAGGGAGAAGAAAATCCCAACAAGTGTGGGTGCGAGAACACAGCCCTGTTTCACGCCACTCAGGATAGGAAAGGGCTCTGATGAGGAGCCACCATGCTGAATTGTGCCTTTCATATTGTCATGGAATGAGGTGATGATACTTAGTAGCTTTGGTGGGCATCCGATCTTTTCTAGTAGTCTGAAGAGACTGGCAAATTTGGGGAGACCAAACGCAGATTGGGTGACCGCTTTGTGGAACACCTCCGCTCATTCTGCAAGCGTGACCACAAGCTTCTGGTTACTTGCCGTTTTAATTCACCACCCTGCTCTCATACCCATATTTCTGTCCTTGGCCTGCTGCAGTGTTCCAGTGAAGCTCAATGCAAGCTCGAGGAGCTACACCTCATCTTCCGATTAGGCATTCTACAGCCTTCTGGACTCAACATTGAGTTTAACAATTGCAGAGCAGGACTGCCATCTTTTTTTAATTTAATTAAATTTTTTAACTATGTGCCTGTCTGAAACTTGTTTTTCGTGGTTTTGCTTTTGGACAGAGCTGTTCATTATTCTTCCATTAATGCTCTCTCTGGACTAATGCTTTGTCTTTTACTATAACTATCAGCACTCCCTTTGCCTTTGTATCATGACATCTTTGTCATTTAATCTCTCCTGCCCTGTGCCCTTTCACAGGCCTCCCCTTTTTTTTCTTCCCGCCCCCCGCCCCCCCCCCCCAGCCACCTTTCACTTGCTCAAAGCCTATTACATTTCAAAACTTTGCCAGTTCTGATGAAAGGTCACAGATCTGAAACATTAACTGATACTCTCCACAGATGCTGCCAGACCTGCTGAGTATTTTCAGCACTTTTTACTTTTATTTAGGGATTAATTAAATATAGTTTAGAAAGAGTGGAAAATTATCAAGTGCTGGCATTTCTATTAAAGAAGTACAGGGAGCACCCTATCCTGTTAACTTTTATTCTGCTGTTCTTTGAACTCAAACTTTCCTCACTTCATAGAAATAGCCCTTTAACTAATCTACAAAGACTGCATTTTTTTGTTATAACTTACAAATAAGTATCAATACGTTTGTATTATTTTTCATACTGTTTTTTAAAAGACATAGTAAAGGCCTGCTCGGGTCTGCAAAAAGAGACCCAACCCAAGCCCGACAGAACCACATCCGACCCGAGCCCGACCCAGCCTGAGTCCTTCCATTTTTTTCCCCACGCCAGACCCGACCTGACTTGACCATCAGTTAACTTACCTTCCGTTTTTCACTTTGTTGCTGATCTGCACAAGCTTAAAATAACCACCTTTCTAGTCCAAAAATTACATTACATTGGAGCCAGTTACCTGTGATAGAGCATGCCCGACCCAAGCTCGAATGCCGGACCCGGATGTGCAACCCAACCCGACCCGACCCGAACCCAACACATCATCAGGTCCCGTCGGGTTCGGGTCGGGTAGCAGGCCTTTAAGGCCTAGGACAGGGGTCTGCAACCTTTATTTTACCTGAAGAGCCTTTTTTAAAAAATTCCCTTAAATTAAAACTATTGGGAGCCGCAAGCCAAAAATTTGGCATTTCTAAACCAAATACTTGGCAAATTGCCAAGCATCTCTGGTAGAACGTATAATTTGCATGTATAATAAATAAAATACATATTGAATTTATGTATCAATAGAAAAAAAAATCGAAATTCAGTTAGGTCTATTTTATCACATTTCTTTGACTTTTTTTACTATAATTTTGTCAGTAGTCATCTTTAAAACAAACTTTAACTTGAGATGCATAGAATTAAGACAGATTTTCAGCTATTGATTCTTGTGATAAAAAAGTTTCTAATACATTCATAATAATTTATCGTCTTAGCTACATTAGAAACAATAATGGTCACAACCATAAAACCTGATCTTTGAATCAAAAGCATGATCTATAACCATAGTGTAGCTATACCACAGGTTTATTTAGAGAATGATGTTATTCATTAAAATAATCATTTGATACTATAAAGTGGAGCACAATGATTACCCTTTTATCTCCACAATAAAAACATGGCTCTTACTTTTCTTGACTTAATTTTTTTAGGCTTTTTTCATGTTAATGCAATCCAACTGAAAAAGGTTGGGAGCTGCAAATGAGATGTTAAAGAGCCAGTTAGACCCTTGGCCTATGAGAAAGCCAATAAAATAGAGAAGCCTAGCTGAGTTGTGCTCATACGTTATGTCTTATGGTACTTATCCACACAACATATTGCCACTATCAAAAATACATTGTTAGATCAGCCATGCCTCCAACATCTCCTCAGATGTAAATACTGTGTAAAATGCAGCAGTCACCATGAGGCACCTCTGATCCTCATAGTTATTTTATAAAACATATCACCTAAATATGAACTTGCCAAATTTGTTTAAGTTTACAAAATTCATCCTGAAGGAATTGCTGCACCATAATTGCATTAATCAGAGCAAAATAAACAAGCAATCCAGCCACATGCAGCTGGGTATCACTTAACACACTGTATCAAGGACATGGCACTTCAATTGTTGTTGGGGACTCATCTACAATGGGTGGAACAGACAGTGCTGGCATTGACTGGCACAAAGGACCCTTTTACATTTCTCGTTGATGAGATCTAATCAACCACTCCCGACACTAACAGAATGTTGGCATTGACATGGTTACCTCTATAACAGCCGTCGCTGTAACCTAAAGGCAAATTATACTTGATCCCTCAAGGGAGGTAACTATCAGTCTATTAACATGGGCGTCCCTTTAAGCAGAACATCTGACCCCAGCTCAGGATGTAAAGGATGCAAAGTGAATAAGTCAGGAATATTAGCTACTTGGCAAGATCTTCATTCTTCAAATGGTATTGTCACGCTAGGTCCACACCTGCCACGAATGAGGCACATTAATTTTGTCATGAACATTGATTTTAAACTGTTACTGGAGTGAAGACTTGTTAAATAGATCAGCCATGGCTGGAAAAGACATTTGCATATTAACAGACAGTGTTTGGAAGGACAAAGCAGCCATTCCCTGACATTCAACCCACAATGGACTTTTGATCACCAGCGTTGAAGGTGGGGGAGCTTGCATTCCTGGTTGACTGCTAAGATGGCCGAGTACACGAACGGACATGGTCAAACCAGCTAGTCACATGACTAACCTGCTGGGCAACCTGAGTTTTTTGAATTTGTATGAACAGTTTGGGCAGAAAGCTTTTTGCTCCTGGACTGAAAAGATCTCTCTCCTGTCTGCTCCCATCTCTTTCTCACAAGCCTCTGAATCCACTGAAGACACATGAACCCCAAGAGAGAAAAGTCTCCTACAGTGAATAAGGTTTAAAAAGAATACCGGGCCCCAACGAAAAGCAAGATTTACCTACAATCAAGAACTCTACAGTGAGCTTGAAGAACCATAACAACAACTCTACAGATATTGCCTCAAATTTTTCCACTTTATTTCTTCTGCTCTGTTCTGTCTCTATCTGCATGTGTGTAGCATGTATGCATGCTAGTGTGGGAGCGTCGTGTATCCGCAGGTGTCAACCGAATTAGAGTTTATGTTTAATAACTTTCTACTTTTCTTCTGTTTGTGCTTGTTTCTTTGCCTTATAATTGGAAAGCAGTGAATAAGGATTCACCAAGACGGAGCTAAAAACACAATGTGTTTAAAATTAAACCCTGTTACGATAAGACTAGGTGAAGGCTGAGAGGGACCCCGAGACCTCTTTCTCACCTCATTGTAACAATACACACTGTAATCCTACTTATCCACCCCCAGAAGCCCTGCAGGGGTATGGTTTTGGGATGATAGTGTTTTTATAATTCAGTTGTATGTCAAAACATCTGCAATAATGCAGATTCAGGGGCTTTATACAAAATGGTGTTATGACCTCACTTGAGACCGTTAACTTTAAAATCAAAGATATGAACTCCCCAGACCGATTAAAGAATTACACAAGATTTCACATTTTAAGACTTTTACTGTAACTAAACTAAAAATCAAAATTAACTAAACAGAACTTAGTAGGTAGCTAATACACTAAATTACAGTGAAGGTATTTCCCATTAAATTATTAACACATTCAAAAACCCCACACCATATTTATAGGTTACACAGTGTTCTCAGTAAAAAGGTATCCTTCCAATTAAAAGTCCCAAATTCCTCCCAGTTGCAATGGGTTGGATCTCACAGTGTCCTTAACAAAGCCAATGCCCTCTTCACTCTCTTCTTCCAAGCCCACTCAGCTGGTCTTCTATTAACAAGGCAATGAGTCTTTGAATCAGGTCCAAATCTTAGCAGCCTTCCAAGCATACTTGACTGGTCTTCTGTGAACAAGGCAATCTCTGGTGACCCTTTTGGTCTTTTCGCCTCCTCAAACCTCAAGTCTTCGAACCAGGTTCAAACCTTAGCAGCCTTTCACTGTATCAGTGTTCTGAGAGCAGTTCTTTTATCTCTATCTCTATTCTGAGGCTGCCGCTGCTGGTCTTCCTGTCTTCCTTTCTTCCTTACAGCCTGCAGACCTAGGAATGCCTGTTGAATTTATCCGGAATCAAGAATCAAGTCATTTTCCTTTAACAATATTCAGAGTCTGTAAGTCTGGCCATAGCAAAAACCACGTGGGCTTTCCTTTGTTTCTATGAGTCAGCAATTACAACTCAAATTTATATTTTGAGCCCCCGGCTCTCTGTTTATGATCTAAGAGTCTGGGAGAGCGAAGCCCATTGTCCATCAGGTGTTCCAAACTTGCACATTGCTTTCAAAAGGGTCTTTGATCTGGTTTCCTTGTTTGCATGGTAATTAAGATCCCTGATTTGGTGTGAGGTCACATGTCTCCTCCGAGTCCAGCGATCGTAACAATGGCAATATGAGCCCACATGCACCACTGATCTGCAGTGCCATGACATTTTTGCGCGTGTAAACATGGTTTTCACAGAAAACCCATTAAGCTGGGCTGCACTCCTTTGGGTTTGGACGATACATGTAGAATCACAGAATTTTACAGTATAAAAGGAGTGTAGCTGGATGGCTATCAGCTAAGCATTTGCAGAGCATGAAGGGAAAAATAGCCATCCTTACACAAGGGCGAGAACTGTGAGAAACGAAACCTGCTGAATAAGCAGTGTGTGAGATAAGATGTGCTATGGATGAGACTGCTAGACAAGGACAGAAAACAAGAACAAGGCCAGCAGATGTATTTTGTTTTGCTTTGCAACTAATACTGACTCCAAGTCATGGGTGTACGTGACTAAGGACATTCTCGAGGCTGGGAACAACTGGATAAAAAGGGGAGGCTAGGAGCCCCGAAAAGAAGACCTGCAGGACCATCGCCTGGGAAAGAGAACCCTGAGTCCATTTCAGTGAAGAGAGCCCATCAGAGGGAGACTGATCACCTTGCCTCGCAACGGGTAGTATTTAAGTCCAAGCCGTGGGTCTTGTGATTTATTGTAACAAGTAATTTAACAAGTGAAATAACAGCAGATAAGTGATTTAAGTATCAATAAAAGTGTTTATACGAAGTATCTCGTGCAGGTGTCTTTTGTCCGCCACGTCAGTTGACACCCTAGTTTGAGGGTCAACAGGAGGGCTCCTGTTCTAACTCTCCGAAAGAGCTATCCACTTAAACCCATTCCCTTGCTCTTCTCCATATGCTTAATTTAAAAAAAATATTTATCCACTCCAATTTTAAAGCTATTACAGATTCCGCTTCCACCATTGTTTCTAATTGGGAAGTCCATGCCCCAACAATTCTTAAAACAAATTATTCTAACTTTTTCCCTTCATTCCTTTTATGATTTTAAATTTATGCTGACCAGCTACAGACTCAACACCTATGGAAACAATTTTTGTTTATTTTATGAAACATCCTCATATTTTGAACCCCTCTATTGGATTAACAATAACCTTTTTCACTATTTTCCCATCATTATTAAAGCCTCTCATCTCTGGTATCATCTGAGTAAATCTGTTCTGTAACCGCTGCATGTCTTAAAGTAGGCCATTCAAAATTGGACATCATCGAGCTGCAGCCTAACCAAAGATTTGTGTAGGTTTGGCATTACATTTTTGCTTTGTACTCCATACCAGGCTATATTTTATACAAGAGTAAATTCTAACTTTTATTTGTCATACACACGATTCTTTAAGCTGCAATGGCTTAAAGTAACTAATCAGTGCCTAATTACTGTTTTGTAGTTGTATGGAAGGAGGGGGTTTAAACAGGTGGTTTTTGAGTGAGTGAATAAATAAGAAAGTGGAGTCTGTTAAAAGGTTAAAAGGTAATCAGAGTGTTGAAGCTGGTAAAACAAGCCTTCACACTAATTTCCCCCAACCCCACCTGTGGCAGTGCACTTTATTAAAGGAGACACATCACATTATGCTCTTGTGGCAGATTTGTTCTCCTTAGATTTGCAAGTTTACCAGCAATGTTATCAGTCACTCCAGCTGACCAGACAGGGGAGATAATTGGGATGAGCTGGATTCTGGTTCTCCATAGCAAAGAATGATAACACATTCAAGTAAGCTTTTTTCAAAAGCATATTTTTATTTGCAACTTAGCGTCCTTGCTTAATTTAAAAATGTACTGTGTATTCCATCCTCAACTGATAATTCCTTGGCCATCACTGTTCACAGCGAGCAACAAATATGTTGGTGATTCATGTCTGTCTCTGTACAATGTACTGCTTGTAACTTATAGTTATTTGGAAGAAGGTTCAATTTTGATTTAATGTCACATGCTTACATAACTCACTCTTAACAATAAACAGCATAGTCTGTTTAAAAGGGATTGCAATTTCTCATTCTTTAATATAAATTTCACTTCTGCCATTTCTTCCATTACTGACAGATCTGGAGTCAATTAAGACAGGGTGAGGGGGTTTGGAATGTGTAACTTTAGTCTATGGTAAAGAACTTACAATGGGAACACAGGAAAACTAGGTTAAAAGACATTTATATTTTAAAATGTTTATGGTGAAATAGTAATAGCAGGCATACCATAGCTAATAATTCAATTCTGGCACAGGGCTTGTTTAAATGTTTACATCTGCAGGGATGCAATGTAATACCATCAGTTAGAACCTTACTACTTATTTGATTAGTCACATGTAGTAAATGAAAAATTGCTATTGGCAATATTTTAATTTGGATACCAGGAGACCAGCATCCAGGATCAGATTCTAACATTTATATTATTAAATCTTACTAACCCTTAATCCCAATAGCAGAATTGTAGGCCCATGATATTTTGTGGATCAATAGATCCACTACCAGGATAAGGCAGCCAGATTTATAGTATAAATGCTAGGAGGAGGCTCCAGGATGCCCATCTTGTCAGACATACCAACTCTTGTGAAATTACTGCAAGAGACACGATTTGTCAGTAAAATTAAGCCTCTCTCACGATGTCACCAGAGAGCTCCAAAATCTTGATTTTTCAGACAGCACCCATCTTGCAGTAAGAGTCTTAAAGACGATGACCTCCTCTGTGGTCACTTGTTTTTTTATATAAATATGATCAGCTCAGTTTGAGGGAGCCGGGGCCCAGCCAACACAGTCAGAGTCTGAGGCTGCAAATGCGGCTTTTCTAGCTGCGGACAAAGGGTTGGCCCCAGCTGCCCGCTCTGCGATGAACATATCTGACCTTTTAAATTATTGAACGCTTATGCATTTTACCTTTCTATATACATGGGTTTTAAAGCTGTAAAATTCATGTTTTACTGGCGATATTGACTGAGGACAAAAAGAGCTTTAACTGTAATATCTGAACAGTTTTTGTGGGATGATGATAATACTGACCTTCTTGGGGATTGGTCTATTTCACCTGATGATCTCACTGAAAATTGTTGTGGCCTTGGCACCTCTAATGGGTTGCCTGTTAGACTCTGAACTGTACAGAATACTGCCACCTTTAGAAAAGACACAAGATTGTTTCATAACCTGATTGTTGCCATGGTGCCAGGCTTGGCACAGGAAATAACAGCCTTTTTACCATGCAGCTTCTTCTAATTTATAACAGAAAAAAAGTCACAACACAAGAAATCAAAATCAAATCTGTGCAGAATTCTTTGACCACTGGAATAAGACCAAAGATCTGTTACAATAGAGAGTACATTTAATTAGCAGCTGCTACCCACTTGAATGTGAAAATCTAAGCACAAATAGTTTTTGTAATCATCTGGAGGACTGCCACTTTGGTTTACAATTGGTTGTTTCAGCTTTTTGACTTCTTACAGCTCTGTCAATTTAATTGGAATAATGCTATTGGTAAAAGAAATGGTAACACTTCTCAAAGTCCGATCTCATGTAGGAGAAAAACTCAATGGGTACAAGTTCATGTTAAACAATGTAAGAACCATTATGTCCATTTTTATTTTTGTAATATCAGTACTACTGAACAGTTTGACAAAATGTAGCTTTGAAACAGTTCATAAACATTGTCTACTGAAATTAAAGGAATAAACTACTGCCCTTTTTTGGACACTTCTCATTTGACTTGAGAGAGTTTTTTGGTCCTCCAAAATGGCAATGCCGTTTTTAAAACATCGTGAAACATTGGAATAAACTGTTTAAAATTTGGATATTCTAGGGTCATTAAAGGTACAATATAAATGCAGGATACCCCGCCCATTGTCTTGTAACAGCTTGAACTACTTTTCCAGAGAAATATCTTTTAGTTAAATAAATTTCTCAGAGTGGAGATTCATAGCAATGTGATGATAATGGGTGGGGTTTTTAAAAAGTTTTTTATGAAGTATTTTCAGATGCAGTAACAGTTTTTGTAAAGAGCTCTGACCTGTTACAATATAAATAATCCTTTACTGAGGTTTATAAACTGTAAGGCATTTGGATATCTCTTTTGTATTTTTGTAATGCGGTGAGGCATTTGTTAATATCTCCTGTATTTCTGTTCATAAGTAATATGTAACCAGTTGTGGTGTGGAACAGCATGTGGAGCTCACGCAGGTGGTGAAGAGGTGGAGGCAAAGGACATTGGGACGAAGGGAGAAGAATTCTGACCGAAGACATCATCGCTGGGGTTCATATTGGACTTTTTAAAAATAAAAGACAATGTAACTGAACAAAGACCCCCACATATACACACACACAGCCAGACGAATCAGGGCATGCCACTGATGTGATAGCCTAGGCTGTTAATAAATCCAACAGCCTGTCGACAACCACACTCAGGGACAATGGCCTTTTGAAATATGTGTGAATGTTTTCCTTATTGCCTTATCAAGATGCAGATATCACATCAATGGGTGATACGCACCTAAGAACTGCCCCTGCTTAGAGCAGGATATGACCACATGCAGGTGGTCTTGCATAGCCAGGGTGGCATTGATAAGGCACTGAAACCCAATCAGATGACCCAATTCAAAACATTACCTTATATGTCAAGGGCCCAGGATCAGAAAGGGGTATAAAGCCACGGCTCACAAGGACATTGTTACTGCAGCTGGGAAGTATGACTTGGTCAGTCACAGGAAGGTGTATGGGAGAGATCGTTCAGCAGACCTAACAACCCGGGAATGAGCTCCTGAACGCGCGTCTACTAAGCAACTGGTGTTGTAAGTATATACTATTACTTGGTGAGTTAATAAAGGTGTTCCACATAATTGTATCCAAAGTCTGTTTCTTGCAATTTATACTCAGTACGAGGTCAGGACCTTAGAGGGAAGTGAGACCCCCTTTTTAAGAGTCTTAGAAAATCAAGTCAATCTTTATTGGTTTGTATTTGGAAAAAATAGCAATTCATGATTTTTATACCAAACCCTTGTTTAAGAGCTTGTGTCGTGATTTATGGGACAGCATGTTTGTCTCTTGGAATCAGAATTAAAAGAGCAGCAATATAAAAGCAGTTAGAGAGGCTGTCAGGAAAAATAGTTGGTGAATGAATATACTGATAATTCACTACAGAACAAAATAACATAACCAATTATACAGTATATCATGGGACAAATTTTACTCCAGCCATTCATTCGACTAAAAACTTACCCAGTTTTAGGTTTATAAAGGGGTATAGTCCCACATGCGACAGTGATCAGGGACAAGTAGCTTCAGTAAGATTGGCTAACTCAGTGCAGTTCACCACTGCATGGCTTTGTGCTGTACCAAATTTACAAACTGATCCATTAGGGAACAAATATTCTTTAGAGGCCCAATGGATTGACATGCAACCATGGCTACATCCTGCCCATTGAGGACAAGTTTTAAATAAATCAATTCTGATGATACTCAGAATTAGGTCTCCATAACTTGAGGGAGTTTTTGGCAACAGCCTGCTGTACAAACACTACTGCACAGGTACCACAAGCAAGAGAGAGAATACATTGTTACAGCAATATTTTCTTTCAATACATTTGCATACTTGTACAATAAATTTGAATCATTAATTGTACCTCGGCAAAAAGTGCATAATTATGTTGCTTCACTGCTTCCTACATGTTTCACAAGACACCTGTATAACTTCAGCCTAAACGCAGTAAAGACTCTATTCAGCAGAAGTCAGTGAATAAATGGTTCACTGACTTACTGCTCGAACCTGGAGCTGGGATTTTGATGAGATCAGATTTTTGCACAATTAGTGCTCATGTCTAATGTTCTTATGGATGAAACCAGATGCTAAGTATATTGCATTTCAGTTGTATTTAATTGATTAATTTACTGAGACAAGGAAGTAGAGAAACAACTGTATGAATGAGCCCATGCTTACCATTAAATATACACCCATATTAATACCTACTCATCAGTTCAAAATTATTTATTTTGTATGGCTTGTAAATTTTGCCAAAAAATATTTGA
The DNA here is from genome assembly GCF_036365525.1 of Heterodontus francisci. NCBI lineage: Eukaryota > Metazoa > Chordata > Chondrichthyes > Heterodontiformes > Heterodontidae > Heterodontus > Heterodontus francisci. The sequence continues at coordinate 75,110,306 of NC_090383.1, forward strand.
CATCAGGAATTCATTTACATTTGAGTTTTCAGTTTTATGAATTGATCAAATACCCTGTTCCACAGAACCAGGTGCCCTCTCCTAATTCCATTGCTTCAGTTTCACCAACTTTTTTTTTATTTCCAAAATATACTTTATTCATAAAAATCTGTAAAAATTACATTCCCAAACAGTTTAAAACAGCATCAAGTCAAAGAATACAGACAGTGCAAAGGTGATCAGTTACCTTCTATGCAATCCTGAGTTGCCTCACAACCCTTCCATTTCATTGTCATGCCATATACATTTTTACATTTACAGCACACAAAATTTCTCTGATACAGTTCGAGGGGTTTCCCATGGATCCAGCCCCTCAGTTCAGCTTGGTGGGGGGACCTTACACTGTGGTCTTTCCCCATTGAGTCTTTGCTGCGGCTGCCCCAAGCTTTAGTGCGTCCCTCAGCACGTAGTCCTGGACCTTGGAATGTGCCAGTCTGCAACATTCGGTGGTGGACAACTCTTTGCGCTGGAAGACCAGCAAGTTTCGGGCAGACCAAAGGGCGTCTTTCACCGAATTGATAATCCTCCAGCAGCAGTTGATGTTTGTCTCGGTGTGCGTCCCTGAGAACAGCCCGTAGAGCACAGACTCCTGTGTTACCATTAAATATACACCCATATACACCAACGTGCTTGGGATGAACCGCGACAAAAACCACTGCATCTCTTTCCACACCTGCTTTGCGAAGACACATTCCAGGAGGAGGTGGGCGACCGTCTCTTCCCCACCACAGCCACCGCGGGGGCATTGTGCGGAGGGGGCGAGACTTCAGGAGTGCATTCACCCGAATCTTCAGCGGATAAAAACTGTTTCAGGACAATACAGCTTTTTAAACTAAGTGCTCATGGTGAATAATACACACATTCTGCTCATTTCGACTATTCTTCCACATAAGTAATGCAATGGAAATACCTAATTTCAGGAGTTGTTAAAGATGATTGAGATTTGAAAGTTTTTCATTTGTATAAGTTGAAGTGAATTGTGCTGCAACTTTATTTCCCATATCCTTCAGGCACCATGTAAAATATGATATGTCATTGGGCACAGTCTGAATCAGGGCAGCAAAACCTGGTCAGATTGAAGACTGGAAAATATGAAACACATCAAAGAACGACAGGCCCAACCAGAATACAGAAGCTGCTTTCTCACTTCAACAGAAATGAGTAAATTAGATATCAAACTCAAAACATATGTCAACTGTTTTCAACTGTTATAGAGCCTCTGACCGAGAGATTTCTACCATTAGCAAAAGCTATTTTGATTTTGCTCTAGTCTAACCACCTGCCATATTTTTAATCTGAATTTTTCAGTCTCTACCAAAATAGATCACAACTCCAAGAAAGAACACCCTGCAACTTTGTAATGATACCATGCTTTTTGTGATAAATATTTTCATATTCACAAATTTTTTTTTTTCTAGGTTTCAAAAACATTTCACAAAATACAGCTCAGCTCCCAAATGTTTCTAATATTTCTAATGGCAGATGAATAACAAACACAGATTGCAGTCATGGTCTTCAAACTTCCATATTGGTAAGAACAGTTTAGTATTAAATTTTTACTTTCAGATTAGAAATACATCAAGCCTTTATAGCAACCAGAATATAATGAAAAATGTAGAATATGTTCCAGTTACTTTTAAAACAGATCCAAGTATGCTTATGTAAGTAGTAACAAATACTGCATCATCAATGTCACTAATTTGAAGAAAGCCAGACAAAGTCAATATGTCAAGACAGAAGACAACTTCAGTTTCGAAATGCATTCATGCATTTTGGCGAGTTATCAAATCCATCCGTTGGATTTATCAAAATAAAGAAAACAGGCCAAGTTTTGAAGGACTATGGACCTACCTGCAGTATTCTAAACAATGAATATGCAATTGTATGATACATTTCAGGGTGTTATGATCCCCATGAAGACCACCAATGAAAAGAATCGAATCCATCGACTGACCCCAGTTTTGGAAACCAAACCAAACGGACAAGATTTCACTTTTATAAATTTTACTTTAACACTCAAATCAAAACCAACATAAATTAAGTATGTAGCAACAGACAAATAACACCTTAACTATCAAATACAACAGAGATGGGTCTCATGGTTTCACTGGGCAGTCTACCTAGCATAAATGGCCAATCAGCCACACAGTTCTTCACAGCTATGAAGTTCCTCAGGTAGATGTTCAGCTACTTTCTTCAAGGGTTTAGCCACTATTCCTCATCCGACAGCAGCACCCTATTAATCCAAACTCCACGCATGCAGTCTTCACCGCAAGACGTACTTCTCCAGGACCACCTCAACTCTGCACACGACAGTCTTGATGGCATGGATTTATCAGTCTTCCCTTTATCAGAGTCCTTCAGCAACAACCTGTGTACTGTATTGCGGATTCCGTTTAGTCGCTACTTTAGGTAACAGAGGCAGTTCCTAGATTCAGTCTTCACTTTATTCTGCTTGCCAGTGTTCCACTCCTGCCTGATCTGGGAAGCACCGTCTCCCTTCATCTGGTTCTAACCACAGAGTGTTTCCCTGGAAACCTGAAGTTGTTTTTCCAGCTTGTGTTTCAGTTTTGGTTTCCCTCTTGGTTAGGATCTAAAAAAAAACAAGCTTTGTAACAGCAGATTCCAACACAGGGAATATAAAGATTACTAACATCTGGTCTCTAGATTCTGATTAATCACATTTCTTGGTGCAATGTCAACCCATTTCAACAACTGACAGAACTGAATTTATATGAAAATGTCAAATAGGACATCTAAATTGTGACTATTACTGTTACACAATGATGGCTCTCATCTCTATTTTGTGACTCCATTTATGTAGCTCCAGTATTTTAACAAGCTTGCATTTCAGTACTTAAACAAAATAGTATTAGCAGAAATCAATGAATATAGTTCTAAGAATTTTTTAAAAATTTAATTTACTCAAGATTAATTTATTGGAATATTCCACTGAATTTGTTTTTTTTTTAGATCCTAACCAAGATGGAAACCAAAACTGAAACACAAGCTGGAAAAACAACTTCAGGTTTCCAGGGAAACACACTGTGGTTAGAACCAGATGAAGGGAGACGGTCCTTCCCAGATCAGGCAGGAGTGGAACACTGGCAATCTTGTAATCAGCACAAATACCTATTACATTAGGACATGAGTATATTGAGAATAACATTAACCTAGGTCTATATTTGTCTAGAGGCTCGCTTTGTGACAATGAGGTCCAGCTGGTGCCAATGACGTGATCTTAGGTGCCTCCATGAAATCTGGTGACAGGGTTTAATATGAAAGAACAAGTAGGTGATGCAGAGGTTGTGATAGGTACACGACTCCAGCAGTCTCTGTCCATTCTCATTCATCCTTCCAATGCTATAGCGCCCAAGGCAGGAGGGCCATGAGTCATGGTCGGCCACAACCCTGGCGTTAAAGCCCGCCAGCAGGAACAAATGTTCGGTATTGGGAATGCTACTAATGATATTATGGAGTTCCTCGAAGGACTGGTCTTTGACTTCAGGTGGGGAGCAGAGTGTTGGAGCATAGCGGCCCTTGGTTGCAATCCTCCCCTTTGATTGCCGGGGGGGTGGTGGTGCTGGGGTCTTGGTGTTTAACAGTACTGCGGTGGGACTGCTGGAACTTGGCAGACTGGGAAGAATCCTTTGATCTGCAATCACTGTAGACAGGTATTTTGGGGTTTAGCAGAACTAATGCTTGCCACAACTGGTTGGGCGGTGGCGGGGAGGGGAATTGTGGTAGGGAGGGATTGGATATGAGGTTTGGTTTGCTAGTAGATTTCTGAGATTTGTCAGCACCGAAGGGAGGCATAGGTTAGGAAACAGGTTGAGGGTGGGGAAATCCCGTGTGTCACATCGCTGGTTTGTGATTGCTTCCAGGATGTGTATCAGTATCTATCTGTGTTTCTCTGTTTCTCACAGCTGTAAGAAAATGTAAACATTATAACTACGAACAAAAAATACAGTAGTAGTTGTATTTACAGCTTTCAAAATTCAACTGGTTTGTTTTTATTTGGAAACAGCTGTTAACAATACAAAACTTCATTTCTCCAATAGTGAACAGAACACAGGTGATGATCAGGCACGATAACCAGAGGCTGCTTGTTTCAAAATTCAACATTTTTAAAAAGTGATTTAAATTAATGAGGAAAGCCAGTGTATCTTAGTTTAATGCACTTCATGAAGTTTATAGAACATAAAACAAAAATTACACATACAGATAGGCTCTCTATTACAAAGCCACAGATTTCACTTAAAAAAAAAACTCAATATAGTATTAACTGAATAAAGTTTTTAACATTTTTCCTGTAACACTCCTTGAAATAATTTTGAAGAACTTTTGAGCAGAAACTGCTAGAGGCTAAATAAAAAATATTCTATCATTGGACTGTTCGCCTGGAAAATTAGGCACATGATTAGACTGCCCAAATTTAACACAGGACATGGGGCAAAAATACTAAATCTACGTCCAGGCTATTGTGACAGGCTGAGGTCCTCATGTAAAAACTTGAATAAAGGCATTAAAAGATAGAAATGGCAATTCTATGGATAAGTTCAATCATGTTATTGTGATTTTAAAAAAAATGTTTAAATCTTTATTTTAGACAAAGGAAACCCCAGTTACTGAGAAAATGGTGGAGGAAAAATGTCTGAAAGCATCTTAAGCAGATTGCAGAGTGACAAGCTTACAAAGACAAAGTCCATTTCAAATGTGGACAAAGGAATTTGCAATAGGAAAAATTTAACAGAATATGTGACAAAATCATGACAACATGACGCCAAGTTGTGCAGATATAAAATTAGATGGATCTCCAAGAATATGAAACCACTTCAATAATTTCTCAAAGTTACAAGCTGAAACATCAAGAAGTGAAGAGAAATTAAGGTTTATAACTGGAAAAAAATCCTATTAAGGTGAGAGATATAAATGTAACAGAGACCTAAATAGAATTTTGGGTGCTAAAATCCATTGGCTGCTGCTAGGATCCAGAAGTTTAGATTAGATTAGAGATACAGCACTGAAACAGGCCCTTCGGCCCACCGAGTCTGTGCCGACCATCAACCACCCATTTATACTAATCCTACACTAATCCCATATTCCTACCAAACATCCCCACCTGTCCCTATATTTCCCTACCACCTACCTATACTAGTGACAATTTATAATGGCCAATTTACCTATCAACCTGCAAGTCTTTTGGCTTGTGGGAGGAAACCGGAGCACCCGGAGAAAACCCACGCAGACACAGGGAGAACTTGCAAACTCCACACAGGCAGTACCCAGAATCGAACCCGGGTCCCTGGAGCTGTGAGGCTGCAGTGCTAACCACTGCGCCACTGTGCCGCCCTTAAGTATTAAGCATAACAGTCATCGGCAATTTATATTTGTCTTATGTATTTCTGTCGATGGTATCTAAATTGTACAAAATGACCTTTACATAAAACATACCTGAAGTATGATGTTCCATTATTTTGACTGCTTTTTATCTGAACTGTATAAAGCTTAAAATTTATAAAAACTTCAAATTCATTTCCTGAATTTACAATAAACCAAACATATATCCATTTTTAAAACAAACACAGGGCAGAACCAAAAAAATTAGTTTGAGGACAGGCACGTTTTATATGTGGCTTCACTATCCTATAAGGAAGATTTGGTTTTTTTTCTAATTCACCTCCTGACTTTCCAGAGCCTCTCCATAACCTATAAGGCACAAGTCAGGAGTGTGATGAAATATTCTCCACTTATCTGGATAGGTGCAGCTGCAAAATACTCAAGAAGCATCCCTCAGCCTTTTTGAAACTCAAGAAGCTCAATACCATGCAGCACAAAGCTGTCCACTTGATCAGCGGTACATCCACCTTAAACATCCACTCCCTCCACCACAGGTGCACCGTAGTTGTAGTGTGTACTATGTACAGAATACACTGCAGCAACTGACCAAGGCTTCTTCGGCAGAATCTCCCAAACTGGCAACCTCCACAACCTAGAAGGACAAGGGCAGCAGCCGCAGGGGAACACCATCAAGTTGCCTCCCAAGTCATTCACCTTTCTGGCTTGGACATGCTTCATCAGTCCTTCAGCATTGGTCAAAATCCTGGAACCACACCCCTCCCTAACAGCATCATGAGAGCACTTTCACCATACAGATTGCAGCATTTCAAGAAGATCTATCACCACCTTCTCAAGGGCAAAAGATCCCAAGAATGCTCTCTCTTTTCAAAAAGGCTGAGGGATGCTGCGTCAATTGAAATTTTCAAGACAGATCAATACTTTTTTTGTTAGCTAAGGGAATCAAGGGATATGGAGCAAAGATGATTAAATGGAGTTGAGGTACAGATCAGCCAAGGTGGAGCAAGCTTGGGAGGCTAAATGGCCTATTCCTGTTCCGATGATCCTCCCTCTCTCCATCAACACAGGACAGGACAGAGAGCCATGGTATTATCCTCACAGACACTGCCACAGGATATTTTTCTGATAAGTGTGGGACTTTGCACTTTACAGGTTTCCCCCACCCATTAAAATCTGCATCTATTCACAACAGAATTTTGCATTGTAATGTGATCTACACAAACCTTAGTCACTCGATCCAAGTTCACAATCCCTCCAAATTCAAAATTAACAGATAAAAGAGTTAACCAAACAAAAACATAAATAATAAAAGTCCCTAGCCAGCCTCTGACAGATGCCACCATCAAACAGATTTGCTAAGAAACTTAGCTAAGTTGGAGTAAGTTAAATCACTGCGTACTGATTCTGAAATAGGAAGTTTAGAGAATAAAGTGTGCAATCTAGTTCAACAGATTTGTCAGTTGGTCCAAAGAGCAGCACTGGCAATGCAAGCTGGAGTGGTTTTGGTTTTGGTTTGTTTTCTGGTGGACAGGGCAGAAAGGGTTGATGAAAAAAGCAAGATGAAACTTTCTGGGCAGTAGGTTAGAAAACAAAAAACTCCATTAATCTGGACTGCAAATTGAGAATACAATATTGGGGAACTTAAAAGGATAGAGCACATCTTTGATGTCCCCCAAACACAGTATTATGTTGGGCATCTGATATTTGGCAAAAGTCTTCATTACCTTGCAAAATATTCTCTCTCAGTCTATTTCCTAAGTACAAGTAATTCATCATTAAAATCGGCAGAGTGCATTCCTTTGCAGCTGTGACTGTTGTTGTGACTGTTGTTGCTGTTGCTGCTGCTGCAGACGTAACTGCTGTGAGAATGGATCCTCCATGGATTTGATAGCAATGGTAGTTTTGGGTCCTGTTTTCCAAATAATACCATGAGAATCAACAACGGATGCTTCAACAGTGACACTGTGGTTCCCAAGAGCAGCAAAGCACAACAGAAACTGAGTGCTGAAATAGTCATTATGAGGTTCCACCCGCTGCTCCATTTCATTGGTCATATTCTCCAACATCTGGGAAATGGACATAACAAGAAATTTAAACTCATACCACATCAGTCAGCATTATAAAGCACATGAATTATACTGAAGTTATAACTTTAACTGGCTCTATCAATCCAAAGTTTTAATAGTTGAAATTATGCATCCTGTTTTGAGATAAAATACAATCATTCAACATTATGAACAATCTATCAAGTGATAAATGGACAAACGTTCTAAATATGTAGCCTCACTACATAGTAACAACTGTAATTTTATCTTGAATTAAATACATTCACATTTTCTGTAATGCACAACACTTAAAGACCAGGTTAAGGCTGCACAGAAAGATGCAAGGCAAGATATCAAACTGTGTCCTAACCTGCAAAGCATATCACCAAGGAATACATTAATCATGAATGCAAAATGAAAACTGGACTGATGTTCTATTCCCAAATATTTCCACTTTAATCCTAACAATCTACAATCACAAATATGTTCTTTACAAAAATCAACATTAATTTTTTTACAACCCATTACACAAAGTGTTTCAAATATTAGGTTATCAATACTATGTTCGACCCTATTTAGGATAAATGCAGCTTTTTAAACTCTCTGGGGACAGCTACCTTGTAATCTTGCATCCCCTTGGTCTGTAGTAAGGATGAAACATTTAGGCAAACTGCCTGAATCTTCCGGAAGAACCCAGGCTTCGAGCCATGCTGGATAACTCCTTCCACCTTCAGAGCCAGTTGTTGGTTATTCTGCACAGTGATTGGTTCTGTTGGAGTGCGGGGAGAGGGGGACAGTGCCAACTGCAAAAACGTTAGAGAAAATTAATTAACTGCAATTGTAACTGACCTGTGGAAAGCTTAAATTACTAAAAAGCAAGTGCCAACTTTTCTTATTTCAGTTGGCTTAGAGGCTAGGCCAAAGTGGTGATTTTTGGGTTATTCAGTGGAGGTGTTCCCACACACCAGAAATTATATTTCAGGGTTCTATGAACTGTAATGTCTACACAGCAGACTGGAAAATAGCTAATGTCATACCTATTTCCATAAAGGGAGCGTGCACCAGGTGATTACAGGCCAGTTAGTTTAACATTTGTGGTGGGGAAAACTTTGGAATCTTTAATTAAAGGTGAAATATCTGGAAGACGAAAGTATAATTAGAAGCAACCAACATTAATTTCAGAAAGGAAGATTTTGTGTGATAATCCTGATGCAGTTCTTTGAGGACATTATAGATATGGTGGATGGGGAAATGCAGTTGATGTGATGCACATCAACCTTCAGAAGGCCACTAACAATGTACCATACAACAGACTACTGGAGAAAATTAAGGAACATGGAATTAGGGGAAGGGTAGAAAATTGAAAACTGGCTAGAATGGAGGAAAGAGAGACGAAATAAAGACAATTTCTCAGAGTATTCAGAAGTGGCATTCCAGAGTTCTGTTCTGGGACTGCTTCTGTTCATTGCATACATCAATGACTTGACTACAAGGCCAAAGGGAGTGTTGTCCAAATTTTCAATTATTAAAATAGATGGCATACAAAATAATTCAGAGAACCAAAGAAAACTTCAAGAGGATATTCATAAGAACTTGGAATGACCAAAAAAGTAGCAGATGAAATTCAATGCCAATAAATGTGAGGTGCTACACTGATTAAAAAAAAATTATATTTTGAATATGGCAGACTGAGTAATGTAGACAGAGAAAAAGAATGCGGGAAGCGAGGTGTAACGGAGAAAGTACAAGTTAATCATGACCTAAAATTTTACTTAAATTAAAAAGTTTAAAAGGTAATGAAGAATGAATTATGCTATTGCAAAATCTGAGGAGGAACCTTCCAACATCGTCTTCAAGATCAGAAATAAAAATCAGACAGTTCTTTTCATAGACATACCTTGATGCTGGTAGACTGAAGCTTTTGGAAGAAATATCTCTGAAGTGACAAAGGGACCTTCAGCAAGGAAATAACAGCCCCACATAGGCACATGGTGTGCTGGAATCAAATTACAATAGAAGATCAATAATCATCACACAAGCTGTAAAAAACAAAATGCACAGGATATGACACTAATTGTATAGATTTGTTACCCTAATAATAATACATGTAGATTTACTTACCTGAAAAATTACCTCTATGGTTTTTGAAAGCTAAATTAAACTTATAATCAGATCCTCACCAATGTTTTGTCCCGAGTTTTTTTCAATTCCCAACCTGCTGAGAACTCCTCCTCCCTGCCCCCTCCCGACCTCACCCCAACCTTCATCCAATTATTCACCTGCCTCCTAAATTCTGCTTGACCTGAAGATTGTATTTGGTCGACTCCATATGCAATGCCACAGAAGATCAACTAGTATATTATACATATATTACGTGTTTCATTTGATTAATAAAGTTAATCTCAGGCTGCTTAGGCAAGGCACTACAGCAAAAAAAGTCAAAGATTAAAGTGGACCTAGTCAGTGATGCCCACATCCCATGAACGAATAAAAAAAGTAATTTTTGTCAAACATTTTTATTCCTGAGGTCAATTATTTTAGTATTAAACAGAAATACTACAGTAATGTGTGATCTATTTAAATAAATACGCATATTATTGGCATTGCTTCCGATGAGTACCAAATATATGGTGCTGTTGAAATGCAACTCACAGTAAAGTTTTCAACTAAGAGAATTAAAAAAATCTGTGCAAATACTGGATCAGGACCAGGATAACAGAATTACAGGTTACAGATATTTTACAATAGCCGAAGTAGAGAAAGAATTTTCATTTCTAGAATACCTTTAATGACTTCAGAACATCCCAAAGAGCTTCATAGTTACTGAGGTACTTTTGAAGTGTATTCATTGTTGTAGGGAAACATGACATCAAAGTCTCAAAGAGCTATGAGACAAATGACCAGATAATCTATTTTAGTGGTGTTGGTTGAAGGATGAATGCTGGCCAGAATACCAGGAGAACTCCCCTGCTCTTCTTTGAAAAGTGTCATGAAATCTATTATCTTCATCTGAGAGATTAGACAGGTCCTCAGTTTAATGTCTTAACTAAAAAAAATAGCACCTCCAACACTGCGGGATTCCTTCAGTGTGGCACTGAGGTGTCAGCTTGGCTTATGTCCTCATATCTGTGAAGAGCTTGAACATGCAAGCTAACTCAGAAGCAAGATTACTACCACTGAGCCATGGCTGATACCTGAAGAAACACAAATGAGCTTTGGTAATAGTCCAGTCGATCAGTGCACTGCTGAGTTTACAGAACTATCTGAAATCTGATGCTGGAAAGTGTGTGCTTGGATATAGTGGGAAGGACGGGATTAGGTTTAACTATGTTTCTCCACTGGTCAAATCATCTGTCAACACTCACTGTTCAAGCTCACACGGGTTCATACGATACATAAGGGGAACAGAAAGGCTGTGGAGGGATATAGACAGATGGGTGAGTGGGCAAGAACACAGCAGATGGAATACGACAAAGTGAAGTGTGAAGTTCTTCCACTTTGCTAGGAAAAATAAAAAATATTTTTTGAATGGTGAGAAACTGGGAAATGTCTGCATTCAAAGGGATCTGTGTTCTTGTACATGAATCACACAAAGTAAGCACAGCAAGCAATTAGGAAGGAAAATGGTATGTTAGTGTTTGTTACAAAGGAATTGGTGTATAAGAGTAAAGAAATCTTATCACAATTATACAGAGCACTGGTGAAGCCACACTTTAGGGGCGAGAGTGGCCAAAGACCAAAAGGTCTGAAAATTAGTTGCCAAAGACAAACAAAAAATTCTGATTTTTTTTGACAAGGAATCATGTAATTATAGAACTGTTAATGATCTGAAATGAATGCAAATGCTTCCAGGCCACTTCTAATGTGTAGAAACATTAGTTTTCCCTTTGTTTACCGTCAAGACGGTGGACCAATGCTATGTATAAACTGACCAAAGTGACCTCAGCATTCCAATATTTCAGCATTGAATACAGTTAGCACATCATGTAATTATGAAGGATGAAGTAAATTTTAACACCAGAACTGTCAGTTCCGACTTTTTGTTTAAAAGCCTGCTAGAAAACCACAAAGCTACCCCGAAGGTCGGAAGCAGCAGTTCCTACTCGCGGCGACAATTGCAACTTTTTTTTTAAAAAAAGCTGGTCTTTTGGATCTGAAGGTCAGAAACTTCAGGAGTGGCCAAGCTTTTCGCGTGAATGGCTAACCTTTTCGCATAAGGGGCCACCATCACAATTTTTGTCCTACATGGGGGGGGGGGCAGTGAGCAAATTTCAGAACGATAAAGGCATTAAAAATTTATTTTATCATTTAATCAAAACAAAAAATGTGCATTTTTGTGGACAAATTTTAAATGAGAAGACTAATTTGTTAATCTATTTTCTTGTCACTATGTTGAACGCTGAATTAGTTAGATGTCCATCTGTCAGGAGTGATCTTGATCGCGCTCGCTCCACTCCCCCCACCCCCGGGGTCCGTCTCGCTTGCCCTCTCTCTCTCCATGTCTGGCTCGCTTGCCCTCTCTCTCCCTTGTCTGTCCCGCAAGCCCCCTATCTCTGCCCGTGTCTCATCTGTCTAGGGAAGGGAGTGTAGATAGTCTCAGTCATCTCATTATCCAAAAGGAGGTGTTGAGTGTCTTGCAAAGCATTAAGGTAGATAAGTCCCCAGGGCCTGATGGGATCTACCCCAGAATACTGAGGGAGGCAAGGGAAGAAATTGCTGGGGTCTTGACAGAAATCTTTGCATCCTCATTGGCTACAGGTGAGGTCCCAGAGGACTGGAGAATAGCCAATGTTGTTCCTTTGTTTAAGAAGGGTGGTAAGGATAATCCAGGAAATTATAGGCCGGTGAGCCTTACATCAGTGGTAGGGAAATTATTGGAGAGGATTCTTCGGGACAGGATTTACTCCTATTTGGAAACAAACAAACTTATTAGCGAGAGGCACCATGGTTTTGTGAAGGGGAGGTCGTGTCTCACTAATTTGATTGAGTTTTTTGAGGAAGTGACAAAGATGATTGATGAAGGAAGGGCAGTGGATGTTATCTATATGGACTTCAGTAAAGCCTTTGACAAGGTCCCTCTTGGCAGACTGGTACGAAAGGTGAAGCCACATGGGATCAAAGGTGAGCTGGCAAGATGGATACAGAACTGGCTCAGTCATAGAAGACAGAGGGTAGCAGTGGAAGGGTGCTTTTCTGAATGGAGGTATGTGACTAGTGGTGTTCCGCAGGGATCAGTGCTGGGACCTTTGCTGTTTGTAGTATATATAAATGATTTGGAGGAAAATGTAGCTGGTCTGATTAGTAAGTTTGTGGACGACACAAAGGTTGGTGGAGTTGCAGATAGTGATGAGGATTGTCAGAGGATACAGCAGGATATAGATCGGTTGGAGACTTGGGCGGCGAAATGGCAGATGGAATTTAATCCGGACAAATGTGAGGTATGCATTTTGGAAGGTCTAATGCAGGTGGGAAGTATACAGTAAATGGCAGAACCCTTAGGAGCTTTGACAGGCAGAGAGATCTGGGCGTACAGGTCCACAAGTCACTGAAAGTGGCAACGCAGGTGGATAAGGTAGTCAAGAAGGCATACGGCATGCTTGCCTTCATCGGTCAGGGCATAGAGTATAAAAATTGGCAAGTCATGCTGCAGCTGTACAGAACTTTAGTTAGGCCACACTTGGAATATTGCGTGCAATTCTGGTCGCCACACTACAAGAAGGACGTGGAGGCTTTGGAGAGGGTACAGAAGAGGTTTACCAGGATGTTGCCCAGTCTGGAGGGCATTAGCTATGAGGAGAGGTTGGATAAATTCGGATTGTTTTCACTGGAACGACGGAGGTGCAGGGGCGACATGATAGAGGTTTACAAAGTTATAAGCGGCATGGACAGAGTGGATAGTCAGAAGCTTTTTCCCAGGGTGGAAGAGTCAGTTACTAGGGGACATAGGTTTAAGGTGAGAGGGGCAAAGTTTAGAGGGGATGTGCGAGGCAAGTTCTTTACACAGAGGGTGTTCAGTGCCTGGAACCTGTTGCCGGGGGAGGTGGTGGAAGCAGGTACCATAGAGACGTTTAAGAGGCATCTTGACAAATACATGAATAGGATGGGAATCGAGGGATACGGTCCCCGGAAGTGCAGAAGGTTTTAGTTTAGGCAGGCATCAAGATCGGCGCAGGCTTGGAGGGCCGAATGGCCTGTTCCTGTGCTGTACTCTTCTTTGTCTCGCTTGCCCTCTCTCTCACTCCCTCTGTCTGCCTGACAGGACTTCCCGCACACACACTCTCTCTCCCTCCCTCCCTCTATCTGCGTGTCTGTCTGGCTCGCTCACCTTCTCTGCATGTCTGTCTCGCTCGCTCCCCCTCTCTCTGCATCTGTGTCGGTGTCAGTCGGTCGGTCGGTCTCTCAGTGCTTCCCAGTCGCCCCCACTCCCTCGCCCTCTCTGCCCCCGCCCCCAATCCCTCGCCCTCTCTCTGCACCCGTCCCCACTCTCTCTGTCTCTCTCTGCACCCGTCCCCACTCCTTCGGTCTCCGCATCCTCCCCGTCACTCTCTCTGTACCATCCCCCTCCCCCCAAGCACGCTGCTCTCCCTTTGCTCACCGGGCTGGTGCAGGATTAAAGGGCTGCCAGACTCACTGCGTGCTCTCTTTCAGCACTGCTCCGCCCCATACCTCTTGCTGTGTGCCCTCTTCCTCCTCATCCCTCGACTTCTATCTCACCCTCTTCTTCCCACAATAGCCGTTCCGACTCACTCACCGAACCGCCTGGAAACAACGGCGGTGGCTGGTCCCATTGCACCTACACTGCAAACAACCAAGCAGCACTCATCCCACCCAGGCAGCCTGCTGTCAGTCACAGACACTGACCAATCATAGACAGGGCCGGATTGAAAGCTTTGGTGGGCCGGGAAAAGCCGATAGCAGATTTCCAAAACCCTGTCAGAAATCCACCATTTGGCGGAAATTTCTTATCCCTGCACACCTGGAGTACTGTATGCAGTTTTTGTCTCCTTACCTAAGGAAGGACATAATTGCCTAAGTGGGTATGTAATGAAGGCTCACTAGACTGGTTTCTGGGATGACGGGATTGCCCAAGTCAGACAAGATTGAGTAGACTGGGCCTATAATCCCTGGTGTTTAGAAGAATGAGAAGTGACCTAATTGAAACATACAATTCTTAAGGGTAGACACTAAGAAAATGTTTCTTCTAGCTGAGGAATCATAACCATTACCCAGACTGTCACCATATTCAGAAAAGGAGAAGGACAACAGTGGGTGGAAAAGTTATTTGAGGAGCTGAACTATTTTTCACAAAACAAAGGAATTTTTTTTTGGGTCCAATATTATCACAATTTATTATTGAACCAGCTACAACCTAATGCACTTACCAGGTAGGAAACAGGAGGATATTTCCTGCTGAGAGACTCAACGTCCTCCAACACCTGAGCAAACACAGAAAGCATGCTTCTTTCATATTCACTCTCAGCATGCACATTCCCACTGCATCCGTACTCTTGGAAACTGCAGGAGAGTCAATTAAAACAAATCACCTTAAAAGGTTTGAGCAGCAATATATTTAGATTTTAGCCAAGTCAGTTTATACTGTATCCCATAGTTTACTCACTATACTAAGCTAGTTTTATATGTATATGACAGAATTGATGGGAATGGCTACAACTTTATGCACAGGAGGAGGGTGACAAAAAGCTAAGTAGGCCTGCTTTATTACTGAAATAAACATAGCATCACACCAATTATAGTTTTGCAAAGTATTCTCTCTACACAGCTGGCTTCATGATCTAAATAAAGATTTGTGATCTGTAAAGGGTAGATGCATCCACCATGTTAGGTGCCTTGTGCACTGAGGCAAAAAGGAAATAAAGTAATTATAATTTTAAAATAACGGAGGATGCCCTGAAGAGTTCTAGCAGCATTGGCTCACAATGGAATCCATTAAGTATTAAAACGTCTCATTTAGAGGTAGTAAAAGTGTAGTTTCAGACAGGATGACATTACACTGCAGTATGAGAATATTTATCAAGCACTTTCACAACAGTTGAACAAATTGTAACAATTTTGTCATTTTGCTTGAGAAATTAAATTTATATGAATAAGGGTAATGTGGAATTAGGGCTGCACATTTTGTAGTGAAGTCACTGCACCCCCCGCCCCCACCCCACCCCCCCTCTCTCCCTCCAGCCAAGAACAGGGATGGGGAAGAGAAGGGGAAAGAGAGTCCCAAAATATTTCATCTAGCGCAATGCATTCTCATAGAAAATTTGCATGGAATAAATTCATTTTGCCTCACTTCTGGGCCTCCATTTAAAACTCAACTCTGCAAAACACACTGTCCTAGTAAATGTCCACAAATTACAAATTACCCTGACCGAAAAAGCTCCTTCTCCACCAATTAGTCCAAGGGCAACTAAAACCATCAGTAACACTCCTGAATTAATCAGGCACACAAGAGAATCTAGTTTAATGTAGGGAGGATGCCATTTATTCCATAATTATGAGAAAACAAATTTTAGTTAAGACTGGGATTTTAGTTCTGCCTAGGAAATAATTCAAAGCATTAGGATTGTAGATTCCAGGCTAACCATCGGGATAATATTAAATAAACCACAGTAAAAAAAAAAGAGAAATTAAAGGCTCAGTAGGTAATATAGTGAAGTTAAGAATTATAATTAAAATTGTATAATTCAAACATTCACAGCAGGCAGTGAATTAGGATCTTCTGTAATATACTAATCCAAGGAAGGCTGAATTGTTATGATGACAGCAACAATTCAAGATATCAATGTTTGCTCAGCAAAGACAGTTAGAATTTGGGACCAGCTCTCTGAGACCTACAGAAGCATTGCTTGCACAGGAAATGTGCAATAAGTTTAGCATTTGCCAGTAAACAATCTGACTCAAAAATTATTTTGGCTCAATAATCTTTGTAATTTGTTTTAGAATTTTATTCCTAGGGTGTGGCAACCCTGGCAAGCCGTATTTCTTGGCATCCCTAGTTGCTACGATGGTGGTGATTGGCCCTTCTCCTTAAACCTCTGCAGTCCTTGTAATAAACAATGGTTTATAACCAAATCAGGATGGCATGCTTATGACACTGCTGCTCTTGCCCTTGGTGGAAGAGATAATGGAGTTAATGAAAGTAAGCTTTGTAAGTCAAAGCAAGCTTGATGAATTGCTGCTGTGCTTCCTGCAGATGGTTCATATTGCAGCCAGTGTGCTGGTGATGGATAGAATGGGTATGGAGGGGTAACAACCAAGCAAGGTGCTCTGTCTTTGATGATGTCGAGCTTTTTGAGTGGTGGTTGTAGCTGTCATCTATAGAGGCTAGTGGTGAGTATTCTAGTGCACTCACGATTAAGCCTTTAGATATTGGAAAGACACTGAGGGATCAGTGGGTGACCCACTTGTCAGAAAGCAGCTAGTTTTTACACTGCTCTTGTAGTCATGATATTGATATGGCTGGCCTAGTTCAGCTTCTGGTCAATGGCGAATCACAGAATGTTTTTTGCAAGAGATGGATCATGATGGTACCACCAATGGTCAGGGAGAGATGGCTTTGGAGCTGGCTTGTATCTGGCAATTATGTGGCTGAATGTTACCCACGGCGTTGTGAATTGAGCTGAACACTCTAAAGCGATCAGCTAACAGTTCCACTCCTGATCCCACAACAGCAGAGATGGCTATTGATGAAGAAGCTGAAGATTAGAGGCACAGGGGGCTGGCCTGGAGCTCCAGAAGTAATGCCCTGGACTGCAAATGATTTGCCTCTGACAACCACAACCATCTTCCTGTGAATCAGTATACCAACCATTGGAGGGTTTTCCCTAAGACTCCCACTGTCCTCAATACTGCAAAGACTCTTTGGTGCAATACTTCATATCAAGGGTAGTTGCATCCCAACCCACCGGCCCAAACATTTAGCTTTTATGTCTATGCCTGGAGTAACTCTTACTGTAGTGCTGTTCTGCGCCAAATTCACTGAACTGCACAACTTAATTCTTTTTGTTGCCACAGACTTCAAGTTTCAAATTCTACAAGGAAGAAAAACAGTACCAGGCTTAAATAAAATAAAATAAATTGCTTTAGCTTTATCATTAATTTTATCAACACAGCAGCTGCAAATGGCTTCTGTAATTCTGAAAGTTAATTCAATATTCTAACTGGTACTATCCTGTAAAAGACAAAGATATAAACAGTCTTTACGGGAGCCAACAATTCATCCGTCCTAATCAGAGATTAATATTTAACAGAAGTTCCCAAGAGAGCTCTGAATGTGTGAACTGTAGAATTCCATTAGATTTCTAACTTCAGTGTCTGTCATTGAATTTTTACTTTTTTTATATTGTGGTATATTTAATTTGCAGCATTCAAGTAGCCTATCAGCTGGGCTGAATTCGTGACATGATGTGTGAAGTCTTAACAAAATTTGCAGCTGAAGATGTTAACAGTGGCCCTTAGGGTGTTCTTCTGATCTACTTTTTAATGACATCAAGTCATATACAACACAGCTACCTGCAGGGTAATGATCTCTCAACTCTGCATCAGCAATAAGCCTCAACCAAAACCTTGAAATAGCATCTACAATTGCTGCAGTTATCCATGTAGCTT
This sequence comes from Heterodontus francisci, assembly GCF_036365525.1. NCBI lineage: Eukaryota > Metazoa > Chordata > Chondrichthyes > Heterodontiformes > Heterodontidae > Heterodontus > Heterodontus francisci. Next base: position 75,128,368 of record NC_090383.1, read on the forward strand.
GAGTGAGACTTGCAATCTAGTGTCAATACGTGCCAAATTATAGGCAATTTTATGCTGTTGATGCAGGTCAGTAGGAGCAGGGAGGAAATTGGCTGTAAGTATTTCACCAAGACCATTATAACTAGAGCAGACTCTCATCCCATCAGTCTGAGTTGGATTCAAAATGGAGGTGAAAGGGAGGTATGCTAACTCACTGCACCACTCAAGTTTTTCCTCCATAACAAGTTCCTGTCGAGGATACTAGATAGCCTATCACTACATTATAGAAATTACCACACAATAAAACACATACTAGAAGTCATTACCTAGCAGAATCTGGATCCAGAATTAGAGCTTCAATAGAATGAGAAATCAGTAGGCAACTTTGTTGTTGTCTACGGATAAAGTTAAGGCCACAGCGTTCAGCAAACAATTTAACCATTTAAACTGCACTACCTTGTTCCCAATTGCGTAGAAGTGAGCAAAAATGGCTATCAGAGCTTAAGAAATGGAAAAAACCCTTTGAATGCATACTATTGAAATGTGCCATTTATTCTACTTCTTTGCTGATATCTTGAAGGCAACTTAATTTCCGTGGGGGCATAAAACTGGCGGCATTGTTTGGCCACCATTTAAATATCCCTCTTCATTTCCCTTTGAAAGTTAGGGAGGGGGTGTAAGAGTTGGTCAATCCAATACCACAATTTTTATCACTCCACCCACCCCCAGCTAACACTGCTCATGTCAATGCAGAATAAAGCAAAACACACTAACTTACTGTCCTCCAGGGGGCAGGATCAAGTTAACATTTGTACAAAATGAAAGACTTGTTAGGATGAACTTTAATAACTATGAAACAGGAAACGATGTGCAACACAAAACAATTCAGTGTGTATTTGTAACTGCTAAAAAAGAGTAATCACAGAACAGTCACTTGTAATGGCTGGTCATATCTACAACTGAGTTTTTAGGTTTTCTGCCTTTAGGTACTCAATGTTTTTTTTGCCAGAATTGAGGCTCAAAACAGCAATTTACAGCTAACTGAAAAGGATACAGCTCAACATTTCTCAAGGTAGCAGAGTCAGCATCAAAGGAGGATTGATAAAGGTCATGATAGCGTGTCGCTAGACTTCTGAACTCTTCCATTGATATCTTCATCTAAATGAATGCAAACACAATTCAGATTAGAATAAGGGCACTTTTTTTAGTTAACATTTCAAAACTGAAAAATAATAAATGAGGTTGACATAACATTAAACTTCTATCTAGGGTTTTTTAAAATTCAAAATTGGCTGATATTTTCATGCCAGGAAACGGCAAGTATTTCCATTGTCAGCAACAGCATCAAAAACAGAATGCATGCCCTTGGGTCAGTTAAAAGGAAGTAACTTGATCAAAGGGTTCTGGTAGAACAAAGATCAAAATTCATAAACAGCAGCTGAAATATTCGATCCATGTGCTTACTTTGAACTTGCTCCTTGTAATCTTATAAACATACTATTTTCAGTAAAGTTTTAAAGAAAATGTACCAAATTGTTACCTATGCACAAGTATTCTGCCTGTGTGTACATTACAATTATGACATGTTGCTCACAGACGGGTGTGGAAATAGTAACCATGCAATTCATATCATCACAGCCATAAGATAATCTTTCCACTCCAACGACAAGAAATCATGTTGATAAAACAATGTTCTGTTCAGAGTAAATGGTGGACATTATTGACCATGAACTTTATTGTACAGCAGCAATTTGCAAAGTACATGGATATCAGGAATGCAAACATCACTGGTGAGTTAGGTGATATAATAGCAAAGGGTTCAGAGGACATTCAACCTGCTCCAGCTGCCACTTTGGCTTTCTGAAACCATTTCAATTATTTGGTTGTGCTGAAGACCCTCCAAACCAATCTGTAAGTGATCATCTAGCCCAGTCTGAATGTAGTCCTGATCAAACAGATATTGTAAAACATGTCCATACCTGGTTGGTAATACGGCCACACCTCTGCAAATCGTTTCCAGATGCCATAGCAATTGCTGTGGCAATGGCAGGTGGAGGGCTGGTCTTCAGACTGTTACAGGTACAGATCAGCTGGGAGAATGCCTGCAGCACGTCAATCCTTAGTTTGACAAATTCACACTGAAAAGTCAGGGGGTTGGAAGGTGTGCTTGCAGCCTTAAAGGAACATTTAATATACCACAAATTATTGTTATGCGCTCAACTACTCCATATGTTTTTTTTCCTTAAATTAGCAAGCTTGCTTTACCTTGCCTACAATTTTGTTTTGTTATACATAACATGATTATAAAAGAAAATCAGACAGCAAAGGTTTCTTTTCAGGATGAAGGGATTTGACATGTCTGAAGATGCAATCAGAGCAAGTGGGATATAGAATATCTTTACCACAACCAAGAGGAATAGGAACAATAGGAAAACTGCATGTGCAATCAGGCTTGTTAAACAGAAAAGCGTGACAGGTTTCACTGTGGCAGAGGGTTGGAAATGTTGGAGGAAAGTGAGAAGTCACTTTGTTTGTAATGTTCTTTATTCATATTATTACATGAAGATAGGTCATCTGGACCGAATTCAGTGAGTCCAATAATAACGGTTGTTTTGTACATTCACCTTATGGTGAAATAAAGCAGCTCAACAATTCATATCCGACCTTATCTTGCAAGTAATTTGTTCGATCCACTTTAAGAGATTGAAGCGCATGTACGAAAGGCAGGAATATTCAGTTCTGTCACAAGGGGGCATTACTGATATATTGATATGCTATTCTTCTTTTTCTTTGGCCTCCTTGTCTCGAGGAAAAATGGGTAAGCGCCTGGAGGTGGTCAGTGGTTTGTGAAGCAGCGCCTGGATTGGCTATAAAGGCCAATTCTAGATGAACAGACTCTTCCACAGGTGCTGCAGATAAAATTGGTTGTTAGGGCTGTTACACAGTTGGCTCTCTCCTTGCGCTTGTCTTTTTTCCTGCCAACTGCTAAGTCTCTTCGACTCGCCACTCAGCCCCGCCTTTATGGCTGCCCGCCAGCTCTGGCGATCACTGGCAACTGACTCCCACGACTTGTGATCAATGTCACAGTACTTCATGATATGCTATGTCATCATGCAAATACAAATAAGGCAGTGGGAGTTAACTCCACAAAAAAAAGAATGCTTAGTCTGCTTAGGGGAGCGACCAAACTACACTGAACCCGGGAAGATACCTACACCAAGCCCAAATTCTGTAACACTGGTGGTCTTCAGTCATCAGGCACAGCTGCATATTGAAGGATGTTTGAAAGATGGTCAGAGTCTCTATTTCCTCTCTGAATTTTGTCAGTATTCTAGGATCCATGACACAGGGCATTTTGAATTTGACCAACTATTTCAGCAGTTACTTCGTTGTCTGTAGTTAACCTATCTAAAACCCGAACGTAGACTAATTCCACCAAAAAAGATAATCCTACTTAAATCGCATTACACTCAAACAAGTTTTCCTGCACTATTAGTAATGTTTTGTTTAGGTAGTTTTTCTGAAAAGAGTTTGACCCTTCTTTTTTTATGAATTAGATTTCTAAAGAGTTTTGTATGGCTTAACATATCTTGCCTTCAAAATGCAGAACTAACATAAGACACAGCTGCCAACTGCAATGTCCTCTGGGGAGCTCACAAAACAATTGACAACAATTTATTCTGCAACAATACAAATCTGAAAGAATTGAACTACTACTAAAGCTGTAAAGTTTTAAACTGGACGCATGCACTTGAAGTGAACTCACTGTCAGTGAAGCTATGCCCCTCTGGTAGTATTTCAAAGCTTCAGCAATACAGGCCAGTGCAGCACTAGATTCACTGTCCTGAAGGCCAGCCAGACACTGTTCTGCTTTCGAGAATTCCTTCAAACTGTTTAGCCAGAAGTAAAAATGTTCGGATGCCACCTGCGTCAACAAGCCATGGTAAAGCTCTCCAGCCATATTATGATTTCCCTGAAAATACCAGGAGAGAGAAATATCAGTCAAAAGACATGTCGGCAAACTGGTGACATTTCAATATACAAGTATGGTACAGGTGGAAGGGATTCTTGCCCAAATTTTTCTTCCCATCTTTTAATGCTCTCTGTGTTGGGTGGAAGGCAGGTGATGAGTGGAGGAGATCAGGAACACAAAGCTAACATATGATTACATTGTTCTGGATTTTCAGTGTGACATTGCTGCATTCCTTGATATCTACCACTAGAGGCTGCAAATAAACTGCAATTAACATTTACAGCCAAAGTCAGGTTACATCACAATGGAGAATACATGACTTACAGGCTAATTGCACTTTATCCTGATAGCTTTTAGGGCTGAAACAGGATACCAGATCAACACAAAATTCCATGCACTACACTGACACTATACACCAACAAGTTATAAGCCTCCAATTTTTAACTGACACCTGTGTATGCATTAAAGAGGTTGAATTAATTCTGTTTGCGATCTGGAATATAAAACTGTATGAATAAAGTTTATTGAAAAGTGGGATGAAGTAGAACTAACTTTGTAGATTTGATAAAACAGTCTCCCTGCCAGTAACTTTTTTTTTTTTACAGACTGTAATGTGATGTTCCTTACTACCATGCCACAACTTACATACTGTGAAATGGTTTGCAACCAATGAATTTTTTAAAAAATTCATTCATGGGATGTGGGCATCACTGGCTAGGCCAGCATTTATTGCCCATTCCTAATAGCCCTTGAGAAGGTGGTGGTGTGCTGCCGTCTTGAACTGCTGCAGTCCATGTGAGGTAGGTATACCCACAATGCTGTTAGGAAGGGAGTTCCAGGATTTTGACCCAGCGAGTGAAGGAACGGCAAAATAGTTCCAAGTCAGGATAGTGTGTACCTTAGAAGGGAACTTGCAAGTGGTGGCGTTCCCATGGTAGAGGTCGCGGGTTTGGAAGGTGCTGTCTAAGCAGCCTTGGTGCATTGCTGCAAAGCATCTTGTAGATGGTACACACTGCTGCCACCGTGCGACGGTGGTGGAGGGAATGAATGTTTGTGGATGGGGTGCCACTCAAGCGGGCTGCTTTGTCCTGGATGGTGTCGAGCTTCTTGAGTGTTGTTGGAGCTGTACTCAACCAGGCAAGTGGAGTGTATTCCAACACACTCCTGACTTGTGCCTTGTAGATGGTCGACAGGCTTTGGGGAGTCAGGAAGTGAGTTACTCGCCGCCGGATTCCTAGCCTCTGACCTGCTCTTGTCGCCATGGTATTTATATGGCCACTCCAGTTCAGTTTCTGGTAAATGGTGACCCCTAGGATGCTGATAGTGGGGGATTCAGCGATCGCAATTCCAGTGAATGTCAAGGGGAGATGGTTAGATTCTCTCTTGTTGGAGATGTCACTACCTGGCACTTGTGTGGCGCGAATATTACTTGCCACTTATCAGCCCAAGCCTGGATATTGTCCAGGTCTTGCTGCATTTCTACACAGACCGCTTCAGTATCTGAGGAGTCGCGAATGGTGCTGAACATTGTGCAATCATCAGCGAACATCCCCACTTCTGACATTATGATTGAATAATGAAGGTCATTGATGAAGCAGCTGAAGATGGTTACTTTTGAAGTGTTGCTACTTCCGTCATGTAGAACAACGTAGGAGCCGATGACAGACAAAAGGCCAAAGAAATGAAAGACCATTTAACTTGTTTTGGTGAAGTTGGCTAGGACACCAAAAATATGGAGTGCGAAGCAGACCCGAAGTGGGCTGTGTTCTGAGAGTCTGAACCAAATGGGAGGGAAAAAATCCTGGTGACGTCACAGGACAAGGAATCACAGGGGCAGAGTATTCTGGTAAGTTTTTAATTTAATCTAAATTAATCAACTATAAAGTAAGACTTGATAGATTAATTAGTATAAAAATTAAAAACTAAAGCCAATTTGATAATTTATCATATAATTACAATCGATCTAAGGCATAAAGTTAAAATTAGTCATAGAGAGATACAGCACTGAAACAGGCCCGTCGGCCCACCGAGTCTGTGCCGACCATTTACCACCCATTTATACTAATCCTACATATTTCCCATATTCCCTACCACATCCCCACAATTCTCCTATCACCTACTTACACTAGGGGCAATTTACAATGGCCAATTTACCTATCAACCCGCAAGTCTTTGGCTGTGGGAGGAAACCCACATGGTCACAGGGAGAACAAGGAATTAAACAAGGAATAATAATACTGAAGAGTTCTGAATTTTTCAGTAATTAAAACCTAGGGCATTTAAAAAATAGCAGTTAAGTAAAACATTTCAGTTAACTACCTTATAAAGTGATGTCAGCACAAGAGAAGCAGCTGATTGGCGAGTAGCTGGTGAGTCTTCATTTATTTAAGATTAATAGTCTAATAAACAGAGACATGTAGGGCACCTCAGTCCCGTGGAGTACACATCCTGTCCATGTGGAAACTCCAGGACACTTCTCATGTCGTAGACAACCACACGTGCAGGATGTGTTGTCAGTGGAGTAGCTCGGTTTTGAAGTTTGAGCAGCAGCAGGTGTCTCTGCAGTACATCTGGAAGGAGAGGGTTTTGGGGATAGTATCTTTATAGATAAGGGTATGCAGGCAGAGAGGGAATGGATGACCGCCAGGCAGTCAAGGAGAACCAGGCAAGTAGTGCAGGAGTCCCCTGAATGCCTCTCACTTGCCAACCAGTATTCCCCTCTGAATACTGCCAAGAGTGATGGCTCCTCTGGGGTGTGCAGCCAGAGTCTAGTTGACGGGACCACAGCTGTTTCAGCTGTACAAAAGGGCAGGAGGAAGATTGGCAAAGAAATAGTGATAGGGAATTCAATAGTTAGGGAAACAGACAGATGTTACTGCGGCCACAGGCATGAATCCAGGATAGTATGTTGCCTCCCTGGTGCCAGGGTCAAGGATATCACAGATTGGCTGCAGAGCACTCTGAGGGGGGGGGGGGGGAAAGGTGAACAGTCAGTGGTTGTGGTCCATATCATTACCAACGACATAGATATATAGAGGGATGAAGTCCTGCAGCCAGATTCTAGGGAGCTAGCAAAGAAGCTAGCAAGCTGGACCTCAAAGGTAGTAATCTCCGGATTATTCCCAGTGCCACATGCTGGTGAGTATAGAAATAGGAGGATAAAGCATTGGTGCAGAGATGGTGCTGGAGAGAGAACTTCAGATTCCTGGCAAATTGGAACGTGTTCTGGGGGAGATGGGACCCATACAGGCCAGATATGCTGCACCTGAATACAGCAGTGACCAATGTCCTTGCAAGGCAATTTGTTATTGCTACTGGGGAGGGTTTAAACTAACTTGGCAGGGGTGTGGGAACCAGGGGGTAATATTAGAGAGGAAAAAACAAGGTGCACAAAGAATTGGGAGAGACAGATGGCACTAGAATAGGAAATAGTAAGGTATTAAGTGGTGTCAGAGTGAGAGGAATGTAATAGGTCTAAATTAGGGTTATTGTGCATGTATGTGAACGCACAGTGTGTGGTAAATAAGGTTGGTGAGCTGCAGACGCAGATAGTCACATGAGAGTATGATGTAGTGGCAATAACGAGACCTGACTCAAAAAAAAGGGCAAGACTGGACACAAGGTGTTTAGGAAAGATAAGAAAGGAAGGAAAGGAGGAGGGGTAGCAGCATTAGGTAGAACATTACAGAGCTGGAGACAGTGAAGGTCCAAGAGGGGTCAAGGACAGAATATATTTGGTTAGAGCTAAGAAACAACAGAGATACCATTACACTACTGGGTGTATTCTATACACCATCAACTAGTTGGAAAGATACAGAGGAACAAATTTGCAAAAAATTACAGCGAGGTGCACGAATTACAGTATAGCTATAATGGAGGACTTCAATTATCCTAACAAACTAGGATAGTAATAGTGTAAAGGGCAGAGAGGGGGAAAAGTTTCTGAAGTGTGTGCAGGAGAATCTTCTACATCAGTATGTTTCTAGCTCACCAAGGAAGGAGGTATTGCTGGATGTGGTTGTGGGAAATGAGGTGGCTCAAGTGCATCAAGTGTCAGCAGGGAAACCTTTAGGGGGAGTGATCATAGTATCATAAGTTGTAGGTTTTCTATGGAAAAGGACAAAGAGCAATCCAGAATAAAAATAATTAGTTTGGGGAGGGCCAACTTCAGTGGGGAGAGAAAGGATCTGGCCCAAATAAATTGGAATCAAAGACTGGCAGGTAAAATTGTAACGGAACAATGGGCTACCTTCAAAGAGGAGATAGCTCCGGTATAATCAAGGTACATTCCTATGAAGAGCAAAGGTAGGACAAACAAAGCCGGAGATGATGAAAAAGAGAGCAAGAGTGAATTGGGAACTGGGGGAATTAAACCCTCTCTGACAGACAGCAGAGGGGTTAAGAAGTGAAATTCACAGAACTTGATTACATGTCACGCAGGCACCTGACCTTATTTTTATGACAGGATATAGGGGCATCTGAGCTGGCCATTTTGTTGGTTGTGAATTGGAAGCAGAGTCACAGATGCAAATGAGGTCCTGCCATCAAGATTGGCAGGACCTCAGTGTCCCCTTGCCATGCAGTGTTTTTTTAGCCATTTTTGGCCTCAAAAGTTTCCTTCCCACCAATATCAGGGCCAATGTGTTAGTAAGGGCAGGGATAAGCAGGATTCAGAAGACAGGATGCAGCAACTATGTTTTGGACCAGTTGGAGTTTATGGAGGATGATTAGCCAGTGAGAAGGACATTCAAGAAACTGAGTATAGAGGCGACAAAAGCAGTTAAGAATTTCAGTGGCAGTGCAGCTAAGGTAGAGGTGGAAGCAGACAATATTGCAGAGGTGAAAGTAAGAAGTCTTCGTAATGGATAGGACGTGGGATATGAAGCTCAGGACAGAATGCCAAGGTTTCAGAGTCTGGTTCAGCTTGGGTGAATGGCAAGGGACAAGGTGACAGTCAGTGGCAGGAGAGTGGAGCTTGTGACAAGGACCAAAAACAATAAGCTTTGGTTTTCCTAATGTTCAGTTAGGAACAGGAGTAGGCCATTCAGCCCCTCGTGCCTGTTCCACCATTAAATTAGATCACGGCTGATTTGTATCCTAACTCCATTCACCCACTTTGGCTTCAGATCCCTTAACATCCTTGTTTTGCAAAAATCTATCAAACTCAGATTTAAAATTAATAGAGCTAACATCTACTGCTTTTTGTGGAAGAGTTCTCCCCTGAATGACCTAGCACTGATTTTAAGGTTATATCCCTTGTCTTCGGCTCCCTGCCAGAGGTAAAAGTTTGTTATTTAACCCATTGATTTCTTTCAAAATCCTAAAAACCGCAATCAAATAACATTTATACAAGGAACTCCATCTGCAACAGTTTTGCTCACTCACTTATCAATGCTCCTGCCCACACAACTTACTATGCCACCTATCATTTTGTCCTCGACAAACTGGATATATGGCTCCATATTTTGTTATTTAAGTTATTAATAAATATAGCGAATAGTCGAGGCCCCAGCACAGATCCTTTTGGGACACTATCAGTCACTTTCTTCCAATTCAAGTACATATACATTATCCCTACTGTTTGTCTTCTGCTCCTAACCAGGTAAATAAAATGCCCTCAATTGCACGTCCTTTAATTTTAGCTAACAGTCTCTTATGTGGACATCCATGGACTTTCCCTTGTCCACTACTTTAGTTACTTCATCAAAAAATTCAGTTAAGTTTCTTAGACATGACCTACCCTTTACAAATCCATGTTGGCTCTCCCTAATCAATTCAAATTTCCCCAAGTGCTCAGTCACTCTGCCCTTCAATTACAGATTCCAATAACTTCCCCACAACAGAAGCTAGACTAACAGGTCTATAATTTTCTCATTTTCTCTCATCTTTCTTAAATAATGAAACTTTACTTGAAATTTTCCCATTTAAAAAGGTACAACTCCTGAATTGAGAGCACTTTGGAAAATTATGGCTAAAGCATCTGCAATTTTCTCAACTACTGCCTTTAAAATCCTGGGGTGGAAACCATCAGGTACTGGGAATTTGTCAATCTTTAGTGCTATTATTTTTCCTCATACTGTTCTGTTGCTTACTTTAGCTTTCGTGGAGTCCAGTCCTTGATTCATTATTATCTTCCCTGGAATGTCAGATATATTATCCTCTTCCTCTTCTGTGATGAGGAAGAGGAAGTTGACACTCATTATGACATGATATTAGACAGTCAGTCTGATAGCACGCAGATGATTACATAGTTGAGATAAGTGCCAGAGATAACAATACAGAATCAGAAAAAGAAATACTGCTGGGGTGTTGTGGTTACTTTCAGAGAGGCAGGAATGAAAACATTTAAGGGCTATTCACGAAAGCTAGAGAATGGCAGAGAGGTGTTACAGGGTAATGAGAACAGCTTGGTTGAACTTGTCAAATGCTGCAGGGAGGTAGAGGGGGATAAGGAGGAATAATGCACCATGGCTGCAGTCACAGAGGATGCAATTTATGATTTTGCCAGGCAATCATGGTGCTATGAACAGGGCAGAAGCCAGATTTGAACAGTGAATTGCAAGGGAGTTTTGGGCATGTAGCTATGAAGCAATATGTTTAAGTAGCTCAAAGAGGAAATGGAGGTTAGGGAGGGGGTCATTAAAATAACCCACTTCCTGCTCCTTTGATCGTCGTCACATTCAACTCAACTACATCTCCTGGTCCGCATTATGGGATGGATAACAGGACACTTTTTGGAGTTTTGTTTTGGGGGGGGGGGGGGGAAGGATGATGGAGGTTTTGAAAAAATAGGGACACTATTCAAGCAAGGGGATACAAGAAGAATGCCTTTGTTTGCTTCCATTTCTACCTCTAAACAGAACTAGCACATCTCCCCAGTGACAGAAAATCCAACAGCCCATGCAACTCTTACGTACGCCTTGGCACAGTCTCAAGAACAATGCTGAAAGAACCCTAGGTGCTTTTATCAGGGAGAGGATAATGAGCAGGGGGAAACTTAAGAAAGGAAGAGAGCATGCTCCAATTTCCAAGTTGCTTTTAGGAGAGATCAATGCCCCTCATAAAGTTCAGAATTTGAAATGTTCGCAATATTTGCTTAGCCATAATTCATTCATAAAGTACTAGAATGAAAAATATCTTCAAATACTCACCATTCTCGATGCCTGCCGGGCGATTCTGTAAACTGTCCAGCCATTGGCCACATTTTCCAATTGTTGTTTTATGACACTTCTGACTTCAGAAGACAAAGTTTTCTGATTGGCTACAAAAATGACTGTAGCTAATGCTACCTGGCAGGCAAAGAGTGTACATGTATCAAAAGGTTATGAAAATAATTTTTAAAATGCAACACAACAACATGCATTTATAAAGCACCTTTAACATTATAAAGTATTCCCAAGCACTTTACAGGAGCATAATCAAACATAATTTGACACAAGCCAATAATGCGTTGACCAAAAGCTGAAATGATAAGTAATCCGAAGTCAAATTAGTTTTGGTGCTGCATTGCAGTGGCAATTTTGTCAAGAACCTGAAGGCATGAACACAATATAGCTATTTCATGAGAAAATAATTATATTTGAAAACAATTTTCTATTTTGGAGTGACACTACGAAGCAAAAATGACCTTGAAGGCAAAAATTTTGCTTTAAAAATATTCTTAGATATATTTAAGAGTGTTAAAATGGTAAAATTTGATTAATACAGCTGAAAATGGGTATATCACAAAAAAAATAAGCATTTTAAGTCATAACGTCAATCCACTACCTGTGAGTAACCTGATATTAAATTACTGAAAATGACTTTTTAAAAATATACAAAACTGAGTTGGCATCCTTCAAAAATGGATGATGGACACACAGCAAACAATCCAATTCTTTGGTAATAAAAATGACAAACTAAATGATTTGTATGTTGAAGGCTAATGTATCACTTTTCAAAGGAACAAAGAATGATTCTCAGTAGAAAAATAAATTTTTACTTAAGCCATATTTTAAAATAACAAATCCTAATATCTTAAAATATACAGATTTGATGGATTGATTCACCAAAGATAATAATTCAGGTAATTAAAGTGAGCTATCAGTAGGGGGTAAGCTTCTAGAGACCATAATATAGAATTAAACACTCACTTAGAAAGGAAGGCCTTGTAATAAAGCAAGTTACGAATGACAAATTGATATGATTCTGATAAGTATATTCGTGAAAAGAAATATAATGGATATTGTCCATATGAATCTTCAGAATGTATTTGGTCAGGTGCTATTGGAGTTTTTTTTCCAGAGAGCTGGCATGGATGCAATGGGTTGAATGGATCCTTTCTGTGCTGTAAAATGTTATCATTCTCCTCAGTGACTCTACTTGCCATTAGCTATATCACCAATGGATTATTTTCTTGTATACAATCAGTAACACCAGACTCTGAAGTACTCATGTTTCTTTCATTCAAACAAATTAGATCAATCTGGAGATTTGTTTTTTTACCAGAAGTTCTTGTTGTTTGTCTGTAGATGAAGATCCTATCATTTTATACAACTCCATTAGTTCTCCTAGCATCCCCTCTCCCAAGACAGGCATCTGCACTGCTATAGCTGCAAGGCAATGGCACATTGAAATCTGAGCAGTGTCCTGTGCAGTATGTAGCTGGGTCAGCAGGGATTCAACCACTGGCTGGCTCAGGTGTGGGCGACTGCGCATCAGCTTCACCATGCAAGTAAATGCAGTCTGTATAAGAGGGAAAAAGGCAAGCATTAGAGCACATCAAATCCACAAAATATATTGATTTCAGAGAAATACATTAGGATGCCATGAGTACCAATAAAGGCACCAAGAGCACAGATACCCAGTTTACTACGTCATTAAATGCAAAACATTTCATAATAATTAGGAAAAAAATTGCACTGATTCAGAATATTAAAAATCACACCAAAGGCGTCAATATTAACCCCGACCTCACCCCCATGACAGGTCGGAAAGGGTTAAACCATCAAAAGTGCAAAATGCGACACTGACCCAGCGCGCACGTCTGTTTTCGCAGCATCACAGGGTCTGACTTTCCCCTACCCAACTGGCACAATGTCTGATCCTCCCCCACTGCTGCCACGATGTTTGGCCTTCCCACTGACCCTGACGCAATAGCTGATCTTCCCCCACCAAGCCGCGACCAATGACATTCCTCCCCGTCTGATTGCCAGGGACCGTCTCCAGCTGCAACCAGTAACCGCTGGGTGAGAAATGGATCCAAAATGATGAGGTATTGCTGTTAATTTCAGCAGGACCTCCACGTCCCAGGCTTTGCCAGGTTCATCAGTCTATCATGCATCATCCCCATCTCCCCATAAATATCAGGGCCAAAGTAATTAGTGTTTCTCCATGTACTCATAAAATTTTATTGACAGGTACTGTAAGGTATCAATAATTCTTGAACTTTAGATTAGCTTCCAACTATTTCAGTCTGATTATCCATCATGTATTTATCTTTAAACCCAAGTCATGTGCCCTGTATCTCCTTTCTAGTTCTTTTTCAATCGCTTATTGGTCTGTGATAACCAATGTATCAGTCAAGTAGTTATCATAACTTGTCCCTGCAATCATACACTGCCTCTCCTGTCTAGTCAGCTGGCCCCTGTCCAGGACAAGCCTTCAACTTGGCTCCAAGGCCTGGGCTTGCCACCACTAGCTCAAAGTCATAGACTTTGCTGCTTCCTGGTTGAATGGGACCAAAGAGGCTGAGGCCCTGAATGCAATGGCAAAACATGGCCTGTCAATGCAAACATAAAATTAGGGCTCAACACTCTTGTGGTTGCACAAATTTCAATAGCAATACTTAAACTGTAGTACACATGTACTGGGCTTGGGGGCTGTAATATGATTCCAAAATATACAATTGCTGCAAACATTTATAATTTTGGGACTTTGCCCTACATTTATATCAACTAGGGGAGAAAAAAAAAAAGTGCGAGGCATGTATTTCGTTACTGCCTTGCAGTCTCTCTGCTTGTTCTCCTTTAGCTCCTTGCTCTGTACTTCCCAGCCCAAGGTAGGCACTGACCTCATTATTTCCTCCCTCCTAGCCTGAGTATCTCCATTTCCTTCCTCCCAGTCCCAGAAGATTACAGCTTCCTTGCCCCTACATCTTGGTCCCAGTTTTCCTGTTCGTTTGCTCCTGACCCACTTTATTTGCTCACTTCAACCAGGCCTGGCCTCCCTATACCTTTCTCCCAGCCACTTCATTTGCAAGCTCTGGAATTCTGCTTCACAATTAATTCCCTTGCTCACTAGAAAAGAGCTGTGTAGAAAGGCAGTAACAGCCGAGTGACAATCAGTGCATCAAGACACTAGGTCAGGCTCCAGGTTTCTGTAGGAAGGTTGCCGGAGGGGGGGGGGGGGGGGGGAGAGAGGGAGAGAAAGAGAGAGAGAGAGAGAGAGAGAGAGGGAAAAAAAGAAACAGCAGGGGAGGTGAAGACGGAGGGTAAGAGTGTGGTGAAAAGAGAGAAAACTGACTGAAAGAGCAGAAGACAAAAGACAGAGGGGATCAAAAGAGAGTGGGAAACAAGTAGAAACACTGACCATTACATGAAGTGATTTACATTTCTATTAATGCGCATTAGATAAACTAGTATATACCACAAATGTTTATAGTATGAAATGCTAATCAGGTCTATGTATTTGAACTTCATAAATGGGACTAGCAGTAAAACCATATGCAAATTTAGAGCAATTCAATATCTTAATGACACTAAGTCACAATATGAGGAGGAGTTTTTGAGCACAGCAACGTTGTCAAAATCTTACTACACTAGAATCCTAAATATTTCAAAAATGACTGGAAGGGTAAGGTGTACAATGGTTATCAGTGATTCAACCCAACACTGACTCCTCAAACTCAGGTAGTAAGTGCAGTCAGATAGGGAAAGAGGACAGAAGGAATAGAGGGAGTACGATCCTCAGAATGATCTTGTATTCCCTCTGGTAGGCAGTTTACAGCGGCAAGCTGTAGGGCTGAGAGCAAGTTGCCAACTCATTCAGCTGTAATTAGTGTATGGCTGATTGAGAAATTACAAAAGAGGTTAGTATCTCAATCAATAAAGGGGTGGTGGTGACGTGAGATTCATATTTATAGTTCAGTAAGTGGGTACATCCCACTTGTTAAAAAAATCTTACTGCTTCCCTATCATATTATTGCCCATTCCCAGTTTCCATCTTTTTTTCTGTTCACTTTTAATAGAATCATAGAATCTTGCAGCACAGGAGGCCGCCATTTGGCCAGTCATGCCTATGCTGGCTATTTGAAACAGCTGTCCAATTTAGTCCCACAAACCAGCTTTTCCCCCATAACTCTGCAAATTAATCCTCTTCAAGTACATAAGCAAAATACTGTGGATGCTCGAAATCAGAACAGAAAATACTGGAAATACTCAGCAGGTCTGACAGCATCTGTGGACAGAGAAATAGAGTTAATGTTTCAGGTCCGAGAGCTTTCATCAGAACTGGGAAAAGGTAGAATTGTAATGGGTTTCAGCAACTGAAAGGGGGTAGGGTGGGAAGAACAACAAAAGGAAATGCCTGTTTTAGGGTCAAGGGGGCAGGAGAGATTAAATGACAAAAGGCTTCATGGTGCAAGGCCAAAGGGAGTGGTAACAGGACAAGTAAAGAAACAAAAGATATGTCTAGAGGAGGTGAGAATTGCAGGATAGCTACCGCCCAAATGCAAAGTAGAGGAAATGAGAGAGCAAAAAAGAGGAAGGAAAAACAAACCAGCAAAGAAACACAAAACGGAACAGAGGTTATGATCTAAAATTGATGAACTCAGTGTTGAGTCCAGAAGGTTGTAAAGTGCCCTGTCGAAAGACAAGGGGGTGTTCCTTGAGCTTGCTTAAAGCTTCACTGGAACACTGCAGCAGGCTAAGGATAGAAAGGTCAGAATGGGAGCAAGGTAGAGATTTAAAATAACAGGCAACTGGAAACTCGGGATCACGTTTGAAGACTGAATGAAGGTGATCCACAAAGCAGCCACACAGTCTGCGTTTGATCTGCCCAACGTAGGACACCACATCATGAGCAATGGATACAGTATAGTAAATTGAAAGAAGGACAAGTAAACTGGTGCTTCACTTAGGAGGAGGGTTTGAGGCCTTGGATGGTGAGAAGGGAGGAGGTAAAAGGGCAGTTGTTGCATTTCCTGCACTTGCATGGAAAAGTATCCTAGGAAAGGGAGGGAATGTTGGAGGTGACTGAGGATTGGACCAGGGTGTCACAGAAGGAACAGTCCCTTTGGAATACTGAATGGGGAGGGGAGGGGAAGATATGCTTGCTGGTGGCATTGTGCTGTAGGTGTTGGAAATAGCCAGGGATGATCTGCTGAAATACGGAAGCTGGTGGGGTGGAAGGTGAGGATAAGGGGAACCCTATTATGGTTCTGGGAGGGACGGGATGGGGTAAGAGCAGAAGTACATGAAATAGAATGGATACGGTCGAGGGCCCTGTTGACTGTGCTGGGGGTGGGGGGGGGGGGGGGGGATTCCTCAGTTGAGGATAAAGGAAAACATATTGGAAGCGTGAATATGGAAGGCTGCATCATTCAAACAAATGCAATGGAGAATGAAAAACTGGGAGATTGGAATAGAGTCCTTACAGGAAGCGGGGTGTAAGGAAGTGTAGTCAAGATAGCTGTGGGAGTCAGTGGGCTTATGGTTAATATTGGTTGATAGCCTATCCCCAGAAATGGAGACTGAGAAGTCAAGGAAGGGAAGGGAAGAGTCGGAGATTGACCATGTGAAGGTGAGAGAAGGGTGGAAATTGGAAGCAAAGTTGATGATGTTTTCCAGTTCTGGGCGAGAGCAGGAAACTACACCGATACAGTCATCAATGTACTGGAAAAAGAGTTGAGGGAGGAGGCCTGAGTAAGACTGGAACAAAGAATGTTCCACATATCCCAC
This sequence comes from Heterodontus francisci, assembly GCF_036365525.1. Taxonomy (NCBI): domain Eukaryota; kingdom Metazoa; phylum Chordata; class Chondrichthyes; order Heterodontiformes; family Heterodontidae; genus Heterodontus; species Heterodontus francisci. The sequence continues at coordinate 75,145,258 of NC_090383.1, forward strand.
AAAAAGTCAGGCAGGTATCCATAGCAACACCTTTTATTTGGAGGAAGTGAGTGGAGTTGAAAGGAAAGTTGTTCAATGTGAGAACGAGTTCAGCCAGGCGGCGGAGGATAGGGAATATTGGGCCTCGATTCAAGGAAGACCTGGACAGCTCTCAAACCGTCCTGGTGGGGAATTGAGGCATAGAGGGATTGGACGTCCATGGTGAAAAGGAAACACCTCCATTCAAACCACAAACATGACCTTCTAGTCGCCTGTCATTTCAGTTCTTTACCTTGCTCCCACTCTGACATTTCTGTCCTTGGCCTGCTACAGTGTGCCGATGAAACTCAAAGCAAGCTTGAGGAACAGTACCTCATCCTTCGACTCGGCACTTTACAGCCTTCTGGACTCAACACAGTTCAACAATTTTAGATCATAACCTCTGCACCCATTTTATGTTTCTTTGCTGGTTTGCTTTCATCTCTTGTTTCTCTCATTTCTTTTACTTTACATTTGGACAGCAGCTATCCTGCAATTCGCACCTCCTCTAGACACATCTTTTGTTTCTTTATTTGTCCTGTTACCACTCCCTATGGTCTTGCACCATGAAACCTTTTGTCATTTAATCTCTCCTGCCCCCTCGACCCTATCAGAGACCTTCCCTTTTGTTTTTCTTCCCATCCTGCCCCCCTTTCATTTGCTCAAAACTTATTACATTTCTAACTTTTCCCAGTTCTGATGCAAGGTCATAGACCTGAACCAGTAACTCTGTTTCTGTCTCCACAGAGGCTGCCAGACCTGCTGAGTATTTCCAGCATTTTCTGTTTTTATTTTTCTTCAAGTACATGTCCAATTGCCTTTTGAAAGTTTCTATGGAATCTGATAGCACCAGCATTTCAGGTAGTGCATTCCAGATCTTACCAACCCTCTGTGTGAAGAAATTTCTCCTACTTTCCCCCCTAGCTCTTCTACCAATTATTTTAAATCTATGACACGGGTTACTGACCCACTTGCCAAAAAAAAAATGGTTTATTTTGAGCATCCTTCCAACTCCCTATATTATTCTCCAGTCTATTAACATGCAATGATTTAGCTGTGATTGAAGTGCAGAGAATGTTGTCAGAGGTCCTGGCTTGAATCATGGCTCAACAAGAAGCGGCTCTCCTCATAGTCCTAGCAGTGTACCAATTTTACTGAAACTGCAATTCAAACAAATCTGTTCAAGTCAGGTGTCTTCCTATAAGGAAGGGGCAAAAATTAAAACCAACGATTCCTACTAAAATCAGTATTTGCAGCACTAAGATATCAGCCCACTCTTTGTGCGTTCTCAGCCAGTGACATATCTTGCTAAGGAGGAGAAAAATAAATACATACCCTTCGTTGAAAGATAACAGTCTGAAAACTGACTGAACAAGATAGATAATACATGCTAATCTACTTAACTAAAATATACTGCAAATATCTAGTTTTCATTTCAAACAGCACTGATCTGAGAAAAAGTCCATTATAACAAAATAAAATTGTTTTTAATTCTTCCTTTTCGGCTGCCAACCTCAAATGGAGAGGAATGCACTGCATCAATATAATGGGCAAAGCAAAAATATCCAATAAAAAGACTCTCACATGATCCATCTCACTCATCCTTGAGCAGATCTTATTCCTTACCTTTAAAGCATTCTGTGCTCCAACAGCATTTTCCTGGCTGCAAAGAACTAGGAGAGACTCCAGAGCAAAAACTGCATCTTGTTCCAAAGCCAAACAATCTGCAAGCAGCAAACATGATTAAAATATCTAGGACGGCAGTTAAATATTATGCTACCTCCAATGATACCTTTATGCTTGGCTGTCATACATTTTACTCTATTATGTCTTGTGCTGCAAATATAAGGCTAGGTAGTGGAGGTAGGTGATTGCAACAGTCTAGTGCTAATACTGGCCAAGCAATTTACCTTTTTTGAAGTAGTACCAAGAAAACTTGCAGATGTTCTTATCCTCAACAAAATCAAGTCAACTCCTGCATAACCCAAAGTCATAGTTACAATGTTTACTGCTGCACCAAGGATGGAACTTCATAACGTAAATTTGATTTGGTTAGTTGCAGTAGGATTATTATTATGGCGGGTAGAAGTGAAAGGGCCAATTGCAATGTTGGCAAAGTGCAGAACAGTTGCTAACCAAGATCAGCATTTTCCATTATGAAGGGGTGATACCATTTTAATACCTAAATTAACATGTAATAATAATAAAGTTTTACATGCTTTCATGACCAACTTTCTCAATGTACAGCAAGTGGTTAGGCTACTTAAAGTTTTATTGGACAAAAAAACAAATTTTTTTCCATGAACATTAATAGAGTTGTGTCTTGTGCAGCAAAACTGCTGGGAGTGCAAAACATCATTTGAGTTTACACGTTCAACAAAAGATACCCATTGGACCAAGAAATAGCTACAACATGTAAAGTTGGATTATTGGCAATCAGAATACAGATTGTCAGCTGGTAGCTGGGATCAAGATTGATCAAAGTATTTGGTTATCACCTTGGACACATGCAGCTGCTTCTTGTTGGCTAGTTTCATTTTAAAACCACGAATGATCACTCAACATCCCCCATCCTCCCGACCCCAAAATTATAGTATTACGGGCAGTTCTGGCCCGTATTCATAGGAAGGATATTAGCTGATATATGAAAATACACCTTTGGCTGTTTCAGGTTAACGGCACAAAGTAAGTGCAAGTTATTATATCATCCAAACAAATTTGAAACCAGGTCCCAGAGATGAAAATATGAAGTTTAAACTCATGAAGCCCCTATCTTCATACTTGTTTGTTGATATAATAGTCAATTTACACCCAATGCTCAATTTACACTATTAGCAATTATGCCACAAGTACAAGGTACAGGCGTGAAATATACTTTTTTTACTCGATTATGTTATATTTATTTGCTTGTGCGAAACAAGTTTTTTTTTTATTTATGGGATGTGGGCGTCACTGGCTATGCCAGCATTTATTGCCCATCCCTAAGTGCCCTTGAGGTGGTGGTGGTGAGCTGCCTTCTTGAACTGCTGCAGTCCATGTGGGGTAGGTACACCCACAGTGCTGTTAGGAAAGGAGCTCCAGGATTTTGACCCAGCAACAGTGAAGGAACGGCGATATAGTTCCAAGTCAGGATGGTGTGCGATTTGGAGGGGAACTTGCAGGTGGTGATGTTCCCACGCATCTGCTGCTCTTGTCCTTCGAGGTGGTAGAGGTCGCGGGTTTGGAAGGTGCTGTCGAAGGAGCCTTGGTGCGTTGCTGCAGTGCATCTTGTAGATGTTACACACTGCTGCCACTGTGCGTCGATGGTGGAGGGAGTGAATGTTTGTGGATGGTGTGCCAATCAAGCGGGCTGCTTTGTCCTGGATGGTGTCGAGCTTCTTGAGTGTTGTTGGAGCTGCACCCATCCAGGCAAGTGGAGAGGATTCCTAGGCTCTGACCTGCTCTAGTAGCCACGGTATTTATATGACTACTCCAGTTTAGTTTCTGGTCAATGGTAGCCCCTAGGATGTTGATAGCGGGGGATTCAGCGATGGTAATGCCATTGAATGTCAAGGGGAGATGGTTAGATTCTCTCTTGTTGGAGATGGTCATTGCCTGGCACTTGCGTGGTGCAAATGTTACTTGCCACTTATCAGCCCGAGCCTGGATATTGTCCAGGTCTTGCTGCATTTCTACACAGGTTGCTTCATTATTTGAGGAGTTGCAAATGGTGCAGAACATTGTGCAATCATCAGCAAACATCCCCACTTCTGACCTTATGATTGAAGGAAGGTCATTGATAAAGCAGCAGAAGATGGTTGGGCCTAGGACACTACCCAGAGGAACTCCTGCAGTGATGTCCTGGAGCTCAGATGATTGACCTCCAACAACCACAGCCATCTTCCTTTGCACCAGGTATGACTCCAACCAGCAGAGAGTTTTCCCCCTGATTCCCATTGACTCCAGTTTTGCTAGGGCTCCATGATGCCATACTTGGTCAAATGCTGCCTTGATGTCAAGGGCAGTCACTCTCACCTCACCTCTTGAGTTCAGCTCTTTTGTCCATGTTTGAACCAAGGCTGTAATGAGGTCAGGAGTTGAGTGGCCCTGGCGGAACCCAAACTGAGCATCAGTGAGCAGGTTATTGCTAAGCAAGTGCTGCTTGATGGCACTGTTGATGACACCTTCCATCACTTTACTAATGATTGAGAGTAGACTGATGGGGCAGTAATTGGCCAGGTTGGAGTTGTCCTGCTTTTTGTGTACAGGACATACCTGGGCAATTTTCCACATTGCCGGGTAAATGCCAGTGTTGTAGCTATACTGGAACAACTTGGCTCGGGATGCGGCATGTTCTGGAGCACAGGTCTTCAGTACTATTGCCGGAATATTGTCAGGACCCATAGCCTTTGCAGCATCCAGTGCCTTCAGTCGTTTCTTGATATCACGCGGAGTGAATCAAATTGGCTGAAGTCTGACATCTGTAATGCTGGGGACTTCAGGAGGGGGCCGAGATGGATCATCAACTCGGCACTTCTGGCTGAAAATTGTTGCAAATGCTTCAGCCTTATCTTTCGCACTGATGTGCCGGGCTCCCCCATCATTGAGGATGGGGATATTTGTGGAGCCACCTCCTCCAGTTAGTTGTTTCATTGTCCACCACCATTCACGACTGGATTTGGCAGGACTGCAGAGCTTAGATCTGATCCGTTGGTTATGGGATCGCTTAGCTCTGTCTATTGCATGCTGCTTATGCAGTTTGGCACGCAGATAGTCCTGTGTTGTAGCTTCACCAGGTTGACACCTCATTTTGAGGTATGCCTGGTGTTGCTCCTGGCATGCCCTCCTGCACTCTTCATTAAACCAGGGTTCGTCTCCTGGCTTGATGGTAATGGTAGAGTGGGGAATATGCCACAGCATGAGGTTACAGATTGTGGTTGAGTACAATTCTGCTGCTGCTGATGGCCCACAGTGACTCATGGATGCCCAGTTTTGCATTGCTAGATCTGTTTGAAATCTATCCCATTTAGCACGGTGATTGTGCCACTCAACACGATGGACGGTATCCTCAATGTGAAGGCGGGACTTCGTCTCCACAAGGACTGTGCGGTGGTCACTCCTACCAATACAGTCATGGACAGAAGCATCTGCGGCAGGCAGATTGGTGAGGACAAGTATGGTTTTCCCTCGTGTTGATTCCCCCACCACCTGCCGCAGACCCAGTCTAGCAGCTGTGTCCTTTAGGACTCGGCCAGTTCAGTCAGTAGTGGTGCTACTGAGCCACTCTTGGTGATGGACATTGAAGTCCCCCACCCAGAGTACATTTTGTGCCCTTGCCACCCTCAGTGCTTCTTCCAAATGGTGTTCAACATGGAGGAGTACTGACTCATCAGCTGAGGGAGAGCGGTAGGTGGTAATCAGTAGGAGGTTACCTTGCCCATGTTTGACCTGATGGCATGAGACTTCATGGGGTCCGGAGTCAATGTTGAGGACTCCCAGGGCAACTCCCTCCCTACTGTAGACCACTGTCCCGCCACCTCTGCTGGGTCTGTCCTGCCGGTGGGAGGACATACCCAGGGATAGTGATTGCAGTGTCTGGGACATTATCGTAAGGTATGATTCCGTGAATATGACTATGTCAGGCTGTTGCTCGACTAGTCTGTGGGACAGCTCTCCCAACTTTGGCACAAGTCCCTAGATGTTACTGCAGAGGACTTTGCAGGGTCGACAAGGCTGGGTTTTCCGTTGTCGTTTCCGGTGCCTAGGTCGATGCCGGGTGGTCCATTTCATTTCCTTTTCATTGTCGGTACAACTGAGTGGCTTGCTAGGCCATTTCAGAGGGCATGTAAGAGTTAACCACATTGCTGTGGATCTGGAGTCACATGTAGGCCAGACCAGGTAAGGACAGCAGAATTCCTTAGTTCATTAGTGAACCAGATGGGTTCTTGGACTAGCTTTTAATTCCAGATTTATTAATTAAATTCAAATTCCACCTTCTGCTGTGGTGGGATTCGAACCCATGTCTCCCGATCAATACCCGGGGTCTGTGGGTTACTAGTCCAGTGATAATACCACTACGCCACCGCCGCCCCTTTCTTTTCTATTAGTCTCCAAAATACTAGAAGACAACATAACTTTATACCAACATTTCTGGTGTCCATCAAACTATTGATCAATTTCCTTACATCTCACTGGTGAGGGTATAAGTTTGCTTTTCTCCTTTCTAATTTGCTATTACCTACAATCATTATTCATAAATCATTCTGTGCAAAACCTTACACAATTTAAATTTCACCCCTCAAATCACATGCACATTCTACCAAACAGACAGTGCCTTCACAGTTCTACACCCAGTTCGCTCTGTACTGCTAAAAAATAAATTTAACAGGATTAAAAGGTGTTCAGAAAATATAAAATTTACCTACGAGCTCATCTATCTCATCTTTTCTTGGTTCTAATTAACTCTTCTCCTCTTCCCCTCCCCCCACCCCACACGCAATTCCTGACTACACCCCATTCGGATTCAAGAACATCCCTGACCCTGGAATACCCATCCTAGATACTTCATAGAGTCAGAGAGTTATACAGCACAGAAACAGGTCCTTCGTGTTCGTGCCGGACATCAAGCACCTATCTATTCGAATCCCATTTTCCAGCACCTGGCCCGTAGCTTTGTATGCTATGGTGTTTCAAGTGCGCATCTAAATATTTCTTAAAAGTTGTGAGGGTTCCTGCCTCTACAACCCCTTCAGCCAGTGTGCTCCAGATTCCAACCACCCTCTGGGTGAAATTTTTTTTTCCTTAAATCCCCTCTAAACCTCCTGCCCCTTACCTTAAATCTATGACCCCTGGTTATTGACACCTCCGCTAAGGGAAAATGTTTCTCCCTATCTACCCTATCTATGCCCCTCATATTTTTGTATACCTCAATCAGGTCCCCCCTCAGCCTTCTCTACTCTAAGGAAAACAACCCTAGCCTATCCAGTATCACTTCAGTGCTGAAATGCTCCAGCCCAGGCAACATCCTGGTGAATCTCATCTGCACCCTCTCCAATGCAATCACATCCTTCCTATAGTGTGGTGCCCAGAACTGTACACAGTACTCCAGCTGTGGCCGAACTACCGTTTTATACAGCTCCATCATAACCTCCCTGCTCTTCTATTCTATGCCTCGGCTAATAAAGGCAAGTATCCCATATGCCTTCCTAACCACCTTATCTACCTGTGCTGCTGCCTTCAGTGATCTATGGACAAGTACACCAAGGTCCCTCTGACCCTCTGTACTTCTTGGGGTCCTACCATCCACTGTATATTCCCTTGCCTTGTTAGTCATCCCAAAATGCATCACCTCACACTTCTCAGGATAAAATTCCATTTGCCACTGCTCTGCCAATCTATAGCTTCCTGTAATCTAAGGCTTTCCTACTCACTATCTACGACACCACCAATTTAGGTGTCATCTGCGAACTTACTGATCATACTTCCTATATTCACGTCTAAATCATTAATGTACATTACAAACAGCAAGGGTCCCAGCACTGATCCTTGCGGTACACCACTGGTCACAGGCTTCCAATTGCAGAAACAACCCTCAACCATCACCCTCTGCCTCTTGCCACTAAGCCAATTTTGGAATCAATTTGCCAAATTGTCCTGGATCCCATACCTTCCTAGCCAATCTCCCATGCGGGACCTTATCAAAAGCCTTACTGAAGTCCATGCAGACTACATCAACTGCTTTTGCCATAACACATCTAGTCGTCACCTCAAAAAATTGAATCAAGTTTGTTAGACATGATCCCCCCTGACAAAGCCATGCTGACTATTCTTGATTCATCCCTGCCTCTCCAAATCCAGTCCCTCAGAATTTTTTCCAATAGCTTCCCTACCACTGATGGACCAGCTGAGTTCTGATTTTCTGAATCAAAGGACTGCACTGCACCAGCTACTGAGCCTCTGTATTAACTCAGACACAAACACCTCAAAAGTATTGAGAGACGATTGCAATGCAACAGAGCAGCCACAGCATAACTTTTCAGAAGCCATCACACCGACCCAAGATCCAAGACCTAGCCACTCCCTCTCATCTCAAATCTGATTGTAGTGTCTTTTGCTCAATTTGATCCTGCTCTCACTACTGCTTTCTATCCAAACATCTTCCCATGCTTAACTCTGGGCTTTCCACTATCCCCAATTCAGGCCTACTCGCAGGTCCAGCTTTGTTACCTTGTACCCTTTTTTCCATTCCCTTTTTAAAAAAAAAAACATGAATTATTGATTCCTTCAATTAAAATATATTCAAATCAAAACATGTCGTTAACAGGTAAGCATGCAATTTAAAAATATGAGCACAGGTTGTTAAATAGGAAGATAAATATAATTTTGGATAAACATGCCTTAAATCAAGGAATTTGTTCATATTTCTAATCAGGTTTACAGCACTGTAACAAAATAAGATTTTAAAATCGGGTGAGGAAAGGAAGGAACTTTAAAGCACATTCCTATTATTGGCACTTTACAGGTGAAGCTGTATGCTGGTTCGATATTTATTTATAGTGTTTAGAGTGCCAATGACTCATGCATTTTTAAACATGAAATTTAAACAAGCTCCATGGCAGGTTATTTAAATATATGGTTGTTCAGGCTGCATCTGCCCATAATTTCCATCATCGAATTTATTTGCCCTAACAAAATTTTCAGGGGAGTGGTAAAAACATATTAAAAATATGGGCAGTATTAAAGCACCATCTGTCCACCTTCGAGGGCGATATTTCAGCTTTTACTGTCAACATCAACAAAAAATGCAATGTTAATAATTTTACATAAGGTCTATATACAAAGAGAATATTCAAAACAGAATTTATGCCATCATATACCAAAACTTTCACACCTCACTTGGGCCACCAGTAATCATGCATTGTTTCCTTCCTCCTATCCAGTCATTGGACAAAATTTTGATTCTGTGTTTTGTCAACTTTTGACTGTAATCATCATGATAAAGAGCATTATACTTATAGGTCTTATTCATTATAAAGCACTATGCCAATAAATTTTTCTCTAATTTAGATTCCTGAATTAGATCAGAACTTTCTCAATTGCTAATTCCATGAATGGAGGGGAGGTATATTTCTTTTCTCCAGTGTTGTATTATTTAAATATAAAATAATTATTCAATCTAGATTTGGCACAAAGCTCTTGTAAAATCATTGCAATCAATCTAGAGACATTATAACCCCTACTATTCATTTGTCTAAGATTACCTTTCTCCAAGCAGGAAGCTATGTTTGTCAGAACAGTAACGCTGTGGGCTGCAATTGCACAGTTGCTATGGTAACAACACTCTTGTACAAGTTTTATCAGGTCATCAGGACATACTGGAGCAGTCGTGTTTCCTTTTAAATAAGGAGAAATGCAAATAGCATTAGTTGCATTCATATTTCAATCACACAGCATACAAATTAGGCAGTCCAATGATGTATTTACATCAAAGAATGGAATAACAATAAGCAGGTTAAGAGCTTTTGATTTTATCCGAGAACTGCTTTTGCCATTTGCAGCCTTGAAACAAATTCATTACAGTGTAACTATCAAATATTAACTTTACAAATAAAGTTGATTACCAATTTCAGTGATATTTTAACATACAGCTGGACTCCCACATAGAATTTTTTGGAAGTGGGTGCTGTAAGCTACCAAATATATGCAGTGCTGTAATTATATAGTTCCAGATCAAAGATATAAAAAGATTCCAAGTGGACGGCGCACTCATTTGGGTCATGCAGGGAGGACCTGGATTCATTAACTACCTAGACAGATGTGACTGATCGTTTTAAAACAGTATTAGTGCAGAAACATCTTTCCCTCCAAATTTGTCTCACTTCCTCCCTCACTGTTTTTGTAGGCTGACAGTCCACTACAGTACTGAGATAGTGTTGCACTGTTGGAGGTGCCATTTTTTGGAGGAGACTTTAAATCAAGGCTCCAACTGCCCTCTCTGGCAGATGAAAAAGACCCCATGGTACTATTTCAAAGAGCATGGGAGTTATCCCTTGTGTCCTGGCCAAAATTCATCCCTCAATCATTATCACTAAAACAGATTATCTGGTCATGATCACAGTATTGTTTGTGGGAGCTTGCTATGCACAAATTAGGTGCCGTGTTTCCTACTTTATAAAACTTCTAAAATATTTCACTGGTTGTGGGGACTTTGGGATGTTCTGAGGTTATGAAAGGCACTATATCAATACAAATTTTTCTTTTTCCCCTGAAGGCCATGACTGATCCTGGAGTAAAAGTTGCACGGCAGCTGGTTAATTGCCCGGAACTCAGCCAATAGGTCCCCAATAGTTACACATAAGCTGAGCCAATGACTGTTAAACTGGCTGCGTGCTTTCCATTTTCAAACACACAAGAGTTTCCACAGAGTCACCGAATAGCTATAAGGACGACGAAACATGTTGATTTTCCTGCTGCCTAGTCCAAGACCATTGAGGCCAATTGTGGCATCCCTAATGTTAACTGTGGATTAATTGAGTGCTCAGTTGTATTCAGGTGGTGGCATTAACGGGAGATTCACCTGTGCTTCTATATGTAGTAGACTGAAATGGTGGTTGGTGGGTTTAGAGGTACATGTTTGTTATTTGTGTCTCTGTACAAAAGCTTATAAAAGTATGTAAAGATTAGGCTCCAATTCTATCCTTCACTACATGGCTATCTGAAATAGACCACTTTCTACCATCCATCTGAGCCTACAGAACTCAAAATGAACTGGGATTGAATCCGAGACCTTCCTGCTGTGCATGGCTGAGTACCATATATACCGGTATCTTAGACCACTGAACAACCAAAGAACCAACATTACCTTCTCTCATACTTGGAAATTTCCATCTCAAACCAGCAGTATTAAGAAAAGTTTCAGTGCAGAATCAGATCTTGCAATTGGAACACTGGACTTAAAATTTTAACACTAATGATTTGGGGCCTCCATTAGCTCTGAGAAATCTTAAACACAAGAACCATGGGCAACAATTGCTCCACCTTCCAAAGTTTCACTTGACAGTACAGTCCCCACCACTTCTACAGGTTCGCTTGTGCGAATACAATATGCCTGTTGCGTGCGATGGCAAGTATAATAGGGTAGCAATATGAGTTATTGGCTGACAGTTTCTAACACTGGGACCACTATCAGATACAGTATGATTCATGGAATTCACACTTTGAATCAGAGTTTATTACTTTTCCATGCAATGTGTAGAGTGTCCGAGGTAGTTTTTCTTTTTTAAAAAGAAAAACTTTTAAAACGACTTCTCATCTTTATTTCATTGTCATTCATATGCCTTGTATCTGCTGTCCTCTGCACAGCCACATCATCATCGTTGGCTCAGGAGGGTATATTGCTCATGGCAGAAAATCTCCTGGAATTTTCTCAATGTGACTTCCACTGCAGTGGTCCCTTTAAGAATGCTGACATCCTTGATTTATTATACGTTAACCTGACAGGAAAAGTGCTAAACTGATGTATACTCACTGAGAATTAAATAATTTTTACTATTTGAATCTGTTTGGATTATTTTTAATCACCCCAAATTAGTTGTGTAAATGTGTAGACTATTGGCACAGAACAAAAAAAACTAACTTTGAACTTTAGTGCTAGCAGTAACTGCCTAACTTTAACACGAACTATTGCTCCATCTCCAACCTTGATGAATCTGATCAATTCTGCACTAATAGCTGCCTGTTAACCCTCGTCATTACTGATCAAGCACAGTCCCTGTTACTACTTGAAATAAATGGAGCACTTAGGACACTATAACCAGCAACTTTGAAATTGGCATCAACACAAATGGCTAATGGTCACCACTTCTTGGCTGATTAAGTGACTGCCCATTTTAAGCATGGATGGGAGTGGTGGGAATTGTATTGCAGTTAAAAAAAATTTTTTTAACAAAGCAATGATTTCATTGGTTGTCAAATAAATGTTAGGAGCACATGCTTCAGGATATGGAGTTTGGTCCAATCTTACCAATCCATTAATAGTGTGCATCAAAAGGAAGTTTCCTTTTACAGAGTCACAGAGTCGTACAGCATAGAAACAGGCCCTTCGGTCCACCGCGTCCTTGCCGACCATAATGCCTATCTATACTAATCCCACCTGCCTGCATTAATTCCATATCCCTCTATGCCTTGCTCATTCAAATACCTGTCCAGATGCCTCTTAAATGTTGCTACTGTTCCTGCCTCCACCACCTCCTCTGGCAGCTCATTCCAGATACCCTTTTCCACAATTCCAGCTTTAGAAAATAATCTACTCATAGAACTGCGTCATCGGAGAGTGCAATACAACACAGCTGATCCAAATCATTGACAATGAAAAGTTAAACGAGTTACTGGCCTTACCTTGCGAACTATAATAGTACTGTTTCATAGCTATAGTTCCTGAGAGTGTGGACAAAACTGAAAGTGTTCCCAATTTCAAGCTGTCGTAAGGGCTCTGAAGGGCACATTCACACAGTGACTTGACAGGGAAGAGAAAAAGCAAATTACCATTATGTCCTCAGGAAGATTGGCTGAACAGCTCGATGTTATAATGATAAGACAACAGATTTTGTATTTTGGGAGGACATGACCAAATGGGCTGAAGGGCTTTCTTCATTAAAATTTAACCTGTGACCTTACATCCTTTAACCTGTCAAGCATTAAGTAGTTTTTATTTATAAGGGTAAAAGTTATCACAATAGCTGATTAATTATAAATCATTACCCACATTGAACAATCCCGGCTCAAAACACTGCTGTAATTGAATCACTAGTAATATTCTATCAGGCATCAAACTTAAACAGACCCATGGTAATATAATCTGTAAAAATTGGTACATGTAACAACAGCAACATGCACTTATGAAGTTAACTGAAGAAGTATCCCTATGCTCTTCAGAAATAGTCATAGGAATACAGACACCAAGCCAGGAAGGGCCAAATTAGAGTGGGTAACCAAAAGCTTGGTAAAACACATGGAGGTTTTTAAAAATAAAGAGGTGGTGAGGTTTGAAGCAGGGAACTCAAAAGAGTACAACTGAAGCAGCTGAAAGCTCTGCCACCAATAGTGGGGAAGAGGGGAGATACAGAAAAATTATTTTACAAAGTGAATTATGATGAGCTAGAATGCACTGCCTGAAGGGACAATGGGAGCAGATTCAACAGTAGCTTTCAAAAGAGCACAAGCGGCCAAATGCCCTCCTTCTGTGCTGTATGATTCTATGTCTGACAACCCAGAGACAGCGAAGTGTTGGAAAGGTAATATCAGGTAAATTAGAATAAAATGGGCTTATTGAATTTCAAATAAAAAAAGTGATTGCCTAGGTTGTATGTTTGAGCTGCGCATACAAGGAAAAGAAGAAAGCACAGAGCATTATTTCCAAGCCGTGCTGATCTGCCTTTCTATAGCTGATTCTCAATAGCACTGGTACACACTAGTGAGCACTTATCTTGCTGTTGCTCCTGGACACAGATTTCCTATGATTCTATCAACATGGTCAAGGAGAGAACACAGGAGGATTTGAAACCCAGAAAAAAAAAAGAGTATAGCAATGGCACAAAGAACTCTCATTAATGGAATCATTTGTTGAAGGCCACATTATTCTACACCATAGTAGCAAGGAATTTTATGAATAACTTTAAAAAGGACTACGGTCAAGAGGTGGCACAGCGCATGTTTAGAACAACTAACTGTAACCAAATTTGCTTAAGCACTCCTCAAAGCATCATGCCAAAGTAATTCAGTCAACCATTTCTCAGTGTTCATGCCCAAATTTTACCTGAATGTTATCTTTGCTCCACATGTGTGGTGTTTTAGAAGCCAACAATTTCAGATCCTGAACAGAGAGTCTCTTCACAGCTTTTCTGGGGTCTTCTTTCAAATATTGCAGCAAAAGCTGAATCTGTTCAACACACAGGGGAAGTATTAGAAAAGACAGAACAAATTAATCACTGACTACAATACATCAAATTTTCAATCCTAAACCACAATATTTTTTTTTGAAAAGTGCCCATCAAAATCAATTCTAACAAAAGTTTGCATACAAAACCTATTTTGACAACCCTATTCTATTGTTCACAAAAGCACTAAAACACTTGTGTGCAACAATAGTTTGTTTGGGTCCCTGTAAAGAGAGCATTCTTTAGAGTCATAGAGTTTTGCAGCACAGAAACAGGCCCTTCGGCCCAACGCGTTTGCACCGACCATCAAGCACCCGTCCTAACTAATCCCATTTCACTGCACTTGGCCCGTAGCCTTGTATGTTATGGCGTTTCAAGTGCTCATCTAAATACTTCTTGAATGTCGTGAGTGTTCCTGCTTCTACCACCCCTTCAGGCAGTGTGTTCCAGATTCCAACCACCCTGTAAACCTCCTGCCCCTTACCTTAAATCTATGTCCCCTAGTTATTGACCGCTCCACTAAGGGAAAAAGTTTCTTCCTATCTACCCTATCAATGTCCCTCATAATTTTGTATACCACAATCAGGTCCCCCTTCAGCCTTCTCTGCTCCAAGGAAAACAACTCCAGCCTATCCAGTCTGTCTTCATAACTGAAATGCTCCAGCCCAGGCCACATCCTGGTGAATCTCCTCTGCAACCTCTCCATTGTAATCACATCCTTCCTATAGTGTGGTGACCAGAACTGTACACAGTACTCCAGTTATGGCCTAACCAGCGTTTTACACAGCTCCATCATAACCTCCCTGCTCTTATATTCTATGCCTCAGCTAATAAAGGCAAGTATCCCTTATGCCTTCCTAACCACCTTACCTACCTGTGCTGCTGTCTTCAGTGATCTATGGACAAGCCCCAAGGTCCCTCTGACCCTCTGTACTCCCTCCTACACTCTGCAGGCTTTCAAATCAGAACTCTGATCATCAAAGCACTGCTTCTCTATTTACCCTGTCTTCTCAATTACTCATTTCAATAGTTGTGTCCTGCATCATGGGTAGGAAATGGTCCTTCAACTAGGTTTCTCAATATAGTTCTAAAAAAAATTCAAGACAGTCTTTCAGCAACTTGTACACAAAATAGCCTGCTGTTGTTAATTATATTCAATAGGCACCAATTCACCATATTGAATACCATAAATCCACAATTTTGCATAGCCTAAATACTGCTGACAAAATAAACTTACAGAATTATGATAGCTCTAAAGTAAGCAAAGACGAATAAAATGGTTGATTTTATATTTATGGTAATTTAGTGCTCCTGTAGCCCCAGTGGATAGCAACACAGACTTAATTTTAATGGACAGAAAATCTCAGGTTACCCACCCATGATTTCCCACATTAACCTTGATGAGGGCATAGAATTAGACTGATCAAATTAATTAAATACACAAATATTTAAGTAGGCTGTGCTAATGGCTTTCTAATGAATGAGTGCTCTTTAAAAGATAACGCGTACCTGCTTTGGGATATCAACCAATGAAGATGCAGCTAGTTGTGTAAAAGTATGTAGGGTAACCACGACCATCTTGGTGGAAGGGTATAATGCCACCAATTGCTTAAGAAGGACTCGAGTGCTGGAGGCGAGGGTGGCATCATGATGCATGTGCTGCAGAATGGGGATCAGCTTTAACTTCAGATCCACGGGTGTGGCTAATCCTGGAAAGCAAAGTTTTAAATAATTAAGACTGAGCATATTTTTCTTGCTTCAGTGCTCCGCAAATGCAATAATTACAGTTCATTTTGGGCCACAGAATGGGGGCAGGGTCAGAGGGGATGCTATTGGGGAGACAGTGGCATAGTGGTAATGCCACTGAACTAGTAATCCAGAGGCCCAGGCTGATGTCCTGGGGACACGGGTTCAAATCCCACCATGGCAGCTGATGGACTTAAAATTTAACTAATCAATAAAAATCTGAACTTGAAAGATAGTCTCAGTAATGGTGCTATGAAGCTATTGATTGTAGAATCCAGAACATCCACTGTGAGGACCAATCTGCAACGATACTAGTGTGTGGTAGATTTCAATTTGTACCATAACTTTTAGTAGCTGTATGAAGATTGTTTCGTGTGTTAGCCTTGGATGCTATCACGTAGAGCCCAACTCAAAGATGGTCAAGTTGGTGGCATGGAATGGCTCTCAATCTAGCCTGGGTTTGTTCCCTGCAAAATAGCAGTATTTTGGGCTCATTCCACCCAAACTCCACACCTCCTAACAGCCCTACATCCCAACCTGTGTGCTTTGTTTTCTGACGGTCATCCTATAAATATTCCATTCCACCCCTCCTTCCTCATCTCAGCGACAGAGCCTTGAGTTATCTTGCTCTACTACCTGGAACACCCTCCCCTGAAGCTCAGGTGATGTTGTATTTGCCATTCTTGGTTATAAAGTTGAGGGGGGGGGGGGGGGTGGGGGGGAGCAGGGAAGAGAGGTGGTAATGTTGTCAATGTAACCTGGTGCCCTGCTGCAGTGAAAACCTGTAGACAGCACACACTCAGCTACAGTGTGCCAGCAGTGGAACTGATCAAGCAGACTGTTCTGTTTTGGATGATGTTGAGTTTCAGGTGTTGTTGTAGTTGCAGTCATCCAAGTAGTTGCAAGTATTCCAACACACTCCTGATTTGAGCCTCGTAAATGATGGAGAAGCATTGAGGAGTCAGGTGGTGTGCATCTTGCCGCAGAGTATCCAGTATCTTCCCTGCTTTTGTAGCCAACATTAATAATGGCTGGTCCAGTTAATGTTGAGCCTCAAAATGTTGATGGTGATGGACTCAGTGATGGTAGTGCCCTTGAACATTAAGAGTGGAATGGCTGGTGTCATGCTAGGCCCCCACCTGCCAAGAATGAGGCATATTAATTTTGTCATGAATATTGATTTTAAACTGTTACTGGAGTGAAGAAAGAACTTGTTAAACAGATCAGCCCTAGCTGGCAAAGACATGTGCATATTAACAGACAGTGATTGGAAGGACAAAGGATCATTGCCTGACACATTCAACCCACAATGGACCTTGATCACCAGGTATTGTGTGTAAGAGGAGCATTCCAGAGACTGCTATAATCCAAGATGTGGTCAGACCAGCCTGTTTGGCAACCTGGGTTTTTCTGATGTACAAACAGTTTGAACTCAGAGGGAAAGTCTGTTTGCTCCTGGACTGAGGAGATCTCTCCTGACTTCTCCCATCTCTTTCGTACAAGCCTCTGAATTCACTGAAGACACATGAACCTCATGAGAGAAAAGTCTCCTACAGTGAACAAGGTTTAAGAAGAATACTGGGCCTCAACGAAAAGCAAGATTTACCTACAATCAAGGACTCTATAGAGATTGAAGAACCGTAACAAAAACTCTTCAGATAGTGCCTCAAACTTTTCCACTTTATTTTTCTTCTGCTCTGTTCTGTCTCTATTTGCATGTGTGTATCGCGTATGCATGCTAGCGTGGGGTTATGTATTGGTAGGCATTAACTGAATCAGAGTTTAAGTTTAATAAATTTCAACTTTTCTTCTTTAAATCTAAGAAAGCCTGTTTGTGCTGGTTTCTTTGCCTTGTAATTGGAAAGCAGTGAAGAAGGATTCACCAAGTGGGAGCTAAAAACATGGTGTGTTTAAAATTAAACCAGGTTACAGTAAGGCCACGTGAAAGCTGAGAGGGACCTTTAGACACCTTTCTCACCTGGTCATAACACTTGGCTTTACCATGTTCAAGATGGCACTTCAGTGGCAAGAGTGGCATGACTTTTCAGTCTAAACCTGGATGTTAACCAGATCTCCCTGTAATCTTGCATGGGCTACTTGATTATTAGAGGAATTATGAATGGAGGTGAACACTGTAGAATCATCAGCGAAGAGCTCCACATATGACCTTAAGGTCACTGATTATCAGCTGAAGATGGATGGCCAAGGACATTTCCCTGAGGAAATCCTGAAGTGTTGTCCTGGGGCTGTAATGACCAGCCTATAATAGCAACCATCTTCACTTGCTTCACGCACGACTTCAGCCACTGGAGGATTTTCCCTTTGAAACCCACTGCCTTCCATTCTGCGAGGGATTCTTTGTACCATACTTGTTTGAACGTTGTTTTAATGTTCTTAACGTGAGCGAAGGAAACAGCCGTTTTGTGAAAAATATTGTCCCACAAACAGCAATGAGAAAAATTATGTTAATCTATTTTTGATGGTGTTGGTTTTGTAATCTAATGAGTTTGTTCTTCTCTCTGCTAATTTTAAACAAAGTGATTGATGACAACGCTACGTCATCAGGCTGCGCTGCGGTGCGCACACGGTCTCAGTCCCTCTGCGCATGCGCTGCGGTCCGGCTTGCCAGGACCAGTTTGCGCATGCGCAGATGACGTCATCGCGTAACGTCATCTTCCTCGGGGAACACGCCAGGTTGGCCTTGCTCGTTTATTAAGAGATCCGCAGGGTACAAATGACTTTAGAATAAGTTTAGTGAGCTTATTGTCATAAGGGGTTCATTGCCACTCTGGACACACTACCTCCCAGATTACTATGTTTAAGATCATCATTCAGTTGATAAAGGGCAGACGTTTGCCTAAGGAAGAGGTCCTCTGCAGTTAGCATAAGTAAAAATATCTGTAGAGAGCCCAAAGTTTACCTACAACTTTCAACTTTCTATGAGCTGAGATTGCTACCAACTGAGGTAAGATGCCATTTTCAGTCTTCCTTCTGTTACCTTTTCAGCTATCTAAGAGATCAGAAAAAAGTGCCAACAGAAATGTACATGTCCAAGAAAAGTAGAATATTCAGCCTTTAGGTTGATTTGGCTTCTGTCTCAGGAAAAGCACTATTTGGAGGCAAATGGGCCTATCTTCAGACACCTCCATTTAATTTAGTGTTTTACATAAGATCATTTAGTCTGGCGCAGCATTACCAAAGTGATGGAGGCCACTATTTGCAAGACCAATGGAGGAGCATGTGCAAGCTGTTGTCTGAACAGATGACTTGTTGAATGTTCTATTAGATAAACTGACTCTAGTTTCAAAGCTTGTTTTTTTTGAGACAGTCCCTAACTAAAAGTAAAACTAAAAACTTCAGGGTTCTGGAGAGACAGAACTGGATGCAACCAGATAAGAGACAAACTCATCTGACTAGAGTCATCCCCAGATCACAAGATTACAGAGTTCAAGTAGGCTGAGAAGGAGGAGACTGAATACAAGAGTTGGCCTTAAGCAATTGTGTTGCTGCAGCTGTTTTTGGTTACTTAAAAAAATACTGGTGGATCCATGCCATCAGGACTGCTGTGAGCAGAGCTAAGGAGGTTCCAGAGTAGTGGAGACCGTACCCACAGAGTTCGGGATTGGAGGGGAACTGCTGTCAGAAGAAAATCGATGACTGCATCTTGGAAGACAGGAGCTGGAGGTCTACCTGAAGACCTTTAAAGGACTTTGTGGCTGTAATTGGCGCCATATATCATGAGTGGACTGCCCAATAAATCTGAGCTCTATCTTTGTTCTATTTGATAATTAATGTGCAATCTTAAAATATATATTGACTGTAATTTGTCTGTTATTTCATGTTTAATTTATGCTGATTTTGGTTTGATTGTTGAAGTAAAAGATAGAAAAGTGAAATCCTGTCCATTTGTTTTTTTTTACTGGGGTAGTTTGGTTGTTGATCTCCACAGGGATTATAACACCAACCATTTCCTTAAGCAGACCATCTGACCTCGATACCTACCTAAAAGGTAAACAGCAGAGAGACCCAGATATCAAACAGAGAATGTTTCCCACTGAAAACCAGCTTACTGCACTGTACGGGACACTGACAATTGATTCTGTTCACCTTCATTAGATGGACTGAATGTACACTCCACCAGACCATGGCTCAGGCTATAAACCAATAATATATTTAACACAGACATAAGCAAAAAGTACTCAAAATGAAACAATGTATTTATAGGAATTAACAAACTTTGCTATCCTTCATGTGTATTAAAACAATAAAGTTACTTCCTTTGAGCAGTATTTCAACATAACTGGATACTGAAATGGGAGCTCACTTCTTCAAAAATGCTGTCAAGGAATGAAACTAGCCTAGAACCTCTATTGGATGTAGGTTAAGAAGTGATATGGAGCCACAGTTAAAACCACAATTGAAATTTCTGCTACAGGGCAGTCTACAGCCAATGACCCTGCACTTGCACACATCTCAGATACAGTCCATTCCAGCCCTGCTTGATTCTTTCAGCTCCGTCAGATAAATTGGCTGAACTGTTTCGAAATCTTCTGAAAGCACGGCAGAACAATATACATGAACAAACTATACAATGACTAATTGCCTCGGCTGGCTGCCATTTTGCCATATTCAGACATAGAGAATGTTTACAGAACCCACCATTCAGAATATCTGAAATAAAAAGCTCAATGATTCAAGCTAGCATCTCAAAATCTTACCATTCAGCAGAAACTACCCACAGAATTGTTACAACAACTTATATTTATATAGTAATAAAGAAGCAAAATACTGCAGATGCTGGAAATCTGAAATAAAAACAAGAAATGCTGGAAATACTCAGCAGGTCTGGCAGCATTGTGGAGAGAGAAGCAGAGTTAACGTTTCGGGTCAGAATATTTATATAGCTCCTTGAAGATAATAAAACATCCCACGGTGCTTCACAGGAGCATTATAAAACCAAATATGACACTGAGCCATTGAAGGAAATATTATGTCAGATGGCTAAACGCTTGGACAAAGAGATAGGTTTTAAGAAGCGTCTTAAAGGAGGAAAGGGAGGTAGAGAGATGTCGGAAGCAAATTCCAAAGCTTAGGGCCTAAGCAACTGAAGGTGCAGCCACCAATGGTGGAGCAATTAAAATCAGGGGCGCACAAGAGGTGAGAATTAGATGAGTGCAAATATTTGAGGGCTGTGGGAGTGGAGGAGATTAGAGAGATAGGGAGGGGAGAGGCCATGGAGAGATTTGAAAACAAGAATGAGAATTTTAAATCAAGAGATTGCTTGACGAGGAGCCAATGAAGGTCAGCAAGCACAGAGATGATAGGTGAATTAGACTTGGTGCGAGTTAGGACATGAGCAGCAGAGGTTTGGATGACCTCGAGTGCATTGGAATTGACAAGTCTAGAGGTAACGAAGGGATGAATGAGGGTTTCAGCAACAGATGAGCTGAGACAGGGGTGAAATCAGGGCAATGTTACTGAGGTAGAAATAGGAGGTCTTAGTGATGGTGCAAATGTGTGGTCGGAATCTCATCTGGGGGTCAAATATGACACCAAGGTTGCAAACAGACTGGTTTAGTCTCAATGTTGCCAGGGAGAGGGATGGAGTCACCTGCTAGGGAACAGAGTTTGGAGCAGGAACCAAAAAAAAAAAAGGCTTCAGTTTTCCCCATATTTAATTGGATGAAATTTCTGTTCATCCAGTACGGGATGTCGGATAAACAAACTGATAATTTAGCAATAGTGGAAGGGTCAAGAAACGTGGTGGAGGTACAGCTGGGTGCCATCAGCCTACAGGTGAAAACTAACAATGTGCTTTCAGATGATGTCCCTGAGGGGCAGCATGCAGATGAGAATTAGGAGGGACCCAAGAGGGACACCAAAAGTGACGGTGCGGGCGCAGGAGGAGAAACCATTGCCAGCAATACACTGGCTACAAAAAGACGATGTGAGTCTCACCCTGCTGGACAAACGTGGAGAGGTGATGGAGGAGGATGGTATGGTCAACCATATCAAAGGCTGCAGACAGGCCGCGAAGGATGAAGACGGATAGTTTACCTTCGTCACAATCACATAGGATGTCACTTGTGACTCTGATAAGAGCCGTTTTGGTACTGTGGCAGGGGTGGAAACCTGACTGGAGGGATTCAAACATGGAGCTCTGGGAAAGATGGGCATCGATTTGGGAGGCAACAACACACTCAAGGGCTTTGGAGAGGAAAGGGAGGTTAGAGATGAGGCGGTAATCTGCAACGACAGTGGGTCAAGGGTTGTCTTTTTCAGGAGGGGGTGATGATGGAAGATTTAAAGGAGAGAGGCCAATACCCGAAGAGAGAGACTGTTTACAATATCAGCTAACATGGGCACCATGAGGGGAAGTTGGGTGGTCAGCAGTTTACTGGGAATTGGGTCGAGGAAGCAGGAGGTGGGTCTCATGGTCAAGATGAGCTCGGAGAGGGCATGAGGGAGATAGGGGAGAAACTAGAGAAAAATGCGAGTTCAGGGCTCGGGCAGGAAGGGAATTTGAGGAAATATGACCCGGTGGGCTCGTGGAAGGGAGGGATGTAGCAGAGGCAGCTGATTGGATGGTCTCGATCTTATCAATTCCATGAGCTCCTCGCACTTATTGTTGGAGGTGAGGGTGGAGGAGAATAGAGAGAGGGATTCAGGAAGGCAGCTTGCAGTAGAGAAAAGTAGGGTGGGGGGGGGTCATCTTTGGATTCCAGGATGATCCTGGAATAGCGAGCAGTTTTAGCAGATGAGAGCAGGACCCGATAGTGCGTTATGTGATCCAGCCAGATCTGGCAGTGGATGGTTAAGCCAGTTGTCTGCCATATCCTTTCAGTCTGCATCCCTTGGACTTAAGGGAGTGAAGAGGAGGGTCATACCAGGGGTAATGGCCAGGGCAAGAGACAGTAATGATTTTATTGGGGACGAGGGCATCAAGGGTGGAGGTGAAGGTTTAGTTAAGCAAATCAGTGGCTGCAGAAATGTGGCAGCCAAAGGCTAGACAGTTGGGATTTTGAAAATGCAGTTGTAAGTGAATTGGGGAATATTTTTTTTCCCCATGCATGGATACAGAAAGAGATAGGGTTGGGGTGTGAAAGGGGGTTGTGGTTGAAGAGTGATACAGGGAAATAAGAGATTGTCTGATCATTGATTAATACAATGGCACTAGCAAGACAACATGAAATTGTAAGGTCAAAGGGGTGGCTGTGAATATGGGTTGGGGAGTTTACTTGGAAGGCAGATTTAGGGAGAATAAGAGGGCAGTGAACTCAGAGAAGAGGGAGCATGAGCTGAGATATGGGTTGAAATCACCAAGGATGAAAAGTCATTTGGCGCTGAGGGAGGAAAGCAGTGAAGATAGCTTGGTGAGAATCTTTTTAAAAACATCCTTAGAAGGGCCATAGGGAATGAGGATTTTGAATGAGAGGTGAGAGGGGTAGAACAAGGTGAGATACTCAAAGGAGGAGAAAGTGCCAGAGGAATAGAGATCAGGCCAAGGTGTGATTTGAGAGAAGAGCCACACTGCCACCACAACATTCTTGACGGGGTAAGTGATGGAAGATATAGCCAGGTGAGGACGTTTCAAGAGGAAAGGTGTCATCACCCCTCAGCCAGGTTTCCCTCAAGGCCATGATGTTGATGCACTAAACCACGATAAATTCACAGATGCCAAGAACCTTGTTCACAAGTGAATGGACATTCTGGAGGGAGATGCGTAGAGGGATGGTGAGAGCTGATCCACTGGCAAAGCCCACAGGGTCAGTGGTGGGAAAGGTGAGTTGGGCAGGAAGGAGATTGGCAGGATTAGACCCCAGTGGGCACACTGGGTGGAAAGATCAATGACAGAATGGGATGGGATAATTGAAAATGGCATGTAGCATTAAGGTGGTGCAAGTTTTTGTAACTGTGGCTTCAGTAGGCACATAAGCAGCCAGAGTGTCTTACTTTTATGGGAGTTGATTCAATATGCCCTACAACAACTTGTACAATCATGTACCTCAGGGACACAACAATAGCATCTCAATATCTGCAATGGATATTCATGTCTTTCACACTTGCATTTCTTCAATCCTTCCAAATATGGACTGACCAAACATTGAGAGGAGGCTAGCTATGAATCATTAAACTCAATTATTTTTCGACAGTTATGACTAGACTCACTTAATTCAATCTGTATGACTTATCCTCACGCATAGCAAATAAACCACATAACTGTATATCTTACTTGATTCAAGCAAGATGGCTTCGAACTATCCTCCAGCATTTCTAACCATTTTGTTTCAGTGAAAACCCTCACAACTTCGACTTTGCAGCCTTCCTGATTCAAAAAACCTCTCTATGTTTATCCTCCATCTGCGTATAGACAAGGACAAACATTCCAACATAAAGGGGGTTCGGAATTTTGCAACCAAGAAACAAGTTCAAATATTGTGCACTGTTCAGTTTTCAGTTAAACCCTACTTTCATTTAGCATGGTATCTTTCATCTAGGTGCCTTTATTTTAAAAAATATTTTTAAAGAATATACTTTGATTAACATTAAAAAGTATTTTTCTCAATCACTTGTGGTGAAATGGCCATTAATTCCTGAAACAGGACGAGGGAATTTTAAAAAGAATGCTGATTGTGTGCTGCTATTTTCTCTTAAAATTCCAGTTGCACTTCTACTTTCCCCCCAAAAAGACTTTTCCCCATTAAACAGCAGTTATGAAAGTTGTTGCTCTAGCTTCCATGAGAATGAAAGCAAATACATTCATTAACAATTGATGAAGGAATATACTGAAAGTCATGGATCTCGGTCTCTAATCCAGGACAATGATGTTGCTTTTAGATTACAATCAAGGGCAGCAACTGACTTGAAAAATAGCTTGACCTGTTTTAGCAAGTCCCTAAAATTGGGTGAGTCTTTGGGAAATAAACGTTCTCAACTGGTCTTCCAGCACTCCATGCTAACCGGATTAGACCTGCAGTGCAACTGTTGAGTCTGCACTGAATACTAGACAAAGGTTCCTCTTAATCTTTATGAACCTTCAACCTATTTTAGGGTTAGATGCCAATAACTTGGACACACTGGTCCTTAGAGATGCCATCATGAGAAAACCCATGAGCACCAACCAATGCAATAATTCCCAAACTCCAAAGAAAGTTTCCACTCTGGGGTCAAGGTTCAACAATGCATTATTGGGAAATCTGTCACTATATTCCTCGACACTGCCCCCTTGGAAACCTTGTTACCAATTGCCTACAGGTAAATTATTGGTAAGTGAGGCCACCATTGACTGTGGGGAGCTAAGCCACCACTTTGGAATAATTCTTATTGATCACCAATCTTGTTCAAACAGGCAGCCAAAATATAAAGGGAACTAAAAAATGCAAATTTACTCCCCAAAATTTAAGATTTTTCACTACTTTCTGTGCACCCTGCCTTCCATTGCATTGCTCACACTCAAAAAAAATAAGCAAACTCTCTCTCGCTCTAGTTGTCTCTCACTTCTCTCAGCATGCTTCCCATACTGAAATGTTCAATGTAAAACATTCAGCATTAAGATCCCAGGGAAAGACATCATTCAGTATGCATGAGGTGAGAAATGGGTCTCATTAGAAAGCAGTTACAACATAGAAAAACTAGGCCTGGTGTGGGAGACACTGCTTACCCTAGCTGAATGATCTTATCACATTTGCTCTGGATATGCAGTCATGTTCCCAACTGGTGCTGCTACAACATTTGTGGGTGGGAGGAAGGTATGGGAAAGAACAATAAAAGCAAAATACTGCGGATGCTGGAAATCTGAAACAAAAACAAGAAATGCCGGATTCACTCAGCAGGTCTGGCAGCATCTGTGGAAAGAGAAGCAGAGTTAACGTTTCGGGTCAGTGACCCTTCTTCGGAACTGACAAATATTAGAAAAGTCACAGATTATAAACAAGTGAGGTGGGGGTGGGGCAAGAGATAACAAAGGAGAAGGTGCAGATTGGACCAGGCCACATAGCTGACCAAAAGGTCACGGAGCAAAGGCAAACAATATGTTAATGGTGTGTTGAAAGACAAAGCATTAGTACAGATTAGGTGTGAATACACTGAATATTGAACAGCAGCAAGTGCAAACCTGAAGAAAAACAACCTGAAAAAAACTCAAGCACGACCCTGAGCTTCCGGTTGCTTGCCATTTCAACACTCCCCCCTGCTCTCATGCTCACATCTCTGTCCTGGGATTACTGCAGTGTTCCAGTGAACATCAACGCAAGCTCGAGGAACAGCATCTCATCTACCGATTAGGCACACTACAGCCTGCCGGACTGAACATTGAGTTCAATAATTTCAGAGCATGACAGGCCCCCATTTTACTTTCATTTTTAGTTATTTTTTCTTCCTTTTTTTTACATTCCTTTTTACATTTTTTACAATCTTTTTTTGCATTTATTTCATTTCATCTTAGTTTGTTCAGTTTGCTTACCCACTGTTTTTTTCAGGTTGTTTTTCTTCAGGTTTGCACTTGCTGCTGTTCAATATTCAGTGTATTCACACCTAATCTGTACGAATGCTTTGTCTTTCAACAGACCATTAACATATTGTTTGCCTTTGCTCCGTGACCTTTTGGTCAGCTATGTGGCCTGGTCCAATCTGCACCTTCTCCTTTGTTATCTCTTGCCCCACCCCCACCTCACTTGTTTATAATCTGTGACTTTTCTAATATTTGTCAGTTCCGAAGAAGGGTCACTGACCCGAAACGTTAACTCTGCTTCTCTTTCCACAGATGCTGCCAGACCTGCTGAGTGATTCCAGCATTTCTTGTTTTTGTATGGGAAAGAACAAGTTGGTTTAAATCCTGGAGATAGAAGTGGAAGGCAATGGAAGAGCCTGGAAGGAGGAAGGCAGGTTGACAGAAAAGAGTGAGCAAGTTAGCTGCGGAGTGGAAAACAGGGGCAGGGAGCAGAAAATATTGAAATGGTGCAGGGAGAACAGCACTGCAATTAGGAATGTAGTGCTGATTGCTCTCCAGTAGTCACGTAACTGGTGCATTAATAGTTCCTGGTAAGCACTTGACCAATGTGATACATGAAAACATTAACGACACAAGACAAAATTTTGTTTTAAAATCATGTATAGATTGCAGAGGCACTAAATATAACACAATAATAACCCTGAAATTTTAAAATCTTACCTTCAATCATTTCACCAATTTTGTTGCAAATTCCTGCAGCAAAATCTCTGGGGTGGGAAGAAACAAATGGAAATGGTCACCATCACTCAGACTTTACAATTTTGTAAAAGAAAATGCTGAAACTAACAGAAATGAATGAATTTTAACTCTTCACAATTTTAGCTATTGTTACTGGAGTTTAATTAACTTTTTTGACAGCTTCCAAAGAATGCATGCAGGCATATGCTATGAAAGGATAAGTTGGTTGTTTGTGTATGAGAACTACAGGGTAGAAATAATTCAAAGTTCCAAAGTAATCTCCAAAACAATACCATCTGTTGAAAAGTCACTGATTTGAAATGTCAATTCTGTTTCTCTCTGCACAGAGCTGCCTGACCTGTCTTTCCAGCATTTTCTGTTTTTGTTTAATACAAAAGTGGACCCAGTGGGGGTTGGGGGGAGGGGGTGGCAGGGGTCTAACAACAGGACTCTCCTGTTATCTCAGTTGGATAATGTTTATGCATGTACCCTAACATCCGATTCTCTTTAGCTAAGACCCTTGCTGGGTGCACCGAATGATTGAATGAAGCAGCAGCTGGTCAGTTAGATGTCGTAAAGGAAATCCCTCCAAATAATGGAATGAAATGGTGTCAGCTGTGGCTCAGTTGAGTCACAAGGTTCAAAGTTCAAGTCCCAGTCCAGGGCTTGAGCATAATTATCAAGGCTGACATTTCAGTGAGTGCTGCACTGTCAGAAGTGCCATCTTTCAGATGAGATGTTCAACCAAGGCCCCAGCTGCTTGCTCAGGTGAATGTAAAAGATCCTGTGGCACTATTTTGAAGAACAGCAGGGGAGTTATCCCCGGTGTCTTGGGCAATTTTTATCCCTCAACCAACACAACCAAAACAGATTATCTCATCATTTAGCACATTGCTGTTTGTGGGAGTTTGCTCTGCGCATATATTTTGCCACATTTCCTGCATTACAACAGTGGCTACACTTCAGAAAGTACTTAATTGGCTGTAAAGTGCTTTGAGACATCCGGTGGTTGTGAAAGGCATTATAAAAATGCAAGTTTTTTTCTTTATGAAAATGTGCAAAACTGTACATTACTGTATACCAACATTCCAAACTATGACAACCAGTTCAGACTCAACATCTGCAGGCTTTAATGTTAAGACAAAATACTGTGATGCTTTAGGAATAAAACTCAAAATGAATCTAAACATTACAGCAATGTAATTTTTATTTACATCCATGTACTGATAACTCAAAATATGAAACTCAAAATTCTTTGAAAAAAATCTGATGGGGATAAAGAAAAGCAGTGCAAGTGGTTTATACAGATTTTCAACAAGCATTTAAAAAAGTAAAAAAAAAACATTTTTCACATTTTCAGACCATCACAAAGTGCTTCACAGTTAACGAATTACTTTCGCAATGCAGTCACTACTGTTACATAATCAAATGCAAAGGCCTTTGGAATTAAGGATGTTAGAAAATGGTTAGAGAACAGAAAAAGTGATGGGCAAAGCTTTCACAGACTGCAAGATGGGAATGAGCAGGGTTAATAAGGGTCTGCACCGGGGCTGCTCTTATTTATTTTGCATGTAAATGATACCGATTTAGGAATTGAGGAAATAATACTGACATTTTCTGATGGCACCAAATTTTGGGACTGGATGGTAAATTGTCACAAGGGGTGTGGAAGATTAGAGAGAACATAGATAGGCTAACAAGATGAGACTATAGTTAGCAGATGCAGTTCACTTTTCTTATTTAACAAAAGCAATGAACACATTTTGAGAGTAAAGAATTGAAATGCAACTTAAATGATAATGTTTAAATTGCATTAGAGGAGCAGAGAAACTTTGATTAACAGATTCACAAATCATTGTTAAGCAAAGTACCTTTAAAGTGAAATAAAAACAGAAAATGCTGGAAATACTCAGACGGCCAGGCAGCAACTGTGGAGAGAAAAACAGAGTATGTTAACTCTGTTTCTCTCTCCACAAATACTGCTGAGTATTTCCAGCACTTTGTTTTTGCTTCAGATTTCCAGCATCTGCAGTATTTTGCTTTTGTACCTTCAAAGTGAATTAGATAATTTCTTCAAAAAGACTTTTCAAGGGTAAAGGTAGTGAAGAGAGTTAGGATGAGACTGAGTGGCTCACATTGAGAAAAACATCAGCACAGACTTCTTAACCCAAATAAATGGTCTGGGAATCTACTTCACAATCATGTACCTTGTTATTCTAAAAATGAAATATTATAGTTTGCCAGCCTGCAGAGAAACCCCTGTTCTTGTTCCTGGTCTCAGTACAGTTAAAGATCATTGGACTTGGTAACATCTGTTGCAGCTTAACGCCTTTTGGCTTGCAGTTTACACAAAACAGCAATAAATTGCTTAAAGCTCTGTGTGGTCTCACTTTTTATTCAATTAGTGGATCGTTAACAACAAACATGTAAATTTGCTTAACTGATCGAAATTTACAGAACCAAGTTGTCAACAACTGTACTGAAAGTTTCTATAATTGTTAAAAAGGAACTCTGAAATGGCACTTATTCACTCTGCCTGATGGTTGACCATCTCCAATATGCATTCATTACACAAAGATATTAAAAGACAACAAGCTTAATAAGTTGCAGCTAATGGTGGAGAGAGATTACACAGGTGGTGTAATCAGGTTCAAATAAATTGAACTAAGTTGCGCTAGGCTATTTTCATACCAACTTGTATGGATTAATCATTGAATGATACAGCACAAGAGGCCATTCAGTTGATCACATCTTGCCAGCTCTTTGTAGAGCTATTCAATTATCCCCACTCCCGAGCACCTTCATCATAGCTCTGAAAATTTTTCTTCAAATATTTATCGAATTCCCTTTTGAAAGTTATTATTGAAACTGCTTCCACTACCCTTTCAGGCAGTGCATACCAGGTCACAACAACACACCAAGAAATTTCTCAATGCCTCTAGCTCTTTTGACAGTTACACTAAATCTGCGTTCTCTGCTTACGGAGCCTTCTGCCAAAGGAAAGTTAGTCTTTATTTACTTTAACAAAATCCTTCATGATTTTTAACATCTCTAATCAGATCTCCCTTAACCATCTCTGCTCGAAGAACAACCTCTGCTTCTCCAGTCTCTCTGCCTACGTAAAGTCCCTGATCCCAATCTCATAAATCTCCTTTGTATCCCAAGGTCTTGATATCCTTCCTGAAATGTGATGCCCAGAATTGGACACAATACTGCAGCTGGGGCCTAATCCATGATTTATACAGGTTTATCACAACTACTTTACTTTTGTACTTCATGCCTCCATTTATAAAGCCAAAAATCCCATAAGCTTTTTTTTCTAAATAAAAACAGCTTTCTCCGCTTCAAAGATTTGTGTACGTACACACACAGATCTCGCTGCTCTTGCACCCCCTTTAAAATTGTATCTTTTAATTTATATTGCCTCATCTCATTCTTCCTATCACTTCTATTACGACCAACCACTCAAGACAAAGCCCCCAATCCAAATACATGATTCTGATTATGGTGGGAGAAACCCACTGCTGATTCAGTCCTGCCCCTCCACAGATCGCCTAACATATCATTTTAACCTTTCCAAATTAAAGAAAGACCCAGCCAAATTGTACCATTAACCCCTGAATGAGGCTAACCAAACCAGGTGTCTTTAGATCAACAAATTAACTGTTTAATTAGAAAAACTAAATTCTTAAACACTACCAAGATATAAACAACATTTAAAATAGAAAAATGAGTGTTCTTGCAGATTCACGCTCCTGCCGAAGTGGAATCTTCCAACGTGGAACAGTCCAAGGTAGCTTGAAGTCCTCACAGCTGTCCGATGGGGAAAAAAGGCTCTTCAACAGTAGGATAGTCAGTAGTCTAATTCAGCAGTTGAATTGATGCTTTTCTTTTCCAGTGATGAATTTCAACAATTACAGTTCAGTAATTAAAGGAATTGGTTGTTTTCTCTTAAGAAATGAATCTGGCTTGACTTCTCAGAATTCTGAGAGTATAATAAATAGGGTTTAAATAAACCGAGAGAGCTCTCTTTCCTTCAGTACAAGCTGGCAGACAGTCTGTGTGTGTGTGTTAACTGTGTTTCAAAAGCCTGTTTTTCAGTTAGTTTCAAATGTCAAACGGCAACGTTGTATCTCATGTCCTTGGTCAGGAGTGGCTGTCGCCTATGACAACGAGAATGTATTCTTTGACACAGTCCCTGGAACTTGCTGCCTTAAAGCAATACAGATCCTGTTACAGCCTTAAAGGCACACCGCATACTTCCCGGAAAAGAAAACAAACTCCAGGATAACACTTCATATTTCTCTGCATTAAATTTTGTCATGTGTCTGCCCATTTCACTAGTCTATGTCCTTCTGAAGTCTGTTACTATCCACTTCATTGTTTACCTCATTTGAGTTTTGTCTCATCTGCAAACTTTGAAACTATTTCCCCTATACACAAATCCAGGTCATTACAGCATCAAAAAGAGTAGTGGTCCTAATACTGAACCCTGGGAGACACTGCTGTATACTTCCATCCAGACTGAAAATCAACCATTCACCACGACTCTCTGCTTCCTGTCCATGAGACAATTTCATATCCAAGCTGCCACTGCCCATTTAATCGTGCAGGCTTCAATTTTGCTCAAAGTTGGTTATGTGATACTTCATCAAATGCCTTTTGAAAGTTCATATATACAACAACCGCACTACCTTTATCAACGCACTCCGTAACTTCAAAGAAACTCAACTAAGTTCATCAAAATATCATTTGCCTCTAGCTGTCATTTATTAACTCATACTTTTCCCAACTGCCAATAAATTATATATAATTATCTCCAAGTTTTGCCACTACTGACATCAAGCTGACTGCCCGTAGTTGCCATATTTATCCCCCTCTCCTTTTTTGAACAGGGTATAACATTTGCGATCCTCCAGTCCTCTGGCACTGCTCACATATCTAAAGGAGGATTGGAAGATTGTGGCCAGAGCCTACGCTATTTCGACCTTAACTTTCCTAAGCAACAAAGAATACATCCTATCCAGACCAGGTGACTCTTCTACTTTGAGCACTGCCAAACTTTGAAGCACCTCCTCTTTATTTTTATCCTATCCAATTTCTCTACTAGTTCCTCTTTTACTGTGACATCGGCAGCATCCTCTTCTTTAATGAAGACATGCAAAGTACTCAGCCATGCACTTAGCATAAGAAATAGGAGCAGGAGGAGGCAGTTCAGCCCCTCGAGCCTGCTCCGCCATTGAATACAATCATGGATGATCTCATCTCGGCCTCAACTCCACTTTCCTGCCCATTCTCCATAACCCTTCAACCCATTTCTAATTAAAAATCTGTCTATCTCCTCCTTAAATTTACCCAATGTCCCGGCATCCACCGCACTCTGGGATAGTGAATTCCACAGATTCATGACCCTTTGACAGAAGTAATTTCTCCTCATATCTGTTTTAAATCTGCGACCCCTTATCCTAAAACTATGACCTCTCGTTCTAGATTGCCCCACCAGATGATCTTTTCGGTTCCTAATTGATCCCAGCCTTTCTTTCACTACCAACGGGTTTATAAAGAGTGCTTTATGTGACCCTCTAATCTATTCTCATATACTTTCTTTGCTGCTCTTATTCCCTTTTCAGTTCTCCCCTGTACTTTTTAATATTCAGTTAGGTTCTCTACTGTTTTAGGAACCGGACATTTATTGGGGCTGGCTTTTTCTGCTTCATTTTAACCTCTATATCTTTAGTCATCCAGGGAGCTCCAGTTTTGGATGCCTTTGCTTTTCCCCTCTTGGCAATGCATCTAGTCTATACCTAAATTATCTCTTCTTTGAAAGCCTCCCACTTATCATTTACTGTTTTATCTGCCAATCTTTGATTTCAATTCACTTGGGCCAGATCCCTTTTCAACTCACTGAAATTAGCCCTCCTCCAATTGAGTATTTTAATTTTCCTTGCCCCTTTCCATTACAAAAACCTAATGATATTGTGATCACTTTTTCCCAAATGCCATCCCATTGAGACATGCTCTATTTGATCCACTTTATTCCCCAGAACCAGCACTGCTTCCTTCCTCATTGGACTGGAAACAAACTGATCAAGAAAGTTCTCTTGTCCACATTTCAGGAATTCCTCTCCATCTTTGCTCTTTAAAGTGTTAATTTTCCAGTCTGTATTAAGATAACTGAAGACCCCATGATCACTACTTTACAATTCTTGCATTTTTCTGAAATATGCCAGCAAATTTGCTCCTCTATTTCCTTCTCATGATTTGTTGACCTACAATCTACACCCAGCAATATAATAGCTCCTCTATTGTTCCTTAATTCTAACCAAATAGATTCAGTCTTTGAATCCTCAATCGCATCATTCAATTCCAGTGGTGCAATATCTTTAATCATTACTGCCACCCACCCCTATTCTTTTCTTTCCCTATCTTTCCTGGATACTTTGTAACCAGGAATATCAAGTGTGCATTCCTCCCCTTGTTTGAGTCAGGTCTCTGATATTGCTACTATATCACGATCCCATGTGGCAATTTGTGCCAGAAGCTCACCAACCCTATTTGTCGCTCTCCAAGCATTTAAGCACATGCACACCAAACACATCATAGCTTGCCTTGTATTTCTCCACATTTGAACCCTTGTATTTCTGAACTATATCTTATTCTAATGATGTTTACTGCTCCCAATCCTCTGTGCACCTTGTTACCCTTCTGTAATGCTTCATCCTGGTGCCCCTCCCCATTCCAAATTAGTTCACTGATTTTGCAACAGCCACAAAGATACCTAGCCCAGTACCTGTAGACTATCAGACACTTGCCGTAAACATAAAGCAACATAACAAGACACCTTGGATTTGACTGCTACTTCACGAACACTATCTCTCAAGAGGCACAGAAGGTACCAACTATGTACAGCAGCTTTGCTGAGGCTAATAATTATAAACATGTATGTCTATATGAATGAATGATGTTGCATCTCCCCCAAAATCACAACTGAGATGTAACAGTTCTGAAACATCAGCTTTGTGGCAGGTATAAATATTACTCAAAAGGTCTAGCTGTACTTACTTGGATTGTGCAGAAAAATGTGCAGCAGCAAAAATGGCAGCTTCTACTTCGATATTATCATGTGAATCTAAACTTTGCCGAATGCTGTGGTGAGCATTTTTTCTGTCAGGAATGATAGACGCCATACTTCCTAACATTCTGCAAAAGGACACAATCCAGTGACTCACATTCACTGATTAGGTACACAATGCTTGACATACATTTAAACGCTCACACATGAAAATAAATAAAGCTACCTTATAAGTCCACAAAGTGGAAATCTATCACGGGTATCTGTACTAGGTTACAGTTCACAAGAGCTCCTGCAAGTTACAATGTTCATATCAAAGTAGAAAGTACATCAGATGCCTTGAAATTTTTCTAGGCTATATGTAATATAAATAATAAACGGGACAATTGTTTATAAGTTATGGACAGTTGATTTTTTATTAACTTACAACAAAGGAATAACTGTGGCATCAGTACTTAATGATCAAAAAGTTGATTGCACTTGAAAACGAAGAAATTATCAGACATATATACTAGACAGATGACTTATGTGGAGTACCAAGCTGTAATCCAATCAAAGGGTGTAGATGATAACAGTAAGATCGAAACTTGATGGGCTTACAATTGAAGAACTAAATTAATTCACCTTGAAATGACCCTACTAAAAAACTATATATATGCGCCACAATTTTATTCTGTTTGAAGCCAGTTTTTGCAGTAGATTCCTGGGATATCTTATGACCAATATATCATAACTTTCTTGCAATAACTAACATACTCAATAGGTTTACCAAGGAACGAGACTGAGTGAGACCAGCACAGTTTAAAAGCGTGGAGTTTTGAATTTTATTTTAAAAAGCCAACAGTGACGTCGCAGGAAAGCTGGAAGGTAACTGGTTGGTGAGTCACTGCTGTGAGGGAATAGCTGTAAATAGCTGGTTAAATAACGAAAGTAAGAAAGATTTACAGTTTATTTTCATATATAGTGAGTAGTTTTTTTTATGGAGTTCTGTAGTAACGAGGACCAGTGAAGAAGGTCCCCCAAAGTAATTGATATTACTTGATATTAAGATCTTCCAAAAGGTTAATTTAAAGGGTTAAGTCATGGCAGGAGAGCTCAAAGCTGTGGTGTGCTCCTCGTGCTCCATGTCGGAAGCAGAGAACAATTCCAGTGCCCGGGACCAGCACGTGTGCAGGAAGTGTCTCCAGCTACAGCTCCTGGAAGCCCGGGTTTTGGAGCTGGAATGGCAGCTGCCGACACTGTGGAGCATCCATGAGGCGCAGAGTATCGTGGATAGCATGTAGAGAGAGGTGGTCACACCACAGGCTCAGACTCCACAGGTAGGAAGGGAATGGGTGACCACCATTCAGAGCAAGAGGACTAGGTAGGCAGTGCAGGAATCTCCTGTGGCTATTCCCCTGCAAAACAGATATACTGCTTTGAATACTGTTGGGAGAAATGGCCTCTCAGGGGAAAGCAGCAACAACCCAATTCGTTGCATCACAGTTGGCTCTGCTGCACATGGGAGGAGTAAAAAGCGTGGGAATGCAATAGGTACAGGGGATTCAATTGTAAGGGGAATAGATAAGTTTCTGTGGTCGCAAAAGAGACTCCAGGATGGTATGTTGCCTCCCTAGTGCTGGGGGTTACAGGACATTCTGAAGGGGGAGGATGAACAGCCAGTGGTCGTGGTACACATTGGTACAAACTGCGTAGGTAAAAAAAAAAGGATGAGACCGTAAGAGCGGAATATAGGGAGTTAGGAAGTAAGTTGAAAAGTAGGACCTCAAAGGTAGTGATCTCAGGATTACTACCAGTGCCACGTGCTAGTCAGAGTAGAAATAGCAGGATATATTGGATAAATACGTGGCTGAAGAGACGGTGTGAGGGGGAGGGTTTTAGATTCCTGGGACATTGGGACAGAGTCTGGGGGAGGTGGGACCAGTACAAATTGGATGGGGTACACCTGGGCAGGACCAGGACTAATGTCCTAGGGGGAGTATTTGCTAGAGTGGTTGGGGAGAGTTTAAACTAAAATGACAGGGGGATGGGAACCTTTGCAAAGAGTCAGAGGAGGGGGGGGAAATCAAAGACAAGAACAAAAGAGAGTAAGAGGAATAAGAGAAGTGATAGGCAGAGAAATCAAGGGCTAGAATCAAACAGGGCCACAGTGAAAAATAGTGGGAAGGGGACAAGTAATGTTAAAAAGACAAGCCTTAAGGCTTTGTGCCTTAACGCACGGAGCATTCGCAATAAAGTGGATGAATTAATCACGGAAATAGATGTAAACGGGTATGATATAGTCGGGATTAGGGAGACATGGCTGCAAGGTGACCAGGGATGGGAAATGAACATCCAGAGGTATTCAATATTTAGGAAGGACAGACAAAAAGCAAAAGGCGTGGGGTAGCATTGATGGTTAAAGAGGAAATTAACACAACAGTGAGGAAAGATATTAGCTCTGACGATGTGAAATCTGTATGGGTAGAGCTGAGAAACACTAAGGTGCAAAAAACATTAGTGGGGGTTGTATATAGACCCCCAAACTGTCATTGTGATGTTGGGAATAGCATTAAACAGGAAATTAGAGACGCATGCAATAAAGAAACATCTGTAATTATGGGTGAATTTAATCTACATATAGATTGGGCAAATGAATTGAATCACAATACTGTAGAGGAGGAATTCGTGGAGTGTATACGGATGGCTTTCTGGACCAATACGTCAAGGAACCAACTAGAGAACAGGCTGTCCTAAACTGGGTATCGTGTAATGAGAGAGGAATAATTGATAATCTAGTGATGCGAGACCCCTTGGGGATGAGCGACCATAACATGATAGAATTCTTCATCAAGATGGAGAGTGACATAGTTGATTCTGAGACTAGGGTCCTGAATCTTAGTAAAGGAAACTACAAAGGTATGAGGCGCAAGTTGGCTATGACGGATTGGGAAACGTTACTTAAAGGGATGATGGTGGATAGGCAATGGAAAACATTTAAAGAGCGCATGGATGAACTTCAACAATTGTTTATTGCTGTCTGGCACAAAAGTAAAAAGGGAAAGGTAGCCAAACCATGGCTTACAAAGGAAATTAGAGACAGCATTACATCCAAGGAAGAGGCATATAAATTCGCCAGAAAAAACAACAGACCTGAGGATTGGGAGCAGTTTCAAATTCAGCAAAGGAGGACCAAGGGATTGATTAAGAAGGGGAAAATAGAGTACAAGAGCAAGCTTGCGGAGAACATAAAAACTGACGGTAAAAGTTTCTATAGGTATGTGAGGAGAAAAAGATTGAAGACGACAAATGTAGGTCCCTTACAGTCAGAAACAGGGGAATTTATTATGGGGAACAGAGAAATAGCTGACCAACTAAATGCATACTTTGGTTCTGTCTTCACAAAGGAGGACACAAATATCATACCAGAAGTGTTGGGGAACACAGGGCTTAGTGAGAGAGAGGAACTGAAAGAAATTAGTAGAGAAATGGTGGTGGGGAAATTGATGGGATTGAAGGTGATAAATCCCCAGTGCCTGATGGCATGCATCCCGGAGTACTTAAGGAAGTGGCCCTAGAAATAGTGGATGCATTGGTGGTCATCTTCCAAGATTCTATAGACTCTGGAACAGTTCCTACAGATTGGAGGGCAGCTAATGTAAACCCACTATTTAAAAATGGAGGTAGAGAAAAAGCAGGGAATTAGAGACCAGTCAGCTTGATGTCGCTAGTGGGGAAAATTCCAGAGTCCATTATCAAAGATTTTATAGCAGAGCACTTAGAGAACAGTGGTAGAATCGGGACAGATTCAGCATGGATTTACGAAAGGGAAATCATGCTTGACAAATCTACTAGAGTTCTTTGAGGATGTAATTAGTAGAGTTGATAAGGGGAAGCCAGTGGATGTGGTTTATTTGGACTTTCAGAAGGCTTTCGACAAAGACCCACATAAGAGATTAGCGTGTAAAATTAAAGCACATGGGATTGGGGGTAGTGTATTGCGATGGAGTGAAAATTGGCTGGCACACAGGCAACAAAGAGTAGGGATAAATGGGTCTTTTTCCGAATGGCAGGCAGTGACTAGTGGGGTACTGCAGGGCTCGGTGCTAGGACCCCAGCTATTCACAATATACATTAATGATTTAGTGAGGGAGCTAAATGTAATATCTCCAAATTTGCAGATGACACAAAACTGGGTGGGAGGGTGAGTTCTGAAGAGGAAGCAGAGAGGCTTCAGGGTGATTTGGACAAGTTGAGTGAGTGGGAAAATGCATGGCAGATGAAGTATAATGTGGATAAATGTGAGGTTATCCACTTTGGTAGCAAAAACAGGAAGGCAGATTATCTGAACAGCTATAAACTGAGAGAGGGGAATATGCAGCGAGACCTGGGTGTTCTCGTACACCAGTCGCTGAAGGTAAGCATGCAGGTCCAACAGGCGGTAAAAAAGGCAAATGGTATGTTGGCCTTCATAGCAAGAGGATTCGAGTACAGGAGCAGGGATGTCTTGCTGCAATTATACAGGGCCTTGGTGAGGCCACACCTGGAATACAGTGTGCAGTTTTGGTCTCCTTATCTGAGGAAGCATGTTCTTGCTATAGAGGGAGTGCAGCGAAGGTTTACCAGACTGATTCCTGGGATGGCGGGACTGACGTATGAGGAGAGATTGAGTCGTTTAGGATTATATTTGCTGGAGTTCAGAAGAGTGAGGGGAATCTCATAGAAACTTATAAAATTCTAACAGGACTTGACAGGGTAGATGCAGGAAGGATGTTCCCAATGGTGGGGGAGTCCAGAATACTCTAAGGATACTGGGTAAACCGTTCAGACTGAGATGAGGAGAAATTTCTTCATCCAGAGAGTGGTGAGCCTGTGGAATTTGCTACCACAGAAAGCAGTTGAGGCCAAAACATTGTATGTTTTCAAGAAGGAGTTAGATATAGCTCTTGGGTCTAAAAGGATCAAAGGATATGGGTCAAAAGTGGGAACAGGTTACAGAGTTGGATGATCAGCCATGATCATAATGAATGGCGCAGCAGGCCTGAAGGGCCGAATGGCCTACTCCTGCTCCTATTTTCTATGTTTCCATCACAGTTACAGAGGTCAGTGTGACTACAGTGTAGCTTATTTACCAAATGGTTCGGATAAATTTGATTTACTTATTTTGGCTAATTATCTGTAAAGTCACAATAAATGCTCTTGGCTCAAAAACACAGCAGCTTTTGACCTTTCACTGGACTTTTGCTTACCGGAGAGTGATGGCTCTGGCCACTGGATCATTGCTGTGGATGACTGAGAAGACTCTCTTCACAAACTCGTCAACATTCAAGATTTTCTCCAAGTGCTTTTCACTCTGCTGAGTCACCTTCAGTACACACAATCTCAAAAAGTTGTTTCTAAAGAAGAGAAACAGTGAAGTTAATTAAATCCCATTTTGTAAAACAAATATAAAAAAAAGTAATTGTTAGATCATTCTTTCAAGAGATTGTAATGCTTACCCAACTCTGAAGATGTCTGCAAGTTTCAAAAAAGCCGAGTTTATAAGAATTGGAAATGGATATTTTTGGAACAGCCTAGGAAAACGAACAACTGCCTCACACTGCTCACCAAGTTTCCCTGATCTCAGTCCTTGAGAAATAGGATACAAAACATTACATTGGTACATGAACTCACTGCATCACATTTTAAGGTTTATATTATTTAACATGCAAATCAGGTCAGAATCTCAATTTTTTCCATTATGACATTTTTGTGCTTTTTGAAAGTCGAAATTCTGGATCTTTCTTGAGAAAGAGGTGAAATACAACAGATTCATGTGTAGCAAAGATCAATATCCTGCATCATGTATTCTATTTGCAAACAGTTCTGACCTCTGCTCATTCAGGCATTCCTAAATAAAAGTCAAAACTCATGGTTTCAATCTATCCTAATATTTTAAATTTGGGATGTACTTTTCATAATTAGTCTCAATAAACATACAGCAGTTATTAAACTGCTGTTCTAGTATGTGGACATTTCAAATGACTGATCCCAGCCCAAATCCAGATACCAGGAATGAAACGCTCACAATTAAATACACACCATGAATCCCACTTGCAAAGAGTCATAGGAACGTAACAAACGGGCGGCACAGTGGCGCAGTGGTTGGCACTGCAGCCTCACAGCTCCAGGGACCCGGGTTCAATTCTGGGTACTGTCTGTGCGGAGTTTGCAAGTTCTCCCTGTGACCGCGTGGGTTTTCGCTGGGCGCTCCGGTTTCCTCCCACCGCCAAAGACTTGCAGGTGATAGGTAAATTGGCCATTGTAAATTGCCCCTAGTGTAGGTAGG
This sequence comes from Heterodontus francisci, assembly GCF_036365525.1. NCBI lineage: Eukaryota > Metazoa > Chordata > Chondrichthyes > Heterodontiformes > Heterodontidae > Heterodontus > Heterodontus francisci. Next base: position 75,185,502 of record NC_090383.1, read on the forward strand.
TGGTAGGGAATATGGGATTACTGTAGAGTTAGTATAAATGGGTGGTTCTTGGTCGGCACAGACTCGGTGGGCCGAAGGGCCTGTTTCAGTGCTGTATCTCTAAGTAAATAAGCAAACAAACAGGAGCCAGGAGTAAGCCATTTGGCCTCTCGGGCCAGCTAGATCATAGCTGATCTTCTACCTCAATGTCATCCCTGGATACCTTTAATATCTAGAAATCTATCAATATCTGTCTTGAATATACTTAATGACTGCAATTCTCTATCCCAGAGGGCTATGGAGGCTCAAAGATTCACCACCTTCTAAGTGAAGAAATTCCTCGTCATCTCAGTCCTAAATGGCCTATCTCTTATTGAAACTCTCTCTCCTGGCTATCGACCCCCACCTCCTCAGGGGAAACATCCTTCCTGCCCTCTAAGAATTTTGAATGTTTCAATGAGATACCCCTCATCCTTCTAAACTTTCGAGAATACCAGCTCAGCCTCCTCAATCTCTCTTTGGTGTTGCCTTTAGTTCTTTTGCCAATCATCTTAAATCGGTCATCTTCCATTCCCCAATTTGGAGCCTTGGCTCCATCCCATTAGTGCCGATTTCCTCAGGGATTCAGTTCTGCTACAGGCAGTGAACACAAATTCCTGGTCTCTCAATTGATAGAACTTCTCATCCACAGCCAGGTGGGAAGCCCAAACAAAGCAGCAGTATTAGCAAAGAGTCAAGAGTGGCAGTGAATGGTGCATGAAGGGAATATTGCTTCCTTGAACTGGTTAAATGGAAGAGAGCCTTTGTGAACCAGGTGGGTATTTGGGAGAAAAAAATCTGTGAATTGAAGCAAGGAAGAAAGAAAAGGTAAGAGAGAAGAACACCTTGAACAGTGAAACAAAAAGGCAGCACCTCCGTGAAAGTAGGTGAGGAGCAAGGAAAGAGTGGCTCTACAGATTGGAGGAGGAAAAGACAGATAACTAGAACCTATGAACTTCGGAGCAGGTAGAAGCACAAAAACGACAGAAGGGAAGCATGAAAGGTAGCAAACAGGTGAGAACCTGTATGAAAATAACTTAGTTCTCATGGAACAAAAACAAGAAATGCTGGATTCACTCAGCAGGTCTGGCAGCATCTGTGGAAAGAGAAGCAGAGTTAACGTTTCGGGTCAGTGACCCTTCTTCTGCTTCTCTTTCCACAGATGCTGCCAGACCTGCTGAGTGAATCCAGCATTTCTTGTTTTTGTTTCAGATTTCCAGCATCCGCAGTATTTTGCTTTTATTTTAGTTCTCATGGAAGTTTAGCTTGGAGAAAACTATTGATTAAAATAAAACAAGGCTACTTTTATTAAATTTCCAGACACGTGTGAATGTTCAGTATTACTTGGCTTTGACACTTGAAATTGTGCTAAAGTAACAGCTTTAATGAATTTTTGTTAATATCATACAGCACAATTTCAACATACTTAATTTGGGAATACTAGATCAGAGTCACTGACTATTATAATTAGTGGATTTGTTGTCAAATTAAATGACTATTCCTATATTTAGCTCATGTTAGAAACTTGACCAACTTAAAAGGTAAACACACGAAACAATTGTCAAAATTATCTCTGTGGAAAGTGTAGGATTCCAAACAATTCATAAATCCATTCAGAATGTACAAAATTGGCGTTAATTTTTAATGCCAATTTGCATCAAATTTTGCGTCATTTTTAATCTGACTAGAGATAGTATCATTCTTAATAAAGGAGACTGGTTATAATGTGGTGCTTTTCTGAAACTAATAGTGATAGAATCAACTCGCATCCGTCAACAGCTGAATTATCCTGCCGTACTGGAGCTGTACTCTTGCGGATGGAAGAATTTATACCCAATTGCACAGACCTTCACCATCAAAAGGGAAATTCTTAACATTGAGTGCTGTTGAGAGAATTTTTAAAAAACGATGCTTCTATTCAGGGAGGGTCCCACGGACCAAGGGAGACTTTTTAACGCGACTTCAACACCGTATCGGAATTTATTTTACGACTGTGTTAAATTCAGGGAAGTGAGTTAGTCACTGCTGAGACCCAGAGCGGCGGCTAATCTGCACCCAACAGGCACCAGCCGGCTGCAGGGTCGGCTCCCAATCCTCTGGCTGCGGAGTGAGCGGCAGCACCGATACCTTTATCCAGTTCCATCAAAGCAGAATTCGCATCCATTTCCTGTTCCCCATAACCTCCTTCCGACAGGAACGACCGAGCTGTCACCAGCGCCATGGCTGCCAGCTACCTCTCACACTCAACCGCCTTCTCCCAGTAATGCCTCTGGAGCGGAAGTGACGACAAGACCACCACGGGCGAGCGGAATCTAGTTACAGACATACTTCCGCTGGGGGCCGCGGACCAATCAGAGAGCGTGACGTCTATTTGGCGGGAGGTTGAGTATGGAGTGGAGAGCGCGGGAGTTGGAATAGTTTATTTCAGGAATTCCAGCGATTAGAAGATGCTGTTCCGCGCTATACTCAACAGCAGGGTTTATAACAGAACGCGGGGTGAGACTGCTCTTCATTTTTTCTAAAAATGCGTTTCTAACATTTTCTGTGGCCGTGCTTGTTTACATTTTATGAATCCGAATGTTTTAAAAATGACCTGTGCCATTTTGTTTCATTTGGATATAAGCTAATCTTGCCTTTCATGCGTTTCGATTGTTAATTTAAAAGATAGAGATTTCCTGAAGCGTTCTTACTTGAAGTGCATGTTGCAGTAAAAACTCAAGACGATTGGTTAATTATATTGCAATATGTAGGTTCAAAATAACTGCGTTGTCACTTTATTTACTGGCTTTAGAGGAGAAAAGTTATTTCCTGATGATCTATGGTATGCATTACTATGTCTCAGCTATTAAGACGTTGGTGAGACTGTTAAGTAGTTGCTTGAAATAATCAGAATCGAGTCATTTCAACTGAGTATTTTTGAATGAGTTTGATCAAGGTTATAGATGAATCCCGTTTGAATAAGTTTTAGTTTTTACTTGGTGTTAGGTATTTTCCCGATTACAAAAACGGAAAATACTTTAAAAATAAGTTTACAGAGGAACCCATCACTCGTGCTCACTGACCTACATTGGCTCTTAGTTAAGCAACATCTCGATTTTAAAATTCTCATCCTTGTTTTCAAATCACTCCATGGCTTCTCCCCTCCCTATCTCTGTAATCTCCTCCAGCCCTCAGATATCTGCAGTCCTCTAATTCTGGTGTCGAGCATCCCCAATTTTAATTGCTCCATCATTATCGGCCATGTCTTCAGTTGCCTAGGCCCTAAGCTCTGGAATTCCCTCCCTAAGCTCTGGAATTCCCTCCCTAAGCTCTGGAATTCCCTCCCTAAGCTTTGGAATTCCCTTCCTAAGCTTCTCCGCCTCTCCCTCTTTTTCCTCCTTTGAGTCACTCCTTAAAACCTACCTCTTTGACCAAGCTTTTGGTCAACTCCCTTAGTATCTCCTTATGTGGATAGCTGTCATATTTTGTTTTATAACACTCCTGTGCAGTGCCTTGGGATTTTTTAAATTAAAAGTGCTATTCAAATACAAGCTGTTGTTGAATATGTTTGTGAAGAGACTAGAGAAACTGGGATTATTCTCCTTAGACCAGAGAAGGTTAAGGGGTGATTTAATAGAGGTGTTTTGATGTGGAGAAACTGTTTCCACTGGCCAGAGGTTAGTAACCAGGGGACAGAGATTTATGGACAAAAGGAGCTGAGATGAGTATTTTTCACAGTGAGTTGTTATGAGTGGAAAGGACACCTGAAAGGTTAGTTGAAGTAAATTTAGTAGAAACTTTCAAAAGTGAATTGGATATGTACTTTAAAATGAAAAACTTGCAGGACTTTGGGGAAAGTGCCGGGGATTAGGACTAATTGGATAGCTCTTGCAAAGAAGTGTGATGGACTGCCCCATCCTTTGCAAACCAGGGAATACAAAAATCTTCCCCTACAACAGTAACAAACCACTGAAAGTTCTTGTGACTTTTGAAACTAGTCACATTCAAAGACACCAGAACGAATGCTGCATCCTATGCCATATTTGGAGAAAATGACACACTCATCAGTTTCCACACAGCAACAGATCTGCACATGATTGCAGTCACATGTGCAGTTTCTACACATATCAACAACATTCTTGAACTGTATGCTGACCACTTCAAGTATCAGCAAAGTGAAGGGTGCTACATGTAAGCTGCATGTAGATCCCAAGGTGCGACCAGTCGTGCGTCAACATAAACAAATACCATTCCATGTCAGAAAGCAGACAGAGAAGGAACTTCACTTGCTTGGCCTTGACATTGAGAATGTTAGGGACGAACCCGCCCCTTGGGTCTCACCCATGTAAATTGTGAAGAAACCCAAGAGCGAGAACAAGATCAGAATCTGTGTCGATATGTGGTCACCAAACCAATACAATACAACGAGAAAGACTTGACACCGACAATTGACAAGATCATAAAGAAAGTGAATGGTGCCAAACATTTTGCTAAACTTGACCTCCATGCAAGCTACCATCAGATCAAGCTTGCAGAAGAATGTAGGGATCTTATGCTGTTCTCCACTCACATCAGACTCTTTCGTTAAGAGACTCAACTCTGGAGTCAAGTCAGCAGCTGAGGTATTTCAGTGATTCAGTCTGCATTTCAAGGACTTGAGGGGTAGCTGAATATCAGCAATGACTTTCTCATCTAAAGTGGTACTGAAAGTGAACTCAGGACACAGCTACACGCATGCCTACAACATCTTAGAGAATGCAACCTCACCCTGAACAAAGACAAGTGCCTGTTCAATAAAAGCAGTATCAAATTCTTCATGTATTCAGCAGTGAAAGAGTATCACCTGATCCACAAAATTGAAGTCATTGGAAATGCTGCAGATCCTATGAACATGCATGAAGTCTGGAGTCAGCTTGGGCTCATCACATTTCATTCCTGACCTTGCTATGCTGTCTGCCCCTCTGTGATCTGACAAAAGAGACCACCAAGTGGGAGTGGACTAAATCACACAAACAAGCTATGCACCCAGATCAGTTGTCAACACGTTGCACAATTGAGAGCATCTACAAACCAAGTCACTCACATGCTACACGGTCTTCACAATGTTCGAAATGAGCTCACAGGTGCAGCCACTTCTGATTACGCAGCAACTGCATAGTCATTCCACAGTCATTGAGAGAATGGGTTGTAGAAATAGCACATGAGGGTCACCTGGGAATTATCAAAACCAAGCAATTTCTTCGGGAATAGGTATAGTTCCATGGAATTGACCGTATGTTGAAGCACACAATCAATCCATGTTTGCCATGCCAAGCCATCCGTAATGTAAAATATTTCTGATCCGCTCAACATGGCTGAGCTACCTGCAGGCCCATGGATTAAAGTTAGCGTAGACTTTGCAGACTGAACCACTGATGAGCACTTCTTTGTTGTCAGTGACAACTACAGTCGATTCCCAGTCGTAGAAATTGTTATGTCTACCTCAGTGAAAGCAGTCGTCCCAAAGCTTGACCAGATTTTCGCTTTGGTTGGAGTCCCTCAAATGGTGAGAAGTGCCAATGGACCACCAGTCAACAGCGATGAGTTCAATAAATTTGCGAACTACCTGACTGAAAAATCACACTCTGTTGGTCAAAAGCTAATGGGGAAGTGGAGAGATTCATGCGTACCTTGAAAAAAGTGATCCATACAGCTACTGCTGAGAGCAAGTCGTGGAAGCAGGAGTTATATCATTTTCTTCACAATTACGGAGAGACTCCTCACTCGACCACTGGAAAGCCTCCAGCTATGCTCATCTTTGCACATCCTATGCGCACATGTTTGACTGAGCTGTCTGCAAAGCTAATGATCAACATGTACATGAGCGTGATTGAGGACAAAGATCTCATGGAAGCAAATGCAGAGCAAAACATGAAATTCAGAACTACACCACTAAAACCAAGAGACAAAGTGCTTGTAAAACGTGATGGTTATGTTGGCAAGCAAACAACCCCCTATTACATCCAGCCATTTGTTGTAACCAACAGAAAAGGATCACTAACCACTGCTAAGTGTGGTTTGCAAATCATCACATGAAATGCGCGTTCTTTACCATCCATAAGTCTTGCATCGGATCCAGATGTCAACACATCAGATGAATCACATGAGTTAAATGAGACAACTCCTGATGTCACATGTCTGTTATCCTACTTGTGAGCGGAAACATCTGCCAAATTAAGCGATTATGTTACAAACTGAAGTAATGTCGAAACAGAACAATGTAAACAAACCATTGAAAATCATTTACCAAGAAGGAGATGGATGTAGTGTATTGTTCATTTGAAACTACTGTGCGTGCTTGATATAGCATGTGCAGTGTGCCACTGGAGGGAGTCGATAATAAGGGTTCAGTTTATAGCAGCGATCCAGAAGGTAGTGCTGTGTGGTTCTTCCAGCGACTTACAATAGCAGATCTACAATGAGATCTTACAGGGAGCACTGGGGATATGATGTTGCACCGTAACAGTATGCGTCAGGCTTGATGGAGCAGCTAATCTTTTTCTGTTAGTTATTTTCATATGTCCCTATAAAGGGGTATCTTTGTGATTTGTGTCGCTATCTGCATTTTGCCTTTCAGCTCATGATTTATTTCTAGTAGTAGTTAGTTTAATAGTGCAGAATGGAGCTAGAGGAAGAATTCAAGCTGCGATGCCATGTGTTGCAGGAAGTCCACCATGCAACTGTTTTTATTTGACACAAAATTCAAACTGCTCCCCCATTGGCAATGTATTTCCACCTAATTTGAACTGGAACTGAACCACACAAATCAGAAGGTCCCACCTCATCTCTTCTCAACAGAAGTGCACTAAGGATGCTGCATTCGACCCTGGGCTCCTGCTGAAAAGTGTGGATGTTGGATGAGGATGAAATTGGGCTCAGCTATGATGCCTTCCAGGTTCACGCATGATTTATTGCCACTTGAATGTGGCTCCGATGGATGGCTGGCTGGCTGACTTTTGGGGGAAGGGGTGAGGTTGAATATACTGTCATGCTATGCCCCACCTGCCAAGAATGAAGCACATTTAATTTTGGTATGAACATTGATTTTTAACTGCTGTTGTCATGAGGAAATGACTTGTTAAACAGATCAGCCATGGCTGGAAAAAAAACATTTACATACTAACAGACATCGAAGGTGAGGAAGCGCATTCCAGGGCCTGCTAAGGAGGATACAATCCACAAGGACCAGGACTGGTTCGACCAGCTGGTCACATGACTAACTGGCTGTTCTAGGGTTTTCTTTTGAACTGGCCACAGAGAGTTTGACTCAGAGAAAGTCTGTCTGCTCCTGGACTGAGAAGATCTTTCCTGTCTGCTCCCATCTCTTTCTCACAAGCCTCTGAATCCACTGAAGACACATGAACCCCAAGAGAGAAAAGTTTCCTATGACAAATAAGGTTTAAGAAGAATACTGGGCCCCAGCGAAAGGCAAGCTCTACCTACAATCAAGGACCCTAGAGTGAGCTCGAAGAACCATAACGACTCTTCAGATATTGCCTCAAGCTTTCCACTTTATTTTTCTTTTTTCTGTCTCTATTTGCCTGTGTGTATTGCGTATGCATGCTAGCATGGGCACGTCGGGTATCCTTAGGCATTAACCGAATTAGAGTTTTTAATAAATTTCAACTTTTCTTCTTTGAACCTAAGAAAATTGTTTGTGCTGGTTTCTTTGCCTTTATAATTGGAAAGCGGTGAACAAGGATTCACCAAGGGGGAGGTAAAAACACCGTGTGTTTAAAATTAAACCCTGTTACGGTAAGACCAGGTGAAGGCTGAGAGGGAACCCGAGACACCTTTCTAGTAACAATACATTAAACTCAATTTGGTTCAAGATTTCACTTCAGCTTTTGGATACTGCTTTCTTAGTGCTTCACTTCTGTACAGACTGCTGTAAACTTTCACATGTGGGATATCTGACACAAAAGATATGTTGTACTAAGTCATGTGGACATTTGTTTATCTTTTGTTGCTTCTCCATCAGTTTCACTATAATTTTATCTTTCCTGCTAGAGCCTCACAGCTACCCCTTAGAGACCCTGCTGCAAAATTACCAATGTCATCGACGGGATGAACACACTTCGTATGGTGACCTTGGGGTACCTGTTCCTCCTTTTCGTTGCTTGTGGTCTACAGGTAAATTGACCTATCCAGGGCTTGTAATGAAGACTGACTGCATACTTATTGCGTTTCACTAGATTTCATTTAAAAGTTCTATGCAGAGCATCTCTTTCAATGGTTGAGAGATGACATTAGTCTGGGATACATTTGCTACAGTCTGCAATGCTAGTAGTTGGAAACTGCAAGTTTGATTGCCACATACCTGAAGTTACAGTCTGATTATCTGAAGCAAACAACCAGTGCCTCTAAGATGTTATTCAGTGTATTGATGGGGATAATGAGGCAGAATTAACTACATCTAATTTAAAATGCATTAGTGATTCAAGTGTGTGCTTCTTCGATTACATTATGTAATGACACATGTGAGCCAATTGGACATTTTGAAGTATGGTGAATAGTTTGAGTAGTAGAGCTGTCTGACAGAGAGAAGTAAGACCTGAAGGTGTTGTTTCTTTAAGGTGCACACTTCTGTTGAGAAATGTTTTGGATGGCATTGGAGTTGACACCTGCCTATCCTGCTAGAAGAGCCTCCATAAAATTGTACAAGGACAATCATACAAAAAGGGAATGGAATTAAATCCTAATGCATGTTAATATAAAATTGGGAGATCCCTTCCTAGTCTTCATTTGTGTAACATAGTATTGCTTTCCATGTAAAAAAAAAAGGACTGTTTGCAAATTAGATATTGATGTGCTGGTTGATTTTTAACCTGATTACTTTACAGCAGAGCAGTTGCATCAGGTCCTTGCAGTAGTAAATGAAGAAGGTGTAGTTAAGCTGTATGATACAGAATGCCACAACAAGGAGGACCCAACTTTTCGAGGTATGCCAAGATTTTGTTTGCTTGCTTTCCTGTTTGAAAGGGGTGTGTCTAAATCTTGATCATGTCATGAAACTACACGTTTCATTTTAAAAATGATTTCATCACTGTTTTATAAACACAAAACATCTGGTAAGGGGGTAGCTGTGAGAGCGCTTCTTGGTGTGATACCATTCTATCCTTCACAGGCACTATCTAGATTCCTGTTCAGTAGTAGTTGTAGCTCTATATGTGGTGAGCTATTGTCCCCATTTCAATTAAATCTGCAAGTAATTTAAAATTCATGTAAATGGACTAGCCTCAAATGGAAAATCTGTGTGGGAATGACATGGACCTTTTAAGAACATAAAATTTAGAATGAGGAAAGACCTTTTGACTCATACCCAGCTCCTTGCACAATTCATGTATAACTACATCAATTGTGGTTTATCTTTTATTGGTTTTCATTCTAGAGTACACACACATATATGTGTTTAGCTGTACAGCAGATACAGCTCAATAAACTGAGAGAACCTGCTTCCTGCTTTCACAAAATATGTGGTGAAAAAAATATATATTACCTGCCTATGAAACCAGCAACCCAAATTATCTAGCAGCCAAAAGTATCTTCATTCATGGTCATTACAAGCAATAAAAGTTCATTTACTAAGCTGCCACCTACAGCCTTTTTCTTCTTTCTCCAGTTCAAAAGAGTTACATTGCCCATCATCAAATTGTCCACGTCTTGGAGCACTGACTCAGTGTCAAGGCAGTGGTGTGGAGAAATTTTTCTTCCCTTCGAATTGAGTTGTTGGTCTGAACTGTGAAGTTGGGTACAGACGAGCTCGGTAGTGATGTATAGGCCACCAGCCTCAGGCAAAGATACAGGGGCTTCTGAAATAGCCTATTGAGATCCTCAGTTGTCAAGAAAGCAGCTCACCATCACCTCCAGGACAAATGGGGATAAGCAATAAATGCTGGCTTTACCAGCGATGTTCACAGCCCGTGAATGAATAAAAAAATTTAAGTATTATGTGGAGATTTTGATAACTTAGACTTAGCTTAAAAACTGCTATCGTCATTCCAATATTATGTAAGGTATCTTTGTGTGATATATCATTGTGATTCCCCAGGCTTGTTTAGCATAATGATGCCAATATTTTTTAAGGGTGAGATTTCAGCTGTTGTTTAACTGAAATTTTAAATGCATTATTTATAATCGCTATAAATAGCAAACAGTGGAAATCTCCCTTCCCATCCCACCATATATGATCCTGTTCTTGGTGAAATTCTAACATCATTCCAAATTGTCCACCCCTCCCCAATCACTGACAGCAATAGTGACAGACCTGTAACTGCCGACACTCCACCCTAATGTTGTGGAACTCGAAATGCTCTAGATTTAACCTAATTTTGGAAGTGCAAAATCTATAACGTATTGTTGAATGTTCTTTGCAGCTTAAGCGGACCTTGCATTTGCCCACAATTCTATTGTACTGAGATACCAGTGACAACTGTGACTGTTTTCTAACCTGGTCTCTACTCTCTAAATTAGATTTTTATATTTACAGCATGGTTGGCTCACAACAATGCAGTGTTTGACCTTGCTTGGGTTCCTGGAGAGCCAAAATTAGTAAGTACTCTCTTGTTTTCCTTGTACCTTCCTTTTAGCAGATAAGAGTGTAATGATAGTGCTGTTGAACATTTGTGCTTTTTGTATGTGTTTTGAAGGTTACAGCTTCAGGAGATCAGACAGCAAAACTCTGGGATGTGAAAGTGAGTGAGCTCCTTGGCACATTTAAAGGCCACCAATGTAGCCTCAAGTCTGTGGCATTTGGAAAGCAGGAAAAAGGTACCATATCTAATTGTTTTAATTTGTAGAGCTTTATTTATAAAAGGGGAAAAAACAATTTTCATTTTGTCCTTTTTGTTTTTAAAGCTGTATTTTGCACTGGTGGAAGAGATGGCAATATAATGGTCTGGGACACTCGCAGCAGTAAGAAAGGTATGGGTTCCCTAAAAATAGTTACGTAAACACATTTTGTAAAGTGTCAGTAGCGTTCAATGAACTGTGTTTGTGGGGCATAGCGCACTGTCAGAATCAGAAAAGCTATCCCTAAGTTTTTGTTTTATTTTTTATCTTCATCACCTGCTTTAATCTTGAGTCTGTCATTTGCATCATTTTGCAGTGTATCCTCCCCCAAGCCCCTAGCACTGAAAGTATATAATCAGCCCCTAAGAGGTACATGAGAAACTGGGAGCGTTAATTTATTCCTTGCTTCCATACCCCCAGCAGCCCCCCCTCCCCCCAGGCCATGGAGCCCTCTCCTTGATATATTGCAAGGAAGATTGGAATTTTAAAATATGGGTACTGGTTACTCAGTGTTAGTTGCTGATGGACCAGTAGGCTCTTCAAAAGTACCCACAAGCAAATATTTTCTAGTATCTGCCAATCCTGACGAGGGATGTGGGGAGAAGTTGGAGAAATTGAGGCCCCATTTAAAAGTAGAACAGTCCCTGTCACAATTTCTGTTAACTAGATTCTTTCGATTACAAATATGCATTTGAGGGTAACCATTTCAACAAAGCACTAAGTGATTTTATGAATGTGTAATAGTTGCCACTTGACCTCCTTTTTGCTGGCTGTAAGGTTTTTATTTAATGAGTTCAGACGGTCCGAACCCAGTTTGCAGTTACTGTGGCACAGAAAAGTTCAAATTCAAGCACAAAACTGCCTCAGAAAGCCAGGTATGGATTGCTGGGATGTGGAACAGGAAAAAAAATCCTGATGCATTTCGGGATGTGCTGCTTTTGAAGTTGAAAATCAAGCTGGAAAGAGTAGAAGGAGCTTTCATCTGCACCTGGCTTTGCTATTCACAGCTTAGAAGCGCTTAATGCTGACATTCACTGTGAGATCATTTTCTCTTTGAACTGATCTTTTATCTTGTTTGTAAAATGCACATTTAAAAACATTTGAATTTTTCATTTGTAAGCCAAGACAATTAATGCATTGCCTTGCAGTAATATGACTTATCTGAAAAGAACACTTCTCAACACTTTTTAAGAAAAGTACAAAATGCCATGAAATCACTCAGTTGTACATCAGAGAATTGCAGTTTGCTCCATGTGGACTCTGCCTAGCTTAATGTACCGAGCAATGCTTGTGGATAGTAGTGTTTCCAGGTTCATGCAACCCGTTTATGGTTCCAAAGTATTGCATATAGTTTATTTTTCATTTCCTACTTTATGGAAACAATTCTATAGGTGAAATGGACTCACCAAAATAGTGAAACATTTGTAGGGTTCTGAGGAAAGAGCAGGCAACTGGGACTAATTGGATTTTAAACAGCTGGCACAGGCATGCAGTGCTGATAGGCCTCTTTCTGTGGTGTTCAATTCGGAGACCTAAGTACTTCTCTTTTAAACCAGTAATTTGGGTGCAGATGTTCCCAGTGTGAATCGAGTGCAGGTACTTCCTCTTATGTCCCTCCCATGTAACAAAATGAGTCACTTTCCAACAGCTTTTTATAACAAGTTTTTGCCTCCCATTTTGGATGTGTTACTGAGGCTGTTAATGGTGCAAGTGTAACTTGATAAATTGTGGAATATATCAATGGTCCCAGCACTGCTGCAGCCCTTGGTGTTCAGACTGAAATGTGAACTGATTGTGTTGTCTGATTATTGAAATATTGCTTAATAAGAGGAAAGTGGTATTAAGCAAAGTTGTGCCATGATGGAAAGTAAAAGCATTGGTGTATTAAAAACTTTTTGTAAGATTTTGTTGAGTTTGTGCACGCTGGCCTGTACATAACAGGATGCCATATGTGCTCTTGCTGTTTGGAGCGGTATTTGCATTCAGAGAAAATAAATTAGAAATCTAACATGTTTTTGATTTGTGCTCTTTCATTTGAAAGAGCAGATGTTGGCCTCATTGACGTATTGACTACAAAAGTTGCTGACCTGTTTAAGGGCATAGAATAACTATCCACTGATGCCATACTGCAATAATATATATAAAAATAAAATACTGAAATAAAATGAGCCCTGATGAAAGGTCACAGACCTGAATTGTTAACTCTGTTTCTCTCTCCATAGATACTGCCTGAACTGCTGAGTATTTCCAGTATTTTCCATTTTTATTACTGCAATAATATGTTCATTTATTAATGGCAGTTCCGTTCTTTTGTAGTCAGATATGAAACTTCCTTCATTGCAATACCCAAATACCAGTGACTCTTTGAAACATTTAAAATAAGCTTGCAAGAGTGCATTCTTTAACTGGCCTTTTTCAATGTTCCCTGCTATATAATTCTGCAGTATGCCAGTGTGGAACTGAACTATACAGAACATAAAGCTGAGATCCCTGTTCTCATGAGGTGGTCAAGATACTTTTCTGTGGTTTGGTTGTGATGCCCTCTCCACCCCAGACCAGGTCTAAGAGGTTGCTGATTCTCACTGTCTACATTTAGGCATGAAGAGTGGCCATCTGGGCAAATGAGTTCCTCCAGGAGGAGAGGGGGGGGGGTGGTGGGGAGAGACTGTGTGTTAAGTTTGAAGGATATTCATAGACTTCTTGCTCCTGTTTAGATGGATTTTACAGACAAGTCAAGCAAATTACTGGCGCTCACAACATGCAGGCCAAGCAAACTCCTCCAAAACAGAAGAAACGGCGACTGGCCTCACGGGGACTTGCTCCTTCTGTGGTATGATTGCTTTTCACAGTCATTCTCTGTAGTGGTGCTCGGATCACTGCTGCTTCAGTGGCTGGGCTTCCAGTGTCCTGATAATGGTCAGGATTGTTGCATATGCTGAGTTGTGTCTCTTTTTCTGCACAGGATTTTCAGCAGAGTGTAACGGTGGTGATTTTTCGAGATGAGAACACTTTGATCTCTGCAGGAGCAGTGGATGGGTAAGTGGAACTTGGAATGGGATTGAGAGCTGTGTGGTCAACTGAGTGAAATAACAATTTCTAAAGTTACACTCTTATTCAGATGAGTTCTCATTCTGCCTTGCCGCACTTAACTTTTTCTAAAATAAAATAAATTTCTTTCAGCTTTGTAGTAAGCCATGATCTCCTTCTTTCTCAATCTTTTCTTTGTACTCTTTCGCTTTGCTTTCTGTCACGCGTGTTCCCCAGCCAGCCCCCTGCACACTCGCCCACCTTTCCGGCTCTTTCTTCTGCTCTTTCCCCCCCCCCCCCCCCCCCCATCCCTTGTTCTCTCTTGCTCTCTTCCCCTCTCAGATTCATGAAATATTTATTCTGCTGGCCACTGCTTCAATCTCCTCCCATTCATTATGATGATTCAAAATTAAGGTTAAAGCTTTACTAGAAAGTGAGAGTTACAGTTAAAAACCTGAGGAGGGTGGTGGCCTTATTACTCTCCTCCTCCATGTATTTTCTTAATAGAGTAGTTAACCTCCTGTGGTATCCACGGGTTGTTGAGGGAAAATTCAGATTTCAGGTCAAACAGGGTACGAGAGTAGGAAGTAAAGAATTGGACCAAGAAAGGGGATGAATGGAAGCAGAGACTAGCAAAGAGAAGAAGAGAGAAACGTATGAGAGGAGGATGGGTAAAAGAATTTTCAAGAGATGATTCCAGTCAGCTAAATGGTGCTCAGTGGGAGCGTGAGGTGAGATGTGCACAAGTGAGGGGCTGATGCTGGGGTGGGTTGGGGGGGACACTGATCACCTTAGTAACGGTTGGTATGGGGCATGTGGAGGGGTGCTTAGCTTGGGTGTGTAGACCTTGATCAAAAGTGTGCCCGGTGTGGTATGGGGAGAAGGTTGGCTCCAAACATCTTCTGTACTGTTCAGTGGGGAGGGGTCATCCACTATATTTCTGCTTGGTCCAGTGGTACAAAAAAAACTTAGTGACATCACGGGAAATCTGCAAGGTGATTGGTTGGGTAAGTAATAGCTGTTAGTGCATTTAAATAGCTTTAAAAAAGGGGAACTTTTTTGGGGGGGAAAAAAACCTCAAAACCTACCGTATAAAGTGATAAGGTGAATACTACTAAAGTGTTTTTTTTAATTAGTGTAATTTATTAAGAACTTTAGATTGTAGTGGGCAGAGTTTGGAGTAGAACAAGGCCCCTACTGTAATTAGTATTTTTTATAGGGAGTAACTAAGAAATCTAAAGGTAAGTCATGGCAGGAGAGCTCGTACCCATGTTATGCTCCTTCTGCGCTATGTGGGAAATTAGGGATGCTTCCAGTGTCCCTGACGGCCATGTGTGCAGGAAGTGTATCCATTTGCAGCTACTGGCTACCCGCATTACGGAGCTGGACCTGCGGGTGGATTCACTGTGGAGCATCCGCAATGCTGAGGATGTCGTGAATAGCACGTTTAGCAAGGTGTTCACACTGCAGGTAATGGCTGCACAGGCAGAAAAGGGATGGGTGATTGTCAGGCGGAGTAGTAGGCGCAGGCAGGTAGTGCAGGAGTCCCCTGTGGCCATCCCCCTCTCAAACAAATATACCGCTTTGGATACTGTTGGGGAGGGATTCCCTCCCAGGGGAAAGCAGCAACAGCCAAGTTTGTGGCACCGCGGATGGCTCTGCTGCACAGCAGTGGGGGAGAAAGACTGGGAGATTCAATTGTAAGGGGAACAGACAGGCGTTTCTTTGGCCACAAACGAGACTCCAGGATGGTATGTTGCCTCCCTGATGCTAGGTTTAAGGATGCTTTGGAGCAGCTGCAAGACATTCTGAAGGGGGAGGGTGAACAGCCAGTGGTCGTGAGGTAGAAAAAGGGATGAGGTCATGCAAGATGAATTTAATGAGTTGAGAGCTCAATTAAAAAGCAGGACCTCAAAGGTAGTAATCTCAGGATTACTTCCTGTGTTAGTGAGTATAGGAACAGGAGAATAGGGCAGATGAATGCGTAGCTGGCGAAATGGTGCAGAAGGGAGGGATTTAGATTCCTGGGATATTGGGACCGGTTCTGGGGAAGGTGGGACCTGTACAAGTGGGATGGGTTACACCCAGGCAGTGTCAGAACCAATGTCCTCACAGGGGCGTTTGCTAGTGCTGTTGGGGAGGATTTAAACTAGAATGGCAGGGAGATGGGAACCTGAGCGGGGAGACTGAGGAGGAGGAAACAAGGATAGAAACGAAAGACAGGAAACAAAAAGGTAAAAGTGGAAGGCATGGAAATCAAGGGCAAGAAACAAATAAGGCCATAGTGCGAAATAATGCTAAGATGACTAAGAATGTTAAAGAGGCAAGCCTAAAGGCATTGTGTCTCAATGCACAGAGTGTTCGCAATAAGGTAGGCGAATTAACCGCGCAAATTGATGTAAATGGATACGATATAGTTGCAATTACAGAGACATAGCTGCAGGGTCACCAAGGATGGGAACTGAATATCCAGGGGTATTCAATATTTAGGAAGGACAGGTAAAAAGGGAAAGGAGGTGCAGTAGCGTTGTTAATAAAAGAAGAAATCAATACAATGGTGAGGAAAGATATTAGCTCAGAGAATCCTGATGTGGAATCTGCATGTGTGGAACTAAGAAACACCAAGGGGCAGAAAACGTTGGTGGGGGTTATATTTTGACCCCCAAATAGCAGCAGTGATGTAGAGGATGGCATTAAACAGGAAATTAGAGATGCATGCAATAAGGGTGCAACTGTAATTATGGGTGATTTTAATCTACATACAGATTGGGCAAACCAAATTAGCAATAATACTGCAGAGGAGGAATTCCTGGAGTGAATACGTGATGGTTGTTTTGGACCAATTGGGTATTGTGTAATGAGAAAGGATTAGTTAACAATCTTGTTGTGCGGGGTTCCTTGGGGAAGAGCGACCATAACATGATAGAATTCTTCATTAAAATGGAGAGTGAGAGAGTTGATTCCAAGACTAGGGTTCTGAATCTAAATAAAGGAAACTATGAAGGTATGAGGCGGAGTTGGCTATGATAGATTG
This sequence comes from Heterodontus francisci, assembly GCF_036365525.1. Lineage (NCBI taxonomy): Eukaryota > Metazoa > Chordata > Chondrichthyes > Heterodontiformes > Heterodontidae > Heterodontus > Heterodontus francisci. The sequence continues at coordinate 75,202,390 of NC_090383.1, forward strand.
GGGAACTTTACTTAAAGGGTTCAGTGGATAGGCAATGGCTAGCATTTAAAGAGCACATAGATGAATAACAACAATTGTTCATTCCTGTCTGGCGCAAGGGTGGCTCAACTGTGGCTTTCAAAAGAAATTAGGTATAGTATTAGATCCAAGGAGGAGAAATATAAAATGGCCAGAGCAAGCGGCAAACCTGAGGATTGGGAGCAGTTTAGAATTCAGCAAAGGAGGACAAAGGGATTGATTAAGAAGGAGAAAATGGAGTATGAAAGTAAACTTGCAGAGAACATAAAAACTGACTGTGAAAGCTTCTGTAGATACGTGGAGAAAAAGATCAGTGAAGACAAATGTGGGTCCCTTAGTCAGAAACGGGGGAATTTATAACGGGGAACAAAGAAATGGCAGACTAATTAAATAGATACTTTGGTTCTGTCTTCACAAAGGAGGACACAAATCACCTCCCAGAAATGTTGGGGAACATATGGTCTAGTGAGAAGGAGGAACTGTATGAAATCAGTATTAGTAGGGAAATTGTGTTGGGGAAATTGATGGGATTGAAGGCCGATAAATCCCCAGGGCCTGATAACCTACATCCCAGAGTACTTAAGGAAATGGCCCTAGAAATAGTAGATGTTTTGCTGGTCATTTTTCAAAATTCTATAGACTCTGGAACAGTTCCAATGGATTGGAGGGTAGCTAATGTTAACCCCACTATTTAAAAAAGGAGGTAGAGAGAAAACAGGGAATTATAGACCAGTTAGCCTAACATGTGGGGAAAACGCTAGAGTCCATTATAAAAGATGTAATAGCAGGGCACTTGGAAAACAATGACAGGATCGGACAAAGTCAACATGGATTTATGAAAGGGAAATCATGCTTGACAAATCTACTGGAATTTTTTTGAGGATGTAACAAGTAGAATAGATAAGGGAGAACCAGTGGATGTGGTGTATTTGGACTTTCAGAAGGCTTTCGATAAGGTCCCACATAAGAGATTAGCATGCAAAATTAAAGCGCATAGAATTGGGGGTAAGGTACTGACTTGGATAGAGAACTGGTTGGCAGACAGGAAACAAAGAGTAGGAATAAACGGGTCTTTTTCTGAGTGGCAGGCAGTGACTAGTGGGGTACTGCAGGGATCAGTGCTAGGACCCCAGCTATTTACAATATATATTAATGGTTTAGATGAGGGAATTAAATGTTTGCAGATGACACAAAGTTGGGTGGGAGTGTGAGCTGTGAGGAGGATGCAGAGAAGCTCCAGTGTGATTTGGACAGGTTGCGTGAGTGGGCAAATACATGGCAGATGCAGTATAATGCGGATAAATGTGAGGTTGTCCACTTTGGTGGCAAAAGCAAATTATTATCTGAACGGCGATAGATTGGGAAAGGGGGAGGTGCAGCGAGGTGTGTCCTTGTGCATCAGTCATTGAAAGTAAGCATGCAGGTGCAGCAGGCAGTTAAGAAGGCAAATGGCATGTTGGCCTTCATAGCGAGAGGATTCGAGTACAGGAGCAAGGATGTCTTGCTGCAATTATACAAGGCCTTGGTGAGACCAGATCTGGAGTGCTGTGTGCAGTTTTGATCTCCTTATCTGAGGAAAGATGTTCTTGCTATGGAGGGAGTGCAGTGAAGGTTCACCAGATTGATTCCTGGGATGGCAGGACTGACGTATGAAGAGAGATTGGGTCGATTAGGCTTGTATTCGCTAGAGTTTAGAAGAATGAGAGGGGATCTCATAGAAACCAACAAAATTCTAACAGGACTGGACAGACTAGATGCAGGAAGGATGTTCCCAATGGTGGGGGAACTCCAGGAGCAAGGGTCACAGTCTAAGGATAAGGGGTAAGCCATTTAGGACTGAGATGAGGAAGGATTTCTTCACCCAGAGCGTGGTGAACCTGTGGAATTCTCAACCACAGAAAGCAGTTGAGGCCAAATCATTAAATATATTCAAGAAAGAATTAGATATAGTTCTTGGGGCTAAAGGGATCAAGGGTTACGGGGGGAAAGCGGGAACAGGATACTGAGTTTGGATGATCAGCCATGATCGTATTGAATGGCGGTGCAGGCTTGAAGGCCAAATGGCCTACTCCCGTTCCTATTTTTCTATGTTTCTAAAATGTGGACCGGGGTTGGGACCGAGGAGGGGTTACTTCCACATAGCTGTGTGCGTTTGGAGGGGTGAGGAGGGTCTGAGTGTGTGGTGCAGAGATGGCATGATATCTCTGCTTAGTAGGGTTAAATCTGAACAGCAATTAGATCAATGATCAGACCATCTGTTTTAGTGGTATGGGAACTTTGTTTCCGTCTCCACGGATGCTGCCTGACCTACTGAGTATTTCCAGTATTTTCTGTTTTTACTTCAGATTTCCAGCGTCCACAATATTTTGCTTTTGTATCTGCTTTAATAGTGTTGATTGAGGGATAAATTTTAGGCTGGGATACTGACCACTTGTGATGGAATACTCTCCACTTGTGATGGAATACTCTCCACTTGCCCGGATGGGTGCAGCTCCCAACAACACTCAGGAAGCTTAACACCATCCAGGACAAAGCAGCCCGCTTGATTGGCACCCCATCCACAAACATTCACTCGCTCCCACCACCCACGCACAGTGGTAGCAGTGTGTACCGTCTACAAGATGCTCTGTAGCAATGCACCAAGCCTCCTTCGACAGCACCTTCCAAACCCGTGACCTCTACCACCTAGAAGGACAAGGACAGCAGATGCATGAGAACATCACCACCTACAAGTTCCCCTCAGCCACACACCATCCTGACTTGGAACTATATCGCCGTTCCTTCACTGTCGCTGGGTCAAAACCCTGGAACTCCCTTCCTAACAGCACTGTGGGTGTACCTACACCCCAAGGACTGGAGTGGTTCAAGAAGGCAGCTCGCAACAACCTTCTCGAGGGCAATTAGGGATGGGCAATAAATGCTGGCCTGGCCAGCGACGCCCACATCGCATGAATGAATAATAAAAAAAGAACTCCCTTGTTCTTTAGATAGTGTCACAGCATCTGTAAGGATATTAGTTTAACATCTCATTCAAAGGACAGCACCCTCAGTCCTGCACTGAAGCACATCTGGACTATGTGATGAAGTTCCTGGAGTGGGAGTCGTACCCATGGCTTTTTGACTCCGACAAAGGTGCCATCACTAAGCCAAGGCTGACCGTTATTTAGAGCATTTAGTCAATGTCGGTCACATGAGTAAAAACGGGTTCTATTTATTTTCCAGTGTCATCAAAGTGTGGGATTTGAGAAAGAACTACACCATTCATCACCAAGATCCTGTGCCAGTCCAGTCCTTCCCTTATCCAGGAACCAGTGCACGGAAGCGAGGTATATATTCTTTTATTGTCAGTTCAGCTTTGGGAGATGGGTGAGGATTCACTGATATGTGGTTAGGAATCTGCTATTGAATGCAACATTATTCCCGTGAAGAAGCAGAGGAAATAGTGCGTGACCTACTCTGACCAGGTGTCATCATTCAAATAGCAGTAGCAGGAAGTAAAATACTGAAGTTCTTAATGCCATGAGCCACTGAATATTTATAACAGTTATGTCCTAGTCTGAATGTAAAAGTATAGCGGACCTTAACTGCAGTTTATCTTTGTTTCTGAGGCCTAACAGATTTGTTTTGGGCTAGGCCCTTGTGTGTAAGCATTAGGTGATTCAGTTGTAGTACAGTTAGTTTTTAGCTGTGTATAATTTGAATTTTAACCAAACCCTAAAATAATTAGGGAATTTCAATTCTTTCACTTTGTAGGATACTCCAATCTTGTCTTGGACTCAAAAGGCTCCAATATTTTTGCAAACTGCACTGATGATAACATTTACATGTTTAATATGACTGGCCTGAAAACTGTACCAGGTGAGTAAGGGGTGGACTGTCAATTATGTTTGCGGTAATGGGGAGGAGAAGAGCATTTTAATTTATTTCATGACAATCATTTTTCTTTCATCTTTTTAAAAAGTGAATTAGTTTTTTTCATATAACATCTATATCAGCATCCTTTCATGTTTCCAACTTGTCTACGTTTTTAAAAAGTAATTGGGTAAAGTGTTTTGAGACCTTTTTGATATGAAAGGTGCTTTATAGATGCTATTATGATATTTAAAACATCAAGAGATATGGGGATACTGCCAGAAAATGGTGTTGAAGTAGATCAGCCATGATCTCATTGAATGGCAGAGTGGGCTCGAAGAGCTGAATGGCCTACTCCTGGTCCTATTTCCTATGTTCTTGTGTTCTTTATATGTCCACAACCCCACATGTAGGCCTTGCTTAAAATTTCTGATGAGTAACACAGAGGCAGTATTTAAACTACAACTAGTGTTGGTGCAAAGTTTAGAAGTTAAGTCCAGGTCCAGAATGAGTCCGGAATAAAGGCGAGTTGAGACTTTCCTTCAGCAGGTCTCGCTCTAATGCGCTCAACTCAGTTTGGGCACAACTCAGGATTTGCACTGCAGTCAACACAGAGTTGATGCAAAGTAAAACTGCCACACATCAAAATGTGTTGTACCATGAATACAGAGAAAAGAACTTGTATTTATGTTGCCCCTTTCTTCAGCTGGTTGAGGGAATGAATTGGAGATTTTTTCCACGTCTGTAGCTGACTGCATTAAAGTTTGCAAGATCCTCCCCAAAGTGAAGAAATTCTATTTTTGGATGCCACATTCCCTGTGAAATGCTTAATTTGCTTTTATCACACTGCATGAGATTAGAACATAACTCTGTAAGGAAATATGGACACAGCTCAATGAGCCGAAATGCACTGTACTTTCCCCAAATGTCTAATTTTGACTCCACTTCCATTGACATCTTGGTTTAGCCTGAATATGACTTGTTCCATTTACCAAGTTCAGGGTCACAGTCAAGGCAACAATTAGAGACTGTATGTTATTGAGAAAGAATGTGAACTAGTGGGAAATATAAGTAAAGAAATGATTCGCATTATAATTTTTGATCGTCTTGAACTATTCTGCATGTTTTTAAAATTTCCAACAATTTAAGACCTAAAGTCTGGCACTAAGTTGCACCAAAACAGGTTATATCCTAATTCATGAAATTTCTTTGTCCTCCTTTTACTGATTGCTCTTTTGTGTTTTATATAGTGGCAACATTCAGTGGGCACCAGAACTCCACCTTCTATATTAAGGCCAATCTTAGTTTGGATGATCAATTCCTCCTCAGTGGGTCCACTGACCATAATGCCTATATCTGGAAGGTGAGTAACTGCTGTGCAGTCAGAAGTGGAAGCAGGTGCAACAAGCCAAAGTGCTTATAATTCTATACTCTTCAATCTGCATCGAAGAGCACTTCAGGCCAAGCAGGAACTTGAGTTATTACAATCCAATGTCACATTAAAAAGCTTCCCCTCTTCCCCCTTTCTCAACCGTGGTACAGTTGTGCTGAAAGTAAATGAATTACGTTGAGTTACTATAATCTACAAGCTAGCAGTTTTTTGCCTCTTCAATTTTCTGCTTTCCTAAATGTGCCAATTCATGCTGCCATATGGTTTGATAGAGCTCCCGCTATATCTAAATACATATTCTTCATGTGTGATGCTTGTTAGCAAGTTATTCACCCAGTTGCAAGGAAGGTGGAAGGAAGCAGGGGTATCATTTTCACAACTGTCCTGTCGTCACCCAATGCACATGCACATATTAATTTCCAGCAGGAATTACTGAATCGTCAGGAAGAATGGGAAACTTGTCGTTCACCTGCTCCCTCCCCCTCCTAAACCTAGGGGATACTGATTTGCATTATAGTGTCCCTGCTGTCACTCTGGCAGTAATCAGATTAACTAACTGCATAGACCAAAACTCTTGACTAGGAACATTTTGTAAGAATGTGCCTGAATTGGGTGGATTATTACAATGTCACTTGTGACCAAGCTCATTAGGGAGAAACTACGTCAATTCTCCAGGGTCAGGCAGCACCATGGGCCATTACCTGCACGGCATTCTTCATTGATGATATCACTAGAAGCAGTGCAATGCGAATGAATTTCTCTCCATTATTCTTCTGCATTAGCCTGGGCTGTGTTGCCTTTAGTTCAGGATCTAAACTAAATGTTTGGTTTCAGTGTTTAAATATTAGTACATTGCTAAATCCTAGTATAGCCTAAGTTCAATGTCAGGGTCTTTCTTTAAGTTGTTTCAGTGTCTCACTAAATATATATTTTACCCAACACACACTCCCTGTAACACTGCATCTTTTTTCTTGGTAGATTTTTCATGTTTGATTCATTGTAGCAGCCAATCTATTAACTGTAACATCTGCGCAGTGCTGAAATGTAGGGTGACTCATCATCGGGAAATTGAAAGCCTGCAGAACTGTTGTAGGAGGTTAGGAATTTTTCTGTGACTGTTCTTCGAAAGACTGAGAAAAGGAAGAGAGAGATTTTTCGGTTTAACTCATTTGTAACGATTTCTTCCAGCTCAAAGTTGCCTGTTTCAGAAGAGCGAGTCTTTTAAATTGATACTGTTTTCATTTTCAACAATGTCCCCATAGCTGTAAAGCGTAAAATTAATTTCTGCTCCCTCATCCCAGCACAGGCAAAGCAGTTTGTAGAGTGCTGAGAGTATAGCAGGCTTAGCACTCTTAATTATTTCAGGGGTAATGCCGTCCTTCCCAGGGGTTTTCCGCTGGCTAGAGAATTAGTGGCATTACTGAGTTCCGATTTTATTGGCTGTACGTCCAGCTCATCCATGACTGGTAGAGACTGGGCTGCATTGAGGGCAGTCTCAGTGACAACATTATCCCTGGAGTACAGTTCTAGGTAGTGCTCAACCCAGCGGTCCATTTGCTTGCGTTGGTCAGTGATTGTGTCCCCTGATTTAGATTTGAGGGGGGCGATCTTCTTGATGGTTGGCCCAAAAGCTCTCTTAATGCCATCATACATTCCTCTGATGTTTCCGGTGTCTGAGGCCAGCTGAATATGACTGCATAGGTGTTGCCAGTAGTCATTTGCGCAGCACCTGGCTGTTCTTTGTGCAGCGCTTCTGGCTACTTTAAGTGCTACGGATGTTAACTCGCTGAGGGCTTTCTTGTAGTTCAGCAGTGCAATGCGCTAGCGGCTATGACAGGTTCCAGCTCTTGAAAGTGAGATTGAAACCAGTCTGCATTCCGCTTCACGTGTTTGCCATAGGTTGTCATAGCTGACTCATAGATGGCATCTCTGATGTGGGCCCACTTGGTCTCTGCATCCCCTGTGGGAGTGTTTTGAAGGGTTTTTACAAGTGAATTTAGAAATTTTTGTAACAGCTGTGGATAAGAAATTCTGCTCGTGTTGATGCGCGGGTGGCCCTTCTGCTTGGAGTGATGCAGCTTCTTTGGTTTGAGTCTAACCTTGCTGCACACCAGGGAGTGGTCGGTGTCGCAGTCCGCACTGTGGAAGCTGCGTGTGGTTTGAACACTGTTTTAAAGATGCTCGCCTTGTGACGATGAGGTCCAGCTGGTGCCAACAACGTGATCTTGGGTGCCTCCAAGAAACCTGGTGACAGGGTTTATTGTGAAAGAGCGAGTTGGTGATGCAGTGGTTATGATAGGTACACAACCCAAGCATTCTTGGTCCATTCTCATTCATCCTTCCAATGCCATAGCGCCCAAGGCAGGAGGCCTTGGATTTCAATCTTGGACAATGTGACGCCATGTTGAAATGACAGCTTCTGTTCTGTGCTGTGCAGGAGTCCATTTAATCAGCACCTTCAGTGCTCCTCTAATAGTTCAATGGTTAGTGCACTCTGAGGTGAGAAACTGAACCGTATGAACCAGGAAGCACCCAGTTTCTATGTTTTAGCCAATCCTAACTTGGGGCAGCAGTGGATTGCTGCAGCTGGCCTCAGCATTTGGGTACGAGATGTAGAAAAATCAGCTAAAGTTGCTGCTCTTGTACACTAGCCAGTGACTTCTGCTGGAAAGTTAACCATATGCGTTCAGTGAGAACAGGATTGAGCTCGGTTGTGATGTCTTTCATGATTAAATAAGTAACCTTACTATTTTGCGTCACAGTGAAGGTTTCATCGGGCTGTCTATTGAATTACACCACAGCATGAATCATCACTTTCAGGAAAGGAAGAGGAGATATTGCAAATGAGGAACTTGTCACAACTGCTTCTAGTGAGTTGTGCAGTTCTCGAGTAGATTGGGGGAGCAGGGAACTTTTTCTCCACAAAAGATCAGTTCCAAACTGCCCTGTAATCTCCTTTGCTGATGGGTAGGATAGTTTCAAGACGCCCTGCTAATCATATCTTTTCACCATCTATTGCAAGTGGGTAAACTTGCATGAGACACGCTGACCACATGAGCCTATTCTCATAAGATGAGGGATGTTTGAGCTGAGAGTTGCCATTTGCTGTCATCTTATCACTAAAATCTAGGCGACACTGATGTGTCAAGAACTGCCCCATGATCCCAAACTGCTCTGGAGTGTTTGACAGCATTCCAATCTAGACTTGTGTCAAAGGGTTGTAGTGCTGCATTATTTAGTTACAGTGACTGAATGCTCATGACAAGGTCACAATAATAATTTGAGTCTGAATTGCAGCATTATCATTGGAACTTTTCCCACTTGTGACTTTCTCTCACCTGAATACTAGGATTCATAATTGCATCAATGAGACCTAATCGAGTTAAACATATAGCGCAGCAGATGATGTTTGGGTTGTTAAATTATCTAGCTTTAATGCAAATCAATTTAATCCCAGTTCTCATTATTTCAGGTCTCTGATCCTCTTCATCCTCCAACAGTGCTCCAGGGGCACTCCCAAGAGGTGACCTGTGTGACCTGGTGCCCTTCAGACTTCTCAAAGGTCAGTGTGTGTCTTTGTGATCTCTTCCAGGTGGTATTTAAAGGGGAGATCATTGTCAATTTGATTATAGAATAAAAACTATTTGTTTGTTCCAGGTTGTCAAGTGAAATCTTTCACTATGCTGATGCTGACCAATTGTCCTTATGAAAAAAACAGCTGGTTATTCGGCTGTACTTCTCAGGATCTTGCCCGAGGATATTCTGCTTAACTGAAGCAATCGGGGCAACAATTTTCAGCTAAATCATCATCATGAAACATTTTTTTTGAAAATTGAACCTCTGTTTCTGTTAACTGTGTAACAAATTATTTTTTAAATACATAACTTCACATTGGCCCTGTTTGTTGTTTGACTTTACAACACAGTTACGCGGTGATTGAGCCAGTAGGGGGTGGTTACGAAGCAAACTGATTCTGCTAAATTTCACTAAAGTTATGCTGCTGTTGTACACTGATTAGCTAATCCTTACCACTCCAAAATAAGAATCTTAATGTGCATGATTGGAGGAAACTCCAAACAGTATTTGAATCATGTCTGGAGGTGGCAAGTCTTGTAGATGCATCTTTAATCTGGCCTTTAAGGAAATATAATTATCTTGGGCAACCATTCTATAATTTTGCTTTATTAGAGATGGGCTTATTGTTAGTTAAAAAAAAACCAAAGACTGGAAAGGATTTACTTTCTAAAAATGTCTAACAACATGAAGATAGATTATTTACAGTAAAGCTCTCAGGTGCACAAATAATGAGCACCTTCTGCACAAAGCCCCTCCTGTAAATCTACATCACAAAGCTACAAGCTTTTGATTTGATGTCCTAATTCTATTTCTCTGTCATCTCTTTTAGATTGCCACTTGTTCTGATGATAATACTGTTCGAATCTGGCGTCTCAATCGAGAAATGGATGTGGCAAAGTCTGATTTGGTGGGAACTGCATGCCAGAAGAAGCATTTAAAGAAAGGTAAAATAGATATTGGACCTATTAAAGTCTGGGGCATATGACCTTTTGGAGGTTGTAGTCTTGTGTATGGTAATAGTATGATTTGATCAGTGTGTATATCTACATTACTGCAGAGCTGCAAAATGCAACTCATCAACCCTAAACATAATAAAATAATGTTGACGGGATGCTAAATTTTCTTCTTGGGCAAATGGTGCTAAACAAAACCAATATTTTCAAAACTTGTAAAAATAGAAGGTGTTTGTAAAACACAGCAGGTCATTCAGCACATTAAAGAGAAAACCACGTTAATATTTTGGCAGTGATCCTTCAGAATACAGAAGCATTTTTCCCAAAATATTTAACCTGTCTTTCTGCTTCAAATGCTGTCTTGACTAGTTGTACTTTTCTATTTTTGTACGTTTTTACTTCAGAAATATATTAATATATTAATTTTTCTACTGTTAACTATCTTCATGGACTATTGAGCAACCTGATGATGAAAATGAGGTTTTGAGTCCTGTAGCTGCTTGTCACTTGAATCTTCCAGTCTTGATTGTAATGTCTGGAGATGACTATTTGCCATGGAGAGGGAAGTGCTTGACATGGTCAGCTGAGCAGAAATGAACTATGTGAACTAATCAAAGTGCAGTTAGGACTGGTTGTTGTAACTTGCCATGTTGTGCTGAGCAGTATATAGGAATATAGAACTGCATAAAGTCTTTTTAAACAATTTGGAGTTTTATGAATTGGTGTGCCGGTGAAGGCAAATTTTGCAGATGCTTTGCACAAAATTGTACAAACCTGCAGCATGTTTATGTACTTAAGCTGCATTCCAGGATACTTTCTCTGGAACATGCCAAAGTTGCCTGCAGAATTTATCAATTAGCAATTTTTACTGGCAGTTTCTATATTACTTTTGAAATTTATGAATCTTAGTAAGTTTTAACATCTTGCTTTTAACAGATGCTGTCATTCGGCCAATACACAATACTCCTCCTAAAGCATCAATGATAGAAAGTCCCAATCTGCCATCACCTCAGCAAGCTGCATGTGCCCCTAATGTCAATGGAGGCCTGCCTCTCGCTTCCAGCACACCCACTTCTGTGGCTCAGGGTTCCTTAGTAAAGAACTGTAGACCACGTCAGCTAGTTCAGACAAGTTCTACTTCATCAAATTCTGCCTCTGGGAAAATGTCAATCAAAGAATGGATGGTTAAAAGCCCTAGCACTCCTATCTCTTTTTCTGATGCCCTCAATACTTCACCCAGGAGAGTGCTTGGCCCAGTTGAACAAAGTCAATCAAAAAATGGCTCGGCAGCTGTAACTATCCAGGTTTCAGAGAAGAAAGTTAAAAGGAGACTGGACACCAGTGGTAGGTCAATAATGAACAATAGTAAAAATGAAGACAGTCATATTGTAGCAGAAGTCAGTCCCGTTTCTAAAAGATGTAAAGTTGGTATCTGCTGCTTGAAGGAGCAGAAGAGGAAAAACCCATCTACAGAAGATAAAGGGATGATAAGCTGTGCTTGCACCACTGGGGAAAACATCCTTCTGGCAAGTCCTTTCCTGAGTCCAGGCCTGGAAGCTGCTGCTTCTTCCTGCAAGCTGCAATACAGACAGAAACCTGAGATACTGGACAAAGAAAACGGCTCTCCTCAAAAACTAAATTGGCTCACAGAATTGGGGGGCAAACAGAAACTTGAAATGGGAAGTAGAATGGGGAGATTATCCAACAGTCCTACAGCCTCACGTAGTCCAGCTATAAAGAAAAAGGAAGAAAGGACAGCAACAGGCTCGCCAGTAAGTAATTTACTTCAATGCTATGTACTAGATTATAATTGGGACTGCTGTCGGAATAGTGATTGTGAAATAATCTTCATAAATACAGGCATGTTTAACTTGCAGAGGTTCCAATGCTCAAATCAGGCTTTTGGCTTTGATCGACTTTCAAAAGTTCCAATTGCTTTTGTTCCAAAGGGGTGTTCTTTGTTCAGTTGCTACTTTAAGCTCTTAATCTCGTAACATTGCATGGGGATTCCTCCATTGTTCATCCATATTTCACACCCTCTGTACTGATACTCCTTTCCAAATTCTCTCTACAGATTTAATCTCTCAATTTTGTGCACTAAGTTTTAGAATCCCTATTGATATCCCTTGATTTTTAAAAAAAGCACCTATTTTGTTTTTTGATGAGTCATGTGTTCAGAGAATCAGCTCAGACTTTTTCTTAAAATTACATTTCATTGTCCTCTTCCCCCAGGTGAAATTATTAATGAAGAATTTTGGTATGCATTCATAGAATCCACCAGATGCTGAATAATGCCTTATTTCACTTGTGTATGAACTGCCCTGAGATTTCCTTTTTTTTCAGTTCAACATGTTAGTCTGACCACACATACATTATGAAGTAAAGCTCCCCAGGTCAATGACTTTTTAAAATTCATTCATGGGATGTGGGCATTGCTGGCAAGACCAGCATTTATTGCCCATTCCTCATTGTCCTTGAGATGGTGGTAGTGAGTCACCTTAACTGCTGCAGTCTATGATGGTGCACCAACTGTTGGGGAGGATGTTCCCAGATTTTGACTCTTTGGTGAAGAACGCCAGTTTATTTCCAAGTCAGGATGGTGTGAGACCTGAAGGGGAACTGGCAGGTGGTGGTATTCCCTGCATCTGTTGCCCTTGTTCTTCTAGGTGGTAGAGCTCGTGGGTTTGGAGAGCCTTAGCGAGTTGCTGCAGTTCATCTTATAGATGGTGTACGCTGCTGCTATGGTGCACCAGTGGAGGAGGGAATGAATGTTTGTTTAAGGCAGTGGATGGGGTGCCAATCAAGTGGGCTGCCTTGTCTTGGATGGTGTCATGCTACTTGAGTATTGTTGGAGCTGCACTTATTGAGGCAACTGAGAGTATCCATCACACTCCTGACTTGTGCCTAGTAGATGGTGGAAAAGAGACAAGAAGTGTATTACTTGCTGCAGAATTCCCAGCCTCTGACCTGCTCTTTATTTAGAGATACAGCACTGAAACAGGCCCTTCGGCCCACCGAGTCTGTGCCAACCATCAACCACCCATTTATACTTTCTTTGGCCTCCTTATCTCGAGAGACAATGGGTAAGCGCCTGGAGGTGGTCAGTGGTATGTGGAGCAGCGCCTGGAGTGGCTATAAAGGCCAATTCGAGAGTGACAGGCTCTTCCACAGGTGCTGCAGAAAAATTTGATTGTCGGGGCTGTTACACAGTTGGCTCTTCCCTTGCGCCTCTGTCTTTTTTCCTGCCAACTGCTGAGTCTCTTCGACTCGCCACACTTTAGCCCCGCCTTTATGGCTGTCCGCCAGCTCTGGCGAACGCTGGCAACTGACTCCCACGCCTTGTGATCAATGTCACAGGATTTCATGTCGCGTTTGCAGACGTCTTTAAAGCGGAGACATGGACGGCCGATGGGTCTGATACCAGTGGCGAGCTCGCTGTACAATGTGTCTTTGGGGATCCTGCCATCTTCCATGCGGCTCACATGGCCAAGCTGGGGATGTTGGCCACCTTGAGGACATCTGTGTTGGAGATACGGTCCTGCCACCTGATGCCAAGCATTCTCCGGAGGCAGCGAAGATGGAATGAATTAAGACATCGCTCTTGGCTGACGTACGTTGTCCAGGTCACGCTGCCATAGAGCAAGGTACTGAGGACACAGGCTTGATACACACGGACTTTTGTGTTCCGTGTCAGTGCGCCATTTTCCCACACTCTCTTGGCCAGTCTGGACATAGCAGTGGAAGCCTTACCCATGCGCTTGTTGATTTCTGCATCTAGAGACAGGTTACTGGTGATAGTTGAGCCTAGGTAGGTGAACTCTTGAACCACTTCCAGAGCGTGGTCGCCAATATTGATGGATGGAGCATTTCTGACGTCCTGCCCCATGATGTTCGTTTTCTTGAGGCTGATGGTTAGGCCAAATTCATTGCAGGCAGCCGCAAACCTGTCGATGAGACTCTGCAGGCACTCTTCAGTGTGAGATGTTAAAGCAGCATCGTCAGCAAAGAGGAGTTCCCTGATGAGGACTTTCCGTACTTTGGACTTCGCTCTTAGACGGGCAAGGTTGAACAACCTGCCCCCTGATCTTGTGAGGAGGAAAATTCCTTCTTCAGAAGACTTGAACGCATGTGAAAGCAGTAGGGAGAAGAAAATCCCAAAAAGTGTGGGTGCGAGAACACAGCCCTGTTTCACGCCACTCAGGATAGGAAAGGGCTCTGATGAGGAGCCACCATGCTGAATTGTGCCTTTCATATTGTCATGGAATGAGGTGATGATACTTAGTAGCTTTGGTGGGCATCCAATCTTTTCTAGTAGTCTGAAGAGACCACGTCTGCTGACGAGGTCAAAGGCTTTGGTGAGATCAATGAAAGCAATGTAGAGGGGCATCTGTTGTTCGCGGCATTTCTCCTGTATCTGACGAAGGGAGAACAGCATGTCAACGGTCGATCTCTCTGCACGAAAGCCACACTGTGCCTCAGGGTAGAAGCGCTCGGCCAGCTTCTGGAGCCTGTTTAGAGCGACTCGAGCAAAGACTTTCCCCACTATGCTGAGCAGGGAGATTCCACGGTAATCCTACATTAATCCCATATTCCTACCACATCCTCTTGTCGCCACAGTATTTATTTGGCTGGTCCAGTTAAGTGTCTGGTCAGTGCTGACCCCCAGGATATAGGTGGGGGATTCAGCGGTGCCATTGAATGTCATGGGGAAATGGTTGGACTCTCTTGTTGGGGATTGTCATTCACTAGTTCTTGTGTATTGCAAATGTTAGTTACCGCTCAGTTAGCCTAAGCCTGAATGTTGTCCAGTCTTGCTGTGTGTTGGTACAGACTGCTGACCAGTAAACACCCTTGCATGCTTTACCTCAGCCAAATCAATTTGCTGATGCCACTAGCATTCTCCATTCAAACTGGTAGCTAAAACGTGAAATGGGTTGTTTTAGAGATTAGATTAGATTGGAGTCATACAGCACTGAAACAGGCCCTTCGGCCCACCGAGTCTGTGCCGACCATCAACCACCCATTTATACTATCCCATATTCCCTACCACATCTCCACCTTCCCTCAATTCTCCTGCCACCTACCTACACTAGGGGCAATTTACAATGGCCAATTTACCTATCAACCTGCAAGTCTTTGGCTGTGCGAGGAAACCAGAGCACCCGGCGGAAACCAACGCGGTCACACGGAGAACTTGCAAACTCCGCACAGGCAGTACCCAGAACTGAACCTGGGTCGCTGGAGCTGTGAGGCTGTGATGCTAACCACTGCGCCACTGTGCCTATTGATTAATTTCCCTTGTTGATTAATTTCCCTTCCATGTACAAACATTAGTATCCGAAGATGTTGTAACTTGTGTGGCAAAGTTTACCTCACAAACTGTTTTTTTTGTTCTACAGACTCCAGCTTCAATGCGCAAGATCTCTTCATATTTTCAGCAGAAGTCAACTAACTGACCATATTTGCTGCTGAGAATGGACAAATTATTGACTTAAATTAATGCTGCATTATGACCTTGCAACACTCTTGATGGAACACTTGTCTTCATTGTGTACTATTTCTTGTCAGTGCCATCTGTGATGGTGCCTGGTTTCAATTAGTTTGCCAATGAAACTGGGTTGATAGATTTTTAATTTTTCTTTAACCTTTTGTTCACTTTTATCTCTGTTCCCCAATCAAAATAAATCATCCTCCACCTATCGAGGTAACAATTCAAATTCTGATGATGACAAAAATATGTACTAGTAATGCAGCTCCCTACTACTGATCCAAGGATTCTGACTCGAGTGTTGGTTCATGTACAGAAGAGGCCAGTGTATTTTTATGTGTGTATATAGGAGGATTGAAAGCTGCCACCTGTACCAAAACCAGCTCATCTTGCAGTATTGGGAAATGAGCAGTTACAGAAAATAAAGGACTACAAGCTAGAACAAAACTCCTGTATTTAATTAATCAATGGTTTGAATGCTGAAGTAATCATTTAGTTTGTTCTGTTAGCCTTGTTTACTTGCCTGTAAAAAGATGTGGTTCCATTTTAATTTTATCTGATTTTTAAACAACATTTTCCAGCATAATTTTACTTACCCTTCAAAATGTTGTTTTCCATCTAAAAGGCACTGAGTTGCAACTATGTATATGAACTGGTCGTGTTACTGGTTAATTTTGACCCTATTGTTCCTTAAACTTCGCTCCACATATTTCTAAATCAGATTTTGTTTTGATATAAACCTGGAAACAGTTTCAGAGCTTGGAACAATTTGGATTTTACCATCATGCCTGCACTTTGAAAATGCATTAAGATTTTTCATTGTTACATAAATGAGTATGGAGTTAAAGGGTTTAGTTGCAAGGAATGTATAATAATTTCTTCAGTGTCTTTAAGACTGTGCAATCATGATAATGTGTAACAAAATGATACTAGAGGGGCATATTGATTTCTTAAGTAAAAACAATAGTTTATCTACATTGAGCAGTAGAAGGTTCATATCCTTCCTCAGTCCCATCCTCTTAGCTTTCTGATTTCTA
The DNA here is from genome assembly GCF_036365525.1 of Heterodontus francisci. NCBI lineage: Eukaryota > Metazoa > Chordata > Chondrichthyes > Heterodontiformes > Heterodontidae > Heterodontus > Heterodontus francisci. The sequence goes on from NC_090383.1 coordinate 75,218,704, forward strand.
CATGTACAGAACTGATACAATATGAATTGACGGGGTTTTACCATTGCTGGTGTACTACTGCCTTTCCTAATGTTACTTTTGTTTGATAATTAGTACAATAATCCAGTAAAGTTATGTTCCTAACTGTTGCATATCAAGGTTAACTTACTGATGCTGTAAAGTGTTGCTGTTTGACGTTATCATTGGTTATCAGGCAGTCCCTGTTTGGAATATTCAGTATAATGTAAAAGTTTCACCTTTTCAGAAACAGTTTTATTTGAAATTGGAAATTAAAGTTGCAGCATATATTCAGTGTACAAGATTTTGATTGATCTCTTGCTCCATGAAGTTTGGGTAAAATTGTACCCTGCAGTTTGAAGTAATGCTGTGCTTCCAAAATATGTAGGACATTCTCCATTTTATGGTACAGTACTGCATTAATAGTGCTAATAATACTACCTGGGCATCAGGAAGTGTAGGAGATCGAGGAAGAGCAGTGTTCCAGCTGTCCGAGCTCTTGGAAAGCAGGTCATTCAAGAGTGCTTTAAATGAAACATCATCCCTCCCATTCCAAATACACACAAGTCTTGCAATTCTTATCACTGACTACCTTACTGCTACAATCCACCTACCTTCCCTCAGCCCAACCTTTATGCATCTTCCCCTTACTTCACTACAATTAAAGTACCATGACAGTGCATGTTAAAATTCAGTTCCACCAAAGCATGTTCAACCATGTCTATTGGCATTCTCCATTTGTTAATTGGCTCCAGCAGTTCAATACTGCAAGCACATGCGCTGTGTGTTTCCTAAGTATATATCTGATTTCAAATACTATAGAAATATTACTGTTTTGTTCTGAATGCACTTCTGACACTGATTTCTTGCCTCAAATTGTTTTATTTAAAAACATTCTGTGCTGCAATTGTTATACTCTGAAGCAAAGTGTTTCAGCCCTTGCATGGTAAAATTGGGAATCAATTTGAATGCACTAAAAAGTGGTGTTAAATCCATCTATTGATCCAAAAGCATTTTAGCTCTGAACAAAAAGTAGCAGTTACAGTTGGGGTAAATACTGCAGAATTATTAGCACGAGTATTTTTTAAAAAGGGTCAATTGTGGCTAGCTTGTAAAGAGGACCAATTTTCTGATAATACTAAGACCCATACCTGGACATTCTGACTGGTGGCTTGTTTAACAGGTTAATGCAGGCATACTGTCTGCCTTGCATAAATCAGGCTGAAGGTGAAGAAATTCCTGAAATCGGGGACCATTTTGGGGGCCGATAGAGGTTGTCTCAAACAAGTCCTTACAGAAACTACCAACACGAGCTGAGATCCGCTGGATATCTTTGTCCAATTTCTGACCTTTCCAAAGCACTTCCAGGGGACTTGCTCTGGCAGTGTTGCAGATTGCCCTGCAGATTAGTAAAATATTATTTCTTTAACTTAACTTAACAGAGCAAAATATACCACCTGGCTATTAGAGGAATAAGCCTGTTCTCAGTCATGGCAGCTTGGCCTAGTTGATCACGTCTTGCTTCTGAGTTAGAAGATTATGGTTTCAAGCCCAACTTTGGATAATAGGATGGCAGTACAGCACTGAGGCAGTGCTGTATTGGCAGAGGTGCTGCCTTTTGGATGATACTTTAAACCCTGTCTGCCTGCTCATGTTTTTTTAAAATCTGACGTTCTATGAAGAACAGGAGTTTTCCTGAGGTCTCAGCCAATATTCCTTCCTTAACCAATAGTACGAAAGACAGCATCTCTGTTTCTGGGACCTGTGCTGCATGCAATTGGTTACCGTGTTTGGCTACCTAAAAATAGGACCTGAACTTCAAAAAAAAAACAAATCCATGGACTGTAAAGTGCCTTGGGACATCCTGCGTACATGAAAGGTACTATATTAATGCAAGTTCATTCATCTTTCTTTCCAGTAATTGTGATCAAATAATGCCACTAAAGGCCTGTATCTACAATAAACCTGCTGTCTAAGAATTAATTGCCACAGCCACCTTTCATGCTTCAGGTAACAAACTGTCACAATTAGAATTGAGATCTCAGGCAGTCATTTAACATGTGATTGAAACAGTCAATGAAAAAGAAGCATTTCTGAACAGAATGTGTTAATGGAATGGAGTGTCTGGTTAGCAATGTTTAACTCAATTTCAAGTAGAATTAAATACTCAACCTGAGCTTCAGTGCTTCACTCCTGCTCTTCATAGAATAATATCATAGTTCTTTTTTGTGACGTGTAGGAAGCTGAGGTCGGGATGGAGAATTAAAATAACAGACGGCCAGAAGCTTGGAGTCATGTTTGCAGGCTGAACCGAGGTTTTCCACAAAGTGGTCACCTAATCTGTGTTTGGTCTCCTCATTGTAAAGGAGACCACATCGTGAGTAGGAATACAGAAAACTAAACTGAAAGAAGTACAGTAAATTGTTGTTTCACCTGGAAGGAGCGGTTGGGGCCCTAGACCTTGCGAAGAGAGGAGATAGAAGGGTGGGTGTTGCATCTCGTGCACTTGCATGGGAAGGAGAGGGGCTGTCGAGAGTGATTGAGGAGTGGACTAGAGTGTCGAGCGGGAATGGTCCCTTCGGAACACTGGAAAAGGAGGGGAAGATGTTTAGTGGTGGTATCGTGCTGTAGGCAGAATTTACAGAGGATGATCTTTTGAATATGGAGGCTGGTGGGTTGGAAGGTGAGGACGAGGGAAACCCATCGATATTTGCAACTTTTCCATCACCCTCCTTCACTTGAGTTCTCAGTTTCACATGATTATCTGGTCATTGCTTTTGTTACTGTTTGTGCATCATTGCGGTGTGTAAATGGCTGCTGCATTTCTCCACTTTACAACAGTGACTACGACAAAAGTATTTCATGGTGTTTGGAGTGCTTTGAAAAGAATGGAAATTGTGAAAAGTGCTCTTTAAATGCAAGTTTTTTTAAAAGAATTTCCTTAACCTATATCCAGTTAAATACAATTAGCACAGCAAATGCAACAACCAGTTTGTTTAAGAGGGAAGTATCGCTAGAGTTTTTGGTCAGACTCAGCTCTGAAAAGTTCCTTGTAAGCTGCCACATTGAATACCTCCAGCTAATTTAGACTGTAGCAAACACTTATGGCCCCAATCTTTTTTCATATGCTCTCTCTCTGCCTCTCGTTTCCTTTTTCCCCTCCCCTCTGAACTTACTATATTCAGTCTTGTTCTTACTTGTATTATCAAACTGACATCTGTCATGCGCACCCTTTTTCTGCTTCATCCTTTCTTTCATTATCCAGGGAGCTCCTACTTCTCCCTCTTGTGGGAATATAGCTTGACTGGATCTGAAATGTTTAAAGGCAACCCATTGTTCTGTTTTAATTTTGCCTAATGATTGTTAATTCCAATTTATTTGAGCCAGATCCATTTTCACCCCACGAAAACTGGCCCTCCTCCACTAAAGTATTTTTACTCTGGATTGTTTCCTGGCCTTTTCCTTGGCTAACCTTACCATTTTTTTTTATTCGTTCATGGGATGTGGGTGTTGCTGACTAGGCCAGCATTTGTTGCCCATCCCTAATTGCCCATGAACTGAGTGGCTATTTCAGAGGGCATTTTAAGAGTCAACTACATTGCTGTGGATCTGGAGTCACATGTAGGCCAGACCAGATAAAGGCAGCAGATTTCCTTCCCTAAAGGACATTAGTGAACCAGATGAATTTTTACAAGAATCGACAATGGTTTCGTGGTCACACGACTAGCTTTTTAATACCAGATTTATTAACTGAATTCAAATTTCACCATCTGCCATGGTGGGATTTGAACCCATGTCCCCTGAGCATTAGCCTGGGCCTCTGGGCTACCAGTCCAGTGACATTACCACTACGCCACCTATGATCACTGTTCCCTAAACGTTCCCCTACTGCCACTTGACTCACCACATTCCCCAGAACCAGATCTAGGAATGTCTCCTTCCTCATTGGGCCCAAAACATACTGATCAAGAACATTTTCCACAACACACTCTAGAAACTCTTGCTTCTTTCTGCCCTATACACTATTACTATCCCAGTCGGTATTGGGATAATTAAAGTCCCCCATTATCACTGCTCTATAGTTTTTGCACCTCTCTGTAATTTGCCTGCAAATTTGTTTCCCTATTGTCAGGCAAATCCCACCTGCCAAGACTGAGGCACACATTATTTTGCCACGTGAACATTAAAACTTAATATTGCAAGCCCTGACTGGAAGGACATTTGCGTAGCACCACACAATGTTGAAACAATGGGGACCCAGCGGTTGCTTCCCCAATACACAGAAATTTTAGTCAGATGACTAGCTGGCTGGAGTTTTTGAATTTGAACTTTCAACAAAGGATTTGAAGAGAATGCCATGTGCTCATGGACTGAGAACATCTCTCCTGTCTGCCTGCCTTCATCTCTTCCCACGGAACTGAATCTGGTGAAAACACGTGACACTCAAAAAAGAAAGGTTTCCTATGTGAACAAAGTTTTAGGAAGATTACTGGGCCCTATTGCAACGCAAGACCATATCTTCAATCGAGGACTACAGCGAGTTCAAGAAACAGTAACAAGATATTGCCTCAAACTGTTCTAATTTTTTTTTGTCCCTATCTGCATGTTTATATCGCTTGTGCCTGCTAGTGTGGGTGTGCCATATAGCTGTGGGCATGAACAGAATTTGAGTTTACGGTTTAATAAATTTCATCTATCTTCTTTAAAGCAAAGAAAGCCTGTTTGTGTTCATTTCTTTGCCTTATAATTGGAAAGTTGTGACCAAGGATTCACAAAGGGGAAGTTCAAAACACAGTGTCTTTAAAATTAAACCCTGTTACAATAAGATCAGGTAAAAACAGCCAAAGACCCCTAGACACTGTTCTCACCAGGTCCTAACTCTTTATGATCCCCACCAGTTGGTGGCCTATGCTATACACCCAATAGTGTAATGTTCCTTCTTTTGTTTCTTAACTTTAACCAAATAGATTCTGTCCTTGACTCCTCCAGGACATTCTCTTTCCAGCAATGCAATATTCTCCTTTACCAGTCCTGCTCCTCTGCCTCCTTTCTTTCGTTCCCTATCTTTCCTGAACACCTTGTATCCATGAATATGTAATATCTAGATCTGCCCTTTTTTGAGCAAGGTCTCTATTATTGCCACATCATATTTCCCATGTGGCTATCCATGGCTGCAGCTCACCAAACTTATTTACTATACTTAATGTGTTTACATAAATGCAAATTTGTTCCTCTATATTTTTCCCACTGGTTGGTGGCCTACAGTATACACCCCATAATTTTTCTTAACTTAAAACAAATAGATTCTGTCCTTGACCCCTCTAGGACATCCTGCTTCCAGCAATGTAATATTCTCCTTAATACTGCTACGTAAACCCTAATTTAGAACTTGTTGCATTCCCTCTTACTCTGACCCCAACTAACATCTGACTATTTCTTACTCCAGTGCTAATCCCTTGTGCACCTTGTTTTTTTCCCTCAAATGCTACATCCTGGTTCCTATTCCCCCTGCCAAGTTAGTTTAAACCCTCCCCAACAGCAATAGCCAACCACCCCACCAGTACATTGGTCCTAATTCTGCTGAGATGCAATCCATTTGGCCTGTGTAGGTCTCATCTCCCCAGAACCTGTCCCAATATCCGAGGAAGCTAAAGCCCTTCCTTCTGCACCATGTCTCCAGCCATGCATTCGTCTGCGTTATCCTCCTGTGCACTATCCTTGTATTCCTATACTCACTATCATGTGGCATCAGGAATAATCCAGAGATTACTAACTCTGAGGTGCTGCTTGCGAGTCTCCTTCCTAGCTCCCTAAATTCTGCCTGCAGGACCTCATCCCTCTTTCTACCTATGTTGTTAGTACCAATATGGACCACGACCTCTGGCTGTTCATCTTTCCCCCCCCCCCCCCCCCCACCCCCACCCCCACCCCCAGCGTGCTCTGCAGCTGCTCAGTGACATCCTTGACCCTAGTACCAGGGAGGCAACATATCCTTAAATCACATCTGTGGCCAGATAAACATGCTCGGGGATAACGGTTGTTTTCAAACCCTACTGGCAGCCAAACTGAAGTTGAGTGGCGCAGTGGTTAGCACCGCAGCCTCACAGCTCCAGCAACCCGGGTTCAATTCTGGGTACTGCCTGTGCGGAGTTTGCAAGTTCTCCCTGTGACCGTGTGGGTTTTTGCCGGGTGCTCTGGTTTCCTCCCACAGCCAAAGACTTGCAAGTTGATAGGTAAATTGGCCATTATAAATTGCCCCTAGTATAGGTAGGTGGTAGGGGAATTGAGGGAAGGTGGGGATATGGTAGGAATATAGGATTAATGTAGGGTTAGTATAAATGGGTGGTTGATGGTCGGCACAGACTTGGTGGGCCGAAGGGCCTGTTTCAGTGCTGTATCTCTAAATTAAATAAATAAATGTGACTGGAAAGCAGAACAAATACCATGGTATTAGTAAAAGGGCTTACTGGCAAATGCTTGAAGGTTCCCTTAGTTAAAATTTACCGACAGAATAAGTTGGTCATCGGGGTAGTGACAGTCGGAATCATTCCGAGCTTACCCATGAAGGGAGTAGACCTATTGCTGGGCAATCACTTGGCAGGAAGCCATAGTATTGTACCCAGAGGGTCCAGAACAGTCCACAGAGACTGGAGAAACTGAGGTGAGAAAACAAAACTCTATACAGCTGCGAAGGGCTGAGGAGATCCCAAAAGTCCCACTGGGGGCAACAGAGCCAGAAGAATTTAAAAGGGCCCAGATAGAGCCAAAAAGATTTAAAGAAGCCATGATAAAAGCCACAAAAGCTGAAGGAAAAGCATCAAAGAGATAGTTAACTGAAGGGAGTGCAGTGGAAGCTGGACAACCACCCGCGAGCAGTAGTGTCTCGGAGGGCATGGGGCAGATTAGGGAAACGCATATCTCTGAAGGAAAAGGGAAGATAGCATACCCTAAAGTGAACCACACTTGTGAAAATCACAAGAAAACTAAAAGTGAGGTTAGTATGGATCTACCCACTGAAGAATCAAGTGATCAGGATCCAAATCCAAAACTAATCAAACCCAACAATTTTGAGTCAGAACTCAGCAAGAACAAGGGGCAGGAAGAAATCCCAGATGCCTTGCAGGGGCTAAAAAAAAGTATACCCACTATTGCCCAAGAACTAAGAATGATCAATATGCCAGAACCTGAATGGTTTAAGCCATGTATTGTGGATGCAGTAGTTAAGGGGTTAAAGCTTGTACAAACAGGGAACCTTGCCTCAAGCAGTAACAGAAATACCACAAGCTTCACCAACAATCACATGGTTCTGGAGTTTAACATTCCTAAAGTAGTACAAACTGGTGCAAGAGAAACTACAACCCCATTTGACCGCACATAACCAAAAGAAATGCAACTTTTTTTTTTAATGGTACCTCATCTAAAGGAAGAATGCTGAAAAAACTTAAACTGGAAGCCTGAATGTGTGCAGTGGTGGGAACCTAAACTTTCATACTGTTTCTTTTTTCCCTCTTTCTAAATCCAAAAAGAAGCATAAAGATGAAATCCAAGGAATTTCATATTTTCTCTTCTTGGGGGAGGTGTCACGCACACCAGAATGTAATGATACAACAATCATGGACTAAACTCGGAAGAGTTATACAAACTGACTTTGTCTTTTTAGAAAAGAACCTTTATTTTAAAAAGTGAACAATGGTCCAAAATGGCCACAGAAGAAAAGGGATTGGCCTTTGTGTATTCAAACTGTCTGACAAAGACAAAAGGACAAATCTTCAAAGCTAAGAGGTGTCAATTGCTCCCCATCCTAAACATTCCAGAATTGAATGTCTTCTTCTGAAACAAAGAAGTTACATCCTGGACCATTGTGCGATCACCATGGTTCCAGATGAGACCGTTTCCTACCAGGACGTGAGATGTGGTGGCCGAGTGATAATGTCATTGAACTAGTAATACAGAGGCCCGGGCTGATTCTTCCCACCACAACAGCTGGTGGAATTTAAAAATTCAATTAATTAATAAATTCGATTCATTAATTTAAAAAAAAACTGGAATTGAAAGCTAGTCTGAGTAATGATGTCATGAAACTATCATTGATTGTTGTAAAAACCCATCTGGTTCACTAATGACCTTTAGGGAAGGAAATCTGCCATCCTTACCTAGTAGGTTTGGCCTACATGTGACTGCAGACCCATAGCAATGTGGTTGACTCTTAACTGTCCTCTGAAGTGGCCTAGCAAGCCACTCATTTGTCAAGGGCAATGAGGGATGGGCAACAAATGCTGGCTTTGCCAGAGACACCCACCTCCCGTAAAGAATAAAAGGAAAAAAAAACAATATCCTGGTGGTCTTTATGAAATGGCTCATTTACTTAACTTCCCATCCTCCTCCTTTCTATTATGTTAAACCAGTATTTCTGGGGAGTTTCTAGTTTGTTTTGGACAGTGGTGTTTTTTTTAAATTAAAGGAATTTCTGCCTTATGTAGTAGCTCTGGATCAGTTGCTTTCCCTCTTTCCAGCAGGTTCTCTCTCACACACACTTCCCACCTGTGCTGGGTCCCAAATCGTTCCTCCCTCCCCTCCCCCATGCCCCTTTATAACTGAGCTAAGCTTGCTTTAAAGTTTTGGGGTTTGATGTTACAATTTATTAATCCTTAGTTCCTCCAAAAAGGCTAGAAGCTCGTGGCCATTATCCCAGGTCTGTCACTGGGAGAAGCCCCGCAGCTGCCGCCTTACTCAGTGCAAATACGGGACCGGTAGCTTCTTATTGGGGGTGTTGAGGCCTACACCGGGAGTTTCTGAAGCCTCTCCACCCACCGACCAGCTCCATTTCTCTCCTGCACTCAACAGTTTCTCACCTGCTGCGGATCTGACATGACCACCTCCATCCACTCCAGCATCCACATAGAGTCATAGAGTTATACAGCACAGAAACAGGCCTTTCGGCCCATCGTGTCTGTGCTGGCCATCAAGCACCTATCTATTCTAATCCCATTTTCCTGCACTTGGCCCATAGCCTTGTATGCTATGGTGTTTCAAGTGCTCATCTAAATAGTTCTTAAATGTTGTGAGGGTCCTGCCTATACCACCCCATCAGGCAGTGTATTCCAAATTCCAACCATCCTCTGGGTGAAAAAAAAATTCCTCAAATCCCCTCTGAACCTCCTGCCCTTTACCTTAAATCTATGCCCCCTGCTTATTGACCCCTTGGCTAAGGGAAAAAGTTTCTTCCTATCTATCCTATCAATGCCCCTCATAATTTTGTATACCTCAATCAGGTCCTCCCTCAGCCTTCTCTACTCCAACTGTGGCCTAACCAGCATTTTATACAGCTCCATCATAACCTCCCTGTTCTTATATTCTATGCCTCGGCTAATAAAGGCAAGTATCCCACATGCCTTCCTAACCACCTTAAATACATGTGCTGCTGCCTTCAGTGATCTATGGACAAGTACACCAAGGTCCCTCTAACCCTCTGTACTTCTTAGGGTCCTACCATCCATTGTATATTCCCTTACTTTGTTAGTCCTCCCAAAATACATCACCTCACACTTCTCAGGATTAAATTCCATTTGCCACTGCTCTGCCCATCTTACCAGCCCATCTATATCTTCCTGTAATCTAAGGCTTTCCTCCTCACTATTTACAACACCACCAATTTTCATCTCATCTGCGAACTTACTGATCTTGCCTCCTATATTCATGTCTAAATCATTAATGTACACGACAAACAGCAAGGGTCCCAGCACCGATCCCTGAGGTACACCACTGGTCACAGGCTTACACTCGTAAAAACAACCCTCGACCATCCTGCCACTAAGCCAATTTTGCATCCAATTTGCCAAATTGCCGCGGATCCCTTTTTAACCAATCTCCCATGTGGGACCTTCACAAAAACCTTACTAAAGTCCATGTAGACTACATCAACTGCTTTACCCTCATCTATACATCTAGTCACCTCCTCGAAAAATTCAATCAGGTTTGTTCGACACAATCTCCCCTTGACAAAGCCGTGCTGACTATCCCTGATTAATGCCTGCCTCTCCAAGTGGAGATTAATCCTGTCCCTCAGAACTTTTCCCAATAGTTTCCCTACCACTACTGTTAGACTTACTGGCCTGTAATTACCTGGCTTATGCCTGCTACCCTTCTTGAATAATGGTACCACATTTGCTGTCCTCCAGTTCTCTGGTACCTCTCCTATGGCCAGAGAGGATTTGAAAATTTGTGTCAGAGCCCCGATTATCTCCTCCCTTGCATCACATAACAGCCTGGGATACATCTCATCTGGGCCTGGTGATTTATCCACTTTTAAGCCCGTTAAAACCGCTAATACTTCCTAATACACACTGCATATACTCCAGTCCCAGCCGCCGAGCTGCCCCACTGGGACTGGTTGGTGCTACCGATGCACTGATGATCCCGATCCTTTCTAATTACTTTCACTCCTGGTAATTTTAAATGTCTTGCTGCAAGCCTTTAGACTTGTGTTAAGTTATTTTAAAACAAAAGTTGAAAGGCTTGGAGCAAGACATTTAAAATGACCACGGATACTGGTCTCCATATATGGACACATTACCGTCCCCTGAAGTGAATGTGGGTCCCTTAGAGGCTGAGACAGGAGAAATTATAATGGAAAATAAGTGAATAGCAGAGACATTAAACAAATATTTTGTGTTTGTCTTCACAGTATCAAAGAATCATAGAAATTTACAGCACAGAAGGAGGTAATTTGGCCCATCTTGTCAGTTCTGGCCAGAAAAGAGATAGCCAGCCTAATCCCACTTTCTAGCTCTTGGTCCATAGCCTTGCAAGTTACGGTACTTCTTGTGCCTATGAAAGGATTTTTTTAATGCGATGGGTTTCTGCCTCTATCACACTTTCAAGCAGTGAGTTCCAGATCTAGATGAAATAAATTCTCCAACTTCCCTCTAACCTTTCTGCCAAATACTTGAAATCTATGTCCCCTGGTTGTTGACCTCTCTGTTAAGGGGATGGGTCCTTAATTTTATAGACCTCAATTAAATCTCCTCTCAGCCTCCTCTGTTCCAGAGAGAACAACCATAACCTATCCAATCTTTCCTTACAGCTGAACTTCTCCAATCCTGGGAACATCCTTGTAAATCTCCTCTCTGCCATCTCTGGTATATCAGATCTTTCCTGTAATGCAATGACCAGAACTGTACGCAGTATTCCAGCTGTGCTCTAACTAGTGTTTTGTACAATTCTAACATAGCATCCCTGTTCTTATATTCTATGCCTTATCTAATAAAGTATCCCATATGCCTTTTCAAACACTTTATCTACCTGTCCTGTTACCTTCAAGGATCTGTGGACGTGCACTCCGAGGTCGCTCTGTTCAGACAGTTGAGAAGTTATATATTAAAAAATGAATTCATATATAATATATATGTATGAATTCAGGTGTGTTAGGTGAAAGTTATTAAACATTATGGAACCAATGACGTTTGAAGAACTTCCACATGTCAGATGTTGATTTATCCTCAAACAGCCGCCCCCAATCTAAATTCTTCAGTTCCTGCCTAATATTGTTATACGTAGCCTTCCCCCAATTTAGCACCTTCACCCGAGGACTACTCTTATCCTTATCCACAAGTACCTTAAAACTTACAGAATTATGGTCACTGTTCCCGAAATGCTCCCCTACTGAGACTTCGACCACTTGGCTGGGCTCATTCCCCAATACCAGGGTCCAGTATGGCCCCTTCCCTAGTTGGACTGTCTACATATTGTTTCAAGAAGCCCTCCTGGATGCTCCTTACAAATTCTGCCCCATCCAAGCCCCTAGCACTAAGTGAGTCCCAGTCAATATAGGGGAAGTTAAAATCACCCACCACTACAACCCTGTTGCTTTTACATCTTTCCAAAATCTGTCTACATATCTGCTCCTTTATCTCCCGCTGGCTGTTGGGAGGCCTGTAGTAAACCCTCAACATCGTGACTGCACCCTTCCTATTCCTGAGCTCCACCCATATTGCCTCGCTGCATGTTCCCTCCGAGGTTTCCTCCCGCAGTACAGCTGTGATATTCTCCTTAACCAGTGATGCAACTCCCCCACCCCTTGTACATCCCCCTCTATCCTGCCTGAAGCTTCTAAATCCCGGAACATTTAGCTGCCAATCGTGTCTTTCCCTCAACCAAGTCTCTGTAATAGCAACAACATCATAGTTCCAAGTACTAATCCAAACTCTAAGTTCATCTGCCTTACCTGTTATACTTCTCACATTGAAACAAATGCACTTCAGACCACCAGTCCTGCTGTGCTCAGCAACATCTCCCTGCCTGCTCTTCCTCTTAGTCTTACTGGCCTTATTTACTAATTCCCCCTCAGTTATTTCACCAGCTGACCTACTGCTCTGGTTCCCACCCCCCTGCCACACTAGTTAAACAATGAAGGATACAATTTGTGCTGTATGTGGCTTTGTATAACATAGGGCATCATTGCTACAGTCCATCCTATTGCTAACTTGGATGGAATTAGGTGCAGCTTGCACATTTGTTGAATGGTTGTCTTTGTCAGACAGTGCCATGACATTTATGTCATGATACACATTTATACAGTCAACTTCATACAGAATCCTTGGAATTAAAATTAATACACAATCAAAAAAATCTTGAATATAACATGCATTATAAAACATGGGCGACTTACAGCTACCAGGAAAAGAATCTCAATAATTTCCATCTTCGCTGTCTGCGGCGCATTGTGGGTATATCCTGGCAGGACAAAATCACAAACGTGGCAGTCCTCTCAAAGGCAGAGCTCACAGGTGTGTTAGCACTAATCAAACAGAGGCGGCTTCGGTGGATCGGATACATCCGCAGGATGGAAGACAGTTGCATACCCAAGGACCTTCTGTATGGTGAAGTAGCTGGGGCCAGATGACCAGTGGGACGCCCAAAGCTCTACTTCAAGGATGCTTGCAAGTGTGACATGGAGGCCCTAAATGTCGACTATTGCACCTGCAAGTCACTAGCTGGCGAAAGAGGGAAATGGCGACACATCCTATGGATTGGTGCACTATCATGATGACCAGTTGCTACAGCAGCTTGACAACAGTCGCCAACGTCAAAGCACAACTCACAGCATCACTTGGCAGCTTCACATGCAGCATTTGTGTCCGAATCTGCCTCTCAAGGATTGACCTTTACAGCCATCAACAAAGGTGCACCAAGAGAAGACACCCCACCTAAATGGATTGTTTGTTACATGTCCATCATCTTTTGTAGATGGAAGGATGCCAACAGCATTCATTGTTTCAGAAATGCAAGGTTATATCTTAACCTACTAATTCAGTCAGGTCAGATTTCAGGGTAGAAATTATGCGTTGCAACCTTTTTCCAGGGAACAAACTGGCGCATCAATGGCAAACTAAGCGGTGCAAAGGCCCACACTGAATCTGCGTGTGCATTCATGCCACTGTTATACTCATCGGAGCAATTTTTCCCAGTGTCTCCAGCAGGTGCCTAGAACAGATGTTGGCTAATTGTATGTGTTAATGAGCAGTCTAATGCTTGTTTTAGAACCCCTCTACTATATTGGGCTGCCCTGCACCACTCAGGTTTTCTTGTCATGGATGTAGCCCAGTAAGCAGCTGCCACATTTGTTTGCAGCATGATGATGCAGAGGAGGAGAGGAGTGCACCACGCTTGTGAGGGCCGCTGTTGGCCAACAATTGCTCCTCTCCTCCCATCCTCTTCCACCCCGTGATTTACCCGAGAGCCTCTGTTGGTGAGGCAAGCAACCTGAAATTGATCTGTTTGAAATGTTCAAGCTGCCTGTCAAGTTGCAACAAACAGCGGCAGGTCTTTCAAATTTATTGAAATGAGGCCTAAAATGGGCCATAACCAATTTCAACCACTGTTACTCTTATCCAATCAATCTCCTTGGGCATTCTTTTTTGAAAAGCTGGTTATTAAAGACAAAAGTAATTGACAAATTCAATGGGGGAGAAATTGGGCTCAGTAGCACTCACATTTTGGGCGGCTATGAGTACCCTTCGGGTTCCAAAATGGTATGCATAGCACACAGTTCCAATGCGCAGTGTGCTGATGCCATCTTGGTAAAGGGTTTAGCATACACTTAGCATCTGCTGAAATTATGCAGAGCAGGAAGATCATGACGTTGATCAGCATGCAACACTGCCATTCTGGAGCTCCATGATTCAGCTGATGCCCTCTCTTAACCTTGCACAGCTGTACATACATTGAGCAGCATAAAGCACCTCCCACCAGTGTTATTTAAGGGGATCATCAACGACTTACACGTTAGATACTGCCTTATTTCTTTACAATTCTACAAGTGCTTTCCATAATGTTTCAATAGTCTACAGAGAGTGGAATAGCAGGTGCTGAAGTACTTTTTGCTGACTTCAAAGCTTCTGCACATACCAGTTGCTCCCAGACTTGGGTGTACTAGTAGGCCTTCCTCTTGCAATCAAGTATGATTGGGAGAATTAGCAGAGGCCACGCTGCATAGGGCAAGCAACTAGAATATGGAGGAGGAGGAGGAGGAGGAGGAGAAGAAGCAGGGAGACTGTAACCTAGACAACCCTTTCTGTCTGGGCTGTACGTAGCGAATGAATTCAATTGTGATACGAGTAACCTCAACCCTGATTCCCCATTCACCATCAGTGCCATAACCCTTACCTTCCCTCTGTCACTAACCCTCACATCATCCTCTTGCCCATAATGCAAAAATAAAAGCCAACACACAACACACATTTCAAATCAGCTATAAATTAAATCATGCCATACTGCATACAAAATTAAACTAATTGCCCTTTTCCAGTCCCTTACTGCCTGTCTTCCATGTGCCTTTACCTGTTCCAGGGCTCCTACAAAGCGCTACTGCAGTGGCCGTAGAATAGCTGATGGAAGGCCGCTGATTTTCACTGGGGGAGACTGCTGATGGTCTTGGAGGATAACCATGAGCAGCTCTGAGCCTAGAAGGCCCAGCTGCAGACTGCACCTCCTCAGCATGGGTGGCAGCAGTGTGGGCTGGCTGGCTGATAGGCAACAGCAAGGGCAGAGTGGCAGGGGTGAGAAGATGAATATTATCATCCTGAGAGAAGACAGCAGGTTCGTGCTCCATGGAGCTATGGCCAGTTCTCCGAAGTGGCGTCTTAGCAATCCTAGTAATCTGTTGCAGGACAGATTGCTGCACTGCTGTGACACCCACTCTCAGCTTGCTGCCAATCTTGCATGACAGCAGTCTGAGTTTCCACTGCAGAACTCAGGTGTTGGCTAGTTGCTGCTTACGCTGTAATGGAAGCTGAAACATCAGCCATCAGATGTTGCATTATGGCTGGGTACACAGGTGCATTGATGGAGTTGGCTTGAAGCTCTGGGCAAAGCACTGTCCCAAGATGGTACCAGACTCCTCCATGTTCCTTGACATTGATGCAGGCTTCCAAACACACCAAGTATTTTGTTGTGTACATCCATCAGCATTCTTCTGTAGTCTGGCACATCAAAGTCCTCATCCGAGCTCTCTGCAACAGAACTCATGTGCAACATCACCCTCCAATGAGCTCCAGCTGCACCATCCTGCTCCTTGCCTTAGCTGCAGTGCACTTGAGACTGATGTTTCACCACATGCAGTTCGCGCCTCTATGCTATCTTCCAGGATACCGCACAATGTCAATATTTGAGCTGGAAGCTGCAAGTGTGAAATCAAGAGATGGTGTGCCTTCGTCATCACTGTCTTCTAGGTCTTCCTTGGCTGCCTGACTAGGTATCAGTTCTTGGATATCTGAAAGGAAAGATGGACAAGGGATAGGCTGTGGTGAGGGGAGAAAGGAAATTAAGAAGTGCATCTGCAGCTTGTAAGTCACAATAGATTGTGGGATGAGGGGAAAATAGGATGTTAGGAGGATGATTAGGTATCAGGACACCATCATCTTCAACAGATTCACGCCTGCTTCTGACCACAGCGTCACCTCAGCAACAGCCCTTCTGATAATGGCCAGCACTGTCTCCGCCATGGCGAAGGTGGTTGTGGGTGGGGGGGGGGGGGGGGGGTTGGTGGTGAGATTGGTTAGAACATGTAGGCCTGCCTTCCCCCTCCGGTTAGTTCTTGCTGCCTCTGGTTGTTTATCATCTTCTTCTGCAAGAGAGAGAGAGAGAGAGAGAAGTGTGTCAGTGAGTCTTGTGCAATCTGTTTCGGTGATGTGGCCATCGTGGTTGAATAGCTGGCAGTGTATGCAAGGCATGAGATATGGGTGTGAAGTTTGCAACAGTGCTGGGTGTGTGATGGTGAGTATATGAATTCTTGATATGAATCCTGTTGATAGAGATGGTTGGTGGTTATAGAGATGGGTGTGTGGTGAATTGAGCAGTGGCTGAGGCTAGTGGTGCAGTTGGTGGAAGTGGCATTTGAAGATGTGTTCGCTGACTTTGACCACTGGTGTGATATCATTAAACTTCTTGCGGCACTGCATCCAGGTCCTCAGGGCTAGACTTCTGACATTTACCTCCATGACTATCTGTTCCCAAAGCCTTCTCATCATGTGTTCAGAGGGCCTCCTGGCCCCTGCAGATACCTGACATGTCTCCTTCTTTCCACCTCCTCCACCAAGATCTCCAATACAGAATTATAAAGTCTTGGTGCGTGCTGTGTCTCCCATGTTCTGCCATTGTTCTTTGTTGCACAGCACTATTCCAAATGATGTCAGCACCTCCAGCAGCCACCATGCACCTTCCCTTTAAGTGGTGCAAGCTAGCTTTAAGTAGTGCTACCCTGTTGGACCCCTGCTGATACGTGCAGCCAATGAACAGCCTGGTTTGCGCTGGCTGCATACAATAATAATTAAAACGAGCAGGTAGCGTGACTATGGTGATGCTTCTGGGGTGGGCTCTCCAATTTAGCCCCTGGTGCCTTTTAAGCAGAACGTAGTTACACTCAAAACGTTTATGTATGCAATATATTTACTAGGCTGGTTGGTCACTGTTCTGATAATGATTAATGACAAAAGAAAGCAATTTAGCACAACAATCTTAACAAGGAAGGATTATATAATGTGATCATACCCTTTATGGTTATTGCCTTTTAGGAAAACGGCCCTGGACTCAGTGCTGGTAATAGTTGTGACTGAACTTAAGAAGAGACTTCATTGGTAAAACAGAACACTCAGGTGAAGAAATATGTTGTATAACATGGACTGGAATCTGCACATGTACAGCATGTGCACACAAAAAAAATCATTAAAAAGATAATGATTAAAGATCTAAGATTACAACGTCCCACCCTATAGTCTGCTGGCAGTAGAACATATTCTAGAGAGTAGAAACAGTTTAAGCTTCAGAACAGTTTTTAAAATAGCCAGCAGTATGGCTGGGCTTTTCTCCAATAACTTTTTAAGAGGTTCAAACAGCTCCACTGGCTGGTCTCCCACCTTGCACCCTCATCTAAAACTCTGTTGTCTGGATCCTAACTCACACCAAGGCTGGGATTTTATGGGGCCCTTCGCCTCCCTGTCACCCAGCGATCTTCCCAGGGATGGGATAGATTGATGATGGCCTTCCTGCCTAGAGGCAATTTGAGGTCCTTAAGTGGCCTATAAAGGGCCTCTTCCCACCACCGCTGGGATCTTACGATCAGCAGAGGGTGGGGGGAGCCTCCGCTGGACGGGGAGGACGCCTTGTAAAATGAGGCGCCCTCCCTGCGCGCTCGGGGGTGATGTCCCTCCTTTGTGGGAAATTTGTGGCCCATGAAGGACCCTACCTGGAACCAATTCATCCCTCATGACCTCCCTCCCGTTGGACCACAAGACCACCCACCCCTCGCCAGGGCCTTCTGGACTGGCTCCGGTGACCCTGCCTCATCTACCTCTTCTCCGGGGTTCCAGCGCTGGGCCTGGGTCTAAGGCCTCTGCAGTACCGGCAGTGGCCACCACTCCCAATGGCACTGCTGAGCTGCCAACCCTGTGATTGGCCAGCAGCTCTTGGAGGCAGGATTCCCA
The DNA here is from genome assembly GCF_036365525.1 of Heterodontus francisci. Lineage (NCBI taxonomy): Eukaryota > Metazoa > Chordata > Chondrichthyes > Heterodontiformes > Heterodontidae > Heterodontus > Heterodontus francisci. Next base: position 75,236,679 of record NC_090383.1, read on the forward strand.
TCACTTTAAAGTTTGTAAAGGGAACAGGGATCCCATCTCCTAAAACAAAAAGATTGGAGGGGAGGGAGAGAAAAGGCAGAGGTGGGATTTCCCCCTGCCTTTTCGGCTCAGCGCCAGGAGCCCCGCCTCTAGCACAAAACTCAGCCCCAGGTCCCATTCACCCCTCATCCCTGCACTCACTGACCTACATTGGCTTCCAGTCCAGTAATGCCTCAATTTTTAAAACTCTCATCCTTGTTTTTAACTCCTTCCTTGGTCTCCCCTCTCCCTACCTAAGTAACCTCCTCCAGCCCTACAATTCTCCGAGATCTTTGCACTCCTCCAATTCTGGCCACTAATGCGTCCCCAATTTTAATCATCCCACCATTGTCAGCTTTGCCTTCAGCTGCCGAGGCCCTCGGTTTTAGAATTCCCTCCTTAAACCTCTCCCCTCCCTCTATTTCTCTGTCAACCTTTAAATCGCTCCTTAAAACCTACCTCTTGGTCATCGGTCCTGATATCTCCTCATGTGGCTCAGAGTCAAATTTTGTTTGATAATGTTCCAGTGAAGCACATTGGGACGTTTTACTATGTTAAAATGCGAGTTATCATTGTAATGTATCTGCAAGTAGACTGTTCCGAACAAACTTTTGTCTGTATCTTTTATTCTGCCATACTAAACTGAATCTAGAAGATGGAAAATACTATGAGGTACAAATTTGTTCCTGGGCCCAGAATTGACAATGCATGCCCCAGCTGAGAGGTCCGAGGCTGGCCCAGCCCATCAGCTGTGAGGTTAATAGAAGAAATAGTAAAAAGGCAGAACTATGTCCTCAACATAGGCATGGGGAAGTTGACCCCATGCCTACAGATAATGTCATTGAGAGGCAACACGTTGATGAGACACTCTGAAGGCGGGTTTAGCAAAGGAAGTCCTTACTGGAGATGCATCGGTGATTGCACTCAGATAAGTAGGATTAAAAGTCATTTGAGGCCATTTGGAACGGTGAATATAGCTGAGAGGAAACAACAAATTAAAAGGTAGGTTCGAGATGGGACAATAGTTCAAAAAGAAGGATAGGTCAGGGGTATGCTTTTTGGGCAAGAAGGCAGCAACCACAGTTCTGAAAGGCAGCAGGATGCGGGTAGAGTTTCCACTGCCTTGACACAATTGAAAAATTGGGTGCAAATTGCACTGTTCAAGTTTCCAGTAAAATTTGCATGAACACAAACATAAAACTTTCCATGAACCAGCACAAACAGGTCAGCGTAAAAGAACGCAATTGTTTTTTTTGCAATAAAAATAAATATTCATTGATGTGCTTAGAATTGGTCATGTGGTGCAGTTTTCTTATTGGAGCTGAAAATATGAGTTTATCACAAAAAATAAGCATGTACAGATCTCAGCCTGTGAATAACCTGTTTTTGAAACACTGAAAATGACAAAAAAAACTATACTGAAAGATTTACTAATTTCATTGGTGTACATTAGTCAGTTCCTCAGTAAATTAAATATTTTTAACGTGTAAAAACTTTTAAAATATGCCTACTAGTATTTGTGTGCCTAAGAAAACAAGTTCAATTTGAAGATCCTCCTTGAATGGGCCAATCGGCAGAAACTCACCATCCTCGTTATTTCGATCTGGAGGCGTGGCCAGTTTTGTGGGAAGAGCTGGCTTTGGGAGAAATGATTTTTTAAACTAGTGTTAAAGATGGCAGAAACTCGATTTACCCTTCGTGTAACTTATGCTTATGTTTGCACTGGTTTTATCAATTTCACTTGGATTGCGCTGATAAAACTGGCAAAAACTCCACCTCATGATGCTGAATGAAGAAAGATATTTACAATGTTGAAAGACATTGGGCCCAAATAGATAACATGTCTTTAAAAAACTTTGTCCAAACAAACAGTAGAAACAAGATACAAAATTTCACACTTCTGAACAATTCATTCATAACCTTTCAAAAAGAGAAATAACTAATATTGCTAATTCAGTCGGACCTTCTGGCAGCTTTGAAACAGGAAAGTAGTCTGCTGCTGAGGATCTGTTTTACATTTAAAATATGAATTTTGTAATTTTCAACAAAAAGCTACAAAAGAAACTGATGTTGAATTTAATATAGCACAAGTAACTAACTGTTGCTTCATTCATTAGAGAAAAAATTAACCAAATGGAGCCAGGAGTTCTACCACTAAAGTTACAGTGAATGAGTGGATGAAATTCCTCCTGAAGATATCCACCAGTTGTGTCAGGCCACTATTTCTGTCACTCGGACCTTCCTACGCTAGAAATTCCTACACTTTAATAGCAATAAAATCATGCAAACTAGATGCAGGAGGGAGCAATGGGGAGAAGGAAGGAAAAGAGAACAGTGTCCAGATATGCAAAATTCTATCCCTTTTTGCACCACTGCAATTTCTGCTGGAAGAGGGCATGGGAGTAAGAAGCCACTGCCCCCTACCATTGAATGTATATTGTTACAAAGGTTTTATTTTTGTGCTCAGAACTTAGAATTTCGTATGTTTAAAAAAAACTGAGAAAAGGATTTTTGCTCAGTGAAAGACACCTGCAAAATAATTGGAATTCCTGCAATGTTTTGAAAGGAAGTTCAGAACAAGAGTTGAACTTTATGGGTGTTTTGAAAGGAAGTTCAACTTGTACAAGGACAGGAAAGCCAGAAATTTCAAGGAAACCACAGGGGTTTGACGTTTCTTCAGAGCAGCCTTTGAGTGACAGGGGAGACACTGTGTCTGGACATGTGACCATGTTCAGGAAGGTTCTTTATTCACCTTGGACCCTTTAAAAAGCCTGTGAATTGGACAAAGGGCAGGCATTTTAAATCTTTGCTTTGACCTGCTTGGAGAAAGAGAGAAAAGACCCCAAAAAAGTGTTATCGCTCTCTGTAAACAAAGAACAAAGAAAATTACAGCACAGGAACAGGCCCTTCGGCCCTCCAAGTCTGCGCCGATCCAGATCCTCTACCTAAACATGTCGCCTATTTTCTAAGCGTCTCTTTCTCTTTGCTTCCTGCCCATTCATGTATCTGTCTAGATACATCTTAAAAGACGCTATCGTGTTCGCATCTACCACCTCCGCTGGCAACGCGTTCCAGGCACCCACCACACTCTGCGTAAAGAACTTTCCACGCATATCCCCCCTAAACTTTTCCCCTCTCACTTTGAACTCGTGACCCCTAGTATTTGAATCCCCCACTCTGGGAAAAAGCTTCTTGCTATCCACCCTGTCTATACCTCTCATGATTTTGTACACCTCAATCAGGTCCCCCCTCAACCTCCGCCTTTCTAATGAAAATAATCCTAATCTACTCAACCTCTCTTCATAGCTAGCGCCCTCCATACCAGGCAACATCCTGGTGAACCTCCTCTGCACCCTCTCCAAAGCATCTACATCCTTTTGGTAATGTGGCGACCAGAACTGCACGCAGTATTCCAAATGTGGCCAAACCAAAGTCCTATACAACTGTAACATGACCTGCCAACTCTTGTACTCAATACCCCGTCCGATGAAGGAAAGCATGCCATATGCCTTCTTGACCACTCTATTTACCTGCGTTGCCACCTTCAGGGAACAATGGACCTGAACACCCAAATCTCTCTGTACATCAATTTTCCCCAGGACTTTTCCATTTACTGTATAGTTCACTCTTGAATTGGATCTTCCAAAATGCATCACCTCGCATTTACCCTGATTGATCTCCATCTGCCATTTCTCTGCCCAACTCTCCAATCTATCTATATTCTGCTGTATTCTCTGACAGTCCCCTTCACTATCTGCTAATCCACCAATCTTAGTGTCGTCTGCAAACTTGCTAATCAGACCACCTATACTTTCCTCCAAATCATTTATGTATATCACAAACAACAGTGGTCCCAGCACGGATCCCTGTGGAACACCACTGGTCACACGTCTCCATTTTGAGAAACTCCCTTCCACTGCTACTCTCTGTCTCCTGTTGCCCAGCCAGTTCTTTATCCATCTAGCGAGTACACCCTGGATCCCATGCGACTTCACTTTCTCCATCAGCCTACCATGGGGAACCTTATCAAACGCCTTACTGAAGTCCATGTATATGACATCTACAGCCCTTCCCTCATCAATCAACTTTGTCACTTCCTCAAAGAATTCTATTAAGTTGGTAAGACATGACCTTCCCTGCACAAAACCATGTTGCCTATCACTGATAAGCCCATTTTCTTCCAAATGGGAATAGATCCGATCCCTCAGTATCTTCTCCAGCAGCTTCCCTACCACTGACGTCAGGCTCACCGGTCTATAATTACCTGGATTATCCCTGCTACCCTTCTTAAACAAGGGGACAACATTAGCAATTCTCCAGTCCTCCAGGACTTCACCCGTGTTTAAGGATGCTGCAAAGATATCTGTTAAGGCCCCAGCTATTTCCTCTCTCGCTTCCCTCAGTAACCTGGGATAGATCCCATCCGGACCTGGGGACTTGTCCACCTTAATGCCTTTTAGAATACCCAACACTTCCTCCCTCCTTATGCCGACTTGACCTAGAGTAATCAAACATCTGTCCCTAACCTCAACATCCGTTGAGACTTGCATCTCTTGAAAAGGAATCCTGCATTTGAAAGGTGGCAGATTCCTGTTGCCTCTGGTCTCTGAAGAATTCCTGCATCCAATGAGATTCCTGCTGCTTCCTGTGTGCTAAGAAATCCTGAAATCTGAAGAACTCTTCTACTGCTAGACAGCTGCTTCAAAACCCAAGCAGACCTGTTGTTACACCCCGATGGAAGACCTATGTGATGCCTGCTGCAGTTAAATTGCCATGAATGCCTATATGTCAGACTGCTTATCAACCTCGCCTGGAGAGACTTCGTGGCATCCAAATATTTGACTCTGGGACACCTCACCATACCAAAAACATCCTAACAGAACGTGAACCTCAATTAATTTTAATATTCCTTCCATTCCTAAGAAACAGCTGTAAACCAAAAATCCTTTTTCCCCAGTTAACCAGTTTCTTTTTGTATGTATGTGTATGTGCATGAGGGTTAAGGAATTAAGAGTATTTTTCGTATATATAGATTTATCTCGTTAGTAGTTAAGACCTATTATTTCTTTTCTAATAGTTAGTATTATTGTTTAAAGAAACCTGGTTTGTTGTGCTTTATTCTGGGGGGAAATACAGTGTTTAATTTGGCTATTCTTCGGTAGGTGGGAAACTTTATTTGATATGCTATGACCTGCGGAGTAGTGGAACTGAATTAACAGTGCATTACTCCCGCCTTGGTCATAACAATATAAATGATAGGATAAGGATATCCATCAAAAATCTTCCAACTCTCCGACACCACCTCCTATTTCCACCAGACCCTGACCCCATTGTCGACCATCAAGCCATGATTTCCCACTGTCTCCTCTGATGATCTTCTCCCCAGGGCCTCCATCCCCACACAGCCTGTATCTACCTTCTTCCCAAGATCAACAAAATGGGATTGTCCTGATAGACCAATCATTTCAACCTGTTCTTCCCCCATAGAACTTATTTCTTCGTATCTCAACTCATCTTTTCTCCCCTTCTCCAGTCTCTTTTCCAACCCATATCTGTGATTCTTCTGGCTCCTTCTGCCACTTTAACAGTTTCTTGGCCTTATCTGTATCCTTTTCACCATGGAGATCCAGTCTCTCGACAACTCCATCCTCCACGAGGATGGCCTGCAGACCCTCTGCTTCTTTCTTGAATGGAGGAGCAACAGTCTCCATCCATTACCACTCTTCTCAGCCTCGGTGAACTTATTCTTGCATTGAACAACTCTTCCTTTGACTCATATTTCCTAAAAATAAAAGGTGTTGCTATGGCAACCCATATGGGTCCTAGCTATGCCTGCCTTTTCATGGGATACATGGAACAGTCTTTGTTCCAGTCCTACTCAGGTCCCCTCCCTCACCTCTTTTTCTAGTACATTGATGACTGGATCGGTGCCGATACCTGCTTTCACCACAACTGCAAGATTTCATCAACTTTGCTTCAAACTTGCACCCCTCTTTCACCTTCAAGTAGTGCATCTATGACCCTTCCCTTCCTCAATTTCCCCATCTCCATTTCTGGGGACAGTCTGTCAACCAATGTCTACTGTAAGTTCACTAATTCCCACAGCTACCTTGATTACAGTTCCTCACACCCCACTTCCTGCCAGGACTCTATTCCATTCTCCCAGTTTCTCCATCTCCGTTGCATCTATTCTGATGATGCCACCTTTCATACCAGTGCTTCCGACATATCTCTCCTGCCTTCTACCCTATCACAGACCTTCCATTTAGCTCTTTCCTCCTCTCCTTTCCTCTGTACTTGCTTAAAACTTGTTACATATGTAAGATTTTCCAGTTCTGACGAACAGTCACAAGCCTAAAACATTAACCTAACCTGCTGAGTATTTCCAGCACTTTCTGTTGATATTTCATATTTCCTGAATCTGCAATATTTTGTCTTTGCATCAAAAATCCTGTAAGGTCCACCAGGATTTTCCCAAACTTTGCTCACGGCTATCCAGGCCAAACATGAAGACTGGCTACAAAATTAAGATTGATAAATTTTTGTTAGGTGAAAGTTATTAAACATTATGGAACCAATGCAAATAAATGGAATTAAGATACAGATCAGCCATGATCTAACTGAATGACACAACAGGCTTGAGGGGCTGAATGGCCTACTCCTGTTTCTATGTTCCTATGATCAAGGCAGAAGTATGTTTATAGGCTTCTGGGTATCTTAGAAAAAGTGGCTCTAACTTTTTGATTTTTGAATGATTTGAGGAGACCTACATGCTAATACCTAGCAGCAGTAATAGACAGACCCCAGTACTCCTAGGATGTTACAAGAAAAAACAGTGCACCATCAAAGAAGCTCTGGATAAACTTTAATCACCTGGCACAGCCAGATTTGCAACTCACCTCCAATACTAATGCTAAACAAGGTAACATCAGCGCTCAACATTTTTGACTGCAGGTTTCCTCAGACAGCTAGAGGGGATTTTACTAATTTCCAAGTCAATATGCCATGCATTGCTGCATACGGCCGCATTTGATCAAGTGTGGCATCAATAAGCCCTAGTGAATATCCGAACATACAAATTAGGAGCAGGAGTAGGCCATTCGGCCCCTCGAGTCTGATCTGCCATTTGATAAGATCATGGCTGATCTGAATGAGGCCTCAACTCCACTTTCTTGTCTGCCCCCCCCATAACACTTGACTCTCTTGTCTATCAAGAATCTATCTAACTCAGCCTTGAATATATTCAATGAACCAGTCTCTATCTGAAAATCAATGGGGATCGGGGGTAAACTCTCTACTGCTGGAGTCATAATGAACACAAAAGGAAAATATTTGTGTGTTGAAGGCCAATCATCTCAGCCTCAGGACATTGCTGCAAGTGTTATTCGGGGCAGTGTCCTAGCCTCAAATATCTTCAGCTGCTTCATCAATGACCTTCCCTCCATCATAAGGTTAGAGGTGGCGATCCACACTGATGCAGATGTTCAGTTCTATTCACAGTTCCTCGGATAATGAAGCAGTCCATGCCTGCATGCAGCAAACCCCAGGCAAAATTCAGGCTTGGACTGATGTCACAAGTAACATTCACACCACACAGTGCCAGCCAAGAATCTAATCACTTCCCCTTGGCATTATCATTATTGAATTCCCTCAGCATCAACATCCTGGGGTCACCATTGACCAGAAACTTAATTGGACTATCCACATAAATACTGTGGCTATAGCAGCAAGTCAGAGACATGGATATTGTAGGCTGTGTAACTCACCTTCTGACTTCCCCATAACCTGTCCACCATCTACAAGGAACAAGTCAGGAATGTGATGGAATACACTCCAATTGCCTGGATTAGTGTAGCTCCAACAACACTCAAGGTCGGCACCATCCAGGAAAAAGCAATCCATTTGATCAGCACCCCTTTTACCACCTTAAACATTCACTCCCTTCACCACCAGCACACCGTAGCTGTAGTGTACACCATCTACAAAGATGCACCGCAGTAACTTGCTTCTTCGACAGCATCCCTCAAACCCTCAACCTCTACCACCTAGAAAGACAAGGCCAAATGGCACATGGGAACACCCATGCAAGTTCCCCTCCCAGTCACACACCATCCTGACTTGGAAGTATATTGGCATTCCTTCATCGTTGCTGGCTCAAAATTCTGGAATTTCCAACCAAACTTCACAACATGGACTGCAGCAGTTGAAGAAGGTGGCTCACCAGCACCTTCTCAAGGGCAACTAGGGATGGGCAATAAATGCTGGCCTTGCCAGCAACTCCCACATCCCTAGAATAAATACTTTTAAAAAACAGGTGATTGATGTGTTGTTTAACAAGCCTGTAAATTTTATAAATTTTGGCATGTCTCCTATGTAACATGAGATGGCTTTAAGTTTTTATAAATGTTACAGGATGTGTTTTTCCCTTATGTCAGGGCAAAGCTTGTTTGCAACTGCTGAGACTCTTTTTTGCTGAGGCACTCCAGAATTCCACAACTCTTCCAGTTAGACAGAAAAGTATCTGCGTAGTACCAGAAGACATGGACTATCCACATCTTCCACAGTTCATTACATTTGTTCTGAGGCCCACAACAGCTGCAAAAGAGGTATAATGAGGCCCATTCCAGGGCCTGCATGATAAAGCACACTATAGGCACTTCAAGTGGATGATTCCACTGTCTACATCATTCTAGAGGTACTATGCTGTATACACCTAGCAGAGTCTCAAGAATGTTTGTGGTTTACTGTGTTCTTCATAATTATGCTCTAGACTAGATAAAGGCCCTGTGATGGATATCCCTGAGGAGAAAAGTAAGTTAGGATCAAGTCACGCAGAGGAACAGCAGCAAGAGAAAGAGGCAAACGAGAAGCTGGGACCAGGAACAAGAGAGATTCAACTGCAGGTTATTAGAAATATATTTTCCAATTAGTAAATCAAAGAAATAAAGCTCTACTGTGGTCTCAGAGTGCAAAGAAACTTTGCCTTCTCTCATAAGCACCAACTGCATACTAATCTCATCTTGGAACCCCAGCAGAGCTTTCACAGAAATATCACACTCCTGAAATTATGAGTAGTCTTGTGATGACAACTGTTCAACATCAAATTTTGTTTTTAAAAATGTGAAAAAAAAAAACTTAGGTTTTTCTTTCTTGTGAACACCATGCTTTTCTTTGGTACCCTTGGCACTGTCCTTGAGCCTACTTTGGAGCACTGTGTCAGTGCTACCTGTAGGCCAAAGTTCTGGAGCTGCTTGGCTGTATTTTAGTAAAATTCGCCTTTTTAAAGTCAGGTGGTCCTTTTGTCAGGGTAACTGACCCCAAGAGTACCCTGCTGCAGGTTGCATCTCCATTGGCCCAGAATAGGCAGCTGGTGCTATTTCCTTTCAGCTACATGAAAGGTAATCATGCCTTTAAATAGAAAGCTTACATGTGCTGTAATCAGGAGTGTAAACAGTATTGTGTGCATGGACTTCCGCCATGTCATTTAGACATGGCCCTGGATCCAAATGCCCATTGAACAAAGGGAGGGCAGAGAGCGAGAGAGAGAGAGAGAGAGAGAGAGAAATGCTATCTCCTAACAGCAATTACTTGCATGCAGAATTTTAAAACTTGTTCTTCCACTTTAACAAGGTGATACCTGCAGATCTATTACATCAGCCATCTGATAGCCATCTGGGAGACATTCTTTGAATGCCAGCCCTAACCTAACTCCATCAATTTTGTTATTGGAGAAACTTGCACATAGTGACCATGAAAAGCAAGACACTGGAGGGGGCATCTGTGAAGCAAAAGACAGCCAGAAGCTTTCAAACCTTTCTGAGTCCTTAATCCTAATGGGTTTATATTCCCACATTTGAGGACAATGTTGAGAGCAAGACCACAAAGGAGTTTCAGGAGTAACATCCTGCTGATGTTCCTCTGCCCCAGTCCCCTCAAAGTCTCACCCTGCATTACCTGCTTTCTAAGTTGATGTTCTAAGAGGAAGTACAAAAAAAGGGGGAAAAAATCAGTCTCCTTCACAAAAAGGCAAATTTGCTTGTAAATGCCACCATCTCCAGTGTTCTGATGTGATTCTGGTCAAGACACAGGCCTCAACACCTTTGTAAACCCCACTATCATCCTTCCGTTGATCTTGATGCCAATATCTTTCTGATCCCCAGGTCACTGAGGGTACAGAAGGTGACAGCTGCAGGAAATCTGACAGATGACACCTCCCTGGAAGCCCCATCTGTCAAGCTGTTTATGAGGCAGGTGGAACTTCCTGCTGGGAGTGAGACAGGGGAATATCCGGGCTGATGTATTCACGGTAGAGAGTCAGCATTTCTGGGTCTTCCCTGATTCACCACCCCCACCAGTCCTATCCCACCCTCTTTACCTCAGAAGTGCCCCAAGCCTTGAATCCAGACCAAAAAAAAGAGGTGACACATGCAGTTGGTAATGACACAAACTATAACAATTTTTGTGTGTAGCACTTCATTCTTCACTCCCAATTTTATTAAGACCCAAACTCTTGTTCTCTTGGTTGTTCTTTCCTCTTGATACAAAATGTATATCACAAAAAGATTCTCCTTGTATGATCAGCACAAATAAAATAATTGAATGTCAGCTTTAAAACAGCAGAAATATTGAGAAAGGGACTTAGTCCCCTTCGACTCTAGGAAAACAGTTGAAGGTGAACATATGAACAATGATGGATAGGAAAATACCCTCTGGTCCATCCAGCTTGTCCCAGATAATTGTGATATCTTGTGCATCACAATATATACATTCTCCATCCCACCCAAAACCATGTGATTTCCTGGGACAGGTGAAAAACTAGATTAAAAACCCCGGTCAATTTGGGGGGTGGTAAATCTGAAAAATTCCTCTCCAACCCACCTAGGCAATTGAAACTAGTCCTAGAGATCACTCAGGCCTCGAATTCCCTGCAGCACCTACCTTGATATCTGTCCTAACAAGAAACAGGTCCAGCTTTCACTTGAAGGAATTCAGCGAATCAGCGTCCATAGCATGAAATGGCAGTTTATTCCCGAGTTCCACTTTTCTCTGGGGAACAAACTATCTCCTGAAATCTAACCTGGATTTGGCCTTATACACAACTTAAAATTGTGTCCCCTGGTGCTCTTTAATCTATTTAATTGGAACAAAGTGTCAATGGAAACACAATTTAATCCCTTCATCATATTGTAAAGCTCAATCAGATCACCACTAAATCTACACTTCTCTAAATTGTAGAGTCCCAACTCTTTTAGCCTATCTTGATAACTAAGATGATTTATACTGGGAATTAGTTTAATGACTCTCCTCTGCACTCTTTTCAAAGTCTCAATATCACCTGTCATATGAGGACACCAAAACTGAAAGCACAGTACTCCAAGTGAGACCTGACCAAGGTCTTGCATAAGGACAAAAAATAGGATGCTTCCCCTTATAATCAATTGTCCTATTAATACACACAAATACCCTGATTGCTGTATCAATTTACGGCATGCTCATGTACCTTCAGAGATCTATGCACCTAGATTATTTCTCAACCTTTTTAATGCTTTTCCATTAAGGATGTATGAACGTTGAACATTCGCCCTGCCCATAACACTGCACTTATCCAAATTAGACATTATTTGCCTGTTGTGAGTCCAATCTCCCAATACATTAAGCTCTGCCCAAAGAACTCAAGCATCATCTATAGTCCTAACGCTCACACAGATCTGATCATCTGCAAATTTGCAGATCATGCCTCCATTCTTTGTTTTATGTTATGAATTTGATGTAGGTGCATTTTGATGTGTGTATCCTTTTCCGATGTAGGTATACCAATGAGCATACCCCATTCCAAATGAGCTGGGCTGTATAAATAAGGTTTAAGGCCTACTAGAGTAAGTGTGGAAAGGTACTACTGCAACATTGTGGTTGTACTACAGAAACTGCTGTTATGACATACTCCCCAACTTCAGAAGACCCAAAAGCAACATCCCTATCCGAGCTCCTGAATCCAAGTGGAGCAGAGCTCGACACTTGGTCACCTTTGCTGTTTAGGCCACCCATGCTGTACTGGATTAACCCACTAATCTCATGCAATCCAGCCTTGCTGCTCTCAGCCAGTTGGAAAGGCACCTTGAATAGATGGCTTGGACCTATGCTGATATCAAAACACATCTGTAATCCTGCTGTTGAACCTGCAATACTAGATTTACTTCTTCATTTTCCTGCAGAATGCAGTCATGAAAATAACTTGCTCCTTTTGCAATGGTAAACTCAAATTGTGGCCTAAGTATAGTACTGCACATATTTAATGTGACATCTTCTCACTTGTACCCTGCTTGCAAATGGTTCAGTGGGTAGGAAAAAATATGGACAGTTCAAGTCAGAGAGTATAGGGTTAGGAGTGCCATATGTGGTCCTGAATGTTTTGCCACAATCTAGGAAAACAGCAGAAAAAAACATCACTGGAGAGAAAGTTAATTTGAGATGCTGTAAATGCAACCAATCATAAAGTGGCTGAGTTTCACAAGGTGCTGTAACATCTTTTTGCTATTGCTGGTAGATTAGGCAAAGCTGAAGATTATTCTTAGTCTGGTTTACTCTGCATCAGTAAAACATAGAATATTCTAATGTAGTTCAAAACATTCAAATTAGGTAGATAATGAGGTAAAATATGAAAATGAATAAGAAATTGACTGAAGGATATTAAATAGTAAGTATTGTCCTCATTAGGGGTATGATTTTGGGGTGAAGTGGCGAGCTACATATAAAGTGGAATGTGTCGCCCTCCTACTAGTTCCAAATTTACATGTCACAAGCAAAACCCAATGCAAATTGGTCAAAACTGAATCAACTGAGTCGAAGGAGACTGTTAAAGACTTAAAAAACAAATCAGGTAGAATCTTTAAGTGGGTGGAATAGTGGCAGGTGAAATTCAACATAAGTAACCAAAGTATTGCAGATTAGAGAAAAACGGCAACATTAGTGGGCGGCGCAGTGGTTAGCACCGCAGCCTCACAGCTCCAGGGACCTGGGTTCAATTCTGGGTACTGCCTGTGCGGAGTTTGCAAATTCTCCCTGTGACTGCGTGGGTTTTCGTCGGGGGCTCCAGTTTCCTCCCACCGCCAAAGACTTGCAGGTGATAGGTAAATTGGCCATTGTAAATTGCCCCTAGTGTAGGGAATAAGGGATTACTGTAGGGTTAGTATAAATGGGTGGTTCTTGGTCGGCACAGACTCGGTTTCAGTGCTGTATCTCTAAATAAATAAAAGTACTCGATAGCATTGAAACAGCTGGAAATCACAAGTTGGAAGAGATCAAAGGGCATTACTAAACATGGCACATAGAGATACCATCACTTTAGATTAGTAAGCAACAAAACAAATAGAGTGTTAAACTTTATTGCAGGGTACAAGTGAGAAGATGTCACATTAAATATGTGCAGTGCTATACTTAGGCCACAATTTAAGGCCAAACACCTGGCCCTCTGTGCTGCAAGAATAGGTGTGCAACTAATACAGAGGGTATAGAAAATTTTAAAGTAGAGATCCAGTAACAATTTCTTTTAAGGCTGCAATTCCGTGCTTTTCTATCACTTGTGTTTGTACCCATTTCATGAATAAGTCTCATTAAGTCCCCAGATTTGATATAACATTTGAATAAATACCCCTCAATTCCCCAATATCTGTCAAATTTGCTTTTTTTGTATGAATAGGGAAGTTTCATGGATGCAGTTTTTAAATAGCCTTTAGAAGAGGTGTTATTTTTAGAATGTTTACAGGATGTCTACAATACAGCATTCTTGGTGAGACATTTCAAAACAATTTAATTTTGGGGGGAAAAATTGACAGCCATTTTTTGCTCTCTCCTTAAGGTAAGCTTGCTTTTAAAGCACTTCATTTTTATGGTAGATGTGGTACAAGATGAAAATAGGGACATACTGGATCTGAATATCACAAAATGTTTATTGTATGTTGCATCTTGACTGTTGACTGTGTTCTGCTCACGTATGGTACACATCACAAGCAGTGAAAAAGCTACAAGATTGTATCAAGTCATTGCACCCGTGAGCAGTAAACACTGAATAAGTTGAAAGATTACACTTTGCATTATGTGCCATCTAACAAGTCGATGACACTGTTGGTTGGTCTTACCTTCTCAGATCACTTAAAGTGTGATGTCATTTTCCACATCTGTTCCAGCTATTATAGACAGCATTCAGTCTCACCACACTTCCTGCCGAGCATGGTGTCCATTGAGGAGAGTACCCTGTGGTGCATTAAGGTCAAGCCTCATTACACCCACCTCATGTGCATGTTCACTTACCAACCAAACATGGGATGAGGCATTGTGCCACCTTCCTACAGCATCTATTTTGTCCTTTGGCATTTAATGCACCTCCAATTTTTCTTTTTTTTTCCTGTACATATTTTCCAAATGTTTACCCGACTCCTGCTGGGAACACTAATGCTCATTCCTGGGGAGAGAAGGAGATGTAACGGTCCATGAATATGCTCTCCAGGAATCTTTTTAAATTTTATTTTAAAATGATTATAATCTAGTTAATTTTAGAGCACTTTAACAAAATACCACCATAGACTCAACTTAAGAGATTGTTCACCACAGTACTTTAAAATCAGACTCCGTGTTAAGGGCAAAGAGTATTTTAATATGTGCAAGAACATAATATATTCACAAAGCATTTTTCGATTTGTGTGCATGCATATATATATATTTATATATCACACACAATATCTATACATCAAATATAATGATTTTAATAAAATAAATCTGACTAATTGCTGGAAATTCATTTATACATGACTGCTACAGCCTATGAAATCTATCTGCGAAATCTATTCAGAGTGAAAGCATGCTCCCCACAGTGTGCATTTACAATAATCTTCAATGCTTTAGTGACAAAAATCATTCCTGGCTGCTCGAACAGTTGAGGTGTCACCTCTGCATTTCTCAGATTTTTCCAGCAACATGAATTCCATTTAAACAAGTAAACAAAAACAAACTATTTTGTGCCTAGCTGCTTTTGTGCATTATTAATGGGGCCCTGGAATGTATATCATTCATTACTCAACCCTCAGTACTGGTTTGTTCACAGATCAGCAGTTTCTCGCCAGTGTGCAGGGTCCAGGTCCAGCAATGTCATCTGTTCCAAGTATGACACCAGCTCTAAACTACATTATAACTCTGCTCGATGAAGGGCTTAAAATTGGTCTGCATCCATTTTCGGGCATGAGGGTCATGATTCCCGATATGCCCCTGCCCATTTTCGTTGAGGCAGGCAGCATGCAAACTTTGTGCTGCCTCCTCATTTCCATGATTACAGCATTCAAATCGATTGTGGCCACTGCTGGCTGGCTGAACACACAACAGGGTGCATAACAGCATGTGAGGCAGACATGTGTTCCAGCTCTTAAAGGAAATCTACCCCTCTAAAAGGGGAGCTGCACTGACTGAAAGGAAGCTGTTGCTGATTGCCCAATTGCAATTGACTGCAAGAAGAAACAAATCAAAAGGAGCACCAAGAGAGAGGGCTCCCAGGTTCACAGATGCGGCGCTAGAGGCCTTAGTGATCGAGGTCAACAGGAGGAGAGAGGCCATGTTTCCATGGAGGTGCCAGGAGGTCATCAAGGAATGCCCTTCGAAGGGAATGGGAACAAGTGGCCAAGGAGGTAAATCTAAGGTGCCTGGCCCGGAGAACACAGCAGCAGTGCTGGAAGAAGTTCAATGACCTACCTACCAAACCACCAACTTCTCATGCTGTTCTATGCGCCACACCCCCACCATTCACCTATTAGCAGTCCCTCACAGTTAGGATTGAGGCTTAACATTCAGATGCTCCACTCCATGTCACTTCTTTGTAAACAACTCCCCTAGTCATCAAGGCTCCTGCTGTTTACTTAGTTTAAGACATGTGACTTCCAGTAAGGGATCATTTTTAAACAAAGCCCCCAAGTCCTTCCAGTGACCTTTCTTTTAAAAAGAAAACAGCACCCAGCATCTATGGAATCTCTTCAATCTTTCAAATGAATCAATTTCCACAATTTTTAAACGGGAGTCCTCAAAAAATATTAAAAATCGAAGCTCTTTAATAACCAATATGACTTCTCTGTAAACAACTCCAATAGACAGCAAAGCTCCTGCTGTTTACTTAGCTTAAGACATGTGACTTCCCCTAGGTGTTTGTTTTTAAACTAAGTCCCAAGTGTCCTTCCAGTGACCCTTTTAAAAAAAGCAAGTCCAGCATCTCCTCAGGTATTGCCAGAGTCTTTCAAACACGAGTCCTCAAAAAATGGAAGCACCTTCATAACACCGCTCAAAATCTCAGTGGAAGCTCAGTTAGAGTCAGCAGATCCATGATTTCTGCCGTGCAGGCTCAGACTGCTGCCATCATGGCTGTGGATCTCAGAGCTCAAAAGGGGCATACAAGCTCTTGTGGCAGTCCAGAAATCTGTCTCCAACTGATTAATAAGGCAACGTCCCAAGGGAGTCGCAGGGGCACCATGGATCTTGAACCTGCTATTTTCTCTCAGAATGACAGCATTTGTGCTCCCCCACTACCACTCTGCCAGTGCCCTTGCTGGTGTCTTTCCACCAGCCAGCCCAGACTATCTCCGCTCATACCAATTTGGAACAGTCCAACGCTGGGCCCTCAAAGCCTAGAGCTGCTCGAGAGTATCCTTCAAGGCCATCAGCAATCTGCCCTAGTGAAAGTCAGCAGCCTTCCACCAGTCATGCTGCAGCCACAGGGACAGTTCTGCGTGGGAGCACTAGGCCAGGCAAAGCTACCTGCAAGACAGGCACTCCTGGAATGCACAAGGGTGAATAGTTCAATAATAATTGTTTAATTGGATGTGTTGTTGGTTAGAGATGTATTGGAAAGGCTTTTGTTGGTGTCATTTATTGTAGGCCAAAGGGATGCTGTAAATGGGGTGTCCCAGATGGAAGGGAAGTCAGGGAAAAGTGGAGCCAATGGTGGTGGACGGATGATTTCCTAAGGGAACTGGCGTATGAATAGACACTCCCAAACAGCACATACGGAGTAAAGGTGTCCTAAATGCGTATTCCTCTTCCTGCTGAGATGGCCTCTGGCCGTCAGGTGGCCATGGCTGCGTCCTCATGATAACCATGTTTGGAGAACACAGCAGACTACCACAAACTTTGATTCATGCTCACCCTGAGTGGTCCAAGCATCAGAACCTTTGCTAAAGCACGACAATAGCCTGCTCCATGATTTTTCTGGGGGCAGTATGGCTTTCATTGTACCCCCGTTGTCCTCGAGTGGTTGGGTGTTTGGGGGGGGGGGGGGGGGGTGTGGTGGGGGGTGGGTAGGGTCATCAGCCACGTGTAGAATGGATATCCCTCAACTCCAAGCAGCCACGTCATGTTCTTCTTGGTGGCTCGAAGGTGGCGAGAACAGCAGACTGCCTTAGGATGAAGGCATTGTGGCTACTGCCAGGTTAACGGGCATTCATCAGCATCATCGTTTGTGCATGGTTGCACACCATTTGGCGTGGTAGCCGTTGCGGTTCCTGTACCCTCCCCCTGTTGGAATGAGGGGCTACAGAGCTACAGGTTCCCTGCACCATTGGGACTCTCACTATCCTGGCAGATCAATACGCTGACTCATCTTGTTTCTCTCTGCTTAGAGAAAGAACAATGAAATCGCCTCTCCTAGTGTACAGAGCCTTTGTTACCTCCCAGTAGCAACAATAGATAGTGAATATCTCCCAGCATGCCATGTTGCCAGCTTCCACTTGGAGGGCCATGATGACCTTGACTGGCAGCATCATGCTTGTCCTGGCATAAGGCTGCAAGTCCTGTTGAAGGAGGTGGCACAATTCTGTGAACACTTTCTTGTTAAATTTGAGGCAATTGTTTTTGTCGAGGTTCATCCTAAGCAGCTCTGTAACACAGGAGTCTGAGCACTACGGGCTGTTCCCAGGGACGCACACCGAGATAGTCCTCCAGCAGCAGTTGATGTTTATTAATTCGGTGAAAGATGTTCTTTGGTCTGCCCGAAACTTGCTGGTCTTCCAGCGCAAAGAGTTGTCCACGATCGAATGTTGCAGACTGGCACATTCCAAGGTCCAGGACTACATGCTGAGGGGTGCACTAAAGCTTGTGCCAGCCATGGCAAAGGTTCAATGGGGAAAGACCATTGTGTAAGGTCCCCCCACCAAGGTGAACTGAGGGGCTGGATCCATGGGAAACCCCTCGAACTGTATCCAGAAAATATTAGTTTGCTGTAAAATGTACATGGCATGTAAAATGAAATGGAAGGGTTGTGAGACAACTCACTCCTGTATTGAAGGAAACTGATCTCCTTTGCACTCTTTGTATTGTTTGACTTGGTGCTTTTTGGAACAGTTTCGTAACGTATTTTTTACAGATTTTTATGAATAAAGTATATTTTGGAAATAAAAAAAAACGTGAGGCCCCTCAGGCATTGCTCCTGGGTGAGGTGGAGGTATGAGAAGTACTCCCTGATAACCCATGATGAGTAGGGCCTTCTGTGGAGGGTTTCCCCTCTCTGCAGCCTCTGTTCCATTTCTGTCATGTTGCAGACCCAGAGGCACTGCAACTATAGCCCCATACCTCTAGCAGACTTGTTATGGCTAGCTAACAAAATCCTCTGCCCTCCCTGTATGGATGCATCAACTGACCACAACACATCCAAAACACTCCTCAGTGCTCCCACAAACTTTGCTACAACAGAAGTCAAAAGCACCTCACCTGCAAGTTGGATGGCTGGTCCTTTAAATAACAGGAAGTCTCTCATGCAGCTGAATGCACGTTCAGCTGAGACTGATTAGCACAAGTGTACACTAGTCCTGCATGGTCCAGGTTTCCAGAACGTGTGTCAAAATCAGCCGAAATGGCTGATCCAGTACACACGTGCTAGCACCCTTCCCAACATGGGCCACCATGCAGACTGCCCGGGAAGCAACCTGAAGCATGTTGCATATTCTGACTTCAGGGTTTCCCTAACACTGACACCAGCAGAGTTACAAAGCCTAATTTTGCGACCAAAATTTTAATGAAAATGGAAGCATCTTATTAATTGTTTATTTCCCCTTTAATGGGAAGCAATCTAATAGCATCTGGAATCAAACTAATATCCCTGTCTCCCCACCACTTCCCCTCAATGATTTAAATACTTCTTCTATCCTCTCTTCTTCCCATCATCCACTTCCTCATCTCTCGTCATTTCTATTCCCACTTCAGACATCTGTTCAAATGAATCATGAAGACAACATTGGCACAATATAAAGAGTCAGAGTGATGTAGCCGAGAGAGAAAGCAAGAGAGGATTTGGGAGTGAGAAATATTTCTAAAGACATATTTCCAAACCCTATTAAACACATGGGAGTTTATATTAAACCTCCCCCATCTTCTGCCAGGACAGGTGAGAGAGGGTGGGGCTGGTTAACAATTTAAAAAAAAAATCACAAACAGAAACCCAACCCTCTGTATACGCGCCTACTGCCATTTTTGTGGCAGCAGGTTGCATAATGTGCCTGTGCCCCATCTTGGGGAGGTGGACACTTCATTATGGTATTTAAATCAGGTTCCCACAGAGTCAGATTTAAATTTAATGGTTGCCAGCCTGGTTTCCCCAGGGCTTGGGAAACCTGGCAGCTAAATGGAGACAGGAGCAGACAGCTGCAGAAGGTAAGTGCTTTTTAGAGCACTTCTTGAGAGTCAGGAGGAGCAGTGTGCGCCCTACCGGTTCTTTAAGCTAACCTTCTGCCGATGGTGGCTTCTCCTTGCTGTTGCAATTATCCATAGATCCCAACCCCCAGTTTTGAGCCGTGTGTCCCTCGAGTGACCGAACCACCTCCTCTAACCATCAATCTTTCCTTCACTTGCTTCCGATTGCCAAGCTCTGACCCCCTCCCACTGTGCACATCCAGAGGAGTCGCTGGCATATACAAACAAAACAATTATATAAATGCCCATCATAAAAAAATTACAATTGTAAAATAACATCAGATTATATCGTAATTTTAATGATGTTGCATTCAATGATGTGAACAGTGCCAGCTGCAGAACACAAGGGTCTAACAGGCATAGCCTCTGAGTCTGTGGATGAACTAATGTCAAGTTTTAATAAAGTAGGTTTGAATGCAGGTGTTGGGGGTCTTTGGGGAGGAAAGAAACATAATTTGTTTAGTGACAGAACAATAAAACAGTACACTAATACCAAACAAGGCAATGCATGTGATTCTCTGAGTATATTAAAATATGTAAAGTGATGAACACTGCGGTGTTCAGTAAGGCTGGACTCCGACTCTCTTGGCTTGAGTGCATATGGAAGTAGGGGCCATTTTTTAGCTCAACTATAGAATCAGCCTTTAAATGGGAGTTTAAATGGATTGAGTGAAATGTAATGATCCTTCCATGGTCAAGAGCTCTAGCAATGGTGCCAGTACCAGTCTAGCAGTGCCAATGCCAGTGGTATTGCCTTGCTTGGTACTAGTTCGTTGTTACATTGTTTTTGACCCCTATGCCCCAAGTCCCAATTTTTCCTTCCCTCCTGCCTGATTTTAGGGTTCTGACCTCTCCACCAAGCCCCGATCTTTACTGATTTCTAGGGACCATCTCCAATGGTTCCTGGTTGAAGTCTCCTACGGTTAGCTTTCTTGACCAGCAGCCCGTCAGCCTGGCCATCAGACTGGCTGCTGGGCAAGAAACGGAATTTAAAAACAACGATAATGAGGTCCTGCTATTAAATTTGACACAACCTCCATGTCACTGGGATTTCCACCATCGCAACTGCAGTGCCCTGCTCCCTCCCCACAAATATCAGGGCCTATAGTGCTATATGGTTAGATTTTAGTAATGCCAAGACATTTTTAAATCAAGAGGTAATCTCACTTCAAATGAATAATATTTGACAGCCCATTTTCTGCATTATCTCCCCTCTCCCTCTGCCACTTCTCAATATGTCTCTCTCCACATGTCTTTTGCTCCATGATCATCTTCGCACAACAGAAATGCATGCTTTCTTCACTCCAAAACTTAAACTGGAATGAGCTGGCAAAGAAGTCGTCCGTCTGGATAGCCCTGAATCAAGGACTTCAGCTGGACCTTGACTAGCCTATGCATATCTCCCTTATAACACAAAATGCTTGACATTAAAGGTGGCATTTTGTTGTTGGAAAAGAGAGAAGAACATGAAGATCCATCATATGCAAGTAAGGAATAGATGTGTTCCAGCACGATATGTAATAAAAAAAGGATACTGATGAATCAAACTTTATTCAGAGTAGTTTCCACTAAAATGGAGCAGAAAATACTCTTCTTTTGGTAAAATGTGACTGCAGACTACTTTGCTGTGGGCTTGCCCCAGTTAGTGCAAGAATGCCAGCCATCTATTTTTACAATGTTCTGTTTAGGGTTACCATTATTGTCCAATGACTTCCTTCGTGGGTTCCTGTTAGATGCAATTGACAATTTAAGAATGAACATCATGTTGCTGCAATTGTTTACAGATTTTAAATAAATCATGTCCCACAGTACCTCATGGACTTTTCTTCACATGTGTGACATTTCGATTATATTTATTCTTATTCCCTAGTAGTAAATATTTAGTTACTTTAAGACTTAATTGTTATTGAATGGCATACTCATACTCCTATGAAATATTATATACTAGTCAATCTCTCAAAGTGTTGCACAGAGGGAGTCAAGATCAAGTGATGTATTCAGTTCAAGCAGGCTTAAAGGGTAGGAAAATAACTCGATCAAGATGGGTGTGGGGAGTGGATGGAGATGTGGAAATTGATGTGATGACATCATCCAAAAACATGTCACGTTCCACATGTATGCTCATGACACCCTGCTCTCCCTCACCACTACCTTTCTCGACCTCTCCACTGTCACTAAATTATCAAACTGCATATCCGACATCCAGTATTGGATGAGCGGAAATTTCCTCCAACTAAAAATTGGAAAGACTGAAGCCATTTGTCTTTGGTTCATGCCACAGACTCTGTTCCTTAGTCACTGATTCTATCCCTTTCCCTGGCAACTGTCGGAGGCTGAACCAGACATTTGGTAACCTTGGTGTCACATGTGATGCTGAAATGAACTTTCAACCATATATCCGTGCCATCGCTAAGACCATCTTTTCCCACCTCTAATATCTTGCTGCTGAAACCCTCATCCGTGCCTTTCTTACCGTTCAACTTGACTATTCCAACATACTCCTGGCTGTCCTCCCATCCTCCACCTACCATAAACTTGAGGTCATCCAAAACGCTGTTGCCTGTATCCTAACTTGCACCAAATCCCGTTCATGCCTCACCCCTGTGCTAACTGACCTACATTGGCTACAGATTGAGCAATGCCTTGATTTTAATATTCTCATCTTTGTTCTTAAATCCCTCCATGGCCTTGCCCTTCCCTATTTCTGTAACCTCCTCCAGTCCTACAACCCTCCGAGATAGCAGTGCTCCTCCAATCCTGGCCTCTTACACATCCCCGATTTTAATTGCCCATCATTGGAGGCTATGCCTTCAGCTTTAGATGCCCCAAGCTCTGGAATTCCCTCCTGAAACCACCCCTCCTCTCTCTTTCCTCCTTTAAACCTCTGTTTGTCCAAGCCTTTGGTCATCTGCCCTCATGCTTCCTTAAATGGCTTGGTGTCAAATTTTGTTTGATATTGTTCCTGCAAAGCACCTTAGCATGTTTTAATATGTTAAAGGTACTATCTAAATGCAAATTGTTGTTGTTGATGGGGAGAGGTATTAAGAAGGAGGTGGGGTGGAGGATATATATACACATGAGTGGTGGGGGAGAAAATAGTTCCCTAAGGCTAGTAGAATTACTGTGCAGTGGTAGTGTGGAGGGAAGAGGAGAAGAAACTAGGAGCTGAGCTGAGCTAGACTGCCCTCAGCAACTGAGATGTAGCAGTCTGTCAGGCCCACTGGCTCAAACACCCAGAGGTGACTGTCTAGGAACATCTTATAGAACTGCACAGGAAAGGTGGCAGCCTTCTACCAGCTTTGCTGAGGCCACTATGTGAGCACTTTGTAGAGTTGGAAACTTTGTTGTAAACGGACACCATGGGTTGACTCTGGTGAGAAATGAACGGAAGGCAATTATTGTGTTGGCAAAGAAATTTATCACCTTTATCACATTTGGCACCTCAGTCTGCAGTGTGGATTTATACCAGATTCTGATTCTGCATTATCAGTATGTCATTGTTTCATTAGAACAGAGACTACATTCTGATCTGATAGAGGTCTTTAAAATTAGAAAGGGATGGGACAGGGTAGATAGAAACAGACTATTTCCAGTGGTTGGTGAGTTGCAACAAAGGAATGTGGATATAAAATTAAATGCAAGAGTTAGAACAGATAGAGGAGAAAGTCTTTCATTGTATTTGTATGTTTTCCATCCTAGTGAATCTGCACTGGACCATCTCTACTGCCTCAACAAACTGCATACAGTACTCCAACTGTGGAGTTATGAAACTTCTTTATATTCTCATGGGATGTAACCAGGTTACATCACATGACTGATTTTTAGTGCTTGAGCCCACTGCAAAATTGGACTTAAAAAGGTTAAATGAGGTACTAGATCTTCACCTGGTATAATTGTTGCATGAATTTACTAGTTAGAAGGGGAAAGAAAATCACAATTTTATGGTCATATTTTCTTACTATGTTTTTACTCTTGGAGATATACATAGGAATATACAGGGGAAAGCTTCAAAAACAATACATGAGAATAAAGTCAGCTACAAAGTCTTATAACAAGTTTTGGGATGATCTCATCATAAATTTCATTACTCTCTCCTAGGATTGCTATCTGTTCATAAGTGATAAGCAAGATTTGGAAGTATATAGTGTTAAATGCTTATCGTCACTGTTAATGTAGAATTACTTGAAGTGGTGTGTAATGATCTGAGCAAAAGCAGTCAACAGAATGCTGCTAAGTTATTAGATTTAGAAAGAAACAGCAATGCTTATTTATTGCACAGTGATGTTTATGATAATGCTATTTTCTTTATGTTGATAAGAAAGCTTTTAATACATTTTGATGGTCGAGTAAATGGGACACAATTATACATTTATTCACTGAGATTTTTTTTTTTACTCACCAGGCCTGGGAAACAGCTTATATTTCTCAGCCAGTACTTTATAATGGGATTCACACAAATCTTCCAGGTTCAGTACAAGCACATATCCTCTTTTGTCCTCATCTTAGGATTTTTTTCCCGCATGTTATCATTGATATAGCTTGCATTTTTGATACTGGAACAATACCTATATTTTCTCATACCATTGTGTTAATCCATCAAATACTTCAGCTTATGTTTCCATGATACTGTCATTATCATCACCACCACCACCATCATTCCAGCTCTCAAATCTGGGATGAAAAGTATTTGCAAAAATAAACACTGTAGGTATGCACAGTGCAGTTTCCTTGCTGGCAGATCTACTGTGGACATGATCTTCTCCATATGCCAGCAACAAGAGAAGTGTAGGGTACAGAGTATACCCCTTTACCTTACTTTCGTAGATCTCACCAAGGCATTTGACACCAATCAGCAGAGCAAGGCTGTACAAGATTTGGAGAAAAATTGGCTGTCCATTGAAGCTCCTCAGTCTCATCCGTTCCTTCCGTGACAACATGCACTGCACTGTACAGTTTGAGGTCTCCATTTCCAACAATTTCAGAGCGAAGAATGGAGTGAAACAGGGTTGTGTCCTAGCCCCCACTCTGTTTGACATCTTCTCCATGCTCCTGAACTTCGCTTTCCCTGCAGATATGGAAACAGTCTACTTGGACACAAGGTCATACAACAAGCTCTACAATTTATCAAGGCTGAAAGCAAAGACAAAAACAAAAACACATGGGGCTGCATTTTAAGACTCCGCCGCCGAAGTAGGCGGTGGACATGAAAAAGATGCAGCCTGCACGCACGGACACCATGTCACGGAGCCACCAGGACAAAATCACAAATTCAGCAGTCCTCTCAAAGGCAGAGCTCCCAAATGCGTTGGCACTAATCAAATAGGCGGCTTCAATGGATCGGATACATCCGCAAGATAGAAAATTATCGCATACCCAAGGACCTTCTGTATAGTGAGGTAGCTGGGGCCAGATGACCAGTGGGGCACCCAAAGCTCCACTTCAAGGATGCTTGCAAATGTGACATAAAGGCCCTAAATGTCATCTATTGCACCTGGGAGTCACTAGCTGGCAAAAGAGGGAAACGGTGACATATCCTGTGGACTGGTATGCACTATCACGATGATCAGTTGCTACAGCAGCTTGAAAACAGGCACCAACGCCAAAAACAACAACTCACTTGGCAGTTTCAAGTGCAGTACTTGTGGCAGAACCTGCCTCTCAAGGAGTGGCCTTCATGGCCATCAGTAAAGGCGCACCAAGGGAAGACTTAATGGATTGTTTGCTGCGTGCCCATCATCTTTCGTAGATGGAAGGAGGGCAACCAGGTTTGATGCCAGATGCAGACACAGCGGTAAAATTCAGGCCAATTAGGTGGACGGCCCAATGTCGGGCAGAAATATAGGTCAACACCATGTACGGGCAGGAGGCATGGCTTCCTACAGGATTTTACCAGCAACAGCCAAGTAAGGGTCTGCGGCAGCAGCCAGCCAATTAACAGTGGCAGGTGGATCCTAGTGCCAGCAGCTCACATGCTGCTGCCATTTTTAAAGGCACACGTGCAGTAATCAGGCAGATTGAAGACAAGAGACAAGAAGGAGGGGGGTCAACAAAGAAAAAAAAAAGCAAAGAAAGCAGCAGAGCAATGGCGTCAGAATGAGGAAGGGTCACTTCACGATTCAGTGATGCTTCCCTGGAGGCACTTTTACAAGCCGTCAGAGAAAGGAGACAGGTCCTGTTTCCAGCAGACGGGAGGAGGAGGCCTGCAAGTCTCACTAAGAAGGCATGGCTGGAGGTGGCAGACATCTTAAGCAATCAAGGGGTTGTTGCAAGAACCTGGATTCAGTGCAGGAGGAGATTTAATGACCTGCTGCGGATCTGGAAAGGTGAATGGTGCTTAGAGTTGCAAACTGGGAGTCCAGCATAAATTAAAAAAGCGCCCATGAAATATGAGGCCAGGTTATGAAGTAGACCTATGCCTAGGGCAATATCAGGCACCAATATCCACATTAAGGCATCCAGTTCACATGAACCCATGCCCCATTCTCAGTGATGGGTGAACGCTGCATTGAGATATCTGAATGGCGACCTCACCATGCCATCTGAGCACATTTACAGTGTCTCAGAGTAACCAGCCTAGATGCAACATGAGACAGGAGTGACACTGCATATGTTTATGCTTGTAGAAGTAGTGCGCTCAGAATGCCAGCGAGCATCAGTGAACTGGAGGTAGAGTGTCTTTCATCGCCATGGTGACACTGATAGAGAGGTGGCCATGGACATCAGATGGGTCACAGCAGGACAGCCAGTTGCTGAAGGCGAGACAGGTGTGAAGCCCTAGAGAGAGTGAGTAAAGCGATGGTTGCATCCAACATTCCCTGGACCATGTGTGGCCTGTGGCACCTGTGTGACCCTTTAATGTCACTGGAAACTCCTGACCAAGGGGATGCACCAGGGCTTGGTTGAAGGAGCAGCTGTTTCACTTAATTCATGTCTCTCCACCAGGTACATCTGCAGAAGAGGAACAGACCAGGTTCCTACTATATTGGAAAGCTCAGAGGATGCAACATCATCTCAAGACACTTTGTCACTTTATCTCAGCACAGATATACTCACATCAGTGAGCTTTGTTGCGTGTAGAATGGGTGCCACAATTTGGCGAGCACTACACAGACCCGCAGAAAGTAACAGAGGTGGTGACAGCTGCGGCCACTTCCCCTCAGAAGAGTGATCACAGGGCAGGCGATGTTCAGCTCCACGTTGATGGCGAACCTCGGTGTCATCAGCAAAGCAACAGATGCTTCAGCAGCAGCATGAAGATCTGTTGGAGTTTCCAGAAGCAGTGAAGTCCCTTGCATAAACGATGGAGAAGTCTATCCATGCCATGAATGACTCCACATCTCTGGCATGTAAACACATGGCATCCTCCATTGAGAGAGTGGTGACCCTCATGGAGAGCCACATGGAGCATAGCATCGAGTGGGTACAGAGGATGCGCAAGGACCCCATAGCATGGCCTCATCAATGAGGTCTATGAAGTGCTGGATGGGCGAGATGGGCCAGCCCCGTACCTCCCCATTGCCAGGAGCTGAACCACTGCAGGCAACCAGTGGAGTGCATTTGGAGCCTGAAAGTGCAGAGGAAGGGCAGGCTCAAGGCAATGGTGGCATCTCTCAAGGTGCTTCCATAGCTGAAGGCAGATCCTCAGCCCTTTGACGGTGATACTGACTACATGCTGGTCTGATGACTGAGGCAGCCCCGGTCAGATACAGGTGGCCCCAAATTTTCCAGGCCCCAGTAGGGCTCAAGCACCCAGAGAACGCAAGCCACTGTCATCTAATTAACTGGAGCAAGAAAGGCAGTGGCCTGATTCCACATCAACTCCAGGCGCAGGGGGTGCACCCTGTAGAAGTGATTGTAAGCGCACGTGTAAATACATGGACAAGTACTTGGGGTTTCACTTGGTGATAATTTGTTAACTGAAGAAGCATTTAATGTTAATGAGAGTTAAAGGTCGTGACATTTAATGTATAATGACTCGTGTTTTTATTTTTATGCAACTATTGACAGTGACCAGATGTGAAATCAAATAGATGGATGGTATGTAAAAATGAGGGCCTCATGAACATACATACGAATTAGGAGCAGGAGTAGGCCACGCGGCTCTTTGAGCCTGCTCTGCCATTCAATAAGTTCATGGCTGAACTGATTACTCCACATTTCCACCTACCCCCGATAACCTTCCACCCCCTTGCTTATCCAGAATCTATCTACCTCTGCCTTAAAAATATTCAAAGACTGCTTCCACTGCCTTTTGAGGAACAGAATTCCAAAGACTCACAACCTTCTGAGAGAAAAATTTCTCTTCATCTCTGTCTTAAATGTGTGACCCCTTATTTTTAAGCAGTGACCCCTAGTTCTAGATTCTCCCACATCCACCCTGTCAAGACCCCTTAGGATCTTATATGTTTCAATCAAGTCACATCTTACTGTTCTAAATTCCAGCAGATACAAGCCTAGACTGTCCAATCTTTCCTCGTAAGACAGCCCCCCCATTCCAGGTATTAGTCCAGTAAACCTTCTCTGTACTGCCTCCAACGCATTGTGCACCTGTGTTGACAGAAGGACTTAGCATACAGTTCTGACAGGTACAAAGAGATGCTAAAGGTCTCTGATACAAGATCAGCAAGGCCACCTCTGGGAGATAACTTGTTTATTCCTTGGACCCTTGCACTTGTCCTCATGTGAACCATGTGCTGATCAGAGAGTGGCAAATCTCCCTGCCATGCATGTCACTGTCCTGTGAGCTGGGCCCCATGGCACCATCTTCATTGGCCTCAGGCCTCGCTCAGTGTCTTTCTCTGGCTCCAGCGCTACTCCCCTCTGGAGTGCCAGGTTGTGCAATGTGCAGCAGATGACAATGATGTGCGATACCTTGAGGGTGTGTATTGCAGGTCCTCCATCTATCCCCCAGATGTA
This sequence comes from Heterodontus francisci, assembly GCF_036365525.1. Lineage (NCBI taxonomy): Eukaryota > Metazoa > Chordata > Chondrichthyes > Heterodontiformes > Heterodontidae > Heterodontus > Heterodontus francisci. Next base: position 75,265,326 of record NC_090383.1, read on the forward strand.
TCAAAGCATCTAAGCCTCATCTTCAAAAGGTCACCGCCCTGCTCGATGTGGCCTTGTAGTCATAAGGCAGCGGTTGTATGCGTCCTCTTTGGGGTTGCGTATAGGAGCAGAAACCATGGGCTGAATTTTATAAGCTTGCCACCGCGAAAAAGATGGCAGCCCACTTGCCAAAGAGCTGCCGCGATTCCAAGCATGGAGGCATATTTAAATGGCCAGAGTGGGCCGTCCCCCGATTACGTGGAGGGGGCAGGCTGTCTGTCCCCAGCAGTGGCATCCGCTATCTGTGCACAGGTGCTGATGCCATTTTTAAAGGGCTGTAAGCCTTACTGGCATATTTAAATAAAGATGTAATGGAATTAAATAAATACATCTCTTTTGCCCCTCTTCCACCCCCAATAACAATTAAATTATTTGCCCTTCCCCACAAAACACTTACCTTTACCATCTGACCTTCCCCACCCCACCCCCCCCCACGCAAACTGCACACATTTTAAACTTCATCCTTTCCCACCATCCCCTACATCCATGGATGTTAATTTGACCCCATTCCCCCCCTCCCACACTGAGAAATTTACCTCCTCCCCCCTCCCTACCACTGTTGTGCCTCGTTTCCTGGGACGGGAATCCAAAGGCATGACCCATCCGGGGGCTGAATATGGCAATAGGACATCAAGATTAAATGGTAAATACATGCAAATCTATTAATTTCCTTTATTTGCATATGTAATTGTGCTCCCATCGCCAAGTGGCGGGGGGCCGCCACTGTGCCCTGCCGCCGCTGGGACGATTGGGCCAGGCCCCGTCGGCGTCAAGGTCCATGGCGGGCCTCATCCAGGGCCATCTTCAGGCACCCACCGCCATGGATCCCGACGTCGAGGGCTCCTTAAAATACAGTCCCATGTCTTCAGTGGATACCCCTTGTCCCTCAGGATTCAGCCACAACGGCATTCAGGTGGCCTGAAGAGCTGAGGCAACTGGGGATGTAGGAGTCGTGGCAGAGAAACTTAGCACACACTTGCATGATCTGCTTACAGTGGTTACAAATGACTTGAAAATTGAGAGAGAGTGGAACCCTTTCCTGTTCAGAAAGCCACCTTCTCTGAGGGAGCCTCAATAGCCACACGAGTACAGTCAATGACCCCTACACCTGAGAAAATCCAGGCATGGCCCCAAAGCCAACTGCCCTCTTGGCCCAATCGGTTGTGAACTTGATCTACTGGCCAGCCTGACAGTACATGGATGTAACATCCTTTATGCAGCAATGGACCACTGACTGAGAGATGCCGCATATTTCTCCAGATGATCCCTGTAATGAAATACAGGCCAAAAAGTTGAGTGCCAATGTCATCTTTAAGGCTACAGACATTGGGTGTTTGTCTCTTCCCATTTGTATCAACTCCTGCTCCAGCATACCGCACAGCTCTGCCACCACCCCCCTGGAGAGACACAGTCTTCGTAGACATTGGTGCTTGGACATTTCCATGAAGCTCAGCCTCTGACGGAACACCCTATGAGCTGGTTGCAGAAGGCGTTACCCATACGGCTGCCCTCTTGCCCCCATGCACCTTCTTCGTCCACATTCAATGGCATCCTCAGGTCACTGAAGCTGCCCTGGTCCTGCACAGCCACTTCACGTGGCTGCATCCCCATCTCAGTGCCACTCTCCTCCCCACTGCACGAGTCAAAGTCTGAAAGCATTGACCCCAGAGCCAGCTGAAGCCTCAACTACGATGAGTCTCTCAAGAACCTTCTCCTGCCTCCAGTGGTTGCTGTAGACCTGAGAGACACCTTTCCACAAGCAGCACTTTACTTTGGTCCCACCCTCTGCAGTGTCTCCAAACTTGATAGCGTCGCTTCTTCAAAACACAGCCTGCCGACAGCTTCACAGTATGGTTGTCAGTTCCCTCCAAAACTCAGCTGGTGCTGAGATCTTGTCTCGCTTGAGCAGGCAAGCCTCTATGCCTCTGGGCATCCCATGTACTATTTATAAAATCAGAAAAAGGTAGGAAAATATCTGACAATTGGCTGTTTAACGACCTCAAGTAGATGCCCAACACCAACCTGTCAGCCACTTATCCCTTCTACCATCTGCGTCTGCTAAAATTGGTCCACACCATTTTACTGCCCTAGCATTCCCACCTCCACAGAGCCCGTAAAATTCTGTAGATTGTTCTCCTTCTCTTGGCTGAACTTCAAATTGTCAACGAGCTATGGTTCAGTGAGTCAATACTATTGCAGACCTACAAAAATATGGCTCCATGAAAGTGCCTTTCAGTTTCAAAGTTTCAGTGAAGTAATTTCAGTCTCATTGCATTACACAGGAGAGCCAAGCATGCCTATAGAGATCAGCTTTGGATGTGCAGTATAAAAATGGGAGAGTGAAACACTGAGGTTATTACAGAATCTGATGTTGAAAAGTAAAAGCACTGTGTAATTTTCAATACCTTCTCCTAATTAATAATATGTTGGACATATGTGAAAAGATTTAAAAGCAGGTAGAATCATAGAAATTTACAGCACAGAAGGAGGGCATTCGGTCCAGCATGTCAGTGCCAACTGAAAAAGAGCTATCCAGCATAATCCCATTTTCCAGTTCTTGGTCTGCAGCTTTGTAGGTTACAGTACTTCAAGTACTTATCCAAGTGCTTTTTAAGTGCTATAAGGGTTTCTGCCTCTACCACCCTTTCAGGCAGTGAGTTCCAGTCCCTCAACCAGTCTCTGGGTGAAAAAAACTCTCACCTCGCCTCTAAATCCTTCTGCCAATTACTTTAAATCTATGCCCCCTAGTTAATGACCCCTCTGCTATGGGAAATAGGTCTTCCCTATCCATTCTATCCAGGTCCCGCATAATTTTATACGCCTCAATTAAAATTCCCCTCAGCCTCCTCTGTTCCAAATAAAACAACCCAGCCTATCCTATCTTTCCTCAAAGCTTAAATTCTCTAGTCTTGGCAACATTCTCCTAAATCTCCTCTGTACCCACTTTAGTGAATCCAACTTGCCACTTTCTCTTGGATCCCAGGGGTTTTGACTTTTCTGACCAGTTTGTCATGTGTGACCTTGTCAAAAGCCTAGCAAAAATCCATGTAGACTGCATCAAACACACTACCCTTATTATCTCCTCAAAAAAGTCAATCATGTTAGTCAAACATGACCTTCTCTTAGCAAGCCCACGATGACTGTACTTCATTAATCTGTGCATTTTTATAAGACAATTAAGACTGTCCTTCAGAGTTTTTTTCAATAATTTGTTCACCACCAAGGTTAGGTTGACTTGCCTGTAATTACTCGGTCTATACCTTTAAACAATGGTACAAATTTTGGCAGTCTTCCAGCACCACACTTGTAGGCAAAGGGGATTGGAAAATGATGGTCAGAGGCTCTGGTATTTCCTCCCTTGCATATCTTAACAGCCTTAGATATATTTCATCTAGGCCTGGTGATTTATCAACTTTCAAAGATACTAAACCCCTTAATATTTCCTCTCACTATATTTATCCAATATTTCACACACATCCATAACATCTGCATATCTCCCTCTTTTGTGAAGGCAGTGCAAAGAATTCATTGAGAACCATGCCCATGTTTTCCACTTGCATACACAAGTTACCATTTTGGTTTCTAATTGGGCCTACTCTTTCCTTAGTTATCCTTTTGCTGTTCATCTATTTATAATATATTTGGGTTTTTCTTGATTTTACTTGCCAATATTTTTAATGCCCTGTTTTTGCCTTCCTAAATTTCCTTTTTAATTTTACCCCTGCACTTTCTATACACCGCTAGGCTTTCTGCAACACTGAGCTCTCGATATCTGATATAAGTTTCACTTTTTTGCCTTATCCTGCCTGATATGCTGTTTAACATTGAGGGGGCTCTAGGTTCAGGAGGCATACCCTTTTCCTTTGTGGGAATATATTAGCTCTGAATCTTCTCCATTTCCTGCTTTAATGCCCCCACTACTCCGGCACTGACTGATTTACCTTCAGGTAGCTGCTTCCAGTCCATTTTTGCTCAATCACATCTCAGCCTTCGTAAAATTGGCCTTTCCCCAGTTGAGAACATTTACTCCTGGTCTATCTTTATCCTTTTCCAAAACTACATTAATACAACTGAATTATGATCACTACCACCAAAATGTTCTCCTGTTGATAGCTCTTCCACCCGCCCAGCTTCCTTCCCTAGAACTGTCCACAAATGTCCCTTCTCTTGATGGGCTTGCTACGGACTGGCTAAAAAAGTTCTCCAGAATGCATTTTAAGAATTCTGCACCTTCGATATCTTTTACACTGATTCTATCCCATTAGGGGTAGGGTATTAGTGTTATTGAAATCCCCTATCATTGCCCTATTGTTTTTGCACTTCTCAGAAATTTTCCCACATGTTTGTTCTTCTGTCTTCCTCTGACCGTTTGAAGATCTATTGTACACTCCCAGCAGTGTGATTGTTCCTTTTTTTCAGATGGCCTAATTTGATGATCATTCCAGCAGATCAGACCTCCTCACAGCTGTAATTGCTTGTTTAACCGATAATACGATGCTCCTTATTTATCCCCCCTCTTTATAGACTAGCTTAATAATTTTCTGCCTTCCATTTCCAGCTTTGCTTCTCTCCCTCGTGAACCTGTGCTCAGGCTCCCATCCTCCTGCCATGCTAGTTTAAACCCTCCCCAACAGCACTAGCAAAACCCCCAACAAGGATATCGTTAAGATGCAACCCATCCAGCTTGTACAGTTCCCACCACCAGAACCAGACCCAGAAATCTAAAATCCTCCCTCCTGCACCATCTCTCTGGCTACACATTCATTTGCGCTTTCCTCCTATTTCTGTACTCATTAGTGCATGGCACCAGAAGTAATCCAGAGATTACTACCTTTGAGGTTCTGTTTATTAATTTCCTTCCTATCTTTCTAAAATCTGACTGCAGGACCTCAACATTCTTTCGACCAACGTCATTGGTACCAATATGGACCACGACTTCTGGTTGTTCACTACCCCTGCCCTCAGAATTTTTAGCAGCTGCTTAGTGGCATCCTTGATCCTGGAACCAGGGAAGAAACATACCATTCTGACTGTAACAGTTATCATTTAGGCAAAACAGCAGCAGGCAGCAGACTTGACCAGTATGGAGTTTGAACCTGTATTACACACAAACCATCTAAATTAACTAGCCTCCACAATTAACAATCCATTGCTTTAACCTCTCAGCCACCTTGTCACCCCTAACTCTAATTAACACAAAGCTATTATTTCTTATCCACAGCTGTTACATAATTTCTAAATTCACTTGAAAAAGCCCTTCAAAACACTCCTGCAGGGGATGCAGAGACGAAGTGGGTCCACATCAGAGACGCCATTTAAGACTCAGCAATGACCACCTTTGACAAATGTGAGAAGCAGAATGCAGACTGGTTTCAATCTCACTTTGAAGAGCTGGAACCTGTCATAGCCGCTAAGCGCATTGCACTGTTGAACTACAAGAAAGCCCCGAGCGAGTTAACATCCATAGCACTTAAAGTAGTCAGAAGTGCTGCACGAAGAACAGCCAGGTGCTGTGCAAATGACTACAGGCAACACCTATGCTGTCGTATTCAGCTGGTCTCCGACACTGGAAACATCAGAGGAATGTATGATGGCATTAAGAGAGCTTTTGGGCAAACCATCAAGAAGATCACCCTCCTCAAGTCTAAATCAAGGGAAAGGATCACTGACTAACACAAGCAAATGGACCGCTGGGTGGAGCACTACCTAGAACTGTACTCCAGGGAAAATGTTGTCACTGATTCCACCCTCAATGCAGCCCAGTCTCTGCCAGTCATGGATGAGCTGGACGAACAGTCAACAAAATCAGAACTCAAGTGATGCCATTGATTCTCTAGCCAGTGGAAAAGCCCCTGGAAAGGACGGCATTACCCCTGAAATAATCAAGAGTGCCAAGCCTACTATACTCTCAGCACTCCATGAACTGATTTGCCTGAGCTGGAACGAGGGAGCAGTACCACAGGACATGCGCGATGCCAATATCATCACCCTCTATAAGAACAAGGGTGACCGCGGTGAAGGCAACAACTACTGTGGAATCTCCCTGCTCAGCATAGTGAGGAAAGTCTTCGCTCAAGTCGTTTTAAACAGACTCCAGAAGCTGGCTGAGCGTGTCTACCCTGAGGCACAGTGCGGCTTTTAAGCAGAGAGATCCACCATTGACATGCTGTTCTCCCTTCGCCAGCTACAGGAGAAATGGCACGAACAACAGATGCCCCTCTACGTTGCTTTCATAGATCTCACCAAAGCCTTTGACCTTGTCAGCAGACATTGTCTCTTCAGACTACTAGCACAGATCGGATGTCCACCAAAGCTACTAAGTATCATCACCTCATTCCATGACAAGATGAAAGGCACAATTCAGCATAGCGGTGCCTCATCTGACCACTTTCCTATCCTGAGTGGCGTGAAACAGGGCTGTGTTCTCGCATCTACACTGTTTGGGATCTTCTCACCGCTGCTCTCACATGCGTTCAAGTCTTCAGAAGAAGGAATTTTCCTCCACACAAGATCAGATGGCAGGTTGTTCAACCTTGCCCGTCTTAGAGCAAAGACCAAAGTACAGAAAGTCCTCATTAGGGAACTCCTCTTTGTTGACGATGCTGCATTAACATCCCACACAGAAGAGTGTCTGCAGAGACTCATCGACAGGATTGCGGCTGCCTGCAACAAATTTGGCCTAACCATCAGCCTCAAGAAAATGAACATCATGGGACAGGACGTTAGAAATGCTCCATCCATCAATATCGGCGACCACGCTCTGGAAGTGGTTCAAGAGTTTACATACCTAGGCTCAACTATCACCAGTAACCTGTCTCTCAATACAGAAATCAACAAGCGCATGGGAAAGGCATCCGCTGCTATGTCCAGACTGGCCAAGAGGGTGTGGGAAAATGGTGCACTGACACGGAACACAAAAGTCCGAGTATTTCAAGCCTGTGTCCTCAGTACCTTGCTCTACGGCATCGAGGCCTGGACAACGTATGTCAGCCAAGAGCGACGTCTCAATTCATTCCATCTTCACTGCCTCCGGAGAATCCTTGGCATCAGATGGCAGGACCCTATATCCAATGCAGAAGTCCTCGAGGTTGCCAACATCTCCAGCATATCCACCCTACTGAGCCAGCGGCCCTTGAGATGGCTTGGCCATGTGAGCCACATGGAAGATGGCAGGATCCCCAAGGACACATTGTACAGCGAGCTCGTCACTGGACTCAGACCCGTCGGCTGTCCATGTCTCCGCTTTAAAGATGTCTGCAAACGTGACATGAAGTCCTGTGACATTGACCACAAGTCATGGGAGTCAGTTGCCAGTGATTGCCAGAACTGGAAGACAGCCATAAAGGCATGGCTAAAGAGTGGTAAGTCGAAGAGACTTAGCAGTTGGCAGGAAAAAAGACAGAAGTGCAAGGAGAGAGCCAACTGTGTAACAGCCCCAATTTTATCTGCAACGCCTGTGGAAGAGTCTGTCACTCTAGAATTGGCCTTTATAGCCACTCCAGGCGCTGCTCCACAAACCACTGACCACCTCTAGGCGCTTACTCATTGTTTCTCGAGACAAGGAGGCCAAAGAGAAAGAGAGTATTTAAAAAACAAAAATTAAGTATCAGGATAAATTTAAAGAGCATTTGATTGAATGTCAGAGTAAGTTAATCTAATATTGTAATTAATCACTGTTATTATCAGCTTTCAAATATTATGTGCAGTTTTGGGCACTGACCTTGAAAGGGACATTGATGTGTTGGAGACAGTCCAAAGAGCATCAGAGATAATTCTGGGACTTAAGAAAGGCTCAGAAAAGATCAAGGGGAGCCTTAATTCAGGACTTAAATCCACACTTCTCAACATTTTAACACATTATTTGACTTGGCTCTGAATCCAGAACTGGAGGTTGGTTAGCAAAATTAAAGCACATGGGATAGGAGGTAATATACTGGCATGGATTAAAGATTGGTTAACAGGCAGAAAGCAGAGAGTAGGAATAAATGGATCATTCTCGTGTTGGCATGCTGTGACTAGTTCGGTTCCACAGGGATCAGTGCTTGGGCCCCAGCTGTTCACAATATTTATCAATGATTTAGATGTGGGGACCAAATGTAGAATTTCCAAGTTGGCGGATGACACAAAACTATGTGGGAATGTGTGTTGTGAGGAAGATGCAAAGCAGCTTCAAAGGGATTTGGACAGACTTAGCGAGTGGGCAAGAACGTGGCAGATGGAATATAATGTGGAAAAATGTGAGGTTATCCACTTTGGTAGGAGGAACAGATGTGCAGAGTATTTCTTAAATGGTAAGAGATCAGAAAGTGTAGATGTACAAAGGGACCTGGGCGTCCTTATCAATAAGTCACTGAAAGCTAACATGCAGGTACAGCAAGCAATTAAGAAGGCTAATGGTATGTTAGCCTTTATCACAAGAGGATTTGAGTGCAGGTGTAGTGAAGTCTTGCTTCAATTGTATAGAACCTTGGTTAGATCACACTTGGAGTACAGTATGCAGTTTTGATACCCTTACCCTAGGAAGGATATTATTGCCATTGAGGGAGTGCAGCAAAGGTTCACCAGACTTGTTCCTGGGATGGTGGGACTGTCTTATTAAGAGAGATTGGGGAAACTGGGCCAGTATTCTCTAGAGTTTCGAAGAATGAGCAGTGATCTTATTGAAACCTACAAAATACTTAAAGGATAGACAGAGTAGATGCAGGCAAGATGTTTCCCCTGATTGGAGAGTCTAGAACCAGAGGACATAATTTCAAAATAAGGGGGAAGCCATTTAGGACAGAGATGGGGAGAAATTTCTTTACTCAGAGGGTTGTGAATCTTTGGAATTTTCTACCCCATAGGGCTGTGGATGCTCAGTCATTGAGTTTGTTTAAAGCAGAGATTGACAGATTTCTAAATACAAATGACATAAGGGGATATGAGGATAGTATGGGAAAAAAGCATTGAAGTGGATGATCAGCCATGATCATATTGAATGGCAGGGCAGGCTCAATGGCCTATTCCTGCTCCTATGGAGGCCATAAATTCAAAGTTAGCAAGCTTCAAATTAGAGAGTTTAGAGTGTTTTATTTTCCCTGCAAAATAATAATTATATGAAACTGATTCACAACAAGTAGTTCAGTTAAATAGATGAACTCCTTCAAAAAGGAACTGGACAAATATTTAGTTTGAAATGGGAATCGAGGCACCAGAAATGTACAGGACTGAAAAAAAAATTGGAGTCCATCTGGTTGGCCTCAAAGTAAAAAAAAAACTATACCATACTTCTCTGTTCCAAGGAGAACAACCACAACCTATCCAATCTTTCCTCATAGCTGCATTTTCCAGTCCAGTCCATTACTTCTTCCAAAATTAGACTGTCCCACTGTAGTACAGTAATCATAACAGAACACAAGTGGAATTGAACGAGCACTGTATACTGCTTACCACGCACCTGTGAATTATGCTTTATCTCTCTGACCTCTATTGCTACCTTTCATATGGCAATCCCATTGTTTAATGCCCTTCCAGTCTGATCATTTTCCACATTAAATGATAAATTGAGATTATCAAACACGAGACTGGATACAATCAATTTCTATGTTGTAATAACTAGGGGAAGAGTGTGTAATTTTATGGAAATGTAATAGATTAATTTTCTGTAGTTTTGCTTGATTATTAAAGAGATTAGCAATTATTCAGGAAATAACTTTGCAATAGGAGATTAAAGAACTGTGTTAAGAGTACCTGATCCAGGACTGACAGTAATTCTTCAATTCTTAGAGTGATATTTCTGGCCTGTAATCTTTATTTTTCCCAAGAAGACACTTCCACATTAATACCTTGCTCTCCTCAAAAAGAACATGAATTTTGCAGGCAGTGGTAGATAATTTTAATTTTACCACCTTAATAGAAAGCTTTTCTAAATAAAGTGATTCTTAACTACATTGCCTCCAATGAACATTTTCTTGAAGTTTTTTTATTGGCAAAATTTAACTATGGAGGTTAGTTTATTATATTTCTGGGAGGACCAATCTAAGGAAATATAATATGGTGCTATTCTATTTTGGATACAGTCATTGGGTGGGCAAAGGTGCAGACTTGTGTAAACAAGGTCCACTGACCTAGAATGAGGAAATGGAGGCCAGAAATCATCACCAAGGTATCAAACAATATTCAACATTTTTATCTGTTGCTATACATTTCTTTACTTGTCTATGTTTTTTTAATCGCTGTATGTTTGTTATTTACTACTTCATAGTACTTCAGGCAAATACATTCCTGATTCAAGCAGAGGTCTGCAGTAGAAAGCCATGTTCAATACATTCCTATTGTTATAGGATTGGATTTGTAATCAGAGCAGGTGATGTATTTAAATTTGTATTATGGAATACTGATGAATGGTACAAACACAAAATATTATAACCTGCTCTTCTCTTTGCAGATGTTTACTGACCTACTCTATCTTTTTAGCATTTCTATTTATTTTCTTTTTTACTTCATTATATATAGGACCCTTAATACCAAAACAAACTTCTGCAGATACTGGAAATCTGAAATTTAAAAAAAAACAGAAAATGTTGAAAATACTCAGCAGGTCAGGTAGCATCTGTTAACATTTCAGGTTGATGACCTTTCAACAGAAGTTTCTTTCCCCATAGATGTTGCCTGACCTGCTGAGTATTTCCAGCATTTTCTGTGCTAATATTTTATAGACATGTTGTTGTCCAGCACAGTAGCAACAGGAACTATTGAAAATCTGAAGCTGAAATAACTGTGGATCTGAACTGGTAATAAATAAAGACGCAGTTTTTATTTATTTTGATACAAACCTAGTTATCGAGGTCTACTATTTTTATTTTGTGAACTTACTAAAATAAATCCACAATTTCATAATCGAATATCTTTATTCAATATAAAAGCACCTTCAATTATATATTTTTTAAAATTCAAAAAATATAAATGAACTCACTACCTAAAGTCAACAAAGTTACATTTTAATAGTCCTTGTGCATTCTCTTTTGTGTGAATTGAATTACCTAATAAACAAATAAATAGTCTGTGCCCAAAAGCTGTGTTCATCAACCATTTTAACTTATCTTAAGCACGCTGCTTTCTGTAACTCGATGCATGTCAGAATTAACGGGGTTAGAAATTAATTTTCAGAAGCTACTAAAGTTTATCATGTTAATTTTCTAAAAGGTAAAATGTATTGCAATGTATTAAAGATTATTTGAGTCTATTACAATACAGTATCACAAATATAAGATATCACTACACACAAGTAACCAAAGAAACATTTAGATTTCTTCATTTTGAAAATTTAACTTCAGTAATTTGTAGCAATAAAGAAACCGAAAATGCCGATCATAAATAGGGTGCAAAATACTTCAACGACTAGAAGTCTAAAGTAACAACACATATAATAATACCGAAGTTGAAACATGAGCAACACCTTTCCTCCTAAGACACAAATACCTCCACAGAACCACACCAACTGATACCACAATAACACGACTCCGTCACACTCCAACGGCCAATCAAACTGACATCAGTTACCACGTGCCCTTTAAACAATATGGCCTCCGCCAAACTCGCTTGTTTGTGGATGCCCCGCCTCTGGGCCCTCCTGATTCGCCTGATGACGGCAACAACACTGCGAATGCACGCGAGGGAATGCCGTTTCCCGATTTGCGATTGGTCAGCCACACGCCAATCATAGCCAGCCCCACATTTCCGCTCAACAAGATTGGTTGATCTTAACTCAATTGGTGTGTTTTGGAGCGCGCGAGGGAGGCGGCGATAGTTGGTGGCCTTTTTTTTAAATCTGTGTTTTAAAAAAAAATTTAAGGTCACGATTGATCTCGAACGGTTTCCGTCCGTTGAAAAGTGCAAAAAAAAAAATTCTTGTTTTTGTTTTGTAAACTGCGGGAGGCGGCTGCGGCCCGTCCGTTGATGGACATGCAGAGAGTGGCTGCGAGTGAAGGCGACAGCGGCAGGTCGCGGGTATTGACAGCGTGTTAGCTCCAGCTTGGCGGGGAAGGGGGGGTGGGGGGAGAGACGGCCGACAGCCACTCGCAGGGGAGGGGGCAGCGGAGTGGTGCAGGCCGCGGGGGGCTGGGGACGGAGCTCCGGCCCTCGCCGCCAATATTAGCTTATCTATATTATCGCCTGCACTTTTTATTTTGCCCCTCCCGACGGTTACTTAAAGCCTTTTATTGGATCTACTTCATATATACACGATCCATCGCCCCGCTGCCTCCCACCACTCTCCCGTGCCGCTAATTTTCCTGTCGGTGTGGTCACCAGTTTTTTTAGAAGATGTCGGCAACGGCGGCTGTGGTGACAGCGGCGGAAAAAGTGGATGGTTTCACCAGGAAATCCGTGCGGAAAGCGGCCAGGCAGAAGAGGTCGCAGGGATCGTCACAATTCAGGAGTCGGAACAACCCGGTCGAGATCCTGCTTCTCCCACCCCTCAAAGGTACCAAGATCCAGGGACTAACCTTGTTCGTTTAACCATGAATATATGCAGGTGCTGAAAGCAGCCCCGTGATCGATCAAAAAATCCAATTTTGAACACCACCCCCACTCACATTAAAATATCCAGGTTCAGAAACCACCCTCATCAGTTCCGATGAAGGGTCACTGACCCGAAACGTTAACTCTGCTTCTCTTTCCACAGATGCTGCCAGACCTGCTGAGTGATTCCAGCATTTCTTGTTTTTATTTCCTCATCAGTATCAGGTTCAGAGAACGCCCCCCACTTACCCATCAAAGTACCGAGTTTCAGAAACCCTTCGCCCATCCAAGTTCAAAGATCACCTCTATTCATCCATCAAAATATCAAGGTTCAGAGACCATCAAAATATCGTGTTGTAGACAGCACTGCCATTCACCTAAAACTGTTGAGGTTCGGAGCCCACCGCATCACCCATTAAAGTATCCAGTTTTGAGTATCAACCCCATTCATTCATCAAGGTATTCAAATTCAGTTGTCCATCAAAGTTCAGATACCACACTCGTTCATCTGTCAAAATAACACGCCCTCAACCAGCAACAGACCGACCTCACTCTTTAGTGCTGTATTCCCACTCGATAAGAACAGATTTTGGTCAAAGTATCAACAGTAAAGATTTTTATGCCTTACCCATCAGTGTATTGTGATTTGGAGAGTTTGCCCTGTCCCCTATTCGCTCATCAAAATATCACCCTCACAGGTATATAATTCAGATTATTCTCCCATGCATCAAAATAATATTATTGAGGTTAAAAATGTTAGCCCCATTCACATAGAGTTGTCATTGTTGAGAGACTGTTTTCCCATTCACAAATAATACTTTCTAACTTCAGAGGCTTTAGCTCCCACTCAACTTGAGTATCAAGGGTCAGAATTTAACCCGCCTGTCCTCCAGTTCACCAATAAAAATATAGACGTTCAGAGACTTCGGGTCACATTTAGCCTGAAAAGTATTAAGAGACTTGATGCTCAGAAGTAGCATAGTTCAGATACTCTACCCCTTCACCCCCTAACCCGTAATAGTATTGAAGTTCAGAAACTTTATTCCTCATTCTCACTGAGAAGTATTAACATTCACTGATTTCACCAGTTTCTCTTTTCTCTGCCTATGATAGTTTTTAATTTGCTTTATTTATTCTAAAGTTGGAGATTTTGTGTTTACCTCTTCCTTGAAGATTCAGTGATTGAGAGAATTTACTGGTCCTGAATTACTAAAATATTAGTTTACAATCTTCAACATCAAATTTGTGTTATTAAAAAGATATATGTGAACATTATTGTGGTTCTTCAAATGCATAAAGTTGTTGGCTTCCATTTTAAGATGAGATCTCTTGAGAACTTTATATGTCCTAATAAGTGCATGGCAGCATTGTTGATTTTTTTTGTTTGTTGTTTCTCGTTCTATTCAGTATGTTGAGCAATTTGTATACCAGTGTTTTTTCGAAAGTTTACAACTGGTAGTTTAATGTAATAGAATTTAAAAGCTAACTTGGTGTAGGGAAGTATTAAAAATGTTTGCTACTGATGTAGAAAACTGATTTGTGTCTGCTGCTGGCACTGAATCTTGAAATTGGCAATCTACATACCAAGTTATATGCATTTACAGTACATTCTTCAAAGGGAATTAAGTAGGTGGTGCTGGTGAAGTAAAAATGATTGACCTGTAATATTCAATTAAAACTGCAATTGTTGTAGAAATTAGAGGGACCTGGGGTGCATGTGAATTGGTCTTTGAAGGTGGCAGGACATATTGAGAGAGTGGTTAATAAAGCATATGGGATCTTGGGATTCATAAATCGGGGCGTTGAGTACAAAAGCAGGGAAGTTATGCTGAACCTTTACAGATCTCTGGCAAAGCCCCAACTGGAGTATTGCATCCAATTCTGATCACCACACTTCAGGAAGGATGTGAGGGTTTGTGAGAGGGTGCTGAGGAGATTTACCAGAATGGTTCTAGGGATGGAGAATTTTAGTTACAAGATTAGATTGGAAAAGCTGTGTTTGTTCTCCTTGGAACAAAGGAGATTGAGGGGAGATTTAATGAAGTATACAAGATTATGACTGGCTTAGATAAGTTAGACAAGGAAAAGCTGTTCCCGTTAACCAATGGTAGAAGGACTAGGGGACACAGATTGAAAGTTTTGGGCACGAGGTGCAGGGGGAATATGAGGAAGCACTGTTTACACAGCGGGTGGTAATGGCCTGGAACTCGCTGTCCACAAGGGCGGTGGAAGCGAAGACGATCAATCACTTCAAGAGGAAGCTGGATGGCCACCTGGGATTAATATACTTGCAGGGCTATGGGGATGAGGCGGGGAGAGGGACTGACAGCATAGCTCCATGGAGAGCCAGCATGGACTAGAGGGGCCAAATGGCCTCCTTCTGTGCTGTAAATAACTATGACTCTTACCCGGTTGTAATTTCAAGGAAAGAAAATAGTACATTTCAAATAATATATTAATTTTTTGTTTTTTGATGTGTTTAGGGAAGACAGAGGTTGGAGCTTTGATGAAGTGTTTTCTATAAAATAAATTAAAATCAGTTTTGTTTCTCATCGGTGAGCTTTAACCCATCTTTTTTGATTTCCTTTTTTCAATGGTGAATGCGTTCCACAATATTTCCTTTCTTTATGTATTTCCACTGAAATTGCTAAACACCAACAATGTGATTGAACACTTTCTTTCCCTGCATAAATTGCAAATTGTTAAAATTGCACGGCCTGCAACTTATCTGTACTAACTCCCACTTGCCTCTCACTCTAGACTTCATCAGCCTCTGTATTCATATGTTCATATTAATTTGCTTGGCCTTTCTTCCTCCACCTCGCAGTCTTGTGTACTTTGGTCCTACACCTCTTCCTCGCTTTCCTTTTTCAAGACACCTCTTAAAACCTACTTCTTTGACCTAGCTTTGGTCATCTGACCTAATATCTCCTGATGTGGTTCGGTGTCATATTTTGTTTTATAATTCTCCTGTGAGGTGCATAGAGATGTTTTATTATGTTAAAGGCCCTATACCGTATAAATATAAGTTGTCGTTGGTCTTCTGACATGGCATGCTTTCGCCAACCCTACCGTCCCCCCATCTTACTGTGGCAGAGCATTCACCAGCTCTCAAATTCCCTTCCGAACCTCAGTTCCCATCTTCAGAAGCCTCTTCAACTCCTACCTTCAACTTAGTTTATGGTCATCTGCACAGCTCTTTTTTGTTGCTCGGCATTGGTTTCTTCTCTGTGAAGCGCCTTGAGATATTTATTCTGTCAAAAGCATTGCATAAATGCCAGTAATTTCAAACAATCCATGTTTCCCATTTGAAGCTTAAAATGGTGTTATGAGTAGGTGTTTTTTTATGTTAAAATTCAAATAATTCTGATCCCCAAATTTTCTAAACATATTCATCTACTTATGACACTTGAAACATTTTATGCAGCTAATAATGAATTATGGATAGACAGTACAGTGCCTGCAGTTACATAAATGTGTGTGTAACAAGCTATGGAATATATGGAAGACAATCTTGGTAATCAAATCTGATAGTACAATTATGTATTCTCGGTAACGTTTTTGTGAATATCTCACAGGGCTAATAGATTTTCAGCAACATTATCCTATATTGAATATTATGCATGCTATCAGCGATCATCAGCACTTATTAAAAAAGTGTCTTAAATATGGTAAAACAGCCTGAGGGTGTTACATAATTTTAATCTAAAGGAAACGCAAATAATGTTTTAAATCCTTTGCTGCTTTCTAATCCATAGTACATTATATGATTCCGTACCAACCCCGTAAGTAATTCATGATGTGGTGTTCCAAATTTAAGTTTCTAAAATGTAGAAGAGATATAAGAGATTCGGAGAGAAGTGGCGGGAGAGGAGAGTATTCAAAAAGCGTGCCAGAGCCTTGATGATCTGGAGAGAAGCAGTGGGATAGGAGCGGGAGGTTCGGAGGCAAATCAAAAATCGAAAAGTGATGTCACAATCAACAGAGCACGGGGAAACAGAAGCAGGCCGGGGTGAGTATACCGGTAAGTTTTTAAGTTAATCTAAGTTAATCAAATATAAAATAAGACTTGATCGATTCATTAGTATAAAAACTAAAAACTAAGGCGGATTTTGTAACTTACCATATATAGAGGGACCAGCAGTGAGGGTATTGGTTCAAATTAGGAGCTGGGTAATTAAATTTTTTAAAATCAAGGTAGTGTAACAGTAAGTGTTATTATAAGCGTATAAACACAGAGTAGGACTAGAAGTATTAATTACCATTGATTGCTTAAACAGGTGCTTTTAAATTAAATTAATTTAAGTCAAACATAGCATCAAGCATCCAAATATTTAACATCCAAATTAATTAATTAAATAGTTTAGAGACGGCTGGCAGGCGATGTGTTGCAGCTGTAGTAAATGGGAGCTGGTGGACACCGGTGTGATCCATGGTGGCCACATCAGCAAGTGTTGGCTGCTCGAGGACCTTCAGCTCAGAGTTGATGAGTTGGAGTCCGAGCTGCGGACACTGCGACACATCAGGGAGGGGCGAGTCACCTTTCAGGAGACAGTCACACCCCTTAGATTAATTACATCAAATTTGGACCGTGGTCAGGTACAGAAGGGTGTGACTGCGAGGGAGGCAGGCATGGGGATCCACAATATAGCTTTGGAGAAACCTCAGCCAGTGCCCTTATCCAATAGGTACGAGGTTCTTGCTCCTGGTGTGGACGAGGGCACAGACTGCAGGGAGGATGAGCGGACTGACCACAGCACCGTGGTTCAGAGTGCCATTCAAGTGGGGGAGAAAAGAGAAATGTAGAAGTAATAGGCATTAGCATAGTTTTAGGGCACTAGATACTGTTCTCTGCAGCAAAGACAGGGAGTCCTGAAGGCTGTGTTCCCTACCTGGTAGCAAGGTTAAGGCCATCTCTTCTGGGCTGGAGAGGAACTTGGAGTGGGAGGGGAAGGATCCAGTTGTCGTGGTCCACGTAGGTACCAACGACATAGGTAGGACTAGGAAAGAGGTTCTGCTGAGGAACTATGAGCAGCTCAGGGCTAAATTAAAAAGCAGAACCTCAAAGGTAATAATCTCCGGATTACTACCTGAACCACGTGCAAATTGGCGTAGGGTAAATAAGATTAGAGAGGTAAACGCGTGGCTCAAAGATTGGTGTGGGAGAAATAGGTTCCGATTCATGGGGCACTGGCACCACTACTGGGGAAGGTGAGAGCTGTTCCGTTGGGACGGGCTTCATTTGAACCATGCTGGGACCAGTGTCCTGGCAAATCGTATAACTAGGGTTGTAGATAAGACTTTAAACTAATTAGTTGCGGGGTGGGGGGGGGGGGTTTCAATTGAAGGGAAGTTTAAAAAAAATCAAAAAGGAACGAGAGAGCGTCGGTGCAGGGTAGTGAAGAGGCGAACAGTAATCAAAATGTGGCAGGAAGGGGCAGAAGATATAAGCAGAAGAGTGCAGCAGAAATTAGAATCAGAATGAGTAATAATAGTAAAAAGTCAAAGCTTAAGGCTCTTTGTCTGAATCCACGCAGCATTTGTAACAAGATAGATGAATTGACGGCACTAATAGAAATAAATGAATATGGCTTGTTAGCTGTTAGAGATGTGGTTGCAGGGTGACCAAAACTGGGAACTCAATATTCAAGGGTATTCGACGTTCTGGAAAAATAGGCAAAAAGGAAAAGGAGGTGGGGTAGCTTTGTTAATAAAGGAAGGTATCAGTGCAGTGGTGAGTAGTGATATAGGTGCAACAGATCGTGATGTGGAATCGTTTGGGTGGAAATAAAGAATAGCAAGGGGAAGAAGACATGGGTGGGAGTCGTCTATAGGCCCCCGAAGAGTTGCCTCACTGTAGGACAAAGTATAAATCGGGAAATAAGAGGCTTGTAAGAAGGGCGCTACAATTGCCATGGGTGATTTTAATCTGCATATTGACTGGACAAATCAGATTGGCAGAGGTAACATGGAGGACGAATTTGTAGAATGCATCAGGGATTGTTTCTTAGAGCAATACGTTGCAGAAGCTATCCGGGAACAGGCTATTTAGATCTAGTAATGTGTAATGAGGTCGGATTAAGAAGAGCTATCATAGTTAAGGATCCTCTAGGAGTAGCGATCACAGCATGGTAGAATTTCAAATACAATTTGAGGGCGAGCAACTCTGGTCTCAAACCAGTGTCCTCAATTTAAACAAGGGCAATTACGGAGGTATGAAGAAAGTTGTCTAAAGTGGGCTGGGCAAATAGACTAAGGGGAAGGTCAGTGAATGAGCAGTAGCAACCATTTAAGCAGATATTTCATAATGCTCAGCAAAAATTTATCCTGGTCAAAAAGAAGGACTTGATGAGAAGGATGAACCACACATGGTTAACAAAGGCAGTCAAGGAGAGTATCCAATCAAAAACTAGTGGTAGGCCAGAGGATTGGGAACTAGCAGTGGATGACTAAAAAGCTAATAAAGAGGGAGAAAATTGATTATGAAAGTAAATTGGCAAGAAATAGAATAACAAACAGCAAGAGCTTCTATGGGTATATAAAAAGAGTAGCTAAAGTGAGCATGGGACCCTTAGAGGAGGCGACTGGAGAATTGATAACAGGGAACGGGAATGGCAGATAATTTAAACCAATTTTTTGCATCGGTCTTCACGGTGCAGGACACTATGAACATCCCACAGATATCAGATAAGCGAGGAACTAATGGGAGGAAAGATCTTGTAACAGTCTCTATCACGAGGGACAAAGTATTTGACAAACTAATGGGACTAAAGGCAGGTAAGTCACCAGGACCTGATGGCCTGCATCCAAGGGTTTTAAAGGAAGTGGCTGCAGAGATAGTGAGGCATTGGTCGAAATATTCCAGAATTCACTGGATCCGGGAGGGTCCTAGCAGATTGGAAAACCGCTAATATTATGCTCCTGTTCAAGAAGGCAAGGAGACAAAAAGCAGGAAACTATAGGCCAGTCAGCCTAACATCGGTTGTTGGGAAAATGCTGGAGCCCATTATTAAGGAAGAACTAGCAGGTCATTTAGAAAAGCTTAACACAATCAAGCAGAGTCAATATGGTTTTGTGAAAGGGAAATCATGTTTGACAAATTTGCTAGCGTTCTTTAAGGATATAACAAGCAGAGTTGATAATGGGGAACCAGTAGATGCAGTGTATTTGGATTTCCAGAAGGCATTTGATAAGGTGAGATGGAGTTTAATGTAGGGAAGTATGAGGTTATGCACTTTGGTAGGAAGAATCAAAAGGCAGACTATTATTTAAATGGAGAGACTTCAAAAAAAAGTGCTGCACAGAGGGATCTGGGTGTTCTTGTGCATGAAACACAAAAAAGTTAGCATGCAAGTGCAGCAAGTAATTAAGAAGGCAAATGGAATTTTGGCCTTTATTGCTTGGGGGTTGGAATTTAAAAATAGGGAAGTCTTGTTACAACTGTACAGGGTGTTGGTGAGGTTGCATGTGTAGTACTGTGTACAGTTTTGGTCCCCGTATTTAAGAAGGAATGAGGTGATAGTTAGTAGCTTTGGTAGACATCCCATCTTTGCTAGTAGTCTGAAGAGACCATGTCTGTTGACTAGGTCAAAGGCTTTGGTGAGATCTATGAAAGCAACGTAGAGGGGCATCTGTTGTTGGCAGCATTTCTCCTGTAGCTGGCGAAGGGAGAACAGCAGGTCAATGGTGGATCTCTCTGCTTGAAAGCCACACTGTGCCTCAGGGTAGACACAATTCTGCATAGCGGTGCCTCATAAGACCCCTTTCTTATCCTGAGTGGCGTGAAACAGGGCTGTGTTCTTGCACCTACACTGCTTGGGATCATCATCTCCCTGCTGCTCTCACATGCGTTCAAGTCTTCAGAAGAAGGATTTTTCCTCCACACAAGATCAGATGGCAGGTTGTTCAACCTTGACCGTCTAAGAGCGAAAACCAAAGTACGGAAAGTCCTTATCCGAGAACTCCTCTATGCTGACGATGCTGCATTAACATCCCACACAGAAGAGTGTCTGCAGAGACTCATCGACAGGATTGTGGCTGCCTGCAACGAATTTGGCCCAACCATCAGCCTCAAGAAAACGAACATCATGGGACAGGACGTCAGAAATGCTCCATCAATCAATATCGGCGACCACGCTCTGGAAGTGGTTCAAGAGTTTACCTACCTAGGCTCAACTATCACCAGTAACCTGTCTCTCTATGCAGAAATCAACAAGCGCATGGAAAAGGTCTCCGCTGCTATGTCCAGACTGGCCAAGAGAGTGTGGGAAAATGGCGCACTGACACGGAACACAAAAGTCCGTGTGTATCAAGCCTGTGTCTTCAGTACCTTGCTCTATGGCAGCGAGGCCTGGATAACTTATGTCAGCCAAGAGCGACGTCTCAATTCATTCCATCTTCATTGCCTCCGGAGAATCCTTGGCATTAGGTGGCAGGACCGTACCTCCAACGCAGAAGTCCTCGAGGCTGCTAACATCCCCAGCATATCCACCCTACTGAGCCAGCGGCGCTTGAGATGGCTTGGCCATGTGAGCCACATGGAAGATGGTAGAATCCCCAAGGACACATTGTACAGCGAGCTTGTCACTGGCCTCAGACCCGTCAGCTGTCCATGTCTCCGCTTTAAAGATGTCTGCAAACGTGACATGAAGTCCTGTGACATTGATCACAAGTCGTGGGAGTCAGTTGCCAGTGATCGCCAGAGCTGGCGGACAGCCATAAAGGCATGGCTAAAGAGTGGCGAGTTGAAGATACTTAGCTGTTGGCAGGAAAAAAGACAGAAGCGCAAGGGGAGAGCCAATTGTGTAACAGCCCCGACAACCAATTTTATCTGCAGCACCTGTGGAAGAGTCTGTCACTCTAGTATTGGCCTTTATAGCCACTCCAGGCGCTGCTTCACAAACCACTGGCCACCTCCAGGCGCTTACCCATTGTCTCTTGAGACAAGGAGGCCAAAGAAGAAGATTTAAGAAGGATATACTGGCATTGGAGGCAGTTCAAAAGAGATTCACTAGGCTGATTGCTGGGATGAAGGGGTTGACTTAACAAGAACGGCTAAACAGGTTAGGCCTTTATTCATTAGAGTTTAGAAGAATGAGGGGTGATCTTATTGAAACGTACAAGATTCTGAGGGGGCTTGACCGGGTTGATGTTGCAAAGACGTTTCGATTAGTGGGGGAATCTCAAACTAGCGGACATAGTTACAGAATAAGAGGGCACTCATTTAAAACTGAGATGTGAAGGAATTTCTCCTCTGAGGGTAGTGAATGTCTGGAATTCTCTATCCCAAAGAGTTGTGGAGGGTAGATCACTGCAAGTATTTAAAGAGGAGGTAGATAGATTTTTGAAATATCGGGGAGTTGAGAGCTATGAGGAGCTGGCATGAAAGAGGATTTGAGGTCTGGGGCAGATCAGCCATGATCTTATTGAATGGCAGGGCAGGCTTGAGGGGCCGAATGGCCTACTCCTTTTATTTCTTATGTTCTTATATCTTCATTATGCAGTAACCCAGTATTTTATTAATCATTCTTTTATTGAATGATCGTCATCGAGTCATAGAGTTTTACAGCACAGAAACAGGCCCTTCGGCCCAACACGCCTGCACCAACCATCAAGCACCCGTCCTAACTAATCCCATTTCCCCGCACTTGGCCCGTAGCCTTATATGCTATGGCGTTTCAAGTGCTCATCTAAATACTTCTTGAATGTCGTGAGTGTTCCTGCCTCTACCACCCCTTCAGGCAGTGTGTTCCAGATTCCAACCACCCTCTGGGTGAAAAAATACCTCCTCAACTCCCCTCTAAACCTCCAGACTAGATAGGCTGGGGTTATTTTCCTTGGAGCGGAGAAGGCTGAGGAAGGACCTGATTGAGGTATACAAAATTATGAGGGGCATTGATAGGATAGATAGGAAGAAACTTTTTCCCTTAGCGGAGAGGTCAATAGCTAGGGGGCATAGATTTAAGGTAAGGGGCAGGAGGTTTATGTATTCTTTAAGGGTATATAATTACTTAAACAATTCCGCTGTGCTGCAGCATTGGAGTTGGGATTGCTATTCTTGATCCCAAGACGAACATTTGGCAGCAGTTCTACTCCTGAGTACTGTCCAGTGATCCTTGTACATGTTTGGTGAGGACTGGATGGGGCTTTGTGATTTGGGTGAGGTTATGCAGGATTCATGGCAGCAATGCAAGTAATGAGTCAACACTTTTAGGAGAGGAGGCGAGAATATTAGTGCCGAAAAATTGGGAAAAAAATCTCTTGTTTATTAAAATCCTCAAATTATTTAGGCCAGATTATTGAAGTAATGGATGCTTGTTCTACTCAGAAGTTCATCATTGGCTTTGGGACACCCTGAAATCTTGAAAGGTGCTAAATAAATCGTTCTCTGTCACCATATTTGTGCATAAACACCACTAAACCGTATGGTTGCAATACAGTGTTAGTACCTTTTAGTAAATTTATTTAAAAAAATAATCAATATGTTTTGGCATTTCTCATTGTGGTACTTACTGAATTGTTGGATGTCGACACTGACTATCCATATTTGCCTAATTTTGACACCCATAGCTTAATTATGCTTTATTGATTGGCAATTGAACTAAACAATCCAAATTGGCTTCCCTTCAGATTACAAGGTATGTCTAATTTTGTGAAAATAGTGGAAGTTTTCAAAGAATTATCCTGTCTGCTAGCTACAGAATCTCTCATTTTTATAAAATCTATCTTCTTTTCTCTGTTTATTCCCTCTCTGGCTCGCTTTTGCTCTATTGCGCTCACAGTTCTTTGCTTTCTCCCACTGGTGCTTGTGTGCTCTGTGGCTCCTGTGCAACGTGACCTCTTTCGCGTGCGTGGCCCCTCAACCACCCGCTCACCCTCCTCCGGTGCCCCCTCTCAACCCCCCTGTGGTTCCATACGCCTCTCGCGGGACCTCCCTCATGACATCTCCGCCTCTCATGCACCCCGTCGCCTACCCCTCGCCCCCCCCCCCCCCCCTTTCCTCCCCTTCGATTCTATTTTGTGCCCAACACCGAGCCTATTTCCATAGGGAAGCTTGCATTACATAAGAACTGAAACACAACTTTGAGCGTATGCGTGAAATAGTCTGGATATCAGGCAGTGATTAATGGTGAATCGTTTTATTATTAAGGTAGGCACTGGAACTTGGACAGGAATTCAGAATGAACTCCTGGACCTTGAAATTCTTGGGCTGGGCTGGCAGAATCAAGATACTAGTGATTCTAGTTTGCATTTGGTGGGCCTGGAATTTGGGGCTGATCCAAGTTCTGCCATGTCCCTGCCCCTTTTTCATGTTAATGAATGCCGATGGGAGAGGAGCATGCACTTCCTGTATCCACTACCCAATTTCTGTCATGGTGCCACTCAGCAGTGGGTCTGGTGAATTGATGTTGTCCCTCCAGAAAGTTTGTCAGTTCTGTCTTTATTGCGGCCAACATTTATAGTGATGTAGTGGGACTTGAGGAACATTGGCCCCATAAACTCTGACCTATTGCAAAAACTGTATTGACATTTTTAAGGTTTAGGCTGAAAACTATGAGTCACATTATCTAGAAGTAAGATTAACAGAAACATGATTCAAACAAACAAAATATTATAGCTAGTTTATAAATCTTCACTCATTGTGTTTCTTTCAAAGCAATAAAACCTTCAGTTTTCTGGAATACTGTAAACAAGTTAGACCACATGTCCTTGATCAAAAGCTTTTACATGAGAAATGAACCCTACAGAGTCCTTTATTGGCCTTTGATTGTATAGCAGTGTGGTGAGAAGGGAAATCAGATACTGATGCAAAGGAAGATCAAATTGTTATCCTTCAAAGTGAAATTCAACGGCACAAGGGCTGCTTTGCAGATTTACTGATTTTGATTTTTAATACTCATAGAACTAAGTACCATGGCTAATAGTGGAAGAGAGACTTCTCTCTTTGTGGGATGTAAATAGAGAAATTGGTTTGCTTCCAAAGCTTGTTAAGTAATCCACATTAACAGGGGTTGGAAAATTCCCTTTGAAGTTCCATTTACCTACTAGCCAGGGATGTAGATTCTGAGATGTGCTGGCCTCAACCAGCTGCCATATAAAACAATCTTAGTAAATCAACAAGGCGTTGTATTTGATAAAAGTGCACTAAAACAAATAAAAACTGGAAAGATCTGCAACTGACAAAATTCTGTCATACGTTACTGTCATTAACTTGCTGTGTTTTACAGTTTTTGTGTATGTCTTACTAAGTAAATCTGACTATTAATTTTTAACCTGCATGTGATGGACAGGCAATGTTGCCAGTGCAAATAGTTATGGAATGAATGATAGGTCAGCAGCATGCAAAAGATTGCAACTTTTTGTTTAGAGGCAACTTAGCTTATTTATGGCAGCTGCCTTTTTGTTACAAGTGCTGGCAGAAAGTCCATACTGTCACAATTACTTCAAATTTTCTTGCCATTTTTACATTTTTGGCTAAAACGGCCAAATTCTAGATAGTCTTGATGCAGTTTGCAGCCATCAGGTAAATGGGAAGGTGCATGCAGTAAATTCTTTTATTGAAACCCTTAATTAACTAATTAATAAGTAGAGTAACTAAACCAGAGGGAGGAGATTACTGTATTTAGTTAGCATTTAATATTTATAGTAGAAATCTAGCACTAGGGACCATATAGTTAGTTATAACAATTTAGTAAGGATTTAATAAGTATTTTATATTAATTAACTAATTAGTGCTAGAAATGACAGTTGGAGAGGTGAAGTGCTTCACCTGTGAGATGTGGGAAGTCCATGACGCTTCCAGTGTTCCGGACAACTACATCTGCAGGAAGTGTACTCAGTTGCAGCTCCTCACAGACCACATGGATCGGTTGGAGCGGCAACTGGATGCACTTAGGAGCATGCAAATGGCAGAAAGTGTCATAGACAGGAGTTTTAAAGAAGTGGTTACACCCAAGGTGCAGGCAGATAGATGGGTGACCGCTAGAAGGGGCAGGCAGTCAGTGCAGGAATCCCCTGTGGCTATCCCCCTCTCTAACAAGTATACCGTTTTGGATACTGTTGGGGGGGATGGCCTATCGGGAAAACAGCAGCAGCCAGAGCAGCGGCACCACAGCTGGCACTGTTCAGCAGGGAGGGACAAAGCGCAGAAGATCAATAGTTATAGGGGACTCTATAGTCAGGGGCACAGATAGGTTCTTCTGTGGACGTGAAAGAGACTCCAGGATGGTATGTTGCCTCTCTGATGCCAGGGTCAAGGATGTCTCTGAACGGACAGGGGAGCATTCTGAAGGGGGAGGGTGAACAGCCAGAGGTTGTGGTGCGCATCGGTACCAATGACATAGGCAGGAAGAGTGATGAGGTCCTGCAGGGGGAGTTTAGGGAGTTAGGTAGAAAGTTTAAAAAAACAGGACCTCTAGGGTTGTAATCTCGGGATTACTCCCTGTGCCATGTGCCAGTGAGGCTAGAAATAGGAAGATAGTGCAGCTAAACACGTGGCTGAACAGCTGGTGTAGAAGGGAGGGTTTCAGATATCTGGACCATTGGGATCTCTTCAGGGACAGATGGGACCTGTACAGGAAGGACGGGTTGCATCTAAACTGGAGGGGCACAAATACCCTGTCTGCGAGGTTTGCTAGCGTCACTCGGGAGGGTTTAAACTAGTGTGGCAGGGGGGTGGGAACCAGAGCGGAAGGACAGCAAGTGAAATAAATGAAGGGGAACTAGTAAATAAGGCCAGTAAGACTAAGAGGAAGAGCAGGCAGGGAGATGTTGCGGAGAACAGTGGGACTGGTGGTCTGAAGTGCATTTGTTTCAATGTGAGAAGTATAACGGGTAAGGCAGATGAACTTAGAGCTTGGATTAGTACTTGGAACTGTGATGTTGTTGCTATTACAGAGACTTGGTTGAAGGAAGGACAGGATTGGCAGCAAAATGTTCCCGGATTTAGAAGCTTCAGGCGGGATAGAGGGGGATGTAAAAGGGGTGGGGGAGTTGCATTACTGGTTAAGGAGAATATCACAGCTGTACTGCGGGAGGACACCTCGGAGGGGTCATGCAGCGAGGCAATATGTGTGGAGCTCAGGAATAGGAAGGATGCAGTCACGATGTTGGGGGTTTACTACAGGCCTCCCAACAGCCAGCAGGCGGTAGAGGAGCAGATATGTAGACAGATTTTGGAAAGATGTAAAGGTAACAGGGTTGTAGTGTTGGGTGATTTTAACTTCCCCTATATTGACTGGGACTCACTTAGTGCTAGGGGCTTGGATGGGGCAGAATTTGTAAGGAGCATCTAGGAGGGCTTCTTGAAACAATACGTAGATAGTCCAACGAGGGATGGGGCCGTACTGGACCTGGTATTGGGGAATGAGCCCGGCCAGGTGGTTGAAGTTTCAGTAGGGGAGCATTTCGGGAACAGTGACCATAATTCCATAAGTTTTAAGGTACTTGTGGATAAGGATAAGAGTAGTCCTCGGGTGAAGGCTACTTATAACAATATTAGGCAGGAACTGAAGAATTTAGATTGGGGGCGGCTCTTTGAGGGTAAATCAACATCTGACATGTGGGAATCTTTCAAACGTCAGTTGATTAGAATCCAGGACCAGCATGTTCCTGTGAGGAAGAAGGATAAGTTTGGCAAGTTTTGGGAACCTTGGATAACGCGGGATATTGTGAGCCTCGTCAAAAAGAAAAAGGAAGCATTCGTAAGGGCTGGAAGGCTAGTAACAGACGAATCCCTTGAGGAATATAAAGACAGTAGGAAGGAACTTAAGCAAGGAGTCAGGAGGGCTAAAAGGGGTTATGAGAAGTCATTGGCAAACAGGATTAAGGAAATTCCCAAGGCTTTTTATAGTATATAAAGAGCAATAGGGTAACCAGGGAAAGGGTTGGCCCACTCAAGGACAGAAAAGGGAATCTATGTGTGGAGCCAGAGGAATTGGGCGAGGTACTAAATGAGTACTTTGCATCAGTATTCACCAAGGAGAAGGACTTGGTGGATGATGAGCCTAGGGAAGGGAGTGTAGATAGTCTCAGTCATCTCATTATCAAAAAGGAGGTGGTGTTTGGTGTCTTGCAAAGCATTAAGGTAGATAAGTCTCCAGGGCCTGATGGGATCTACTCTAGAATACTGAGGGAGGCAAGGGAAGAAATTGCTGGGGCCTTGACAGAAATCTTTGCATCCTCATTGGCTAAAGATGAGGCCCCAGAGGACTGGAGAATAGCCAATGTTGTTCCTTTGTTTAAGAAGGGTAGCAAGGATAATCCAGGAAATTATAGGCCGGTGAGCCTTACGTCAGTGGTAGGGAAATTATTAGAGAGGATTCTTCGGGACAGGATTTACTCCCAGTTGGAAACAGATGGTCTTATTAACGAGAGGCAGCATGGTTTTGTGAAGGGGAGGTCATGTCTCACAAATTTGATTGAGTTTTTTGAGGAAGTGACAAAGATGATTGATGAAGGAAGGGCAGTGGATTTTATCTATATGGACTTCAGTCAAGCCTTTGACAAGGTCCCTCATGGCAGACTGATACAAAAGCTGAAGTCACATGGGATCAGAGGGGAGCTGGCAAGATGGATACAGAACTGGCTCGGTCATAGAAGATAGAGGGTAACAGTGGAAGGATGCTTTTCTGAATGGAGGGATGTGACTAGTGGTGTTCCGCAGGGATCAGTGCTGGGACCTTTGCTGTTTGTAGTATATATAAATGATTTGGAGGAAAATATAGCTGGTCTGATTGGCAAGTTTGTGGATGACACCAAGGTTGGTGGAGTTACGGACAGTGATGAGGATTGTCAGAGGATACAGCAGGATATAGATCGGTTGGAGACTTGGGCGGAGAAATGGCAGATGGAGTTTAATTTGGACAAAAGTGAGGTAATGCATTTTGGAAGGTCTAATGCAGGTGGGAAATATACAGTAAATGGCAGAACCCTTAGGAGTATTGACAGGCAGAGAGATCTGGGCGTACAGGTCCACAGGTCACTGAAAGTGGTAACGCAGGCGGATAAGGTAGTCAAGAAGGCATACGGCATGCTTGCCTTCATCGGTTGGGGCATAGAGTATAAAAATAGGCAAGTCATGCTGCAGCTGTACAGAACTTTAGTTAGGCCACATTTAGAATATTGCGTGCAATTCTGGTCGCCACACTACCAGAAGTACGTGGAGGCTTTGGAGAGGGTACAGAAGAGGTTTACCAGGATGTTGCCTGGTCTGGAGGGCATTAACTATGAGGAGAGGTTGGATAAACTCTGATTGTTTTAACTGCAACGACGGAGGTGGAGGGGCGACATGATGGAGGTTTACAAAGTTATAAGCTGCATGGACAGAGTGGATAGTTAGAAGCTTTTTCCCAGGGTGGAAGAGTCAGTTACTAGGGGACATAGGCTTAAGGTGAGAGGGGCAAAGTTTAGAGGGGATGTGCGAGGCAAGTTCTTTCCACAGAGGGTGGTGAGTGCCTGGAACTTGTTGTCGGGGGAGGTGGTGGAAGCAGGTACCATAGAGACGTTTAAGAGACATCTTGACAAATACATGAATAGGATGAGAATAGAGGGATATGGACCCCGGAAGTGCAGAAGGTTTTAGTTTAGGCAGGCATCAAGATCGGCGCAGGCTTGGAGGGCCGAATGGCCTGTTCCTGTGCTGTTCTTTGTTCTTTGAAGTGTGTCATGGAAGTTTTTTTTCCTCTGTTTAAAAACTTAAGGGGGTCT
Source organism: Heterodontus francisci (assembly GCF_036365525.1). Classification (NCBI taxonomy): domain Eukaryota; kingdom Metazoa; phylum Chordata; class Chondrichthyes; order Heterodontiformes; family Heterodontidae; genus Heterodontus; species Heterodontus francisci. The sequence goes on from NC_090383.1 coordinate 75,294,573, forward strand.
GTGCCTTTAAGACTGAGAGCAGTTTTTATATTCTCTTGGAACAGCGTGAGCTGCAAGCCTATTTCCTACGCAACAGCAAGAGAGAGAGCTCACATGTTGTATTCTATCTGTTTGGCTGTGTGTAAAGACTGGCTAGAACCAGTTTGAACTGGTAGACCAGCAAAGCCTGCTCTCCTGAAGCAAGTATTTGTGTGTCTCAGCGGAAAATCTGCATTGGCCTACAGGCTGTGTTTCGTCTAAAGAGGAAAAGACCCATGGGAAGGAATATTTGCATGTTTGGAAGTAGCAAATTTCTTTTTCCAGTCTCTAAGAAGTCTTTGCCTCAGGAGTGACTTTCTGTTGCCTTTCGTGTTTCTGTGAGTTCTGGAAACTCGGTAGAGTTCTACTGATAGACTGCAAATTCAAAATCTAAATAGACCTGTTGTTAGACTCCTTGTTGAAAGATCTGTGTGACACCTACTGCAGTCTAAGTACTGTGAACGGCTATCCATTACAGACTGTTCATCAACTCGCCTGGAGACTTTGAGTGGGATCTGACTATTCGACTCTGGGACACCTCACTGAACCTGGAACATAACCCACCAAGACTCAACAACCCATTTGTTTTATTATTCCTAAGAAACAGCTCTAATTTAAAACATTATTTTTGAACCGGTTAACCGTTGGTTATTGAATGCATGTGTGTGTGTGAAGGTTAGGAGGACTAAGAAGCTATAAGATTTATCTCGGTATCTCAGTATTGTTTAAGATTTAGTTTATTAATAAATAGTTAATTTGTTGTTTAAAGATGCCTGGTTTGCTGTGTTCTATTCTGGGGGTTAATGAAGTGCTTAATTTGGCTAACTTACTGTAAGTGGGAAACTTTAATAATATGCTGTAATGGGACTGAATTGGCAGTCCATTACTTCCGCCTCGGTGATAACAACTGTTCTTCAGAGTCTTTTAAGTTCTTCAACACAGTCCTAATTAGTTTGTTGGCTCTTTGCAGTGCACATGTTCATTTTTGAATTGACTTAATATAACATTCACATGTTTTTACAAGTCTAATGAGAATTGTCAATTTTCTCAGGATTGTGGTTGTTTTCTTGGACTGTTCATAAGGATTCCTGCATGAGTGGCAAGTGAGGAGACCAATACAATTTACTTTATAGCGTAAATTTTGACAATTTAATGTGTCTGCATATTTTTTGTACTCCAACTGCTATACTCAAAAAAAAAAACTGATAGCTGTTGGTATTTGTTCTTCATGCTTTTGACTTGATTAATATGTAACTTAGTGCAGATGCTGCATTAAAATGGATTGGCAGATTCTGTGGTGGAATTTTTCACAGAGGAACTATTTATGTATGTGGGAAAAAGGTAGTTTAAAACCGTGTTTTAATCTGTCTGAAGAATTGTCAAAACAATTTACAATGACACTGGGATATGTAACATTCAGTTACATACCTACAAATACCTACAAAAGAAAACTTGCAGTACCTCTTACAGTACTTGGCCACTACTAGTTTTACTTTAAACCGTATACCTTGTGCAGTCAACAAATTAAGTTTGCTAACCTTAGAGGGGCAGTAAGTATTGCCTTAGTTGTATTTACTTTTCTGCCTTAATGAGCCCACCGAAACAATTTTAAAAAGGTTTTATTCTAATTTGTTTTTCACTATGTTAAACAATGATTTTGCAGTATTTTCATGGAACATCGGTGTTGAGTTCAGAAGCTAATTATCAACCTTCTATCACAACTGAGTAATGATACCATGATATGAAGTGAGGGGGAAATGGGTATTTTTTTTTTAAATGTCCTAGAATTTCTCTGCTTTAAAATCAATAGATCAGTTGGTTCTAAAAGCACTGCTGGCTACCTCTTAAATCTGTTGACAACAGTTATACTGCATTTCATGCAGCTTTTGGCCAGGCAGCCAAACTATAGCTGGAACACTTCCCAGTCAACGTGGAATCTTGTCTATAGATGTGGTTATGGGGTGGTGACTTTACTCTAGAGTAGCCACACCTTCTGTCAGCTGAAGCAGCTATTGATATCCATGCTCTCTGAGATATCCTGTCCTGATGTTTGTAGAGTGGAGGGCAGAGAAGGAAGAAACAGGTGCAGTCCAACGATGTTGATAGGAAAAGGAGGAACTGTTGTAAATTTTTAAATAGTTCTATTTAATCTCTAAAATACTACATTAACTCATCTTGGTTATTTTAAAGGAAACTATTAATTTCAATTTAAAATCATTTACCTTTTGCTTCTTTTACACAGGCAGATTTTTGACTGTTTTCCTCTAATTTCTAAGTATCTATTCACTGACTAGAGAGATTGTGGAAGGCTTTTGTCACTAGTTGGCACATTGTTGGGTACACTGTTTTGTACACTTGGAATCTTGTTGATTGTTCAAAAGCATTCTGTAGGAATAGTTTCAGGCAGAAGAAGACAGTTAGTCCATCTAACCCACTATCCTCAGCATCCCTTTGGTGCATTTCTAATAAACCTGAATTTTATTTGTTGACAAGATCCTTTCTAGTTTCTTCTTGAAACTCATTAAGGTTCCTTGTACCACGACTTGGCTAGTAATCTGTTCCACATACCGCACTTCTAGTTTAAAAAAAAGACTTCCTGCATTTCCTCTTTTATTTTGTTAATTTGTAAATATGACCCTTTATACATAGAAGAAAAGCTTACTTGGATTTGTCTAAATCTTTCATAATTTTAAACACTTATATTTTCTCTCAGTCTTGTCTTTTCAAGAGAGAAAAACCTAGGGTCGTTGATCTTTTCTCAGACATCATTCTCTGTACACCCTTCAATAGCTGAATATCCTTTTTGAAATAGGGAGAGCAAACCTGCATGCAGCAATTGAGGTGTGCTCTCACCAGGACTAAATACAGTTTTAAAATAACTTCTCTGAAGTTTTATGTTATATCCTTTTCTATGCATCCCAACATTTTGTTTTTCTTCAGTACACTAAAAACAGGAAGGGCTGAAAATACTCAGCAGGTCAGCCAGCATCTGTGAATAGACCAACAGTTAAAGTTTCAAGTCGATGACTTTTCATCAGAACTGGAAGATGTTAGTGATGAACAGCTTTTGATCATGTGCAGAGCTAAGGAAAATGATGGGGTTTGCAGGAAAGAACAAAGGGGGAAGGTCTGCGATAGGATGGAGGGCAAGAGTAATTAGCTAACAGAAGGGATAATGGGAAAGGGAAAAAAGACTAATTATGCGACGAGTGAAGAAACAAAAGATGGGTCTGGGGAGGTGCAAATGATTACAGGAGAACAGCGGAGGGGGAGAGCAGCATGGAAAATCTAGCTAAGATGAAAAAGCTCCCGTGACAGAGAAAGGTAGGTCGACCCCAGGGATGCAGACCACTCCATGCACCTTTCTCACACCCGGCTATCCCTCATTACAAGCACCTGCTGTCAAAGAAAATGCTAACGGGAGTGAAGATCTAATGTTGTTAAACTCACTGTTAAGGTAGGAAGACTGTGAAATGCCTAATAGAAAGATGGGTTGTTGTTCCTTTAGTTTGTGTTGAACTGCATAGGTCAGAGTGGGAATTGGGTGCAGAATAAAGTCTCAAGCAACTGGAAGCTCAGGGCCAAGTGTGTTGGCTGAATGGAGGCATTCAGCAAAGCAATGACCCAATCTGCATTTAGTCTTCCCTTGCACTTAGTTGGAAGTACAAGTAAATTGCAGTTTCACCTGGAGATAGTGCTTGGGGTCCTGGATGCTGGGAAGAGTGGAGGTGAAAGGACAGATGTTGCATCTCCTGCACTTGCATGGTAGTGGGTCCGGGTATAATGGCGGTAATAGTCCTTTCGAAATGTTGAAAGGGGAGGAGAGGATAATATGTGTTTGGTGGCATTGTGCTTTAGGTGGCGAAAATGGTGGAGAATGATCAGTTGAATGTGGAGCCAAGTGGGGTGGAAGGTCAGTACAATGGGGCATCCTATCATGGTTCTGGGAGGGAGGGGAAGGGGCAGAAGTGTGGGAAATGGGACGGACATGTTTGAGGGCCATGTCACCGATGGAGGTGAATTACATCTCAGAAAAATAGAAGGCATTCTGGAAGCACTGGTGTGGAAGATAGAATCATGAGGTCGGATGAGATGGGGAAACTGGGAGATTGGAATAAGGTCTTTGCAGGAAGGAGCGGGTGGAAGTATAAGGGTTTATAATAGACATTGGTGGAGATCAGAAAGGAAGAATTGAAGGTGAGTGGAAGTTAGAACCAAAAGTTGGTGAAATTTTCTAGTTTTGCAGATGGTTTTAGTGAGCTGTCCACTAAAACCCCAAGATTTCTGGTCTTACATCTCAAGTCTATTCCCATTCAGCATATAATCCTTGTGCCAGATCTCATACCTTATATGTCTTTGTATTAAATTGCATCTTCCATTTCTCTGTGCACTGATCAAGCTTGTCAAGATCCTTTTAAATCAGTACATGTTGATATTTGTCACTGTTCCCAATTTGCTATCTATCAGTTTCAAGATTGAAACAATTCCTTCCTGTAAATCATTTCTAAAAATAATAAATAACAATAACTGGCTGCCAACCAAATACCTGCACATGCAGTGGTACTAGTTGTCTACCAACTAAATTTTAATACATTTCAATCTATCCCATTTCATTGTGCAATCATTCCTGTGACATGCTGCAGGTGGAGATGTTTTAATGGCAGACAAAATAAAATGGCCACTGCCGGTTTAACTGTTCCAAGCCTGCTTATTTCTTGCTGTACTGGTATATTGCAGTTGTGCAATTTTAGATTTTGTTTTGCACCACACAAATGTGTGGGGTTACTGTGAAAGCACAATTTTAGCTCTGTAGCAATTTTGCTTGTCTTTACTGCCATACAGCTTGGAGCAGTTGGGACTACTACTATTGGACATGTTGAGTACTATAGCCACAGCCACCATTTAAATTGGTACGGTCTGAAACAATGACTGGCACCTGCACCATTTATAGTGGTAAATGGAAGCTGAATGATTATTCAGGTCCTGTTTGCCACAATAAATCCAGCATGTGAAAAAAACTATGAATCTCATTGATCTTTTTAAAAGTGGGATTTGTTTTAAACCAGTGTTTACATAGGTTTTAAAATAAAAAAACAAGAAATGCTGGAAATACTCAGCAGATCTGGTGGCATCTGTGCAGAGAGTTTCAGGTCAGAGACCCTTCTTCAGAACTTACATAAATTTTATTGTGTTGATGCACTGTTGATTTAAAATCTTTTCTTTTGCCAAAGACATCCTAGATTTTAATGGCTTTTCAGTCAGAAGTGACATTCTGGAGAAGAGTTTAAGTTTTAACAACAATTGGTTTCTGTTCTTGTTGTTGTTATTTATTTGTTTGGTAACTTGTTTTCCTGAGCAGAAGAAATGAAAACTGAAATCGTGCTTGAAAGCAAGATATTGAATGATCAGTGTATAAATAGAAGTTGTTTGGAGCCTTAAAACTATTGCACTAATATACAGCAGTACTTTAAAATTCAGATTTCAAAACCAGCTGCTGATGGGGAAGAGAAAAGAAAAAACAATGAGGAGAATATTTCACAGCCAACTTTGAGCTGTGACTTTACTACTGCAATTGCTCAAGGGATATTGAGTTGGCAGTATTTCTGATCAGAATTGCAGGAAGATTGTGGCAGAGCAGAATGGTTGAAACCAAAACCAGCAGAACAGTGGTAAAGACTTTGCATGTTATTAATGATCTGTTTTATTTATTCAATTCTCTTGTCATTATATAAGAGTCAGTTAGGTTTCAGTTCAACAAGAAAATATTAAACCTATTAACTGATGGGGCAGTTAGCACATAACATTTGGAACCTTAGGGTTAGATCCTAACTTATGCTTTTCAATGGCTAATTTGTTTGTTGCATACTCTTTATCATGGGAATTTTAAATTTGCTGTGCAATGAAAATCAAGAAAATAATAATGAAATAAAAATATGCAGAAATATGCTGTGCATGTCAGTAGATCCTATTGATTCCACATGTAGCAAAATAGATATGGCACTGGTGTGTGTTGCTGCACTGAGTTAGTCTGGTTCAGAGTGAAGTTCCAGTTTTCTTAACTTTAATGTCATCTAGCCTCCAATGAAATAATGAAGAAGCAGGCTGCATTAGAAGAGATTAACATTACATATAATATTTTGATGTATTATGTGAACAGGAACTAAATTTAGCTCTCAAAACTATTGTAGAGCCATTTTTAAGCTGAAATAATTGGCTCTTGGGCTCCTCCTGGATGTTGAGCTCTGGCCATGCAGATTTGCAGATGAACTGAGAAACCAAGTAATTAATTTACTAGATTAATCTTTCATTGGCATAGCTACTTAGAAGATTATGTTTGGTACTAAGCCTCCCAAAAGCTAAGTGTTTGATCAACACGTGCAAGCTTGTGTGCCTTGACAGTAGTCAAAGTACTACCTGTGCACTGACATTTGTATTTCCTTCCCACTGCACAAGACAAGTTTTGTACTTGTCTCTGGCCTTACCCTGTTCGATCTACCATTCCTTGAGTGAAATGAATAGTGTGGCATGCAGAGCACAGGAGGAGGCCATTCAACCCATCATACCTGTACCATCACTCTGCAAGAGCTACCAATTAGTCCCAGCCTCTGCTCTTGCCCCATAACTCTGCCTATTTTTCCTTTTTGAAAGTTACTATTTAACCTGCTTCCACCACCCTTTCAGGCAATGCATTCCATTTCAACAACAACAACTTGCGTTTCTGTGGTACCTTTATCACAATAAAATATCCCAGGGTGCTTTGCAGTCGTGTTATCAAACCACATTTGGCACTGAACTACATAAGGGGATATTAGGACTGATGACCAAAAACTTGATCGAGGAGATAAGTTTTATGAAGCATCTTCCAGGAGAAGAGAGAGGTAGAGAGGTGGAAAATTTTAGCGAAGGAATTCCAGAGCTTGTGTCCTAGGCTGCTGAAGTCAAGGGGAATAATTAAAATCGGTGATACGTAAGAGGCTAAAATTGGAGGAGTTCAAAGACGTAGGGCTCAAGGAGGTCACGGATAGACATTTGATAAACAAGGATGAGAATTATAGCATAACTTGCTGAGGAAACAAGTCTCTCCATGTTTCCTTTGACCTTTTTGCCTATTTAAAAAAAATCTCTCCTCCGGTTCTGACCCACCTACTAGTAGAAACAGCTTTTACATAGAATTACTTGGAATATACTGTAAAGAAACTGGCCATTTGGCTCAACTGATCCATGCCGGTGTTTCTGTGCCATTTGAGCCTCCTCCTGACTTCCCTCATCTAACTATCAGCATAACACTTTATTCCCTTCTCCCTCAAATGCTTATCTAGTTTCCCCTTAAATGCATCTTTACTACTTGTCTCAACTATTTTCTGTGGTAGCGAGTTCCACATTCTCTTTACTCTCTGGGTAAAGAAGATTCTTCTGAATTCCCTATTTGATTTCATGGTGACTGTCTTATATTGATGGCCTCTAGTTTTGCTCTTTCCCAGAAGTGGAAACATACACTCTGTATCTACTCCATCAAAACCTTTCATAATTTTAAAGACATCTATGAGGTCACCACTCAGCCTTCTCTTTTCGAAAGAAAAAAGATCCAGCCTGTACATCCTTTTCTGATTTCTGTAGTTTCTATTGTATCAAAACTCCCTATAATTATAAGCACCTCTATTAAATTTCTCCCTTTCTGCTCTAAGGAGAACAATCCCAGGTCCAGATCTCCAGATGACTGAAACCCTTTATCCCTGGTACAATTTGTAGGAAATCTCTCCCGCTCCAAAACCTTGACGTCCTTTCTCCAGTGTGGTCCTCAGAATTGGGCACAATATTCTAGTTGAGGTCTAACCAGTGATTTATTAAGGTTAGGCATAACGTCCTTGCTTTAATAAAATGTCTCCATTTATAAAGCTTAGGATCCTGTCTGATTTTTGTTGTCATGTTGCCAAATAGACTGCAAAGCGACTGGTGTAATACTAATCTTAACTGTGCCTGTAGAAATGAAAACTTCCCAATTGGCGCTCTCGCTGTGGGCATGTTTTGCCAAAGCTGACTCGGTGGCTCTTGACCATAATATATTGCATGTACCTCAATCCTACTGAGTATACTTGCCTACTAGCAAAATTCTAACTCATTGGGTTGAAAGATAATGTGCCCTAAGGTAAATTTAATTGGGATCCAACAAATATTAGAGCTCCAGCAAGTCCTGTGATTTCCTGATTTTCAGTTATGTGATGATGAGTTTAAAAGGAAGACCAAGTGGTTAGGGCATTCCAACCTGGCTGGTATAGATGAATTGCATCCCCAGTAGTTGGGACTTAGATGCTAAGGTAAGTATAATTGCAAAATTAGCCAGATACGAGGAGAAGCGCAAATTTAATCCTCTACGTATATTCGCTGTCCAAACAGCTCAAATCATGCATTCACCATGTAGCATTTAGAGGGAAAAATGTGTGGTGCTATGCTCTGCTCAATTGAGAATTGGGTCCTGCAGTCCAGTCCATCTGTTTGGATTCTCATTATTTTATTTGGACACCTAGGGACTCAATGTCACTTTTATTGATTTTTCCTTAAGAACAGAGCAGGGGAAATATTTTGTTTGAAAGTTTAAAGAGGAGGGGGTATTTATATATGGCTTGTCCAGTTAAGTTTGTGGTCAATGACGCAGAATTGTTGCAGAAGGTAATTGTGGTAGACCAGGAAATCTGCTGCATCTTAAATCTTAAAATTTTTATTATCTGTCTACTGAGTGAGAATCTCCCAGATTTATGTCGGTCTGTCTGTATCTATTGATTTATTTTCTGTATGTTGGAAAGGACATATATTGCTATCTGGTATGCGGAATATCACTCCAAAGGCAGATGAGTACCATTGTTTAGAGACATGACTTAATCTGTGTTAGTTTATTATTAAAATAGGTCACCAAATAACTTAATATGGTTTATTTGCTTGCAGGAAAGGGAGCTAATAAGTTATTGTTCATCACATCAAGGGTCCTATTACGCCATCTCTCACAGCTTGACTTTGCTCTTGGTGGATGTCTATTTGACAGCTGTGTATCTAGCACTGCCAATTCTGTGGCAAAAAATGAAGCTTTCTCATATGTACTGCAGAACATTTGGGACTACTTGGCGATTACACAAAGCCTCAAGTCTAATTCTGTATTATTGATAAAAGCAAAATACTGCGGATGCTGGAAATCTGAAACAAAAACAAGAAATGCTGGATTCACTCAGCAGGTCTGGCAGCATCTGTGGAAAGAGAAGCAGAGTTAACGTTTCGGGTCAGTGACCCTTCTTCGGAACAGCAGTTCCGAAGAAGGGTCACTGACCCGAAACGTTAACTCTGCTTCTCTTTCCACAGATGCTGCCAGACCTGCTGAGTGAATCCAGCATTTCTTGTTTTTGTTTCTGTATTATTGATGGTCGTCCAGATTTTGTTATCAGTGAGGGATATAGTGAAGTATTGTACATTTGTTCTCTTGTACCTGAAGAGTTGCAAATTAAAGGTTTTGTAATTAAGAGTAATATGTATTGATTTTCCACAACAAACCTTTTGTTTTTAATACTTGTATGTAATACTTGTATGCAATGTATAGTCTAAGTTGCTAGTCACAGAAAGTGTTCTCTTGCTATCAAAATACTAGGGGAACATGAGGACTGGTGTCAATTAATTGAACTAATTACAACAGCAAGAATTTCTGTTTAACTTTTGAACAGTGCTACATCATCCAATATTGTTCATAGAAAAGTGGTTCATAGAGATCAATGGCATACAATGGGAGTAGCCTGAATGTGAAAGAAGTATCTGATGAAACACTAATAATAGTGGTGGCAACAAGTTGAGATAAGCATATCATCTGCAGACCAAAAATGAGTTTCTCAGACTTTTAAATAAAATTTAAATTTAGTAATATCTAGATTGAGCAGAAATTCAGAAACTAATTTGTGATGGTTACTGGTAGTGATGAGAATGGAAGCCAAAGTGAGGCTGATACTGGTGAAGCAACAAAGGAATGAAAGGGGGTACGGGAATTGTTATGCCAATTAGAGCTGCTAAAACTAAGGACTGCAAAGAATCTGAAGTCTGTATGGACTAAACACATTGTGAAGTATGTTACAATCTTGCAAGAGAAGCTTATAGAGGTGTGTGCAAAAGCCTAACTAAGAAGTATCAAAGAAATGGCTCTGGAGATTTGTGACTCTTTGAAGTTATGGTTAGAGGGAAAAATTGCAAAATTCATAGTGAACTCACATTGAGAGACCAATTTTTACTGAGCATTTACATATGGTTACTGAACAAAAAATATAAAACTTCAAAGTAATTGGCTCAATGCTAATCGTTTTCTGCCCTGATGAGCAGCAAGGAACTGAGATATATTAACCATCTGGTGAGCAGCTACACCATGTGCCAGTCCTGTGTAATAAAGTCTGATGGATAAATGCTGGATGGAAGAATTGGCATTTTTTAATGGTGATTCAGATGGCATGCTTTTGCAAGGGGTTTGCTGACGTCTGAAAGAGGTGCATATGGCCATTGAAAGGATTTGGAGAGATGTTTGTTCGTGATTTGCTTAAATACCTCTGAGCGTGTGTTTTTGGCCATGAGGGAAAGTTGAGAAGGAATCAAGGGAACATGAGATGGACCTTGTAGTAGAGATTAGTATGAAGAGGACATTGTGGAATGGAGAAACTGAAGAGTGACAGTGAATCACGGCTCAAATAACAGAGGTAGAAGCAGCTGCATTGATAGTCCCAATCTTAAATCTTGGAAACAAAGAAGTTCATGATCTTATCACACTCGCTGTTAGAGGTGAGGATTGAGGGGCAGAGGAGAGTTAATCGAGTGCAAGATGAGTCAAAGTTTCGGCTGAAGATAGAGAACCACACTAATGCTGTATGGTCAAGCAATATCTGACAGTGGATGACAACTAGATATGCATCAAGTACTTTCAAGTTTGAAGTCCTCTGTCTTGAGGGAATGATTATGGGGACTGCACTGGGGAATGGCACAGGTAGAAGACACTTAAGTTATTGGGAACAAGGGAGTGGAAGGCAAACATAATGTGATGGCTGGAGAGCCAGAAAAGGGGGAGTTTGAGAGTGACTCAAGAAGGACATTGGGGGGTGCTCCCATTGATGAATGATGAGGATAGTGGGATTGAGGCTATACAGGGGGATATGGATGGGAAGGTAGATGAGAAAATGGCCAGAAAATACATTGCATCAGTGATTAAGGTCTTGGGAGTGAAGAGACCAGGAGAAAAAGTGACTTTGAAGGATTCCTGTGGGTATTGGTGGGAAAAAGTAAGATGATGGAGCCAATAGAAGAGGTGAATGGAATTGGGAAGAGGTAAGAGAGGTAGTAATGGTTACAGGTGGTGGATTGTGACGCTGTTGGGACAGAGGAGAGGGGGCTAGGTGAGTTGGGATGTAGATTGAAGTCACAGAAGATGAAAAGCTTCTTGGTTCAGAGGCTGTGAAGTCATCTCTGAGGAAGTCAACCTAGGGCTAGGAAGGGCTGTAGATGAGGATTATGAATAAGAGGCAGGCGGTAATGGGTAGAGTGTGGAGCTGCAAGGAGGGGAAGGTATGAAAGAAATGGGAGTGTGTAACTTGGCAGTAAGAGTGGGGTAAGCAATGGAATGTTGATCCAGTTAGGAGGCTTTGGTTTGAGTGGGGGACGGATGGTGGTGGGGAGAGAATTACCACTAATGGACCATGATTTGGTCAGTGCTAGGATGTCAAAAGGTTCATCCACAATGAGATCCTGGATCGCAAGGGCTCTGTTCATTTTTTTAAAATTATAAGGTGGCCTTTATACACCAGGCCCCTTTTATATGTTTTGTGTCAAGGGCGCCTTTATTCCTCAGGCCTCGCTTATATACATTTTATAAAATAACTTCATTAAAATTGAGTAAATAAAACAAAAACTCAAAATTAAAATAACATTGTCTGCATCTATGATGCACTCCAGCCCCTGTGGTGCGGGCTCTGTTCATGAGGGAATGAACATTCTGGAGTGTGGTGTGCTCAGGGTGATGGTTGTTGGTTCACCAGTGATGTCATGGGGGTTAGTGGTTAGGTAGAGTGGGATTGGTGGAGATTAGAGAGGTTAACTCTTGAAGGCTAGCTGGTTGAGAAGGTCGTTGAATCTAGGGGCAGTTGGAATAGTTGAGGTTGTTGCTGTGGGAGAGTCATGACTGGTGCTGCGGAGAATGCCAAGGAAGGTGCAGGAGTAGTTTAGGAGACTCCAGAATTGAGCAGTGGTAAGAGCTATGATGAGTTGAGTAAATTGTGGGTTGGAGAATTTATGAAGGGGTGGGGGAGTATGGCGGGAGAAGGAGGAGCATAACTGGATGTTAATTAGAGTATGGCATAGAAATCGCTCTCAAGAAAAATTAGTGTGAATGGGCACAGATGGAAACCTTAAATACATGGACCTAGGCATGACAAGTAAAGGCTTTGGGGTGGGGCTGATAAGAGAGGAGTTAACCAGCAAAATATCAGAGCCAATCTTGAGAAAAACCAGGAGACAGCTGTAGAGTGGATTCCGGGTCAGAGACGAGCGGGGAAGAATGAAGATACTGCTTGATAATGAATCTGGCAGTTAATAAAGAGTGGCCTTGTGGAGTTGATGCAGGGACTAATGGAAGTCTGGAGGCTGATTGAAAGAGTGGTGTCATAGTTGTAATGTCACTGAACTAGTAATCCAGAGGCCCAGACTAATGCCCCGGGGACGTGGGTCAAATCCCGCCATGGCAGCTGGTGGAATTTAATTCAATTAATCACTAAATTCAGTTAATTAATAAAAATCTGGAAATGAAAGCTAGTCTCCGTAATGGTGCCATGCAACTATGATTGCTATTTTAAAAAACATCTGGTTCGCTAATGTCCTTTCGGGAAGGAAATCTGCTGTCCTTGCCTGGTCAAGCCTACATGCGATTCCAGACGTACAGCAATGTGGTTGACTCTTAACTGCCCCCTGAAATGGCCTAGCAATTCATTCAGTTGTTAAGGGCAATTAGGGATGGGCAACAAATGCTGGCCTTGCCACCCACATCCCATGAAAGAAAAAAAAGGACCAGAAATCTTTGTAGGTGATTGAAGGTGGTGTAGTGGTAATGTCCTGGGCTAGTAATCCAGAGGTCTAGGCTAATGGCCTGGGGACATGGGTTCATATCCCACCACAGCAGCTGGTGAAATTAAAACTAGATATTAAAGATACAAAGTGATTATTGACAACACAGCTGGCAGCTACCGTCATCAGATGGCGCCAACATTGGCTCCTGCTCTGTGCATGCGCTGCGTTCTGCATTGCCAGGACTGGTTGGCGCATGCGCCGCTGAGGTCATCATGTAACGCGTGGAGAGCGCGAGGGTGGGGGGGAGCGTGGAGAGAGCGAGGGTGGGTGGAGAGGGGAGAGAGCGAGGGTGGTGGTGGAGAGGGGGAGAGAGCGAGGGTGGGTGAAGGGTGTAGAGAGCGAGGGTGGGTGAAGGGTGTAGAGAGCGGGGTTGGGGGGAGCAGGTAGAGAGCGGGGGTGCGTGGAGAGGGTGGAGGTAAGTGGGGGGCCTCCCCGCTCTCCTTCCTCCCCACTCTCTCCCTCCCCCCACTCTCCGGCCTGCCCGCTCACTCTTTCCGTCCCTGGCCCGACTGCTCACTCTCTCTCCCCCGACGCCCCCCCCCCACAACCCCCCCCCCCCCCCCCCCCCCCCCCCCCCCCCCCCCCCCCCAGCTCTCTCCTCTTTCCCCCGCCCCGCGTGTGCCTCTATCTCTCCGTCTATCTCTATCTCTCCGTCTATCTCTATCTCTCCGTCTATCTTCTCTCTCGTCTTCTCTCTCTCCGTCTCTCTCTCTCTCTCCGTCTCTCCCTCTCTCTCTCTCTCTCCGTCTCTCTCCCTCTCTCTCTCTCTCTCCTTCTCTCTCTCTCTCTCCGTCTCTCTCTCTCTCTCTCTCAGTCTCGTCTCTCTCTCTCTCTCTCTCCGTCTCTCTCTCTCTCTCTTCTCTCTCTCCGTCTCTCTCTCTCTCTCTCTCTCTCCGTCTCTCTCTCTCTCTCTCTCCGTCTCTCTCTCTCTCTCCGTCTCTCTCTCTCTCTCCGTCTCTCTCTCTCTCTCTCCCGTCTCTCTCTCTCTCTCTCCGTCTCTCTCTCTCTCTCTCCGTCTCCTCTCTCTCTCTCTACGTCTCTCTCCGTCTCTCTCCGTCTCTCCCGTCTCTCTCCGTCTCTCTCCGTCTCTCTCTGTCTCTCTGTCTCTCGTCTCTGTCTCTCTCTGTCTCTCTCTGTCTCTCTCTGTCTCTCTCTGTCTCTCTCTGTCTCTCTCTGTCTCTCTCTCCGTCTCTCTCCGTCTCTCGTCCGTCTCTCTCCGTCTCTCTCCGTCTCTCTCCGTCTCTTCTCCGTCCTCTCCGTCTCTCTCCGTCTCTCTCCCTCTCTCTCCCTCTCTCTCTCTCTCCTCTCCCTCTCTCTCCCTCTCTCTCCGTCTCTCTCCGTCTCTCTCTCTCTCTCTCTCATCTCTCTCTCATCCGTCTCTCTCTCTCTCTCTCTCTCTCTCCTCTCATCTATCTCTCTCTCTCCTCTCTCTCTCTCCGTCTCTCTCTCTCTCTCTCCGTCTCTCTCTCTCTCTCTCCGTCTCTCTCTCTCTCTCTCTCCGTCTCTCTCTCTCATCTCCCTCTCTCTCTCTCTCTCTCTCCGTCTCTCTCTCTCTCGTCTCTCTCTCTCTCCGTCTCTCTCTCTCTCCGTTTCTCTCTCTCTCCGTTTCTCTCTCTCTCCGTTTCTCTCTCTCTCGTCTCTCTCTCTCCGTCTCTCTCTCTCTCCGTCTCTCTCTCTCTCTCTCTCCGTCTCTCTCTCTCTCTCTCCGTCTCTCTCTCTCTCTCTCTCTCCGTCTCTCTCTCTCTCTCTCTCTCCGTCTCTCTCTCTCTCTCTCCGTCTCCTCTCTCTCTCTCTCTCTCGTCTCTCTCTCTCTCTCTCTCCGTCTCTCTCTCTCTCCGTCTCTCTCTCTCCTCTCTCTCCGTCTCTCTCTCTTCTCCCGTCTCTCTCTCTCTCCGTCTCTCTCTCTCTCTCCGTCTCTCTCTCTCTCTCTCCGTCTCTCTCTCTCTCTCTCTCTCTCCGTCTCTCTCTCTCTCTCCGTCTCTCTCCGTCTCCTCTCCTCTCTTCTCTCCGTCTCTCTCTCTCTCTCTCTCGTCTCCCTCTCTCTCTCTCTCTCTCCGTCTCTCTCTCTCCGTCTCTCTCTCTCTCTCTCCTTCTCTCTCTCTCTCTCTCCGTCTCTCTCTCTCTCTCTCTCTCCGTTCTCTCTCTCTATCTCTCTCGTTCTCTCTCTCTCGTACGATCT